>NC_081842.1:72514066-73149066 GCF_963259705.1 Myotis daubentonii | reverse complement strand
CATTAATTGAAAATAAATCTTAAATATTTTCTGTTTTTAAGTATTTTTATTTGTTAGCTATTAAATCTGTCTAGAATATCTGTGTTAGCTTCTTGTTTTAGTAACTATATGGTTGAATGTTGATATGTGAGCATAAATATAAGTCCTCTGACACTTTCCTCTGAACATCATTGTATAGGATTGTACACATAGTAAAAGTGTATACAATTTAGCTTGAATGTGTATTTACTGGGATTTTTAATACCCAACAAAATCTTAATGCCAATGAGAAGATTGAGATTTAGTTATTTCCTCTTTTCTGTGCTATCCTTTAAGACAAAATGAGTTAGAAAAACATATTCTGGATTTAAGAATGCCAGTTAGGATACAGTTGATTATGGTTTTACTGAATCAGCAAAATATACTATAGAATATTTGAATATTGATACTTCAATTTCAAATCAGGGAGTTGAGCATAGTGAGGTTTAAAGAAAATTCAATTTTTATCAGTATTCTGAATTTGCTAAACATGAATACATATATGAAAAGTAAAGCAGTTTAGAAAACTAAATTGTTATTCAGCATTAGTACAACAGACTTTACTTTCAATCTTTGATTTCTGAATGTTAATCAGATTATTTCAAGAAAAATACTTTTATTGACTAGCAGAAATTGACAGAAATTCAAGTTGCTGATAACATTTAAGAAGATCAATTATCTAATACCATATGCTTCCAGCTTCCATAGATGTTCATCTTAAATGCAGTATTAATTAAGAAATAGAAAAGATACCATTCAAAATCAGGAATAATTTAGGAAACAAATCCTGGAAAATGTTTTGTGACAAAAGGATGCCAGGGTCCAATAAATCTAGAAGACATGCTATATATCATTCAGCTTAGGCAAAGTTATGTTTCATTATCCAAAGAGTTCTCAAATTTTAGTGATTCATAGTGAACATTTCTCCCGTGTTTATGTTTCTGATGAGTCTGCTGCCACACTGCTCCCTTGTCCTCTTTGTTCCTGGACCAAAGCTGAAGGAGCACCCTCTTTGGGATATACAAATATTGTGACAGAAGGAGAAAGGGATGGTGGTAGAAGTGGAGTCTCTTAAAACTGCTGCGTGTAAGTGGCACTACCTCTTATGTTTCCTTAGCCAAGGCATGTCACATGGGCAACCCTCATGTCATAGGGTAAGAATGGCCTTTTAAGAGAGATGTGATAAGGGAAAGCTGATAGGAGGGCATAGTGCATATCTTTACTATAATATCTAATAATATAAATAATCTCATTTATAACTCTTCTAGAAAGAGTACACAGGTATATTTAGCTTCCAAGAAGTTCTGTAGTAAATGTGTCTGTTTAACATATAAAAGTATTTGACCATGAATCCTTTCGTTATTACATGGAACACTTTGACCTGTGATACACTATCTCTGACAAGTTTTAAGGAATGAGGAATTGATACAGTTCAGTGTTTCTTGATGTTTTGAACATGAGGACTTTTTCCACCCTGTAGTGAGGGTTTCTTACATTACGGTTTTTATAAGTAGTTTTAAAATGAATTAAAATTACTATATACTGGACCATCCATAGTTTGCATCCAGGATTAGAGAAGAGAGGAATGATGATACTAATAATAATTTCTTATTTATGTTTAATAGATTATAGAATTTTGACAAATGTTGTCAAATTTGGTATTACAAAAATAATGAGAAAATGATGCTTTGCTTTTTCCTGTAGAATATAATAATTTTCCTGGATTATAGTACCCAAATACCTTCACTTAAAATCACTTTCAAGAATCATTCTAGAAAGAATGCAGACAATTGTATACTGGGAGTTTTCTCAGGTACCCCAGCTGACGTCATATTTATTGTACGTTGCTTTATTGGCTCCTAAGTCTTACAGAAAATTACTAGGCGCATAGAACTCCTGAGCCAATATTGATTTGATTAGCTCCATAGGTATTATAAAACATTGCTACCAGGCCTGTGTGGTTAAGATGGTGTAAAAACCTAGGAGTATATAAACAAAGCTTTGTTTGATAGTTTGTAGTTTCTTGCGATTAGGGGAAAGGAACATTCTTAGATATCTGTTGATTCAGAGGAACAGGCATAAATTCTAATTCTAGCACAGGGGTCCTCAAACTACGGCCAGTGGGCCACATGCAAATACAAATATTGTATTTGTTCCCGTGTTTTTTTTTTTTTTTACTTCAAAATAAGATATGTGCAGTGTGCATAGGAATTTGTTCATAGTTTTTTTTTAAACTATAGTCCGGCCCTCCAACGGTCTCAGGGACAGTGAACTGGCCCCCCGTTTAAAAAGTTTGAGGACCCCTGTTCTAGCACTTTTTAGTTGAAGGAATTTGGGCAATCATTTAATCTCTCTGAAATTTTGTGTTTTCCTCTCAATATGGGATAATGATCTCTACATTGTGAGATTGTGGTGATTGAGGTAATTAGGCTAAGTGCCTGATACAGTACCTGGCACATGGGAAGCACTTAAGAAAGAGTACTTAAAAACGAAAAAGAAAAATGTGATCAAAATTCAGGAACCTTAAATGCACTATAAAATACCTTTAAAACATCTGGCAATGAGTATGTTTGTGTATTTGTGTATAAACACACACATACCTTTACCTCTAAGAGTTTTAAAAAATTGTCCTGAATGCATAAGAACCTATGTATTCTTCTACAGTTCTACTGAAAATTGAAAGTGGCTTTATCCTGATCAATGAAAGGGTAAATCCTATAGAATATTATCCATCCTATGATTTAATAATTCACTTTTTGCCACTGAGAATGTAGAAGTCCTAAGGAAAGAATGATTGCCCAATGTGGATATATGGCTTCACTTTGAATATTAATGAGGTCAGAATCAAAGAAATTAAATTTTGTATTCTTTAAATTTATTTTTAACCTCTATTGAGTTTAGAGAAGAAGGGAAAGGGAGAGAGAGATAGAAACATCAATGATGAGAGAAAATCATTGATCAGCTGCCTCCTGCACGCCTCCTACTGGGGGACGAACCTGCAACCTGGGCATGTGTCCTTGACCAGAATTTAACCTGGGACCTTTTAGTCCGCAGGCAGACGCTCTATCCACTGAGCCAGACCAGCTAGGGCAAATTTTATATTCTTGAGACCAGGTACAAGAACAGGAGATAGCGCCATGAATTTTTTTTTTACCATATAGAGCAAATATTGGGCTTCAAAATTTAGCATTTCTATTTCAAGGTCTTTTTGTTACTGTTTTCTAATGAGGGTTAAATTATTTAGACTCCTTTGAGGACTTTTCTATAGACTTTGCCCGATCGTACTGTCAGAATCAGGTGCAGCATGATGATATCTCTTATGGTGGAAAGCTTTATGCTGTTTCTAAAATGACAAACTCATTTGTTTAATTTCACACATATATGAAATTTTGGGCGGTGAATTATTCTTCAAGTTGGTCCAATCCCTCCTCTCTCTCTCTCTCTCTCTCTCTCTCTCTCTCGCTCTCTCTCTTTAAAAAAAAATTTTATTGATTGTTTACAGAGAGGAAGGGAGAGGGATAGAGAGTTAGAATCATCAATGAGAGAGAAACATTGATCAGCTGCCTCCTGCACACTCCCTACTGGGGATGTGCCTGCAACCAAGGTACATGCCCTTGACTGGAATCGAACCTGGGATCCTTCAGTCCACAGGCCGATACTCTATCCACTGAGCCAAACCAGTTAGGGCCAATCCCTTCTATTTTATAAATGGACTAGAGGCTCAGTGCATGAATTTGTGCATGGGTGGGGTCTGACTGGCCCTGCCCCAATCGTGGCGGATCAGGACTGGGCCTGTAGGGAGGAGAAGACAGTGGGAGGTTGGCTTGCTGGCCCACCCTGATCCGGCCCATCAGGGCTGACATGGCTGGGTGGAGGGGCCGAGGGCGATTGGCCGGTGGGCTCTGTCCCTGAATGGGGTAGGGGTGCTGATTGGGGGTCAGCGGCCGAGGGAGGGGCCATGGGAGGTTGGCTGGCCCGCCCCACCCCCGATGGTGTGTGTGGGGGCGATCAGGGGCAGAGCTGGCTGGGGAGAGGGGCTGTGGGCCTATAGGGATGTTGGGGGCTGATGGGGGTTGGGGCCAGCCATGGGGAGGGGCTGTGGGAAGTGGGCCGGCTGGCCCTGCCCCCGAATGGGGTGGGCCAGGCTGATCAGGTGTGGGGCCGGCTGGGGGGAAGGGCTGCGGGGGTTGGGGGGGTTGGCTGGCCGTCCTGCCCTTGATCAGGGTGGGAGAGGCCAATCAAGGGTGGGGCTGGCTGTGGGGAGGGGACATGTGAGATTGGCCGGCCCACCCCACTCCCTAATCTGGCTAGTTCGCTGGCCACAGTGGGCATCATAGTGACAGGTTGTTCTGGTCGTTATGGCGTTCTGGTTGCTGGCTTTTTATATATATACTAGGGGCCCGGTGCACGAAATTCGTGCACTGGGTGTGTGTGGGGGGGAGTGTCCCTCAGCCCAGCCTGCCCCCTCTCACATACTGGGAGCCCTCAGGCGTTGACCCCCATCACCCTCCAATCGCAGGATCGGCCCCTTGCCCAGGCCTGACGCCTCTGGCCTAGGCGTCCGGCCCGGGCAGCGGGGACCCACAGCTGCAGCGGCCCCACGATCGTGGGCTCTGCTTTAGGCCCAGGCAAGGGACCCCTAGCTCCCGGGACTGCCAGCTTCGACCGTGCCCAGCTCCCATCGCTGGCTCCACCCCTACTTCCTGCTATCACTGGCCAGGGCGGAAAAGGCACCTGATTCTCCGATCATGGCTGGGGGGCAGGGCAAAGGCGGCCCTTGGCCCTGGGGCCCAGCTCTTAGCTCCCCCCTGGGTTTCCGATCACTGTCAGTGGCAGGGGGTTTCTTCCTGCTTTCCCTTTCGCCTTCCTGCATTGTGCCTACATATGCAAATTAACCGCCATCTTGTTGGCAGTTAACTGCCAATCTTAGTTGGCAGTTAATTTGCATATAGCCCTGATTAGCCAATGAAAAGGGTAGCTCGTACGCCAATTACCATTTTTCTCTTTTATTAGTATTGATAGATTATCTTTGTAATGATCAGCCACTCATTTAGCTGGATTATCAGTAGAGAAAAAGTACCTCAAGAATATAACCTCCTCATTATTAGAGCTTATATAATTTGCTTGGGCTGCCAAAAGAAAATACCACAGACTGGATGGCTTAAACAACAGATATTTTTTCACAGTTCTGGAGGCTAAAAGTCCATAATCAAGGTGTGGGCAAATTCTGTTTTTGGCACCTGTTCTCACTTGGCCTTTTCTCTCTGCATGAGAGGACATTTCCTGGTGTCTCTTTCTTTTCTTATAAGGTTACCAGTTCTGCTGTGTAATGACCCCAACCTATTGGCCATATTTAATTAACCTTTACCTACTTATCGAGTCTGCCTTCAAATATAGTCGCATTGGGGTTCAGAGCTTCAACATAGAAATTTTAGGGCAACCAATTCAGTCCATAACAAAGGTCATTGTTTTTCTCTACAAGGAGTTCAGTGAAAGCTAAAAACACACACATATGCATACACACACAAACAAAATATATGAATAAGAAAACCTGGTTTATTATAGTCATCTAAGATTCTAAAAATATCTTTGGATATTTGAAGTGGGAGACATTTGAAATTATTGAATTAACATTTATCCCACTTTGAAGTCACTGTGCATGAAAATGAGTTTCTTACAAGTGAAGGAATCAAATCTATAAACTTGAAAATCAGAGCGTTCTGTATAATGAAGGAATTACATTATTATAAAAATTAATTTCCATGTGTATTTGTTGTTATCCTGGAATAGAATGTATTTAAAAATTAGGTTAAGGAATAAGGTAATTACTCTTGGGTTATGGTTATATCAGTTTCTGCTTACTTATAATCAAGCCAATTCACATTTTTTTCAAGATACTATTGTTTTATTTTGTGAATCAGTTGTGAATTTAAGCAGAGAATTGTATATACTTAAGAGTTTGGTAAACAGAAAGAAAATATTGTGTATTTTAAAAATAATGCCAGCAGAATTCAGGGAGTCTGAAATCTGTTATAGCTACCTGTTTATTGTTTTTCCTCACTTCCTTTTTAAAAAATTCATTTTCCCCTCCTCTTGCCCTTCTTTCTTCTGATAGCGGCTCTCAAGTCAGGTAATGGTTGTTTGAATTTCTCAGTGGTCTAAATGGAATTCAGTGAATGTATAGTATTTCTTAATTACTACTTTATAGTATTATACTTTTTCCTTTGGATAAGTCATTTGATGGATGTTTGAGATAAGTGATGGGTAAATTTACATGTTGGATATTGATATAGGCTCAACCAAACTTAGTTTTTTTTATCTTTGAGCATTTTTTAAAAATGTGTGTGTGTGTTCTATCTAGAATAATTTCAATTTATCATGATTTGATGCCTATCCAAAACATAAAATATAATCAAAAGGAAATAAACCTTTGTGACTTAAATGCTTGATTGGTAAAATTGATCATCTCACCTTGTGTGTTTATAGACTAAAGGATAAGCTACTAGAGTAGTGATCTAGTTTTGTGAGTGCCAGTTTAACTGGTTGAAATGTATCTTAATTTTTTCATCTACTCTTGATTTTAGTTTTCCCCAAAAAGCTATGTTCAGAATGATTCAAACTCACAGCCCTATATATAGTACATGTTAGCAGTGTTTTTCAACAGTAGGATCAGTAGGATCAATCTACTGGTTGTGGAATTTACTAGGTAAGGACAGTATAAATAAATTCAGGAATGATTTCACTTCTTGCTTTAATATCACTCTGAAAGGTAGTGAATGAATTAAGTATTTTTATATCAAAGTCTGTATTTCCTCTGTTCTCTATTATAGAGAAGTGTGTTTCCCCAGGAAAATAAATTAATATAATGGGAAAAAATTCTTAAAACATTTTTGTTAGAATTTCTGTGCATTTTAATATAAAATATGTACTGTGTTTACTGGATATTCTGTATATACACATGTAATGTATATATGAGTTTTTTAAAATACCCTCTTTGGAAAGCTAAGTAAGTTAAGTTCATGCTAGATAATGTTTTCTTCATGGCTGTATCCCCAAAACCTAGAACAGTGTCTGGCATATGGAAGTTGCTTAGTAAACATTTGGTGAATTAGCACTACAAGTTTTTACATTTCATTAATCCTGTATTTCGTTGAACTTGGTGTTAATAAGCATCTCCTGCTCTACCTGGAAATAATTATTTTTTCCTGTCTGAGTTCAGAGAAAGGAATGTTCTTCAAAAATAAATGTTTCTCTGTGTCTTTAAGTTTGCAGTTAGTCCTTTAATCAATAAATATTAGTGGGTTTAAGAACTTAAAATGAGGAGCAGAAATTTCTGGGTATCTGTTGGCTCATTTGTAGTGTACCCTGTGGTGTGGCTCGGCTGGTTGGGTGTCATCCCATGCCCCGAAAGGTGGCTGTTTTGTTTCCTGGTCAGGCACATACTCAGGTTGCAGGCCAAATCCCAGTAGGGGGCATGCAGGAGGCAGCCGATTGATGTTTTGTGCTCTTGCATCCATATTTCTCCTCCCCTTTATCTCTCTCTCAAGAAAAAGAAAAATACAAAACAATAAAAACTTTTTTAAAAAACCACTAATTTAAAAAACAAAACAAAGTACCATTGATGTGGTGAACCCTGTCCTAAGTATTTTCAGTTATGCCACACTAATTACAATAAAGAATTGCCAGATTAGAGAGAAGGTGTTAGGTGTATTCACATACAGAGTAATATATGCCCGTTTATCCATCCAGATACCACTTGGATGAACATGTACATGAAACTCTGAACTCTTCCTTCAAGATAGTTTTTAATTATCTATTTTCAGCATTATTAGAGTTACCAAGTCATCAATTAGGTGTATTACCCTATATAATAAAAGTCTAATATGCAAATAGACCCAACGGCAGAATGACTGGTCTCTATGAGGCGCACTGACCACCAGGGGCCAGATGCTCAACGCAGGAGCTGCCCCTTTGTGGTCAGTGCACTCCCACAGGGGGAGCACTGCTCAGCCACAAGCAGGGCTCACAGCTGGCGAGTGCAGCAGCGGTGACGGGAGCCTCTCCTGCCTGCGCGGCAGTGCTATGGATGTCCTACTGACTGACGGCTTAGGCCAGTGATGGCGAACCTTTTGAGCTTGGCATGTCAGCATTTTGAAAAACCCTAACTTAACTCTGATGCCGTGTCACATATAGAAATTTTTTGATATTTGCAACCATAGTAAAACAAAGACTTATATATATACTAAAGGCCCCGTGCATGAAATTCATGAACTCGGTGGGGGGGGGGCGGTTGGTCCCTCAGCCCAGCCGGTGCCCTCTTGCAGTCCGGGAGCCCTCAGGGGATGTCCAACTGATGGCTTAAGCCCACAGGGAGCGGGCCTAAGCCGTCAGTTGGACATACTTAGTGCTGTTGTGGAGGCAGGAGAGGTTTCCCGCCACAGCTACTGCACTTGCCAACCATGAGCCTGGCTTCTGGCTACTGCACTGACCACCAGGGGGCATTTCCTGCATTGAGCATCAGCCCTCTGGTGGTCAGTGGTCATCATAGCAACCGATTGTTCAGTTAACTTGCATATTAGCCTTTTATTATATAGGATATTTTAAATATATTTTATTGATTTTTTTACAGAGAGGAAGGGAGAGGGATAGAGAGTTAGGAACATCGATGAGAGAGAAACATCGATCAGCTGCCTCCTGCACACCCCCTACTGGGGATGTGCTCACAACCAAGGTACATGCCCTTGACTGGAATCGAACCTGGGACCCTTCAGTCCACAGGCCAACGCTCTATTCACTGAGCCAAACCGGTCAGGGCAAGACTTATATTTTTTGGTATTTATTTTATATATTTAAATGCCATTTAACAAAGAAAAATCAACCAAAAAAATGAGTTCGCATGTCACCTCTGACACGCGTGTCATAGGTTTGCCATCACTGGCTTAGGCCATCAGTCGGACATCCCCCGAGGGCTCCTGGACTGCGAGAGGGCGCTGGCCTGGCTGAGGGATCCCCTCCCCCAGTAGATGAATTTCATGCACCGGGCCTCTACTATTATAAAAGAAACAATAGAGAAAAGTTTGAAATGAGCAACCCTTATCCCCTTTTTAGATAGAAACCTCTTTTTATAGCATTCAGTCAGTCCTGCCACTTGATGAAGCATACGGCTCATCTTTCAGTTCATTTGGTGAAGTGAAACCTTAAAGAATGATCAGATTTTCAGGTTGGAAAGTTTAGTTGTTCCTGTTAAAATGATGGGTGTTACCTTTCCTTATTATTATCTGAGTTTCACTTTTAGAATGTAGATAAATTTTTCTAATAAGTCTGTTATAATATGTCTTATTAATGGTCAAGATGTCCCAGTTATGTCTCTTTTAAATGAGTTTTTCTTAATCATCAAAATCATAGAATTTTTTTTACCAGTTATTTCTGTTGTAATAAAATATTCATACATTCGAGTTTATAATGTGGCTGTCGGGAAGTAGTTTAGAACTTTTACTTTGGAATGCTGATAAACACCCTTATTCTTGCCTCTAAATTGTCAGCTGTGTAATGCTCACTATTGCGTCCTTGAGATTAATATGTATAGGCAGAAACTTAAAGGTTTTCTTGTAGAAAATTTACTTGGATTACCTTTTTATTTATTTTATTTTTTGAGCTGTCACTTTATCTCAAAAGCATGGGCTTTGGAATCAGATGGACCCAAGATAAGACTAAATCTAACTCAGCTGTTTACTGACCTGGGACTTGGGAAAATTACTTAGCTTCATTGTGCAATGGAATGAATACCAACCATGTAAGATTGTTATGAGGATTAAAAGTGCTGGAGGGTGCAATGCTAACCCAGCACATGGCAGGGCTACTAAGAAATGTGATTGTTCTCAAAAATAACTGTAGGTCAGAAGTGACATTTTTTGCTGCTTAACTATTCCTTGAAATTGACTTTTGAAGCATGTATTGTCTCTCTTTACAAGGAAAATGTTTGGCTTCAAATTGTACATCTTTATGTGGGAAGTTGAATTGAATTCAGGATAGATTTGCTTTAAATCATTAGGAAATAATAACATTTACTTTTTATATTACTCGATATCTTAAAATATTTTCTACACAACCATAAGTGTAGAAGTTTGGTTTTAATTATATTTTCCCCAATTAATTTTGCAAGTTTACTGAAACCCAATCAAAGCTCTAGTTCATGAAAATATTAGGAGATAAGCCATTTATTATTCAGTGGATTATAGTTATTTTAGCAACATTATTGCTTAATACAATTGGTATTAACAAACTTATCACCCCAAACAAATAAATTATCCTATATTATAAAAGGCCAGGGGCTGTAAGTGTAATGACTGGAACGACCGCTCAATCAGTCACCATGAGGTGCATTGACCACCTCTCGGTCCCTTCCACCCCTGGCCTGAAAGCGGTGGCTCGCACCGGCAGGGCGGGGTGGCTCGTGGTTCACCCACACACGATTTCGTGTGCTGGGCCTCTAGTTTAAGTATAACAGAAAATTCTTATAATCCAAGACTATCATTATTGTAACAAAGCAGGGAACTTGTATTAATGAATTTTAAAGTAGGAGAGTTATTTTCATAAATTGATGATCTCAACTTGACAGCTATAAAAATTAAAAGAATTAACAACTGACTCTAGTTTATTCATAAACTAGAAAAGTTGTATTTCCCTTCATGTTAGGTCAGTGGTTTAGCATTCCACAATTAATTGATCCTAGAGAAAAATGTATTTTTGTACACCTGCAGAAAATGCTACCTCAGTGGAAGTATTTACTTTCTAAAAATGTTCATGCACTACAACTTGTTTTTTTGTCTCTAGTGTCAGTAACTCTTGTTTATCAAATTTGAATATCTCTCTATAATTAATATTTTTAAACGGTTTTAAAGATGATTTAGTATCCTCTATCTGAGTACCTTGTTTCTTTCTAAAAGTTGCTGTATAAGTTAGCATGAGTCTGTTATGTGTTTGTGGTTTTATTGAAATTTTGCCTTTTCCTAGTGGAATATGTGAACATTCTAACCATAACAAGTATAGATTTTATATGCTTAAGTTATGTATTTTTAGTTATTAGCATATATTGAAACCAGGACCCCGGTGAGGAGGTTCCTCATCCTGGCCTGTGCCCTTTCGTAGTCCAGGAGCTCCCGCGGGATGCCCAACTGACATGGAGGTGGGTGAGGCTCCCGCCACCTCAGCTGTGCTCTCCAGGCGTCAGCCCTGCTTGTGGTTGAGTGGCGCTCCCCCTGTGGGAGCCCACTGACCACCAGGGGACAGCTCCTGCGCTGAGCGTCTGCCCCCTGGTGGTCAATGTGCGTCATAGTGACTGGTCATTCCGTTGTTTAGTCGATTTGCCTATTAGCCTTTTATTATATAGGATTCTACACTATTCTTGCCCACTTGTAAGAGTGTTTGCACTCTTTCTTCAGCTCTATTCTATTCCCTTTTAGAACCTGAGATTCCTGCAGTATTCTCACAGGAAAAATTTTTTGTGTAAAGATAATCTATTTTCTGTTTTTCTATGTTTACCTAGTAAACTTTTACTAGAACTACTATTTGCAATGTGTTAGACACTATATCAGGGTCATGATATAAGGAAAGGCAAAATCCATGCAGAGAAGGAGAGACAAAAGTGATTAAGAGTTCTGAGGAAGATCTTAAATCCCATGTACGAGTACCAAGGAAGACTACACAGAGGAGAAATATAGAAGTCAGAGGGGGTGAATAAACCCCATTGCCGTTTGGATAGAATATATGTAAAGATAAAATGGGAAACTAGTGGAAAGCCAGGTGTAAGAGGGCCTGGAATGTCAGAGTGAGTTTATATTATTATAAAGTTAGATGAACCACTGAAAATTTCTAAGCAGAATCTATAGATGGGAGGGATGGATTGGAAAGGTAAAGAGGAAGGCATGGGAACTATTGATTTGGAGGCTTTAGGAATTCTAGGTAAGTTATGAAGGTTAAACACTCTATCTCAAGATACTTGGTTTGAGGAATCCAACTCACAAAATCAAGTAAGTCTTTTCCCAACTCTCAGGGCAAAAATTATTATTTTTAATTTACCTTCATTGTTGAAAGTATTACAGATGATCCCTTTTTTCCCCTATTGACCCCTTCTACCCTGCATCTGCCCCCTGCCTCAAGCCTTCACCACCATATTGTCTGTGACCTTGGGTTATGCATAGCCTATCTAATAAAGAGGGAATATGCTAATTGACCCTTACACTGTTGCAAAGATGGCGGTGCCCACAGCCAATAAGGAGGAAATATGCTAATTGACTGCCCCACCCTCAAAGATGGTGGCACCCACAGCCAATAAGGAGGAAATATGATAATTGACTGCCACGCCCTCAAAGATGGCAGCATCCATAGCCACAAGATGTTGGCACCCAGTCCCCTCAGCCCCACCAGGGTGGCAGGCGTGCGGCAAGGCTGGGCCCGCTCTTCCTCCCCCGGCACGCCCAGCCTTGCCACGCGCTTGCCTCTGGAGTACCCAGTCCCCTCAGCACCCCAGCCGCCCAGAGCTGGCCCAAGGTGCAAGCAAGCCTCAGATGGCGGCTGCCCAGCCACCCAGGGCCACCTGAGGCTCAGGTAACCAGGGCTGGTAGAGGCTTACGCTGTCAGGCTTACCCTGATCGCCGGGTCACCTCCTGCCCCTGAGGGCTCCCGGACTGTGAGAGGGGGCAGGCCAGGCTGAGGGCCCCCACCCCCCACTTCCAGTGCATGAATTTTCATGCACCGGGCCTCTAGTATGCATATAAGTTCTTTGGTTAATCTCTTTCCACTCAACCCCACCTTCTCTCTGAGATTTGACAGTACAGTGTGTTCCATGCTCCTGTCTCTGGATCTATTTTGTTAATCAGATTACAATATGAGTGAGATCATGTGATACTTGTCTTTTCCTGACTGGCTTATTTTACTCAGCATAATACTCTCCAAGTCCCTCCATGCTGTCTCAGAGGGTAAGAGATTCTTCTTTTTTACTGCTGCATAGTATTCCATGATGTAAATATACCACAACTTTTTTATCCACTCATCTAATGATGGGCACTTGGGCTGTTTCCAGATATTAACTATTGTGAATTGTGCTGCTATGAACATAGGGTTGCATATATTCTTTCTGATTTGTGTTTTGGGTTTTTAAGATATATTCTTAGAAGAGGGATCACTGATTTAAATGGAAGTTACATATTTAATTTTTTGAGGAAACTCTGTACTGTTTGCCACAGTAGCTGCACCAGTATGCATTCCCATCAGCAGTGTATTAATGTTCCCTTTTCTCCACATCCTTGTCAGCACTTTTCATTCATTGATTTATTGATAGCAGTCAATCTGGTAGGTGTGAGGTGATACTTCACTGTCATTATAATTTGTATCTTTAATGATTAGTGACTTTGAGCATTTTTTCATATGTTTCATATGGAGAAGTGTCTATTTAGGCCCATTTTTTGTTTGGATTGTTTGTCATCCTTCTGTTAAGTTGGATGAATTCCTTATATATTTTGGATATTAACCCTTTATCAGATGTATCATTGCCAAATATATTCTTCCATACAGTGGGCTCCCTTTTCCTTTTGTTGGTGGTTTCTTTTGCTATACAGAAACTTTTTATTTTGATATAGTCCAATTTGTTTTTTTTCTCCTTAGTTTCCTTTGCCCTAGGACAGTGATGGCGAACCTATGACACGCGTGTCAGAGATGACATGCGAACTCATTTTTTTTGGTTGATTTTTCTTTTTTTAAAAAAAATATATTTTATTGATTTTTTACAGAGAGGAAGGGAGAGGAATAGAGCGTTAGAAACATCGATGAGAGAAATATCGATCAGCTTCCTCCTGCACACCTCCTACTGGAGATGTGCCTGCAACGAAGGTACATGCCCTTGACCGGAATCAAACCTGGGACCTTTCAGTCCGCAGCCCGACGCTCTATCCACTGAGCCAAACCAGTTAGGGCAGTTGATTTTTCTTTGTTAAATGGCATTTAAATATATAAAATAAATATCAAAAATATAAGTCTTTGTTTTACTATGGTTGCAAATATCAAAAAATTACTATATGTGACACGGCACCAGAGTTAAGTTAGGGTTTTTCAAAATGCTGACACTCCGAGCTCAAAAGGTTCGCCATCACTGCCCTAGGAGATGTATCTGCAAACATATTGCTATGAGAGATATCTGAGATTTTGCTGCCTATGGTTTCTTCTAGGATTTTTTATGGTTTCATGGCTTACATTTAACTTAAGTCTTATCCATTTTGAGTTTATTCTTGTGTATGGTGTAAATTGGTGGTCTAATTTCATTTTCTTTTTTTTTTGCATGTATCTGTCCCATTTACCCAACACCATTTATTGAAGAGACTGTCTTGATTCCATTGTATGCTCTTTCTTTGTCAAATATTAATTGAGTGTAATGGTGTGGGTCGATTTCTGATGTCTTTGTTCTGTGCCATTGATCTATATGCCTATTCCTGTGCCAGTCCCAGGCTGTTTTGATTACAGTGGGTTTGTAGTCTAACTTGATATCTGGTATTGTGACCCCTCCAACTTTTTTCTTCTTTTTAAGATTGTTGCGGCTATTTGTGGCAATATAAATTTTTTTGTTCCATACAAATTTTTGGAGTATTTGTTCTAGATCTGTGAAATATGCCATAGGTATTTTAATAGGGATTACCTTGAATCTATAGGTTGCTCTGGGTAATATGGACATTTTAATGATGTTAATTCTACCAATCCATGAGCACGGTATATTCTCCCACTTGTTTATATTTGCCTTGGTCTCTTTTTTTCATTGTCCTGTAGTTTTCCGAGTACATGTCTTTTACCTCCTTGAATAAATTTATTTCTAAGCACCTTAATTTTGTTGTTGCTTTGTCATTGGGATTGTTTTTTTAGTTTCTCTTTCTGAGAATTCATCATTGGTGTATAAAAATACCAACAATTTCTGGGTGTTAATTTTATCTCCTGCCACATTGCTGAATTCATTTATTAAATTTAGTAGTTTTGTTGCTGGAGTCTTTAGGGTTTTCTATGTTCAATATCATGTCATCTCTGAATAATGGATGCCTTTTCTGTTTTTTCCTTGTCTGATGGTTGTGCCAGTGACTTCCAGGACTATCTATATATATAAAAGCCTAAGTGACCATTCTACCTTTCAACTGTTCGACCAGTAGCTATGATGCACACTGACCACCAAGGGGCAGACGCTCAATGCACAGGCATGGAAACATGGAAGAGACTGATGAATCTCAGAGGGAAGGGGGAGAGTAGGAAGAGATTAACCAAAGATCTTATATGCATACTAGAGGCCCAAAGCACACATTCATGCACCGGTGTGGTCCCTTGGCCTGGCCTGTGGGTATTGGGCCGAAACTGGCAGTCCGACATCCTGAGGGGGTCCCGGATTGCACGAGGGTGCAGGCCAGGCCAAGGGACCCCACCAGTGCATGAATGCGTGCACTGGGCTTCTAGGGTTGAATAAAAGTGGTGAAAGTAGACATCCCTATCTTGTTCCTGTTCTTAGAGGAAATGGTTTTAGTTTTTGCCCATTGAGTATGATTTGGTTGTAGGTTTGTCATATATGGCCTTGATTATGTTGAGGTATGATCCCTCTATTCCCAGTTTGCTGAGAGTTTTTATCAAAAATGGGTGTTGGTATTTATTGAATGCTTTTTCTGCATCTATTGATATGATCATGCGATTTCTGTCTTTCAATTTATTTTTGTGATGTATAGCATTTATTGATTTGCATGTAATGTCATTTTCTCAGCCGTACATCCCCAGAATACTACTACTTGGTCATGGTGTATGATCTCTAATGTAATACTGGATCAGATTTGCTAGAATTTTTTTGAGGATTTTAGCATCTATATTCATCAGAGATATTGGCCTGTAATTCTCTTTCTTTGTAGTGTCTCTAACTAGTTTTGGACTTAGGATAATGCTGGCCTCATAAAAAGAGCTTGGAAGTGTTCCTTCCTCTTGGGTTTTTTGTAATAGTTTGAGGTCAGGGCAAAAATTATTACTCAGTTTTAAGGATTTCTTCATTGAAGATTTTCTCAAATACTTGACACATACTAACTTACTATTTAGCCTGTGTGTGTCTGTGTCTATGAGTATTTAGTGATTATAAATCTAGCTTTCACTGTTTCTCAAAGAATACAAATCCTGTCCTGTCACCTGAACCAAATTACTAATCTATAGAATTTGGCAGTAGACTGAACTTATGGTAGGGGTGAAGAAGGGATCATAAGAAGAAAGAAAGCAATGGTAGATGTTGAAAAAGAAGTCAAAGATAGGATTTACATTTAAATGTATGTATTTAGATAACATTCCATCCAGAAGTAGAAAAATAGTAATACATAAAAACTGATATGTGGGTGGGGGAGATGAAGTTTGGGATGATTGGATTTGAAAAGCAGAGAGGATCTTCATGTGATTATGTATATGATGTAGTAAATGTGATGTGAGTTTGGAAGAGATTCAGGCTGTTAGTATAGGTATAGCTTGAGAGGTAGAAGTGAAATTGTTTTTTAAAGAGTAGTTTATTGGTTTTTTTTAGAGAGAGGAAGTGAGAGGAAGAGAGAGATAGGTAGAGAGAGAGAAACAGAGAGAGAGAGAGAGAGAGAGATTGATTGATTCATGGGAGAGTGTAACATTGAGAGAGAGAGAGAGAGAGAGAGAGAGAGAGAGAGAGAGAGAGAGATTGATTGATTCATGGGAGAGTGTAACATTGACCCAGTGCCTTCTGTACCCCCTGACCAGAATTAAACCAGCAACCTATTGGTGCACAAGACAATGCCCAACTAACTGAGTCACATTGGCTCGGGCTAAAGCTGAAATTTTGAAAATTGGTGAAAGTAGAAAATGTGGCTAAGAAAGAACTTTTAAAAATATGTACTTATTCTTTGACAATCAGATCTGTGGTGGGAAAATCAAGGTAGTATAGGACCGAGGAACATGGTGACGAGTTTTCAATAAAAATGTTGAAAAACTTAGACACATCTAAATGCCTAAAGAAAGTGTTTGGGTTACATGATCTTGGGGTCTTTTGGAGAAAGCAGTTTTTGTACAGTGGTCAAGGCAGAAGCCATGTTGTATAATGATTTCAGTATTTCCCCTTTTGCTACCAAGTTGTTGTTTTATTTTTTTTCTCTTTAGCTGAAACTGTATGTTGAGCCCCTGTCTTCATAGAGTAATCTGGAATGATTTACAAATCTCCCTGGGAGCATGAAATTTATCTTCTTTAAGTGTAGCTTTAATATTCTTTTCATTAAATATGTAGTTGTAGACTGTTTAAAATAAAAACTTATACAGATGCTAATATCATTTTCTCAAATGCCATCAGCAAACATACTTTCTAAATGCCTCAATTATTATGTATATTCTAATTGGCATTACAGAGGGATAATTAATTATTCCCTGTCATTGCCAGTTCTTCTTTTATACTCAGTACAGTGAAACTTTAAATAGGCCCAATGCCTTAATAAAGATCGTTTAGAAAGTTCTTTCAAGCAGTAGGGCCCCCTGCATATGCAAATTCTAGGGTAGAATCAGATACAATCAGATATGACCCATGTGCAGAGAGTAATAGTTTCAAGAGTGAGTATAGAAGACTCACCCTAAGTAGTAGTAATGATTATAACAGAGGTTCTCAACCTGTGGGTCGCGACCCCTTTGGTGATTGAATGACCCTTTCACAGGGTCGCTTAAGACCATCTTGCATATCAGATATTTACATTACGATTCATAACAGTAGCAACATTACAGTTATGAAGTAGCAACGAAAATAATTTTATGGTTGGGTCACAACATGAGGAACTGTATTTAAAGGGCTAGAAGGTTGAGAACCACTGGATTATAATGATAGAACTTCAACTGTTATTTTTGCATTTTATGTGCTAATATCTCTGTGTCTGTGTGTTTGCATTTTTACCTTAATCTTCACAGTAACCTTTATATGTAAGTATTATTATTCCCATTTTATACATGAAAGAACTGAGGCTGAAAACATTATAAATCGTCTCAGCTTCTTGGCTAATTAAGAACAGATCCACGATTCAAATCATCTCTTTTTGACTTTCAAAGACTATGTTCTCAACATGGCCCATGCAATTTTATGATGTATTTGAAATTTGAGCTTTAATACCCTAGAAAGCAATTGTTTACTCCAGTTTGGAAGCTCGGTGCCTCATTACTTTCTTATCCTTTTCCTCCAACTAGGGAAGAATAGATTACTTTCATTTGCTTACACATGTTGCCATTTGTAATTGTTGATTGTCAGATGCTTTTCTGTATATTCAGTACTATCCTATCTAATAAAAGAGTAATGTGCAAATTAACTGTCAACTACGACACAGAGATGGCGGTGCCCATAGCCACAAGATGGAGGCACCCAGTCCTCTCAGCCCCGCTGGAGTCCTCCAGTCCCGGGGGATGGCTGCTGAGAGCAGGGCCTGTTTGGCCGTTGCCGCAGCGACCCAGGAGCACCCAAGTGGGCCTGCAGACAGCAGAGAACCACAGGGAGTGGGCCTAAGCAGTCAGTAGAACATCCCCTGAGGGCTCCAGGATTGGAGAGGGTGCAGGTTGGGCTGAGGGACACCCCCCCCCCCCCCGCTCCCCACCCCCTGAGTACGAATTTTGTGCACTGGGCCTCTAATATATATATATATTTCATATCAACTCTATGAAAAGTACATAATATTTCCCCCTTATATTTTATTATGCAGCTTTCAAACATAGCATTACACACTTATATATTCATTACCTAGATTCAGCCATTAACATTTTGCTATATTTATTTTATTACATATCTATAATCCATCCATTGTCATTTCATTTTCTGATGCATTTGGAAGTAAATTACAGACATCACTAAACTTGCTCTAAATAGTTAGCATGTATATTATTGACTCTAGTTCAATATTTATATATTTAAGTTTTTTTATGTAAAATTTACATTTAGTGTAATACACAATCTTAAACGTATATTCTCTAGAGTTTTGATAAGTGCATACACCTGTGTAACCTAAATACCTATCAAGATAATAAAACATGACTATTGGTAGATATCTCCTTTTATTCTCCTTTGTAGATGAGGAAACTGAAGCACACAGAAGTTAACTAATCTGCCTAAGGTTGCACTGTTAGCAAGTGACAGAATATGACATCAAACTCTGGAAATTTGGCTGCAGGGTTTGGTGGTCATCACTACACCACTATACTGCTGATGGGTTGTCCTCTCATGTTAGGTATCCCTGTACATTCACGTACAAATATGTAATTTTTATTTTAACACAAGTGTGTAGACACAGAAGTAATACACTTAGGATTAGTGAGAGTAGAAATGCTGTTCTAGACATGCATTGGTTCCTTGCAAGAGGCTTATGGCAAGAGAAACTCAGAAAGGAAGGAAGTTCCCTTCATCGAAACAGTAGGGTGGACCTCTGTATAATAACTCTGTCTTAACTGGCATCCTAGATTAATGTTTCCACTTGTAAGTTGACAGATTCCTAATGACAATACTGAGGCTCAGAAAAATCCTAAAGTGCCATTTGAACGATTAAGGGTAGCTGATGTTCAGTAAAATTTTTTTATGAAGCATATTTTAGTCTATTAATAGAAAACTGTTCATCTGTGTTCGGTATATATAGTACCCTGATACCTCAGTCTCCAAAATGATAGAATTAATCAATTTGGAATTTATAGTTAAGAAATTTGTAAAGTTTTTAACAAAGAAACTAAATGGAATTCTTTGGCATAAAATATAAATAAGGATTTGAATACATTATAATAAATTTGATTTCTGGTTTGTGATACTTAGGTGAGTCTTTCCTATGAAAAGAAATTGTGTCTCTTTCCTGAACTGTGCTCATACCATAAGCCAAATCTTAAAAGTTGGCCAGTTCTCTCTGTTCACTATTCAAATAAGGAAAAGTCAGCTATCATATGTTTTAAAACCTTAAGTTTTGTTCAAAAAGCAATTACAAAAATAAATCAAAGCATTTAGTTAGGAAATCCTAGCCAATCACTAGAGGGCAGAGCAGTACCATACTTTAGGCCTTATTTGAAAATTACTGGTTTAAAAATTGCTGAACATGGGAAAATATATTGATTTACACTCAAATAGAAATTTCTTTGTATTCTTATTGTCTTGTGTGAAATCCAATAGCATGCTTACACTTATATTAAAGGAGCTTTTCTGGCAGTTACATTGATTGTTTCCATAAGGACATGATTATTTAGACAAGTGTAAGTATTCCTTAAAAGAAAATACTAATGCTTACAAAGGGTGGTGCATTAAATCATTTCTACTCTATGTACTACCCTGAAATTGAATTGCAGTATAGACTTTAGGTGAGACATTATGAAAGAACAAGTTTGAGACAAGTTTCCTAGTATTTAAATATAAGAATTTATTGAAATATTGCAGTTTTTGATCTTTCAGCTGAAATTTGTTGAATCATTAAGACTTTACAAAGTTGTAAAATCAATGAACAAACTCTAGTGCCTTTTTTAATGTTAAAATTTTGTCAAGTGGATGTTCACCTAATTTCAGTTCTGTTTAAAAACTTCTATCATTCTAAGATACTTTTATTCTGACTCATTTTTTTCTGATGAATTTTAAAAGTAATTGAAGCCCTGAGGTAATAAAGTAGTTAATAACCTGAGTATTTCAGTGTCCCCAAAGATAGAAAATTTTATCTTGACAGTGTAGTTTAATTTTATTTCATAAAACAGCTTGGATTATATATGATTCATTTCCAGTAAAGACAACATTGGATACCAGAACAAAGCACTGGGTTTTGGAATCAGATTTGGGGCCCCAGTTGTTACGTGCTTACTTGTGACCTTGGGCAAGTCACACTACCTCTCTGAAGTAAGAGTCCCATTGGGAAAGTTCTTTCTTACAGCTGGGTTGTTTTGAGGATTGTGTTTGTGCCTGGGTGTATGCATCTGCGAAGACAAGTCTTTTAATAAAGGTGACTTAGTAAAGATACAAGCTCAGAAAAACCTTAGAAATAATTGAGAAATTGTTGATGATATCATAAATTTTAGAAACACGAGGGCACCTGTTACATGAATAAATGTACCAGAGATGTGGTTTCCAAACCCAAACCCCAGTTCAGATTGCTGACTTTCTCCTTGTCTCTGAATGTCTTTGGCTGCCTAATCTCTCTGTAACCCCCACTTTTTTGCCTCTTATTCTTTATTTTACCCTCTTTTTATTTCCATGTTCCCTCTCTCTGTGTTTCTCCTGACTGTCTTTGGTCTCTCTCTGTGTTTTTTCTTGACCCAGGCACCCTCAGGAAGACCCCAAGCCTCTAGCGGTACCTGGTATCATCTCCAGCATGTTTATAGATGTGGAGGATTCACTGGGATATTGACAAATACCAGAGGCGAACTGTACCACTGTAGTAAGTCAATAAGCCTTTATTAAGTGACTACTGTTGGTGGTGCTTTGGGAAAAAAGAAGGTAGGGTATAGCTCAGAAGAAATAAACTTATAAACTCTTCTCAGTGATTCTTGCCAGATGGTCACACATACAAATGAAAACAACAAAATAAAAAGCTGACAAATAAGAGAGATGAGGAAAGAGAGGGTGGGAGTGAGTAATTTCTTTGGGACTTCCAAAGCCTGCTCACTTGCCTGAGTGAATTCCTGAATGGGGGGAGGGTAGTGAAATGAGAGTGCTAAATTTCAGCCTGCCAACAGCTAACTTCTTAACCTTTTAGGCTTAGAGAAAGTCAAGTTATGAAAAGTATAGCCAAGTTGAGACTTTCCATAAACATAATTAGTATCCTTTGCCAGCATTAAAATTTATAGAGTTTAAGGGTAAATTGTGATTGTGAAGTAGTAAAGAGGTGTAGTATGAAATAAAATTAATACAAACTAATAATATAATCTATGGATACATTTTACATGCCAAGATGAATTAAAATAGTGAATTGTAGTATAAAAAGTTAGTTTTGTTTTTGTGATGGAAATTTATTTTTGCTGTTGTATTTTAGACAGTCCTACCTACAGCTGTACCATGGTTTTCAGAGTTGGATATGGTTTGAATCTCACCTCTGCTAGCTGTGTAAGGTTGGGTATTCTACTTAACAACACAATCTTGGTTTCCTCATATGAAAATATTTATCTTAGAGTTGTTGTGTGATTTAAAGAGATAATTTTATAAAGTCCTGAGTGCATGCTGGGTACTTGTTACTTGCAGATAATTAAAAAGTACCTTTTAAAATAGTTTGTTAAATGCAGGTGTTACTTCTGAGAGCTTTTAAAAAATAGAAGTGAGCCTCATAGTATTTAAAAAATGCTATGTGTATACAGGGCATATTAATAACATGTGAATAAGATACAAAGAATAGCATTAACATGAATAACTGAATATTTACCACTAACTGCCTGGCCCAGATTTCATCACCTTCCTTAAGTTAACTCATCCCCAACCCTGAAGGATGAGGTAACTCTTTCCTTCTTTATCCTTATATTTTTTTTACATATTTACATTAAATTTTGCTTGTTTTTGAATTTTACATAAATAATAAATACTGTATGTTTTCTCTGTCACACCTATTTTTGCTGCTCAACATCATTATTTTTTTAAATTTTATTTTTACTTATGCTTGACGTACAATATATTAATTTTGTGTATACCACATAGTATGTCAGTACTTATATGCCTTACAAGTGATCACCACCATAAGTCTAGTAACCATCTGTCACCATATAAAGTTTTTATGATATTGCTACCTGTATTCCTTATGGTGTACATTACCTCCCCCTGACTTCTTTTTTAACTAGAATTTTGTACTTCTTAAACCCCTTCCTTTTTTACTACCCATCCCCTTATCCTTCTCTCCTGTGGCAAATATCAGTTTGTTCTCAGGATCTGTGAGTTTCTTTTTGTGTTTTTTTTTTTTGTTCATTTGTTTTGTTTTTAGATTCTACATATAAATGAAATAATATGATATTTGTCTTTCTCTGTCCTACATATTTTAGTTAACGTAAACTCTCTAAATACATTTATGTTGTTGCAAATGGCAAGAGGCGATTATCTCTGTGGTTTTGATTTGCATTCCCCTGCTGATTAGTGATGTTAGCATGTTTTTGTATGTCTGTGGGCCATCTGTATGCCTTCTTTGGTAAAATACCTATTCAGGTCCTCTGCCCATTTTTTAATTGGATTTTTTTAAATGTTGAGTTGTAGGAGTTTGTCATATATTTTGAATATTAACCCATTATTGGATATATCTTTTGCAAATATCTCCTTTCATTCAGAAGGTTGCTTTTTTGTCTTGCCAATGATTTCCTTCACTGTGCAAAAGCTTTTTGGTTTGACGTAGTCCCATTTGTTTATTTTTCCTTTTGTTGCCTTTGCTGAGGAGATACATTTTTTAAAATATTGCTAAGAGTGATGTCAAAGAGATTACTGCCTATGGTTTATTCTAGAAGTTCAGTGGTTTCAGCTCTTACATTTAAGTCTTTCATTCATTTTGATGTAAGAAAGTGGTATACTTTAATTTTTTTGCACATATCTGCCCAGTTTTCCCAGCACCACTTATTGAAGAGGAGACTGTCTTTTCTCCATTGTTTATTTTGACTAGAGGCCTGGTGCAGGAATTCATGCACAGGTGGGGTCCGGCTGGCTCGCCCTGGTAGGGGCCCATTGGCCCAGGCTGGCAGGGGTAGGGGCCGTGGGTGGTTGCCTGGCCCTGATTGAAGTTGGGGGGGAGCAATCAGGGACGGGGCAGGCCAGGAGAGGGGCCATGGGCGGTTGGCCAACTGGCCCCAACCCCGATCGGGGTGTTGCGATCCGGCTGGCCAGGGTCAGGGTGTCCGATTGGGGCACGGATTAGGCTGGTTGGCTCCTGCAGTGCATGTCATAGCCAGTGGTCGTTCTGGTCATTCCATCATTCCAGTCACTTGGCTTTTATATATATATATACATAGACTAGAGGCCCGGTGCACAAAGATTTGTGCACTCGGGGGGGGGGGGGAGGGGGGTCCCTCAGCCTGGCCTGTGTCCTCTCGCAGTCTGGGACCCCTCCGGAGATAATGACCTGCTGGTTTAGGTCTGCTCCCGGCGGCAGAGGGCAGGCCCAATGCCTAGGTGCAGCCCCTGGTCAGGCTCAGAGCATGGCCAATTGGGGAGTTGGGGCGCCGCACCCTGTCATGCTCAGAGCAGGGCGGATTGGAAGATTGCAATGCCACCATCAGTCACGCTCAGGGTAGGGCCGATTGGGGGGTTGGGGCACCGCCCCCTGCCTGCCACACTCAAGGCAGGGTCGATGGGGAGGTTGCAGCGCCATCCCGTCACGCACAGAACAGGGCCCATCAGGGGGGTTGGGGCTCCGTAACCTGTCACGCACAGAGCAGGGCCCATCAGGGGGTTGGGGAGCTACCCCCTATCGGGCACAGAGCAGGGCAGATCAGGGGGTTGGGCGACTTCCCCTGTCATGAACAGAGCAGGGCAGATAGGGAGGTTGTGTCCCTGCCCCCTGTCACACACAGAGCCGCAGGGCGATCAGGGGGTTTGGGTGCTGCCCCCGTCATGCTGATCCCAGTGCCGGGAGGCCTTTCGGCTCCGCTGATCCCGGTGCCGGGAGGCCTCACTGCTCCACTGATCCTGGTGCTAGGAAGCATATTACCCTTTTACTATATAGGATAGAGGCCTGGTGCATGGGTGGGGGCCGGCTGGTTTGGCCTGAAGAGTGTCCTGGATCAGGGTGGGGGTCCCCAATGGGGTGCCTGGCCAGCCTGGATGAGGGGATGATGGCTGTTTGCAGCTGGTCACGCACCCTTCAGGGTAGGGGTCCTCACTGGGGTGCCTGGACAGTCTGGGTGAGGGGCTGAGGGCTATTTTCAGGCTGGCAGGTGACTGAAGCTCCCAACTGCTCCTTTTTTTCTTTTTTCTTTTTTTTTTTATTCTGTGCCAGCTTTAGCTCTGGCTCCAGCTCTGAGGCCTCTGCTGCTGAAAGCAGGTATCTGGTTTGTTTGGGTTCTATAATGGAAACACTGTATCAACTCCAGCTCTGAGATCCCGGCTGGCTGAAAGCAGGTTTCTGGGGTTTTGTTTAGCTTCTATATTTGTAATAATGTTTCAAACTGCAAGCTCAGAGGCCGGCAAGGCAGGCGGGGAACGTTGGAGTCCTCCATCACTGAAACAAGCAAGCCTCATGTTAGTTTCAAGCTGCCTGGCTGCCAGCCGCCATCTTGGCTGGCAGTTAATTTGCATATCGCCCTGATTAGCCAATGGGAAGGGTAGCGGACGTACGCTAATTACCATGTTTCTCTTTTATTAGATAGGACTAGAGGCCTAGTGCATGAAATTCATGCACTGGGGAAGGGTGGGGTTTCCCTCAGCCCAGCCTGCACCTCTCCAATCTGAGACTCCTTGAGGGGTAGGGCAGTCGGACATCCCTCTCACAATCCAGGACTGCTGGCTCCCAACTGCTCTCCTGCCTGCCTATCTTATTGCCCCTAACTTCTTCTGCCTGCCAGCATCATCACCCTCTAACCACTCCCCTGCCAGCCGGATCGCCCCCAACCGCCCTCCCCTGCCAGCTTGATCGCCCCCAACTGCCATCTCCTGCTGGCCCAATAACCCCCAACTGCTGGCCCCGTTGCCCCAAACTGCCCTCCCCTGCCGGCCTGGTTGCCCCCAACTGCCCTCCCCTTGCAGGCCCAGTCACCCCCAACTGCCCTCCCCTGCCAGCCCGGTCTCCCCCAACTGCCCTCCCCTGCAGGCCCAGTCACCCCCAACTGCTCTCCCCTGCCGGCCTGGTTGCCCTCAACGGCCCTCCCCTGCCGGCATGGTCACCCCCAACTGCCCTCCCCTGTCGGCCTGGTCCCCCCCAACTGCTCTCCCCTGCAGGCCATCTTGTGGTGGCCATGTTGTGGTCACATGGGGGCAGCCATCGTGTGTTTTGGAGTGATGGTCAATTTGTATACTGGTCATGAATAATTAGCATATGTGAGCTAATTAGCATATCCCTCTCTTATTATATAGGATTCATTTTATTTTATTGATTTTTTACAGAGAGGAAGGGAGAGAGATAGAGAGTTAGAAACATCGATGAGAGAGAAACATCGATCAGCTGCCTCCTGCACATCTCCCGCTGGGGATGTGCCCGCAACCCAGGTACATGCCCTTGACCGGAATCGAACCCGGGACCTTTCAGTCCGCAGGCCGACGCTCTATCCACTGAGCCAAACCGGTTTCGGCATATCGGATTCTTTTATCATAGATTAATTTACCTTATAAGAATGGGTTTATTTCTAGGCTCTCTATTCTGTTACATTATCTATGTATCTATTTTGTGCCAGTACCATATAGTTTTGATTACTATAGCTATGTATTGTCGTTTGAAATCAAAGACCAGATACCTCCAACTTTGTTCTTATCAAGATTGCCTTGATATTCATGGTCTTTTGTGGTTTCATATACATTTTAAGATTATTATTCCTAGTTCTGTGAAAAATGCCATTGATATTTTGATAGGGATTGCATTGAATCTGTAGATTGCTTTGGACAGTATGGACATTTTAATAATTCTTTAAATCCATGAGCATGGTATATCTTTTCATTTATGCCTTGTTCACTTTGTTTCATCAAGGTCTTACAGTTTTCTGAGCACAGGTCTTTTATCTCCTTGAAAAAATTTAGTTCTGGGTATTTTATTATTTATTTGATGCAAGTATAAATTGAATTGTTTTCTTAATTTCTTGCTCTGATAGTTTCTTGTTAGTGTATAGAACCATAACAGATTTTTGAATATTACTTTTTATCTTGGAACTTTACTAAATTTATATATTAGGTCTAATAGTTTTTGTGGAATCTTTTGATTTTTCTCTATGCAGTATCATGTCATCTGCAAATCATTGCAATTTTACTTTTCTTTTTAGTTTGGATATCTTTTATTTCTTTTTCTGATTGCTGTGGCTAGGACTTATAATACTATGTTGAATAAGAGTGGTGAGAATGAGCATCTTGTTTCTGATCTTAGAGGAAAAGCTTTCAGCTTTTCACTAAAGAGTATGATGCTAGCTGTGGGTTTATCATAAATGTTGAGGCATTTTTCTTCTATACCCACTTTTTGAGAGGTTTATCATAAGTGGATTTTGAATTTTTGTCAAATGCTTTTTGTTGTGATCATGATTTTCATTATTTTGTTTATGTGGTGTATCAAGTGGAATAAATCCCACTTGATAATGGGAAACTCTTTAATACTAAATGTTAACTTTGTTGGATAGAGTTCTTGACAGGTTTTTCCTTTCATCTACTTGAATGTATTCTGCTATTTCCTATGGCCTTCACATTTTCTGCTGTGATACATTTACTGATGGTCTGGGGAGGGAGATCTCTTGCATGTAACTAGCTGGTTCTCTCTTTGCTTTTAAAATTATCTCCTTATGTTTAACTTTTGGCATTTTAATTATGTGGCTTTGTGTGGATCTCTTTGGATTCATCTTGTTTGGGATTGTCTGTGCTTTCTGGACTTGGATATCTGTTTCCTTCAACAGCTTAGGAAATTTTTTAGCTGCTATTCATTCAAATATATTTTCGGTCCTTTTCTCTCTGTCTTCTTCTGGGATACCTATGATTCAGGTATTGATATGTGAGTTTGTCCTGGAGATTCCTTAAACTATGTTCATTAAAAAAAAAAATCTTGTTTCTTTTTTCTGTTCTGAGTGATTTCCACTACCTTGTGTTCTAGCTCCCTGAGGTGTATTTATACATCAGCTAATATGCTTTTGCTTTCCTCTAGTGCAGTGGTCGGCAAACTCATTAGTCAACAGAGCCAAATATCAACAGCACAACAATTGAAATTTCTTTTGAGAGCCAAATTTTTTAATCTTAAATTGTATAGGTAGGTACATTGTTATTAACTTAATTTAGGGTACTCCTAAGGCTTAGGAAGAGCCACACTCAAGGAGCCAAAGAGCCACATGTGGCTCGCAAGTTGCAGTTTGCCGACCACAGCTCTAGTGTATTTTTCATTTCAGTTTTTGTGTACCTCAGTTCTGATTGGTTTTGTTTTTCCTGTCTCTTTGTAGAAGTTTTCACTGAGTTTACCTATTCTTCTCTGGAGTTTATTGGGCATCTTTATAATCATTGTCTTGAAGTTTTTATATGGTATATTGTCTGTTTCATTTAGTTCTTTTTTAAATGGGCTTTGAGTTTTTTTCTTGTTCTTTCATTTGGAACATATTTCTCTTTTCTCATTTTGACTGTCTCTGTGTTTGTTTCTGTGAATTAGGTGAAACAGAAACCTCTCCCAGTCTTAAAGGAGTGGCCTGGTGTAGCCTTTTTTTTTTTTTTTTTTTTTACTGTGTTTAAGGGGCATCTTTGTATCTTTGTCAGGTCAGCTGAAGGTGAAGCTAGAGTGAGGTTGGGCTGCAGAAAGATCTGGAGCAAGCTGCACTGGAGCCACCTTGGCAGGCCAGTTGAGGCTGAACCTGGAGCAGGTGCAGGCTGTGGGAAGCCCAGGGGCAAGCTGCCCTGGGACACCTGGACAGGCTAGTTGAAGCTGTAATTGGAGTAGGATGGGACCACAGGGAGTCTGGGGAACCAGCCTTCAAGCTGGAGCTGTGGCCCAAGTGGGTGTTGTCTGTGGGAAGACTTAGGAACAGGTTGAATGGGGGCGGGGACTGTAGTTGGAGTGGGTGTGGACTATCGGGATTCCAAGGGACAACTCCCCATGCCTGGCGCTCTGGCTGGAGAGGGCACGGGCCACGGGAACTCCCATTGGCAACCTGTGCACCTGGTATGGGCCTGGGTTCTGGGGTACAGCAGGGTGCCCATGGACAATGGTTGTCTAGAGTGTTTGGATCCTGTGCTCAAGGTGGAGGGTGAGCATAACAAATAATGCTCTCCTGTTTCTCCAACACCGGAATGAGTTCTGCAGTTCTCCTTTTTGGAAGATGCTCTAGGGTTTGAAAATGAGTTTCCTGATGTATATTTTAGATAACTTTTTAAGCCACTTCCCCTCCCTCCCCTCCTTCCCCCCACCATGCCCCTGGGCAGCGAGTCTGTGCACACAGGCCCTTCAGTGATCCCTCCCTACCACAAGTCCCTGCGTTGGGGGTGGGGGTCCCAAGATAAGTGTCTCTCTCCTACCGTCTTACCCATTTCTTTGTGATCTCTCTGGTTTGGCTTTGTTTTGCAGAAACTGTTTAGTCAGCCCTCATTTCTTCTTGAGGGGAATTGTTTTGTTTCTAAGTTTAGATTCAAAGTGATCCTGGAAGGAGGTAAATTCTTCCTACACCACCATCTTGGACCTAGGAAATCTCAACCTAGGTAATCATGCTTGCTTATACCCGTAATTCATTTGTGATCACATTTGTATTTCACTAAATGAAAATACCACATTATTTACCTACTTTTTTGTGGTGGCTTTTTAGGTTGTTTCCAATTTTTGTGTTATGAGGAATAAAGCTGCAGAGGGAAAATTCCTGAGATTCCTGTACATGCCTCTTACGTTATTTCTCTAAGATAAATGTATTTAAGTCCAGAGATCCGGAAATGGTTAAGTATATTTGCTAGCTAAGTTTTTTCTCTGGAGAAAATCACATTATAATGTAATGTTCTTTTTTCTTAAAATATGTTTTTATTGATTTCAGAGAGGAAGAGAGAGATGAGATAGAAACATCAATGATGAGAGGGAATCATTGATTGGCTGCCTCATGCATGTTGGACTGAATCTGCAACCCAGGCATGTGCCGTTGACCTGAATTGAACCTGGGACCCTTCGGTCCACAGGCCGACGCTCTATCCACTGAGCCAAACCAACCAGGCTATAATGTAATGTTCTTATGTTAAATGATATTGTCAACTGTTCCTGACTTCTAAGACAGTTTTGGCAGGAAAATGTGCACCTTTTACTGATTTCTTTTTTCCTTAAGTCAAGTTGAGGAAGATTGACCCCCGGGCAACTGTTTGCGAGCTACAGTGACTTGCCTGTGTTTTGTTCTGCATTGCAAAAGTTCCAGGACCTCGAGTAAATCATTCAGCTTGTATTTGCCACCCACTCTTTTCCCGCTTCTGTTCTTTACCCATTCTGTTTTTATCAGACAGTTATTCTTTTGGTATCGGATTATACTTGTACGCCATTCCAATTTTCATACCACAGTTGTTCTTCCTAACTTTATAATCTATACTTGGTGGTTTATAATTTTAGTTGGTTGAACTTACTATTTTACCTATTGTCAAACTTGTTACCACTATCTGCCCCATTTATTTTCTGAGGTTTTCCAGGAAACTATACTCGGATCTAGCTTAGTACTTCGTACTTACTATTCAGTAGATGTTTATGTAATGAAGAAGGGAAGATGAAAATGCAATAAGCACTGAAATCTCAGCAATAGTAATTTCCCTAAAAGCAATGGGTAAAAGTCATCAGTACTGTAAACAATTGTGCCAGTGAGTAGCTTTGTAAACCATACTCGGGTCATTTCTTCTTGAATTTCACTCTGATTTTTGGAAAAATGAGAATGGTAGGCCAGTGATCCGTAAGATTCCTTTTGACTCCAACAGTTTGTATTCTATTTTAAATTTTAATGACAAGTGGTTTCTCACTGGCGTGTGGGCAACACTTAAAGCCTGAATCTACCTTCCTGGGCTTTTGGCCCATAACTTACTAGGCTTTTGGTCCACAGTGACCTGCCAGTTATTTTCTCTCATAACCCCAGCAACTGGGACATACATCAAACTTCCCTTCCTCTCTGTTGTTTAGGGTTGATTATTTTTCCCTAGAGAAAGAATATACTGATCTTTTCTTTGAGAAAGTATAATGCATACCTTTGGGTTCCCAATTTCATTCACCAGGCAAGCCAGACATTATTGCTCTGTAAAACCTTGAGCTTTTGCCCTCTTGCTCCTCTTCCTGTTCCTCCAGCCTCAAGGCTGTGATCATGGCAGTTAGCCCCACCCTTTGTTAATTTTGTCCAAATTAACCCCATGTCTTTTCTCACCATAGTTGAGTCAGTGTTGGTTTTTACTGTTGGGCTTTCCTTGGGTTCAGTGGGTCTGTTTTCACCTGGTGCTTGAGGCAAGTTGTTCACTCCTTTTTTCTGTATTTTCTCTGCTAGGGGATTCTCAACTCTGAGGCCCCAGTTCCTTCCTTTGCTACTCTCACTCCGTTTTCCCATAAGCAGATTCCATCTTAAAAGGATTAGTGCTACAATCACTTTTGAGGAATAATCTGACTCTGGGTTCTCACATGACTGATATTTCCTAATCGTTTTTTTTTGTTCGGAATTCGTTTAGTGAGTGCCTCTGAATTTGTGGATCAAAGGCAAAAGCCACCAGAGAACAGGCCACACAGAGCAATGGATACAAATGCTGTCTTACCCTCTGTAAATTGTAAACACTGCCTAATCACTCCTTAGACTCCTGGCCAAAGAGCTGGCTAATCTATACTTGGTGGTTTATAGTTTTAGTTGGTTGAACCAAGATTAAGTAGGTTCTTTCTGACTTTGAATGGGTGGAGGGGACACAAAATAATCTAATCTCATGACCTTATGGACCCATTTTGTGAATATCCCATGTAAGTCTGGCAGATTTTAGGCTAAGAAGAGTATAAGGCAAAAGAAGAATATTGTAACCAAAAAAAAAAAGGGATGTGGGGGCGGGGGGGGGGGGGAGACACAGTTAATAATATCATCCTATCTCTAGCAGAACAGATAACTTTTTATTCCTCAGGAATGCAGGGAGAGAACTATCCTTTTATACATATAAGGGAAAAATGGGAGAAATTACCTGACATGAAAACTTTACTCATAGGAGAAAACTCTAAACACTCTTACATTCTCTTTGATTAATGCAAAAAGCTTGACCCGTTAAGTATTCACATTAATATTTGAAATTATCAGTGACAAAGTCTCCTTTGTAATACTAATTCACTTAGTATTTTATTAATTTAGACAGGCTTGAAAGTGCTTCAGAAAATTTAGAGCACTCATTTAGTATTCTTATTTTACTTAAGAATTTTGAAAGAAAACCATATATTCCCAAATGACTATGTTGTAGAAAATTTTTCCAAAAACTATTGTATAAATAAGTTGGATCATCTTTACATATAGTTAGGAAACTTATAATATATATAAATTTAATGTATATAAAGTATATAAACATATGATACAGAATTTTCCTTCAGAGGGAACTAGGAAATGCATTTATTACAGATTCTGTATTTAATGAGCTTAACTTGGAAGAGGAATTTTTAAAAAATAATGTAAGAATAAATTTTGAACTATGTATGTAATTTTTACTCATGTTTTAAGTTTGTTATACAGCAAAGTTGGTGATATATGTAAAAGTAACCTCTGAGTTGAGCTTTATGCAGTTACGTAATTATACAAAATACAGCTTAATCTAGATTATTAAAGTAGTTCTGAATAATTTTAAAATTTGAATTTAGGTACTGCTGGAATAATGATATTCATTTTGTCTGGAACTTTATATCTGGTTAAGAAAACAGAGAAATGTTCAAATGGGTCTGTAAAAAAAGTAGTGAGCTTCCTGAAGTTAATTTTCTACTATATTGCCATTTATTATCTGGCTGAAAAATCCACATTTCTAAAAGCCTGACCAGGTTTTATTGTATCTGAAAAAATAAATCACAAAATCTTTTTAATAGAAACAACAGAACAGAAAGTATAGCAGCAGCTGTGCTTTAATATTGATAGTTGTTTTGAGGAATTGGGTCTCTAGGAAGCTCACCTAGACATCATAACGTTATTAAAGATCACTAAATATGGTTTTCTTTTGTATATATGCCAGTTTGTTTTCTGCCACCAAATCCTTCTCAGAATTGGTATGTTTCTCTTACACTTAGCTAGTGGACACTTTACTCCCTTTTCCTGTGCTAGCCAAGCACTGTTTCATTTAAATGATGGCATCGTTCCCCTTAGATTAAAGTCTGTTTTGAGTTTGAGGAATCTTGGCTTCAGCTTTTTATCTGTTTATAGTTATTTGCTGTTTCTTAATCCTTACACTAGGTAGATGACACTGTTACTTTCTGTGAGTCTCAAGCTGCCCTGTAAACTCAGGGTTTGTGTGCTCGTCAGTTAGTAACCTGCCAACTGCTAAGAACCAGTCTGGACCTAGAAGGGTTGCCTCTGGAACTCTCTGAGTCAGAAGTTCTAGATATCAGTGCCAGGGTAACAGTGCATCTGATTTTTACTGAATGGAGTTATCCATTCAGTGGTTCTCTCGGGATTAACGCTCATCAAGACAGCCTTTCTTCCACTTTTACTGGAGCTTACTCAAGGATTGATTTGAGTATGTTTTACTTTCCTTCAAATTTAAAAACAGAGGTTTGAAGTTATTTATATTTAAATGATTTAAAAGACCATTTTCATTGAGAATGGCTCTTTTACTCTTTCTGCTTAGTAAGGATGATGATGAACTCGTGGGATTGTGTTCTACTATTTCATTCTTTACATTTTCCCTGGGACTTGAAAGACCACTAAAGGATACCAACCCTACTTCCATTCTTACCATTCTTTGAAGGTAGGCACTAGCCTACTTTTATACATGAGTAGAGGTCCTTAAATTAGACAACTAGTAGTGGCAAATAGCCTGGTCTATCTGCCAAAACCAGTCCTTTCTGTTCCCTTGCTCTGACTCATAGAGTTGAAATAGAGAACAGATAGACTTCTTATTATTTGATTTGTCTTATACTCCCTTATGAAGTATTAAGTGGATCCAAAATAGAACTATATTTATGCATATTTTTATGTACATAATTGCATGTATGTCAGCTGTGTTTGATACGTATGTATTATATATTAGCCTTACATATTTCTCAATCACAGCATTTGAGAAGAATGCTCTTTTCTGATAGTTTAGAGAAAAACATCAGTTGACAAAATTTGGGTCATTAATATATTTTATATCAAATTAGAACAAATAGGAAGAGAGTTTTATTATCCTATATAATAAAAGCCTAATATGCTAAGTGTCCCATTGTCTGTTCAACCAATCAAAGTATAATCCTATATAATAATCCTATATAATAAAAGGGTAATATGCAAATTGACCCTAACAGCAGAACAACCAGGAGCGACCAGTCACTATGATGCACACTGACACCAGGAGGCAGACGCTCAACACAGGAGCTCCCCCTGGTGGTCATTGCGCTCCCACAGGTCTGTTCAGCCATAAGCCAGGCTGACAGCTGTGAGCACAGCGGCGACGTTGGGAGCCTCTCCTGTCTCCGTGGCAGCACTAAGGTGTCCAACTGCAGTTTAGGCCTGCTCCCCAGGGGACATCCCCTGAGGGCTCCTGGGCTGCCAGAGGGATGTCTGACTTCCAGCTTAGGCCTGATCCCCTAGGGAGAAGGCGCAGACTGGGATGAGGTTCCCCTGAGTGCACAAATTTTCATTCACCAGGCCTCTAGTATGCTAATGATATGTTAAGGCCACTCAACTGCTTGCTATGATGTGCACTGACCACTAGGGAACAGTCAACCAGTCACTATGATGTGCACTGACCACCACAGGGGGCAGATGCTCCGACTGTTCGGGTAGCTTGCTGCTGGGGTCAGGCCAATTGGGATGGCTAGACACGCCCTGGAGCCCTCCCACGGTCCCTCCCCACCTGGACACAATTTCCTGTGTCCCTCCCTGGCCCCGACTGTGCACTGGTGGGGTCCCTCAGCCTGGCCTGTGCCCTCTCGCCATCCAGGACCCCTCGGGTCATGCTGGAGATCTAGTTTCAGCCCAATCCAGGCCGAGGAGCCCCACTGGTGCACGAATTCGTGCACTGGGTCTCTAGTATAAGAAATAAAATGAATTTCCCAGTTTTCTAGAATAAAAATTATAAGATAAATTGCAGTGTTTAGAAAAGAAGAATTTTGGTTAACTTAATTTTCTTATTCATTGAAAGTTAGCTAGAAAATTTTTTTCTTTTTTGGTTAGTCCTCACCTAAGGATATTTTTTCATTGATTTTTAGAGAGAATGGAGGAGACAGGGAGAGACTCAGAGAGAAAAATATCCATGTGAGAGGGTGGAATCATATCCAGGACCCTTCAGTACGTGGGCCGATTATCCACTGAGGCAAACTGGCTAGGGCCTAGAAAACTTTTAACTTTAATGTTCATAAACCATGGCAAAAATGTTAGTACAAAACTCAATTTCTTAATAGCAGAGTGTAGCCTGCTTTTAATGGAGGATGATCTTGTTCATCACTATAATGGTTAATATCTATTTGACAGTTTTAAAAATTATACTACATAGAAGAGGTTGGAGATTTGAAGAAATAGGTACTAACATTCAGTGAGTTGCCTGCTATCCACAACAATAACTTCTCCACCTTTTACTGAAGACATTCTGGGAGTTTTTGTTGTTTTAAAATTGATGTTAGTTTATTTTTATAATTTGTCACTTTTTCCTAAAAGACGTTTCCCCCATAAATGAGGAATGTCTATATTTTAATATTGCTGTTTCATCTTCATATTGTGCTAAGTGGAGGCCTTTTTTTGTGGGACTATTTTTTTTTAGTTCTAACTTTTATTTCTCTTTGTATAACCTGCATTTCCTTCAGAAAAAATAGTTTTAGGTTCACCAATAAGAAGCAGCTGTCTGAAATATGTTCATTGACTCAGCTGAGTGTCTGCAACAAAAGTTTTTTGATTTGGGAAGTGTAAAGAAATACAAATAAGCATTCAGATTTGATTTTGGCTGATTAAATAAGAACTTCTATCTGTAACTTGAAGTCTTGAAATCCACATGTAGTGTAGTTGGAATTTTGAGAGATTTGAGCCTAAACACATTGAGACTGTTAATAAGAGAGTTTAAGTGATAGTATGCTTACCATTTCTTCTGAATTATTTCTTTGATCCTCAAAGGAAAACATTGAATCTTTATCCCAAGATTGACCTGACAAGGGATACATTTCAATATTATTCATAAGATGAAAAAAAAATTATAATTTTGTGAGAGAGAGAGAGAGAGAGAGAGAGAGAGAGAGAGAGAGAGAGATATTTGGTAAAAACCAAAGAATATCAGAACAAAGAATGAAATGGACAAAGTTAGAAACATTGAGATGGATGTCCCAAAAGACTTTTAGGAACTGCTAAATTGAGTGTAGTGTTATAAAATTATTCACACATTTTTGCCCTAACTGGTTTGGCTCAGTGGATAGAGCGTTGGCCTGTGGACTGAAGGGTCCCAGGTTTGATTCCGGTCAAGGGCATGTACCTTGGTTGCGGGCACATCCCCAGTAGGGGGTGTGCAGGAGGCAGCTGATCGATGTTTCTCATCAATGTTTCTAACTCTCTATCCCTCTCCCTTCCTCTCTGTAAAAAAATAAATAAACTATATTTTAAAAAATCAATAAAATATTTTTTAAAAATTATTCACACATTTTGTTAGATCCATGTAGTACTGCAAACCATCTCCTTGAGAGACTGTTGCTATAAATGTTTAGGGTGAAAAAAGAATGTTGATAAGTCTCTGGAATAACTAAATATTCACAATGGAAGAGTACATTAAAATAATAAATTTTAGCTGAAACCGGTTTGGCTCAGTGGATAGAGCGTCGGCCTGCGGACTGAGAGGTCCCAGGTTCGATTCCGGTCAAGGGCATGTACCTGGGTTGCGGGCATATCCCCAGTGGGAGATGTGCAGGAGGCAGCTGATCGATGATTCTCTCTCATCGATGTTTCTAGCTCTCTATCTCTCTCCCTTCCTCTCTGTAAAAAATCAATAAAATATATATTTAAAAAAATAATAAATTTTATTGCACTTAATCAAGTTAATTTTATGATTCTGCTTTCTGAAATCATTTCTTGCAGATCATATATCTTCAAAGTTTCTACTTGTGACTCTTCTTTCTTGGTAGGCACAAGAAGATTAACATGGTTGGGAAAAGTTCTAAACATCAAATTAACAACCATTGATGAAACTTATTAAAACTTTGGCAAATTGGAAATGCTACTTCATGTTTGATGACTTTCAAGTGAAATGTTTTTAATCTTATATCTGAAATATTGAATTAAGAATGAGCCCTGGCTGGTTTTCTAAAGGGTTAGAGCATAGGCCCTCAGACCGAGGGTCTCAGGTTTGATACCTGGTTAAGGACACATACCTGGGTTGAGGGTTCATCCATGGCCTCTGTCCAGGCACCTGTGAGAGGCAACCAATGGGTGTGTCTCTCTCACATTAATGTTTTTTTCTTTTTCTCTCCCCTCCTCTTCCTTGCTTCCACTCTCTTCAGGTGAGGATTTAAAAAAAGCAGATGTCTTAGAGTCACTTGTGTGAGATTTTAGGGATCTGTTCACCTTAGCTCCCCAAGTGTAACATAAGTGTATTCTTTTATTTATTCTTATATAACTCTTACACAGGTTATTTGTGAAATAATACTGTTATTCTGAAATCACAGTTTGAAAAGTAAATGTTGGGAGGATTAATCGAATCTTGTTAGTAGAAAGTTCCTAGCTATTTTATAGACATGATGCAAAGTGGTTTTTTAAGTAAAAAGAGGATTTAGTTAATACATGACTACACTTTTTAAGCAGTTGAATGTAGCCTTTCTTGGAAAGAACCTAAGTTGAAAATGTTTTGTAGTCTAGGTAGAAACTTCATGGAAGGTTTACAATGCTTCTTGAAACTGTAGAGTGATGTATTGTCACTGGTTCTTCAAAATAGCATCACCGAAGTACCGTATAATATGTGAATTATTCAGAGGCTGAAGTTGAGGGTGTCATATAAAAGCAACTGGAAGAGGAAAAATGTACTATGGTGTTTTTTTTTTGTTTTTTTTTTTTAAGTGCTGTAGACTGTTGGAATAGAGTATGGCATATTAATTAAACTATCCGGGAAAATATTATGAACTTATGATCAATTTTTTCATAGGTCTGAATGCATTCTTAGTTCTCATATATTGTTTTGCCTTTTTTTTCAAGGTGCCTGGCAAGGCAGTAAATGCTCAGTATATTTATTTTGAATGTTGAATGACTATTGATCATTTAATAAAATGAATTTAATGAAGTCAATTTTAATGAAACAATATTTATATTTTGTGAGAAGTGTCAATGATTTGCTTTCTTGTTTTTTTTTTTAAAATATATTTTATTGATTTTTTACAGAGAGGAAGGGAGAGAGATAGAGAGCTAGAAACATCGATCAGCTGCCTCCTGCACATCCCCCACCGGGGATATGCCGGCAACCCAGGTACATGCCCCCGACCGGAATCGAACCCGGGACCCTCCAGTCCGCAGGCCGATGCTCTATCCACTGAGCCAAGCCGGTCTCGGCTGCTTTCTTGTTTTTAAAAAATATTAACTGAATTAACTTCAGTTGCCTTAAGGAATGATACCTTTTAGACCAGTGGTTCTTAACCTTCTGGCCCTTTAAATACAGTTCCTCATGTGACCCAGCCATAAAATTATTTCCGTTGCTACTTCATAATTGTAATGTTGCTACTGTTATGAATCGTAATGTAAATATCTGATATGCAGGATGGTCTTAGGCAACCCCTGTGAAAGGGTCGTTCGACCCCCAAAGGGGTTGCGACCCACAGGTTGAGAACCGCTGTTTTAGACTTTTTTCAATGATGAATGAAAATGAAAAATTAACCCTGTGGATGACTTTGCACTAGTCCCAGCTTTGAACAAGTTCTGAGACCTTGAGCAAATTTATTAGTGTGGAACTGAACTTGTTTTTCTTTCAATGAGAAAGTTAAATTGGATAATCTTCAAAGTTTGTTTTTAACTCTATAAAATCTGCGTTTTTAGAATGCAGAACAAAGTAGGAATTCAAAATGTTTGAGTGTTCCTGTATCAAGTTAGATGAGGTTAATAAGAGGAGTTCCACATTCAGTAAGCTTTTAGCAGAATTTTGATGAGAATAAAAGAAACTTTTGGTAGGAAAACAATCCTTATAAACATGTCAATCCAGTAGAAATGGTACAGAGAAGCTTTATAGTAGCAAAACCTTGTTTGGGACATAATAACAATGAGATTTGTTTGATTAGAACAGTTTTCTTGGGATAAGATAGTGAGTTTTCATATTCTGTGTCTAAAAGCTCAATTTCTGGTAAAATGGCTATTTGAAATCTGTTTTTAATAAAAGTTTATTCTACTTTTTTTTTTTTAAACCCCAGCATTTTTGCTTTAGTACCTACTTACTCCGGGCCCCTCTAAACCACAGGAATTACATTATTCATTTCCTCCTTAACTGAGTTGTATAGTTTTCTCACAAAATTAAGAGCACAGCCCAAGTTAAAAAACTGTCAAGTTGTTGGAGAATGAGAATAATACTGATAAAGATCAAAATGTGTCTCCTTTATAATAAGATTTTCCTTTTTTACAAATTGCTCTTGGTAAGTGAACAGGTTATTAGTAAGACCACTTAACATTTTTTTTCCTAGAAATATCTCTTATTCAGGATAACATTTGTGTATAATAAGTTCTCTCCAAAATTAGTGTAACATATTACATACAGAATTATTTTAAAAAATTAAGAAGCCTATTTGTCAGAAATATATTTTGTCATCTCTAAATATGTATTTTTCTTCACTTGGGAGCTTCTTTTTAGCTACAAGACTCATAAACAGTTGGTACAAAAAAGGAACTGTCTTCAGTGACAGTCTTCAAGTATTTATTTATCTTGGAGGATAGACATGAACTGCTTTTCACAGAGTGGTATGACCATAAATGTAAAGTTAATTACTCTCTCTTAAAAGAAAAAAAAAAAGAGCATCCAAATTTACATATTTGAAATTTGACCAAAACCATTAATAATACGATGATACATTTTTCAAGGGAAAAGAGCCTATAAGTAAATCATCTGTTGTAATGCCTTAAAAGTTGGAAATAAGTGTTAGAACCTGAAAAATGAGGCATTCTCATGTAAATATATTTGGAAATTTTCATACTGTGTAAGTGATATTTAAAACTGCGCTTATTGATTCCACTGGATGCTTTTAATAAGTGCCACTTACACCTTTGTTCCAGGAAGGTGTGTGTGTGTGTGTGTTTGTGTGGTGTGTGTGAATGTTCTTTCACATACACACACTGTGTAATTCCTAAGCCATTGCCTCACTACTTTTTATAAATTTTTCACAAATTATTCCTAGTGTATAATAACAACATAAAAAGATCCCCTTTGTAATGACTTTAAATTTATATATCTTTGCAAAGTTTTAGACTGAAAATCTTTGCACTAGTAATAACTTTGGGACTCTTGACATTTAGCTGGATGACTGATCCCAGTGTCTACAGCTGCCAAGTAAACGGAAGACATTGAGGCGTGTGATACATAGAATTGCTTTGACTCAGTCCGTCCCCTGGCAGTGCTTGTAGCCTGGTGGCAGCAGTACCAAATCTATGCACTTACAAGTTTGAAAGCTGCTTTTCTTGGGCTCCCACAGCAGTTTGTATAGATGAGGAGCCAAAATGAGTTGTCTATAGAGACTTTCTCAAAAGCAATTCACTTAGAACCTACAAAGAACCCCTTTTAGGTTTGGTACCATCTCTGCACTCCTCAGAGTTCCGGTAAAGCCTTTGCTGAAGAAGTAATGTTAGGGACAGGCCTAGTAAGTTTTGTTGTGCTCAAGTCTGTTACAGAGTCTTCAAGAAATACAGACTGAGAATAATGTAGAATTAGAGAGGCCTCTCCAGGGCCAGATGGAGGGAACTAGAGAGTCTCAGAGGTTAAGGTGATTTAGCCAAGTCGGTGTTTGAATCCAAGTTTTTTTAGACTTTCACTTGTGTGTCAGAAACATGGTCCCAAGAGTAATAATAAATAGCAAAATTAAAAGTTCAGTAGAAGTGCCTGAAATCTCACAGGAAGAAATAGATAGATAAAAAGTCAGACCTTGGAATTTGGAACTGATTCAGAGCTGAAAGAATGTATGGTTTGTATATATTTATTTGGTGCGATGATGAGAGGTAAAAGATGATGGATTTGCAGAAAACAAAAGGTTTTCTTCTCAAATGCTAAAGGTTAGTCTGTGCACTTCTGTTTACCAGCCGTCACATTTCAAGCACCCGTTGAGGAAGCGGTGCCTTCTCAGCTAACACAAACTCATTGCAGAAATGGCTACTTTTGCGTCTCTCAGTCAATGACGAATGGTTCTCACTTTAGTAACTGGTGGGTCTGTTCCCTGGTTTCTTGGTTCCCTGGTCGAAATCACTGATGTAACTTGCTCCATAGAAGCTGCTTTGCCCCATCTTGCTATTGTTTTCTTGGAGGACTATGAAGAAACTCCCAGTTTTGACACCTTTTCGTGCACACCTGGACAGTGTTACCACATGTACCTTTTAGATTAAAAATGCAACAGTAGGACTGTAAGAAGAATTCAATGGAAATATTCCATTTCTTTTTGGAGGAAGAATAAAAAGACAGTGAGATATAGTGGAAAGAGTTCTAATTTTGTGGTCAAGAAACCTGGATCTTAACTTCTCTTAGTAATTAGTTTAGTTACTGTAAGCTAACCTTGGACCCCTAAGAATCCTGTTATTTGGAGGACACAGTGACCTCCAGGGGCTGGATTTGCAATCCCTAACAATTCTATAAAATGAGCGTTTCATTTTTCCACGGAAGCCAATTACAACAGGTTACACACAACTCTTTCCAAAGTCAAAATGTCATTCCATCTGTGAGTTAGGATGCTCTCCAAATAAATGGATCATTTCGGTTTAGCATTGTGGGAATCCAAAAATATCTAGATAATTAGAAGCTTTAAAAAAATGTGTGGACTGCTTCTGAAGGCAAATTATTGAATCTATGATAGGAAAATCTAGGTAGATATGGATTTTGTCTGATTAAGTCTAGCCCTAAACTTTCATCTGAATTATCACAGACTAAAACTATAAATATCAGGTTGTACATCTCAGCCTTTTACTTTGCCTTGATTTTATATTTACTCCACATTAATTGTTTATTAATTTCAATTTAATTGCTCATAACTTGTGTGACTACCACCTTTCATGGTAAAAAAAAAACACGAAAAGGTCTTTGCAGCTTACACATTCAGGGGCACGGTACTGCTTTAAAGGCTTTGCTGGTAACCCTATTGATTTTCTAAATATCAGATGTTGCTTATTTAGACCAAAGAAATTTATTTTCATATAACATAGAGCAATGATTAACAGTAATTACTGTCCTAATCTTTTATTATTACGAACTGAATGGATGATAACAGCACATTTGTCAAATTGGGATCTTCTTTCTAACTTGTGCATGCTGTCATTATAAATCTTGGACCCTTTAGCAGATAATTGGGCTCTTCCCTATTCTCTGTGGTGATGCCAGAGGCTCAACTCAAGATTTAAAATCAATATTATTAGTCAGAAGTGTGCTTTTAAAAAATGATACGTTGTCTACCAGCTCAGTTGGTAATTGGTGAGGAAATGCCAAAAGGGACAGCTATTTCCTCAGAGTAGCTATTTATTTTCATTGAGATACATGGACACATAACTTTATGTTACTTTCAGGTTTACAACATAATGGTTTGATATATGTATAATTGCAAAATCTTCACAATAAGTCTAATTCACATCATCACCGCACAGAGAGATTTTTTTCTTGTAATGAGAACTTTTAAAATCTACTCTTAACTTTCAAATACTTAGAACAGTAGGATTAACTATAGTCACCATGCTGTGTGTTATATCCCCAGGATGTATTTATTTATTTTGTAACTGAAAGTTTGTACCTTTTGATTACCCAGAGCAGCTTTTCTAAAGATTGTTTATCATTTAAGTGTAAGCAGAGAAACTTTATAAAAACATCCACTAGATGGCACTTTATAATTGTGTTTAAAATCAGCCCTGAAGCATTCTTGACTAGAGGGTATAACAGAAAAAGAAAACGTCTTTCTCTGAAGGTTGATTGGTTGTTCATGAGCATCTGGACTCGTAGAAACTTGAAAATCATTTTAAAAAGTGAAAAGTTTCTATCAACATTTTGTTGTATAACCTGTTCATTGTTTCTCCAACATTCCTGACATGTTCTCAAACACAATATGACATTGATAATCTATATTAGTAATATTGGGAGGGAGTGTGCTTTTCTAACCATTTTAAATTCTTAATTTTATAAGAATATGGCAAGTATGGAATAATGGTCATCTATTAGACTACCCACCAGTAGGAAAATAATATATGTTTTCTGGCAAGTGTAGGACATTGCGCTTGTAACAGATAGAGATTATATATTCAGTGTGGTTCCAAAGTTCTTTTTAAGTTAAGCTTTTAAGAATCACTGTCCTGATCCTATGGAAGATTTTTACTATTTGATTTCTTTTTCCAAATAGTTAATTTTATTCTTAACAATGTCTTCAAGTTTATGAATGATCTGATTAATCTCTGATCAGCCAATTAGTATTTTTAAAAGTTTATTGTTTCTGAAAGCTTACCCTAATGTTTTCTTACATTTTTATTTTTGAATTATTTGTGTTTTAAGTTAAAGTTACAAAATAAAGTTAGGGAAAAGAAGGAAAATGCATTCTTAATCCTGTCATACAAAAAAATGTTTTGAACAATTTAGCTTTCATTTTCCCAGGCTTTTTTCTTTGTCTATGCATATTTATCATTTCTTTTTTATAAAAAATAAATCATAATGCCTGTTTTTTTTTTTTTCACTTAATAGCTTATCTCAAACATGTATTCATGTCAAGAAAAGTATTTTTGTAGAATTCTTATTACTATGAATTTTCTCTCTTCAGTCTCCCACTGTTTATATTTAGGTTTCTGCATTTTTTTCTACTCATAGAATTTCAAAGTGCAGAGGTATTTCTTTACTTATAATATTTGTAATGACAGTACTGTATTAAAGTAGCATGAATCAAACTGGCACAGCATCAGTTTATAATCAGTTCTCAATAATGTTGAATGAATTTGTTACTTTTTGGTTCTGTGAGGTAAATGATTAGTAGTTGTTAATTGTAATTTATTTCAAGTTGATTTGAATGCTTATATTCTGTGATTAATTATAACAATGATAATAGTGAATCCTCATATACATTTACTTTATAAAAGGTACATATATGCAAGGCAGTACTATAAGTAGTTTGTGTATATATAGACAAATTGGTTTAATCCTCACAATGTGATAGGTACTATTGTTGCCCCTTTTTAAAAAAAAAATGTATTTTATTGTTGACAGTAATACAAATGTCTCCCATTTTGTGCTGTTTTGCCCCCCTCCATCCAACCCTCGCCCCACCCCAGGCCTTCCCAATGCTATTGTCTGTCTCCATGGGTTATGCATATATGCACATATATTCTTTGGTTAATTTCTTCCTCTGTCTCCCCCCCCCCCCCTCAAAGTTTATTATTCTGTTCCATGCATCCATACTTCCGGGCCTATTTTATTCATCAGTTTATTGTGTTCTTTAGATTCCACTTATAAGTCAGATCATGTGGTATTTGTCTTTCTCTAACTGGCTTATTTTGCTTAGCATAAGTCTCCAGGTCCATCCATGCTGTTGCAAAGGCTAAGAGATCCTTCTTTTTAACTGCTGCACAGTATTCCCTTGTATAAATGTACCACAGCTTTTTTATCCACTTATCTGCTGCTGGGCACTTGGGCTGTTTCCAAATCTTAGCTATTGTAAATAATGCTGCTATGAACATAGGGGTGCATATATTCTTTCTGATAGGTGTTTTGGGTTTCTTAGGTTATATTCCCAGAGGCGGGATCACTAGGGCAAATGGCAGATCCATTTTTAATTTTTTGAGGGATCTCCATACTGATTTCTACAGTGGTTGCACCAGTCTGCATTCCCACCAGCAGTGTATTAGAGTTCCCTTTTCTCCACATCTTCACCAGTACTTGTAATTTGTTGATTTGTTGTTAGTAGCCATTCTGGCAGGTGTGAGGTGTACCTCATTGTAATTTTAAAATTTGCATCCCCCTTTGATTAATGACTGAGCATTTTTTCATGTGTCTATTGGCCATCTCTTATGTCCTCTTTGGAGAAATGTCTTTAGGTCCTTTGCAATTTTTTAACTGGATTTTTTTTCTTCCTAGTGTTGAGGTGTATGAGTTCTTTGTATATTTTGGAAATTAAACCCTTATAGATGTATCATTGGCGAATATGTTTTCCCATACAGTAGGTTACCTATTCATTTTGTTGATCGTTTCTTTTGCTGTGCGGAAGCTTTTCAGTTTGATGTAATGGCCCATCTGTTTATTTTTCTCATTGTTACTCTTGCCCTAGGCATTGTATCAGTGAAAATTTTGCTATGTGAGATAGCAAAATTGTACTATCTATGTTTTCTTCAAGGATTTTTATGATTTACATTTAACTCTTTTATCCATTATTGTCTCCCTTTTTATAGATAAGGTTGCTAAGGCACAGAGAGGTTAGAGTATTTGCTCCAGGTCACACAGTTAATCTGTTCTTCTAGGTTTGTGAATCCAGGCAAAAATAGAGTTCACACTGTTAACCTTTATGCTCAACTACATGAAGCACTAGATATAGGCAAAGTGGAGTTAAGCAGATGGTGTGGGATTTCTTTCAAAACTGTATTTAAGGGCTTCATTGAAAAGACTAGAGATTTATGTGGTTCCTTTTAAAATGGTTATTAATGTCATCAGATCTCCTTATTGAATGAGGTACTGCAAGTTGTAAAGTTCTTTTTTTAAAAAATATATATTTTTATTGATTTCAGAGAGGAAGGGAGAAGGAGAGAGAGAAACATCAATGATGAGAGAATATCATTGATCGGCTGCCTCCTGCATGCCCCCTACTGGGGATTGAGCCTGCAACCTGGTCATGTGCCCTTGACCAGAATTGAACCTGGGACCCTTCAGTCCACAGGCTGATGCTCTATCCACTGAGCCAAACCAGCTAGGGTAGTTGTAAAGTTCTATACAAATTACAGTTATGCTATATACCAAATGCTTTCTTTTGTGAAGATGACACAAAGTTATATAATTTTTAACACGTATAAAATTTTTAGTTCATGATAATCTATACTAATAAAAGAGTAATATGCAAATTGGTCACGACACCCTCACAGTCACAACCAGATATGCTAACTAGTCATGACCAGTATGCAAATTGACCATCATTCCAACACAAGAGGGATATGCTAATTAGTCCTAATATGCAAATTAGCCACGACCAGTATGCAAATTAACCAGCATTCCAACACACAAGATGGCTGTCCCCATGTGGTCAAAGTTGGCTGCCCCCATGTGGCCACAACATGGCCTCTACAAGATGGCCTGCAGGGGAGGGCAGTTGGGGGCGATCAGGCCATCAGGGGAGGGCAGTTGGGGGTGACCGGACCAGCAAGGGAGGTCAGTTGGGGGCGCCCGGGATGCAGGGGAGGGCAGTTGGGTACGATCGGGCCAGCAGGTGAGAGCAATTGGGGGTATTTGGCCTGGCAGGGGAGTGGTTAGGGGGTGATCAGGCTGGCAGGCAGAAATGCTTAGGGGCAATCAGGTAGGCAGGCAGGTGAGTGATTGGGATATCCCTCAAGGAGTCCCAGATTGGAGAGGGTGCAGGCTGTGCTGAGGAATTTTGTGTACCGGCCTCTAGTTCAATGTATAGTACCCATAATTTAGGCTCATGGAATTTTCTGGGCTTTGATTCAGAGCAGGCTACATCCAAGTCAGGCTGCTCTGTAAGTGAAAGCTGCATGGCTCTCTGGCTGCAGATGCATTTTTTAAATGAACATTTATTAAGTACCTGATACATGCCAGGTATAGTAATGGTACTAAGCATAAAGATAAATAAAATATAGCATGTTGGGTAGCCATCAGCATAAAAAGATTGCAAAAGCAGCAGACTTCTGTGATAGTGCTTGGTCACTTGCTTTTAGGCTTATCTCTTTATAAAATGGAAAAAATGAGCACAAACAAGGAGATCTTAGTTCAGTCCAGGCTTTGTCTTCCCTCTGAGTCTGAAAAAGCTCCTCTCACCTTGATGATACATGCCTAAAGTTTCTCCATGAAGAGTTAGTCATTAAAAATTACTCTTTGCCAAAACCATTTTTAAAATGAGTGTTAATTTATCATTTTACTTAATGCCCCTTGTCTCATTGGAACAGCTCAGTCTGTGACAGCCTGGGAGGAATCGGAACTGGCATTTTAAAACAGAAAGTCTGGTAGCAATTAATTGCTCCAGTAAGAAAGTCAAGTCTGAGCCTAGGGATCAAGGAAGGCCGGAGGAACAAGTGTATAGCACATAATTCAACCTGACAACTGAGTCTTATTTTTGGATGATGGAGGACCGAAGTGGCCAAACCTTGGTTGCTCATTGGCCACATGGGGCTTGTTTGGCTCCTGGAAGGTCTGGAAAAGTTGTTCGGAGAGTAGAGTTGAGAGGTGGCAAAAATGAACACATCTGGCTTCCCAGTTTTAACTCATTTACTATATCAACGAGTATTTCTTCCCACGGTAAAATATGCTGAAATCTGAACAGAATTTCAGAAGCCCAAGATTCCTAAAATGAGGCCCAGGAGTTTATGTGGCAGTAGACATGTAAAAAGCAAGGGTGAAGTGGTTTCCAACAAAGTGAGAAGTTACCACTCCCCAGGGAATGTTTGAAAATTTGTGGGACATTATCTCAGTGATTGGGGGATGCTGCCACCTGCAGTTGAGCGTGGGGGTAAGAGGATGCTGAAGGAGCTGAGATGTATTTTGGCTCGACATTGAGTGAAACAGTATTGCCTAGTAAAGAATTGTCCCACCCCAAGTGCCAAAAGCATCCTCACTAAGAAATGCTGACTTACAGTACAGGATTAAATTAAGCTATAAATTAAGCTGAACTAGATCAGTAATTGAAAGTTTGTACTCTTAGGACTCTGAGGATAAATGCTATGTGTATATGTAAAGGATAAGGGAGATGGTGCTATGATCTTGTAGAAATATTTTATTGACATTAATTATCTTGTGGATAGTTTTGCTCAATTTTTGCTCAGTTGCTTACAGAGGGTAAATTTTATTTTCTAATCTCAGAGTAAACCTAGGAACAGGGGGCTGTAGATATAAATTCGCAGAATCAAACTCCTGCTGGCTAGAAAAATTGGTTTACATAATGGAGTACACTGTACCTATAGCTACACCTAAAGCATGTTCTCGGCAGCCGCCGATAATGTAATCAAAGACAAAATGATACACATATTGTCTTTGTAGTTAGGAAAAATTGGGTTTTGTAAATGTACTACAGATAAAAGTAATTTTGTTCCTTTTTTAAAATCAGATGGTGAATAAATTCATGAAGGAACATGGTTGGGAGTGAGTGGGGTTGAAGGAAGAATAAAAGACTTACGTTGTTGGAAACCTTTCTTAAGAAACGCTTAACTAGTTTCCTTTCAATGTTATATGTTACTGAGATTACAGATGATTCACTGTGATTTCTTGAGCCATCTCTCACATTTATCTCCAAGTTTAGTTATTTCTAGGACAATTCATTCATTTATTTTTTAATATCTTTTTATTGACTTTAGAGAGATGAAGAGAGAGAAACATTGATGTGAGAGAGAATCATTGATTGGCTGCCTCTACACACCCCCCGCTGGGGATCAAGCCTGCAACCCAGGCATGTGCCCTGACCAAGAATCAAACTGACAACCAGTTGGTGCATGGGATGATGCTCAACCAAGTAAGCCACATGGGCCGGGGCATTTTCAGCATTTATTGAATGCATTCTTTGTAATATGTATGCTTCTGTCAAGTGTGAAAGACACACCTGCAAACATGAAAATATCTACTCAAGGTGATGTCACCCTGGCCATGATATTAAAATACTATGTGGTCTAGGGAACACTCTAGCTAATAACTCTGGCCTTTGATCACAGTATGAAAATCATTAAAGTTCCCTGGAAATGAGACAGCATAGTGTTTCTACTCTCCCACTAGCTCCAAAGCATTGACTAATGAGCTGGATGACTGTGGTATAAACAGACAACTGAATTTTTAAATTCACTTGTAATTAGCATATGATACATAGAGAATCTGCTTTATTTTTATGTATGTAGTCAAGTGTATGCATCATTTTTTTTAATGCATCATTTCTTAATACTCAAACTATAAAACCTTCCACAGTAATTGAACTACAGACTAAGAGTCCATTTGCTGTAGTTCCTGTCATTGTGTGGTGGAGCAGTTAATTTTGAGCAGGTGTGAAAAGATGCCACATGGTCACAGGCAAGACCAGACAGAGAAAATGACTTTCCACTGCAGCATATTGATTTGGTACCTCAGAAGCCTGCTACTTTGTTCTTTATTAAATTATACTTAAAATATTTGATTTTAAAATAACGTACTGGCTTTCTCTTTAGCTTATAAAATAATACATGTCAAAAACACTAAAAAGCATGCATACAAAAATGGAAATTGCCCTTAATACATATTCTATTCCATATTCATTGTGTGCTTTTTGGTGTTTATCCTTCCAGTGTTTTTTTCTAGGCATAGATACACTTATACAGTTTGTTTTCTTCTAGATCAGCATCATGGAGTATAAATGTTACTGTAAGTGCATTTAAGGAACAATTTTTTTCATTTATTGATGTTATAACCTAATTCCTATGCTCTTGTTAGAGTTTTCTTCCTATTTTAGTGTTTTATTCACAATGATGGAACAATTCAGGGTTTGGTATGCAGACAGAGTGGTTAGGGGCGATCAGGCAGACAGGGAGTTGAGCAGTTAGGAGCCAGTGGTCCTGGATTGTGAGAGGGATGTCTGATTGCCGGCAGTGGGATCGGGCCTAAACCAGCAGTCGGATCGGGCCTAAACCAGCAGTCGGACATCCCCCGAAGGGTCCCAGATTGGAGAGGATGCAAGCCGGGCTGAAGGACATCCCCCCGCTCCCCTATGCACGAATTTCTTGCACTGGGCCACTAGTCCTATATAATAAAAGGCTAATATGCAAATTGTCCCCTTGACCTGGAGTTCCACTGGGAGTTCCACCAGGGGTTGGGTCCAGCCGGCTCCCCCCACCCCCAGCTGCCCCTCCCGGCCTGATCAGCCCCAATCAGGGTGGGCTGGCCAGACCCCACCAGTGCATGAATTTGGTTCACTGTGCCTCTAGTCGAAGATAAGAGCTTCCCCCATAATTGTACCATGTCAGTTAACTCTTGTTTCTATCTTGATTACAAGATCCACAACAATAGCTGTTGAAGAAAGTATTTTTGAATAAATGATATAATAATGTATTTATCTTCCCTAATTGTTTAAAATGGACTATGGAGACACCGGGATATTTTTATTGTTTTAAATTAGGCTTATTTCATTATTGAAGCTATATATTATCATTAGACTTTTTTTGATGTATTATAAAATGTGAAAGCTTGAGAATAGATTTTGTTTTCAAATATGAAACTTAAACTCTGTTTAGGTTTAAGGTGTTCAAAATTTTTCTCATAGTTGCAGTATGGTTTGCTGAGCTAATAGTCCCCACCTGGGGAGATGCTGAATGTTTCCCTGGGACTGTCTGACACCACACAGAAGGAATTGAAACGTCTGCCAGGTGGTCACATGGATGCTGGTATAGGACAAGTTCTCATATTGTCATAGCAGGCAGAAATATCCCAGGCAGCAGCAGTGCGGAGCATAAGCAGCCACTTCTAGGCTGACAACTAAAAGCTAATAACTCACATGATTGAATTTCAGGGAACATTTTTCCCATAGTTGGGAGTGGGTGCCTGACTGAACCATTGATGTCAGCTATGAACAGTGAGAAAAATGCTCTTCTAAGATCAAAGACACATAACTGTATTTGGAATTTGTTCAAGAATAGTAACTTTGCGATTACAAACATACTTTTAACTGTGGTATTTTGTTATCTGTCTTCAAAGGAGAACTTCTTGTTGATAGTTAGACCGCTTCCTGCCTTTCATCTTTTTTTCTGACTGTGGACAAAGGCGAAAAGTAAGGCAGCACCATAGTAGTGATGGTCTTTTAAAAAAAATTTGTATTTTATTTTATTTTTTCCATCACCATTTATCCCCTCTATGCCCTCTTCCACCTCCACCCACCCTCTCCGCAGTCACCACACTGTTGTCCATGTCCATGAGTTCTCTCTTGTTTTTTCGTTTTTGCTTAGTCAGACCCCCTCCCCACACACACGCAGACACACACACACACACGCACACACACACGCACACACACACGTACACTAGATCTGTCTGCCTCCTCTCTATCTCTGAGTCTGTCTCCATTTTGCTCGATAGTTCAATTTCTTCATTAAATTCCACATATGAGTGAAATCATATGGTACTTTTCTTCTCTGACTGACTTATTTCACTTACCATAGTACTCTCCAGGTCCATCCATGCTGTCACAAAGGGTAAAGTTGTTTTAAAATATGGGCAAATGAATTAGGCATTTTAGAAAGTAAATTTGGCTCTCGTAGAAATGCAGTTGTAACTTTTGAATGGCTTTCAGATTATTTCCTGCCAGGTCAGTAGCAGAGGTTAGTGGTATAATCTGCAGAGAACCTGGAGGATGGAAAATAAGAATGTATAAACTTTAGGAGCCAGGACCTTATCGCGACCAACAGGAGGCTGCCAGCATGGAAAAGCAAGTTTTAAGAAATAGAAAACCCTTCAGACAGGAGACAGCATTTGACAGAGTAAAGACACTGATTTGTCGGGTTGGTAAGGTTCTTGTTCTTGGAATCAGCCTAAAGCTGCCTGATCTGCTTAACCAGATGGTATTTAATCAGGTGCTTCCTTAAAGGAATGTTGGAAGGTAGTAATTTGGGGCCATATTAGGCTAGTTGCAAAGTTATACTTGAACAACTTAAACAAGATGATATTTTCTAAATGAAATTGAAGGAAGAAAAGGGAGCAAAACTCATCCAAGATTGAACTCATCAAAATTCGCTAAAAATTACATGTGAAGGATACACCATTCGCTTTCTTTCTCAGCCTTCATTTTTCTTCATCAGCTCTTGCCAGTGATGCATCTGTACGAGGGTAATGCAGGTTATCCTGCATGAGTAATGGACCCAGATTTCCACTTCTCTGACTCTGTGGTAAGGAATTCTCCCTGTGTCCTAGAGCATTTTGACTAACGCTGTGTTTGGGGCAAAAGTCCCAATTACCACAGACTCTTTCATTCCACTTTTCTGATTTTTGTCTTTATTGACTTTCACTTAAAACAACGCAGGTTTTTGCTCTCCTACATTTTGTGGCCATAAGGTTTTTTGTTGGTATGTACATTTTTTTGAGATATTTTATTCTTTCATATAGCAAGAAACCTGGAAAATTATAAATTGCTGTAAAAATAGATAATCTGTTGTCTACTCTATCCTGCAGTGAGTTTTCTCATTAGAATAAAAGAAAATTACCATTTAACAACTTTTCCTATATTGATCCAGTTCATTTCAGAACCTGAAAGTGGCAAAGAAACCAAGAGTTCATTCTGTTATCTTACTGTAAATAAATTTGGAAAATTTTAATTTTAAAAATACCAGTTTACCCATTTGTCTTAATGATAATACAACTTCAAAGCAATCTCAGGTTTATAATTTAGTTAAAAAACAAACCATCTAATAACAACGAAACCAACAATAATAATTAGCTCAAAAGGGACCCAGACATTTTTTTTAACAAACTCAGAGGAAAAGATTATTTAGTTTTAAACTTAACTTCTTGTGGGCTTAGTTTTTTATATCTTTAAATTGATGGTGTTGTACTCTGATTTGTAAGGTCCCTTTCAATTCTAACATTGGAGTTTTTTAGTGAACCAAAATTTGTATCTCATAGAGTCCAATATCTAGAAATAAGCACAAGAAATTGATTGTTTTCCTTTCTCCATTTTAGCAGTGGTAGAGTCCAATTTTAATATAAGAATAACTTTTCATACTTTTCCCCCCTTTTTAATATGTTCAGAATAATTCCATCTTTTTTTGGTGTTAGGCCAGTAATTTCTGACTGCAATGTGTTTTGGGAGCATCCTAACAAGGCCTTGGGAACAATAACTATAGAATTACAAAAGCTAGCTCTAGTGGTAGTGGCGTAGATCCTGTTATATGTATGAATGAAGTAGTTATAGCTCTTGCACCTCCTTCTTCTGCCCAACACACTTGCTTTACCCTACCCAGTGTGTGAGATTTGCAGTAATAAAGAAGACATTAGGATTTAGGGTTCCATATAGTTGTTTGGTAGCAGTGATACCTTTTAGATGAATCTCAGATTTAAAAAAAAAAAATTATTGATTTCAGAGAGGAAGGGAGAGGGGGAAAGAGAGAAAGAGAGAAACATCGATTGGTCACCTCCTGCACACCCCTACTGAGGATCGAGCCCACAACCTGGGCATGTGCCCTGACTGGGAATCAAATCATGACCGCCTGGTTCATGGGCCGATGCTCACCCACTGAGCCACACTGCCTGGGTGAATCTCAGAATTTTTGAAAGTTAATATAACATAGACTCCAGGATATTTGAGGGATATTAAATAAAGCAGGTCCTACTTATGAAATCATTAATCAATCAAAGGGGGAGGATTACCCAAGAAAATATTAACCTGGATTCTGTCTAATGTTTACTTGTTGCATAGAAACCATTAAATGGCTCTACTGTTCATGTATCGGGCCGGTTTGGCTCAGTGGAGCGTCGGCCCATGGACTGAAGGACCCTGGGTTCGATTCCGGTCAAGGGCACGTACCTCGGTTGCAAGCTTGATCCCTGGCCCTGGTCCAGGCATGAACGGAGGCAACCAATTGGTGTGTCTCTCTCACATCAATGTTTCTCTCTCTGTGTCTCTCCCCCTCCCTTCCACTCTCTCTACAAATCAGTGGGAAAATATCCTCGGGTGAGGGTTAACAACAACAACAACAAAACCACTCTTTTAAAAAACCATTACATAAACTCAAGGTTGTTTAATAACATGGCCCTTATAAACTACCAGGGTAAGGAAATCATTTCATTGTACTTCAAGCTCATAATGCTAATTGAAGTGAAGTTAGACTATACGAATCACTTTAGCAGTACAGCGTACATGTCACTTGAACAAGAAAATCACAGGTTAAAGCTGACAAAAGTAATCATGTATTTTAACTCTGAGACCCTTAATCATCAGCAGACTTAATAGGACCCTTTTCAGTTTAATCCAATTTTTTTAATTGTTGCAATTGCAGAATTTACTGTTTCCTCAAATGCTTCTAGAACCACCTGCACGTGGTCAAAGAAGTATTGAACAGCAAGGGAGCATGGCCACTGGACCACTTGAGTCCAGATCCTGGTGTCCAATGGGCTCGTGTCCTAGCTGTGTTACCCTGGGCAGGTTCCTCTCTGTGCCTCAGTTTCCTTTTCCGTAAAAGGTGGGTGATTATAATTCCTTCTTCACAGAGTTGTTTTAAGGATTAAGTGAATTGATGATGATAGTTATAATAGTGCCCTTGGAGAATGATTAAGTCCAGAAAGAAAAAGATAAAAGTCATACTATTCTATTTTCACTATTCTCTGTGCTTTGTTATCCATGAAAATTCTATTTTTGGTTTTCAGTTTAAAACTACAAACCTTCCCTTATTTACAATAAAACGTAGCTTCCTAAGTGGAAAGTAAGTATTTGAAAAGAAAGTGTTTATTATTGTTTTCATTACATAGCATCCTTTTTTACTTTATAAATCCTCAGTATTAGGTATAACATACTCAAATGGATATGTTATGACTGGAATTCTAACACATTAAAGAAGTTTTTAAACTGGGAGATAGGTGTTGAAAGAGTAGTGACAGCAGTTGCCTGAACTGACAGCAATTGCCTGGACTTGACACAATTAATAATTTAGCATGTTTCAGTTGTCAAGGACAGGCCCCTTTTTCTACTTTTCATGTATCCGGGTACTTGGAATTCCCCATTAATTTTTCATTATGAAGCTCTTCCCCTGTTCCAGCTGGTTCCCCTCTTGGCACATGAATGGTTTGAATTGATGTGAAGGGCCCCAGGATTTAAAGGCCCAGATTTTGCCACCTTTATTACTTGTCGGAGTTACAAATTTCCCAGTGTCATAGGCAGTTTTGCTCCAGATGTAACTCATAAGATTTTTATGTAAAAGTACGGCTAAGGTGGTTCAGTTCTAACCAACCTGTTAGTGACCTGAATCTCCTAGTCTCTGAAAATTTAACGTCTCCATAATAAATCACACATTGAATTATTTATAAAGTAAAAAATTACTAGGGGCCTCCATGTCCTTGATTTGAAGCTATTAGGAATTGACTTTTTTTTTTTAAGGCAAAAAAAAATGTTTTTCCATATACTCCCTTGTAAAGACGTTGGGAAGTCTTATTTAAATATTGGGAAAGTTATGTAATCTTACTATTGAATTCCAAGAAACTACATGGAACATGTTTAAAATGTTAGTTAATTAAAAAACAACTTAATGAAGTTATACAAAATTCAAAATGTACCCAATTTTAGAATCCAGTGTTAGTTAATAGTAGAAGAGGGTTTGCATAAACTCTGAGAAAAATAGTGTGGGAAAAACAAAATAAAACAGCTGTTAGAATTTTTTAAAGACTCACCCATGTAGGTAAGAAATTATAGTCAGTGTAACGGTTGTATGAGGGGCTGTGAAAGCTGACTTTTATCTTTGTCTTCCTTGTAAGAAGTGAGAGAAGGGAATGGGGGCCAACATACAGGAGAGGGGGTGCTCTACAGCACAGCCTGGTCCCAGCTGGAGATAGTGAAATAAAATCAAAGTGGAGAATGGTAATAATGGGCCTTCAAGGTCATCTGGACCAACCTTCTGATACTTGAAGACCTTCCACAGTTTTCCTGCTTCATAAATTGATAATTTTGTCCTTGAACAGGCCTGGTTTTGAATTTTTCTCTTTTTCTGAGATGAAAATCAGGACTAGGTGCTGGGCATCCTTATTCTCAATCTGGCACTGGTATTGGTTCCATAGTTCCCTGCTTCTCTCCATGCAAAAACTCTACAAGCAAGAGGAAAACGAGTGTGAGAAGCATAAAAATGTTACTAGACTTTATACCTGTCTCAGATCACCTTTGACCAGTTTCCTGGTGAATGCCAACAAAATTCCAGTTCTCCTTAAGGGTTACTGTCCCATAAAGTCCCAGCCAATTCTTTTTAAGTCAAGCCTGAGATTTCAGGACAGGACAGCCACCTAACTTTTTTCCAGCTACCTCATCCTGTGGAGAGTTGCAGACCCTATCCCAGTCTTAAGTCACAACATAGCAAAGATCTGGGTACTTCTTTTCAGGATCTTTTCAAAAATTTATTTTTGCTGATGCCAGGAGAAGAGAAGCCAGGTCACAGTTGGCAAATTTTGTAGTTATGGCAAAGTTGGCAGTGACAGGAAATTCCTGGAACCTGGAGTTCATTCCTGGCTGTGTCCTCAGTGATATGTTTAGGTTTAGCCATTAGTTAAAGGGTTGATGGGAGAAATTGGGGCCATTAAAGTGAAAAAAGAGAATTATCTGAATTTTCCAGTGGTTTTGTAATTGCCGAGTATCCTGGTGCCAAGAATGTCGTCTTATTATATACTGTCTACTCCCTAATGGTTTGGAGCACAGTTGCTGCACTCTATTACATGCTGTCAAGTTCCCAAATTGTTTTACTATTATATAGATCTTATTTCACCAACAGGTCCTTTATTGGTACATCTCATCTTTTATATGTGTCATCTGTCTTCATGCTAGTCCATTAATCAGCCTTCAAAAGGTAGATTTGGGATCAGGAGGCCTTAGTAGAGGAGCTATATAAGAGCTGTAGGAGGAATTTGCCCACCTCTCAATTACAGATTTGGTAGTTATCAAAGCCAGACAGCTGAGAGAGCTCAGCAAGACTCAATGAGCCTTACCTTCCAGTCTGAGAAATGCCGTAATGAGATATAAATAATGTGTCTGACATTTGTTATTAAAATTGTGACTTGTTTCTCTAAAATCAGGCTGATCAAGCATACTTTATTCACATCAGTTGTTTCTTTTCAAATTCTCACCCAAACTTACTTTTATTCTGTGTGTTATTGCATATTTTTAAATCCAGTAAATACTTGTGCATATGGAAGGACCTCTTTTTGTCTAAAATATGTTCGGAGTATTGCTTAAACTTAAAAAAATTATTTGCAATAAACACAGGAAAGAAATTGTGTGTTACTCTGGGGTTATATGGCAGATTTGTCAGTGCGCTTCCCTTACATGTTGTGTTGCATGTGGAAGTGACAAGCTTTCGTGATATCCGTTAAATTGTAACCTGCCTATTGTGTTCAATGCAGAGTGCTGAGTTTAGTAGAGAAATCATGCTTGTCCTACCCTGCCTCTTAGAATAATTAGACGGAGATGCTTGTGCTTTCCTTAAATAAAGCATGTTTGTTTTGAAAGACGCAGCACTCGTGGGCTGTCAGTCACAAGAGCTTCTGAGAGCACTTCAGGAGCTGTGATGGCAACATTTACAGAGTGCAAAGGGAAGAAAAGTACACTGAGTCACAGATACATATCCTTGCTTGTTCCATGACTACCTCCCTCTCCCAATGTATTTACTATAGCTAAAACCATAGGAAGGGCTGTTTTGAAATATAATTGGAAATTTGGAATCCTCTGGCTAAATAAATGCTGAGAGACTAATTAAGTGAAGAAAGGCTTGGAGACTAATTAAATGCTAAAAAGGATTGTAAAATGGAATTACTTTCCCTTCCAAAATAAATATATTGATTATAAACTAAAGTCAGTGATCCTTAGAAGGAAGAAAGTTTTTTGAGATTAATGTCCAAAGCCTTTACTCAGTGTCCCTGGTTTGCCTCTTAATGGCTTTGGAAAGATTAAGTGAATGTCTGAGACTTCCCTCCTTCAGCTGTAAAATGGACATACTTATATCCACTTCAAGGGTTGTGTAATATTAAGTAAATCAATGTCTGCAATAAAGGCTTTATAAGTTATAAAATGGTACATAATTGGGAAGTAGCAATTAAGGAACTCCAGGGAGTTTTAATAGCACTACTGATTTTTTTCTTATTAGAAAATATGTTTAGAACTTACTAACGAAGTGTATATTATAAAGTGCTTTATTATAAAAAGTAGAACAATTTCTTAGATATGTCATCAAAATAACTTCCATTGTGAAAAAGAACGCCAAAGAATAAATACATAGTGTGGGCATATAGATGGCACTGTAGCTCCTGATAGTGATTATGTATTTTGCCCACTAACCCTTGTGGCTGTGACAAATCACTGTGTGTGTGAGAGTACTCCCTTCTACATGCCTCCTTTATGAAATGCCACGGTTGTAGGTATGGAATGACTGGCTATAGATGCTCATTGCAAAATACTGTGGAGATTCCAGGTAGAAAGGAACTGAATTAATGAGAAATGGCCTTAGTAGAGTTAAGAATCCTACTCAGGGGGCACCAGGAGGTCACTGGTTTGATTCCTACTCATAGCACATTCCTAGGTTGCAGGCTGGATCAGCAGTGGAAGGTGTGCAGGAGACAGCTGATCAATGTTTCTCTCTCATTGATGTTTCTCTCTGTCTTTTCTTTACTCTCTCTGAAATCAATAAACACTTAAAACTAAAAAAGAATCTTTCTTAGGGGGAAAATAAAACCAAATTTGAAAATTCCTGGATTGAACTCAGTACACTGCACTTGGATGATTCTTTCTCCCTAAAATCAGTGAACACCGTGCTTTTATGATACAGAAGAGCTTCGTAAGTGATTTTACAGGCGAGGTTTATATAGTTTATAATTCTTTATAGAGGGGCTTTTGTTTTCTTTATATTATATAGCAATACCTTAACCTTTTTATTTAGATAGGATGCTAGAAGATAGAGGGAGCAGATTTATGTAAATCAGGCTGTAAAAGAACATTCCCAGATGCCTCAGTAAACATGTATCTAGTGGGTAATGTCTATTTTCATACTGTGCATGGAGAAGAAGTAGGATTGAATTAGGGTCATACTAAAGCATTTAACTACTTATGTTCTCTCTTTGGTAGTTTTTTATAAAGGAAAAGGCAAGCAAATACATAAATAGGAACTTTTTTTTGTTTTGTTAGTTTAATGACATGAGGAACTTTTTAAAACAAATGCCATAAATTTAATACATACATTTAGTAAATAAAGCAAGCTGTCAGTGCTTGGCACTGTAGCTAAAGCATATTCAGCCCAAACACCTAAAAGGAAAACACAAGGAATGGTTAAGGATCTGAACAGGGCACTGTTCTGACTCTGGATCTGCAAATAACCACTTTGGTACCATGTGTGTTAAATCAGAAAATGGGAATATATTTAAGAAAAAATGTCTCCGAGTATGAAGCAAGTATGAAACAAATGACTTCTTGCTTAACTCTAGTTAGAAAATATAAATATATCATAGCTTGCTAGGCATTCTAATTAATTTCCTTGGCAAAGGTGCAGTTTGATATATAAAATCATTAATTTCATGTGTTTTCAAGTACTATTTATTAAAATATATAGTATATTCAAGGCAGCATTCTAAGCATTTGGGACTATAAAGATAACATCCTACCTTCATATACTGTATAATATAGAAATTATGAGTTAACTCATTTTAAGTGTACCACATTGTAAAGCATTAGGCATTAAAGAAGCTAGGATAAGTTACTTCAATAAATACTATAACTACTAAAATGAGAAATATTGATTCTTTGGGAAAAAATAAAGATTTTTGTTTTTCAACCAATAAGACTTAGAGATTTTGCTTTAAGTGAACTAAATTTAACTGTAACTTAAATTATTTCCTTTTTTTAAATTAAAGAATAGTAGCATAGGAAAAAAGAGATTCCAAAAGGAGATATAGATTGATGGTTCTTAAATAACATCATACAAGCCTAAATCATAGAAATGAAAATATGGTTCTTTTAAACTTGGACTAGTTTAGATGAAGCTTAGTAGATTTACTTTTTAAAAAAATGTGTGTGGCCCTAGCCAGTTTTGCTCATTGCCTAGAGTATCAGCCTGTGGATGGAAGGGTTCTGGGTTCGATTCCATTCAAGGGCATATGACTGTGTTGCAGGCTCGATCCCTGGTGGGGGGCATGCAGGAGGCAGCTGATCAATGATTCTCTCTCATCATTGATGTTTCTATCTCCCTCTCCCTTTCTCTCTGAAATCAATAAAAATATATAAAAAAATGTGTGTGATCTCCCCTAAAATTTAAAGGGCTTTGTGTAAACTGGTATATAGAAAATGAAATAATCAGTGTTCAGTGATGGGTGCAGGAGAAAAGGGGATGGATAATTATTTCTCTTGTGAGGTCAAAATTATTTGTTAGGAGTCATTTTAACATCTGCTACATAGAAACTATTTCTAAGAAGTAAAAGTGCCAGATGTTTGGTTTGGTAGTTTGAGTTAGCTATTTAGTGGGTGCTAGGAATTGCTGAGATGGAGGGTCATAGGAGCAGGAGAGAACTGAAGAGCACGGCACAGGTGGGGTGGAATAGAAAAGAAGCAGTGGTAAATGTGGAGAAGGAATAAAGGTAATAGGAATAAACATCAGGGAAGACATGGAGCTCATCTATTGAGCAAGTGTTTGCCCACAACATGCCTGGCTCTATGTCTGGCCCAGGAGATACGATGGTGAAATTCCACAGCCCTTGTTCTCTGTCATAGCCAAGTGGGATAGAAAGAAGGAAATGGGACGTTTCATTGTAGGCTATTAAATATAGGGTGCTGTGGGGACACAGGAAGCACCTTTCTCAGACTAGAAAGGACCAACAGACGCTTGAGCCTGAGATGAGTTTTAACCTAAGCCCTGAAACAGGGGTGAGAGTTCACTGTGAGGAGCCAGGAGTGCAGATGCTATGAGGCAAGTTCCAGGGGATGGTATTTGGTTCAGTGTGGGTAGAGCTTCAAGAATGAGAACAGAGCATAGAAACTAGAGCTGTAAAAATAAACAGGAACCAGCCCTAGCTAGTTTGGCTCAGTGGATAATGTCAGCCTGCAGACCAAAGGATCCCGGGTTTGATTCTGGTCAAGGGCACATACCTTGGTTGCAGCTCCTCCATGGCCTGGGCCCTGGTTAGGGATCATGCAGGAGGCTACCAATCGATGTGTTTCTCTCTCATTGACGTTTCTCTCTGTCTTTCCCTCTCTCTTCCACTCTCCCTCAAAATCAATGGGAAAAATATCCTTGGGCGAGGATTAACAAAAAAATAAACAAGGACCAAGTCAGGAATAGTCTTGTGTGTTACATGAAGGAAGAACTTTGGATTTTTTTCCTGAGCCCATTGTAGGACTATTAAAGAAGTCATGCAGAACAAGGTCATGAACCGATATTGTAGTGTGGAGAATTGAAGTCAACACAGCTGTAGGGAGGATCAGACAGCTGCACCATGTGAATAGGAGTGGACCATATGTAAGAGGTAGAAGGGACAGAACTTGGTGATGGTAGATATCAGGGCAAGAAACTAGTTGCAATGATTTGAATTTACAGTGAGAAAGTAGAAGAGATATATGTATGCTTTCCAGATGTTTATGTGAAGGCAATGCTACCAGTCCAAAGTCTGTGTGCCCAACATTTTGAAATGTCAGAGTTTGGAGTAAAGAAAGGTTTATTGATAAAGAAGTTGCCAACTGAGAAGATGAGAGACCTAATCTTCAAATTCATCTTAAGAAAGTACAGAGTTGAGATTCTTTTTTGTCAAGGGAAGGAAAATGGAAGGGTCAGTTGACAACCACAGACATCTGGGTGCCAAAGAAGATAGTGCTAGTTGATGTGAGTCCTGTCACAGATTCCTGCAAACCTTTGATAAACAATACATACTTCCCTTATCTCCTCAAGGGAGGCACTTTCTTGTAAGGGATTGTTTTTGTAAAAACTCTAGAGGCAAACAGAATTCCTCTAATGATTGGCATGTCTGTATGCAAGACTAGGCAGAGCTATTAGCCTGAAGGCCATGGGAACAAAGCAGGCTTGAACAAGAGTCTGAGGGGCCTGCCCAGTATTTCTCTCTGTTCCAGGAAGGAATATCCATTTCCTGACATTCTCCCCAGGAATATGGTGGAGGCAGAGGCCAGATCCAGACAAGGTATTTTCCCTGAGAGGCTAGAAGTCAAAGATGTAAGCATGACTCATAGTGAGGTAAGAAGCCAGAGCCTGTGGCATTGTTGGGATGAGTTATGAGTGTTTTCTAGAAAATTAATCCTGAGTTTTGGAACCAAGAAGTTTAGGAACCAAGTGAGTAGACGAGGTACAAGGGGGAGCCTATGAACCATGAACCATGTTAGTACCGGGCAGGCCTGCCTTTGGCTGTTAGCCCTGTGGTTTGAAGTTAGGCAGTCTCCTGGCTTGAAGGGTGGGGCTAGTTTATACAAAACAAAACAAAAAGAGGATCACCTGAAGGACGAGGAGAATTCAGAGAAGGCTTTAGATTTGAGATCCTGTGTAGACCGCAGGAGAAGGTATTAGCTAGAGGGAACTGTTGACAGTTTAGCAATAGTCTCAAAGAAAGCAACCGAAGGACTAAGCCCAGAGTAGCAAGAAATGAGATAGAAAGCACGGATTGGGAGTGAAAGGACTTGACTTTGAATCTTTGCTTCTGAGAGAAGATGGAAGAAGAAACAAGTTTTAAAATTGGTAGGCAAGATGGGGCTTTGGGAATGTCCCCTAATAGGGGTTTTTTGAAGACTCCTATTAATCAGGAGGCAGAGGCATTTGCCAAAGTAACTGGGATTTTGGTGGGAAGGACAGTGTGGGGAAGTCATTGGAAGCTCGAGCTCTAGGAACAGAAGACCTAGGTTTGAACCCTGGCTCCTCCACATGTTGGCAGAGTGGCCTTGGGCATGTTGCTAAAGCTTTGTCATTCTCAGTTGCTTCACTTTAAAATGTGACATGGTAGTGCTTTTCTCTAAGAGTTGTATGAAGGATTAAATTAATTAATGTAAAGTATTTAGCATGTAGCAGACTTTCTTTAAGAAAAAGAAATCTTTATTGTTGAAAGTATTATAGATGTCTGCCCCTTCCCCCATCCCCTCCACCCTACTCTCGCCCCCTCCCCAGGTCTTCACTGCACTATTGTCTGTGTCGATGGATTATGCATATATGCATATAAATAATATGATTAATCTCTTCCTCTTACCTCCCCCTTCCCTCCCAGCTTCCCTCTGAGATTTGTCAGTCTGTTGCTTGTTTCCATGTCTCTGGACCTATTTTGTCCATCAGTTTATTCTGTTCATTAGATTCCACATATGACTGAGATCATGTGATACTTAGTTTTCTCTGACTGGATTATTTCACTTAGCATAATACTCTCCAGGTCCTCCCATACTGTCTCAAAGGGTAAGAGACCAATAAAATTTATTATTAGCAGGCAGCATTTTATAATGGTCCAGAACCATACTCTGAAGTCAGACCTCTTGAATTCAAATACTGGCTCCACCAATTCTGTGCTAGCAGTGTGACCTTGGACATTATATAATTTACAAACATAATGCATAGTCATCAGGTGATCAGTGAATATATTTTCAACTGCAATGACTTTAAGTGAGGAGACTCCATGAGCTTGTCTTCCTTTTTATGCTTTGATTTTTTTCCAGTGTGATAATTATGTCAAACTACCTTTGCAACAACTGCATATAATAAAAACTTGGTTAATTTATAAAATAAAAGAGGCAAAGTATATGTTATCTGTGCCTCAGTGTTCTCATCTGTAAAAAGGAGATAACAATAGCATCTTACATCTTAGTCTTATGAATTGAGAGAATTAAGGAATATAAAGCTCTTAGCTTCTGGCACATAGGAAACAATATATATTATATGTTATATATGTTTTTTTAAAAATATATTTCATTGATTTTTTTATAGAGAGGAAGGTAGAGGTATAGTTAGAAACATCGATGAGAGAGAAACATTGATCAGCTGCCTCCTGCACACCCCCTCCTGGGGATGTGCCTGCAACCAGGGTACATGCCCTTGACCGGAATTAAACCTGGGACCCTTCAGTCCGCAGGCTGACTCTCTATCCACTGAGCCAAACCGGTTAGGTGGGCAATATGTTATATATGTTTATCCACATTATACATAGAGGCATTTTATATGTATCTGAAATTTACATAAAATTATTTATTATACTAGAGGCTTGGTGCATGGCTTTGTGCACTGATGGGGGGGTCCCTTGGCATGGCCTGCGGGGACCAGGCCGAAACCAGCAGTCCAACATCCCCCGAGGAATGTAGTAGTGCACGAAGCAGCAGGTGGCTGGGGAGGAGCCTGAGCCCAGGCTGGGCGCAGTGCCACTCCTGCTCATCTCGCCCTGCTGCGCCTGCTGTCACTGCCACTCGGTAGGCTCACTGCCGCTCTGCTGCGCTCTCTGTGCACCCGTCCTAGGGCGATACTGGCATGCCCATGACTGAGAAGCAGCCACAGGCTCATGCCTAGTCAGTCCCGATGCCGGTCCTGATTCTGGTCCTGGTCCGGATGGAGAAGGGGTGCGCAGGGAGAGTGTCCACAGGGAGGCTCGTGCTGCCACAACTGCGCTCACCGGCCATGAGCCTGGTTGTCTGGTACCCCTTGGTCAGCTGAGCATTGCTCCTGCTGTGGGAGTGCACTGACCACCAGGGGGCAGCTCCTGCGTTAAGCATCTGCCCCCCCTGGTCAGTGTGCGTCATAGCGACCAGTCAAAAAGTTGAATGGTTGCTTAGGCTTTTATACATATAAATAGATAATTATTTGTTTTAGTAAAAATTACTATTATCCTCACTCATCATCGTCAGTAGGTGTTGAGAAGAAATTGAGAATTTATCATAGGCACTGTGGGACTGCGTGTCTCTGGACATATTTTGTTCATCAGTTTATTTCCAACTAGCACTGAAGCCAACCTGAGATTGGAAACTTTATAGTGCTGGAGATAGACCTAGAGAAGAAAAATGATTGGTTGAGTTCAGAGTTGGGGTTTGTTAGCAGACCAATTACGAAAGGAAAAGAGAGCTAGGGAGCTGAAGGTGGTGCTGTGATATCCTATTTGGAGAGAATAATGATATTTATTGACAAATAACCCGGAAAAGGAATAAAGCTACTGGAGCATCTTTTTAGACTAGTGCTGACAGCTGTTGTGTGGAGGTGACTTAGATTTCATTATATTTATTCCATCGCCTTGTCATTTTGTCTGTTTCTGTTCTCTCTCCCCTCCCCTTCTGAACAGTCCTACCTAGTTCTTACTTTTCCTTCTCTGCATGTTTTCTCTTCAAGCCTTATATTTGGTCTGCCTTCTAGCAAAACAACATAAAAATATATAATAAGAAATCAAACTATTGTTCCTATATTCACTTCCTCACATATGTGACCAGCACCTAGCACAGTGATGTGCTCTGACAGATCCAGAAAAAAGAACCTGGCACATTCATTACCCTTAAGAGTCTCTGCAGGAGGAATTCACGTGAAATTATTGGGCATATATTGTACATAAAAATGATAATTGTCATACAATCCAATAATCAAAAACTATGGCATAGCTATTAAATGTGGGTGGTCAGAAAAGGTGCTCAGGAGGGAAAGACACAGAGCTGGGGCAAATAAAGACAGATTTTGAGAAATGGGAGTTCAGAGAGGCTTGCCTAGAAAATGAGGCCCACCGTGTGCAGGTCTGAGAGAGCAGAGGAACGAGTGCGGCAGCACAGAGCAGGTGTGGCTGACGGCAGAAAACAGCCTGACAGGAGAGCAGCGGCGGGAGGTGAGTTGAATGGGAGGTAGGCTGGACATTTAACACCCACAGTGCATCGCTTACCAGGTCACCAATAAGTAAGTATATGTTCCGCTGCGGTGAGAGAAAGTGAGAAAGAGACTCCTATGGCCTTGTATCCTTGTGCTTCAGATTCTTGTCATTGTGATCATTATATCCTCACCGTGTAATAAGTGCATCAAAACCCTTCTTAATTTAGAAACTAAAAGAGGAGGAAACGTATAACGCTAGGCCTATTGAAAAATAGGAATGTGGTGACTTTCTGATTAGGAATGTAAAGATCACCATAAAATTACAGGAAAACAGAAACTTGGCCTTTTGCAGGGTGGAGTAGGGAGTTGTGGTCTGGTCTGGTGGGAAACATGTCCAGCCTGTTACTGAATTCTCTTTGTAAATAGCTTTTTCCTTCCTAAGCACCTCTTTTGGTGCCATATCTCTTTCAAAGTGGCTGTTGTCTCTGTCTGTAGTCTAAGACAGCAGGCATTTTTGAAAACCAAGTTAAGCTCCCCCAAGACTAAATATCAGGGAGTGTAAGTATTGGAGATCATAAAATATATGTTCCTTCATGAGGTAAGGGCACAGGGACCGGAACTGCTAGCACAGCTAAGCCCTTCTTTGAATAGCGGGTGCCTTATTAGTATTCATGAAGAGCATATAGATAACATCTTGACAGAGTTAAAGTTGCAACTTGAAGAGCCACTGCTTTTCAATAAAGAGCCCATTTAAAGACACTCGGTGCATGAATAGAGTGGCTGAATTGCTTCTAAAACGAGAGTATTACTTTATTGAATTAGATATTTTTCATTTAATCTTTCTACAATTTAGAATTTTCATTAGAATTACAATAAATAATGATTAGCACTTGTAGGGCTTTTACCTTCAAAGAGTTTAGAGTTAATCTAGTTTGTCACTTGAAGTCATCAGAGATGTGCACTTGCTTTTTTCTCCTGTGCCCTGAAAGTGTCCACTTACCACCCCCCACCATGCTCTCTGGAGGTATTTCCATTGCCCATGAGCTCTGGTCCATGGGAGATGCCTGGAGAGTCAACAGATGGGAGGCTTTCCATTAGAGCTCCTTGTCCTTGGCAAGCATTTGGCCTCTTGAGTTAGGCTCCTGGGTTCTGGCTTCTACTCTGCTGTTGTGTGACTATAGGCAAGTTACCCTCAGCTTCTTCATCTGGGACTCATAGTAGTACCTGCCTCAGAGTGCTGTTGTGAGAATAAATGAGATAATGCATATTAAATATGTAGCTGCTAGTTTTTGATAAATATTAACTGTGTATTAGTAGTGTTTTTAAATTATTATTAGAAACACGTCACTCTGGGACGTTGTTAAGTGTAGTAAAGTATTAGGTGAGGAAATTAAAAGCCAATAAGTTCCTTTTTCAGGGACTGCTATGCACCTGAGTCAGTGCTAACTAAGCACTGGGACAGAAAGGGAAGATACCATGGTACCTCCCCTCTAGAAGTTTCAGTCTGTTGGGGGACAGAGGGATACATAAAACTAAAACACTAAGGTGAGTGCTAACCACGTCAAGTACAATCAAAGTTCAAGAAATTTTGACTTAAGATTTTCAAAGAAAGCTTTAGAGAGGAAGGGATATGGGATCCGAGCCTTGGAGGATGAGAAGAGCTTGGACAGAGAACGGGAGAATTTTAGGGTGAGCAAGACTTCAGAGTTGGGGTATTTGCCAGCCTCTGTCTCAGCAGGACACGCCGAAAGATTGAAAGCAAGGAGTGTCTTGAAAGCAGCAGGACTCTTGGAAGATTTTAAGTAGGTCGGTCCAATTTACATGGAAGTTCTAGGGCTACCCTTTGTCACCATTTCTTTGTACTGTTTTTTTGTTTTGTTTTGTTTCTTTTTTCCTCTTTGTAGACCTGAGAAAGCTGTGAAGCTTTATAGTCTTAGTTGGACCCAGAAGAGGCCTTACTTGTGGTTAGAATGTGTGGTTCTACCTTAACCTGTCTCATTGCATCTGAATTTTCATTCATATGATTTGAATGGAATTTTATTGGCCATTTAGGAAACAGTTTAAACTCTAAAATTCTCCGGTGACACAGTTAAATTCACACAATGTTTTAAAGACTGAGTGTACTGATTGTCTAAGTTGTAAGACAAGATGATAGAAAGACTAAGAGGATCTTATTCACAAAATATATGACTGTGCCAAAGCATTGTTTCTGACTAAAATCACTTAGAGAGAAGGAAACTTTCCATCTTTCTTTTTCAGTTTTTGAGACTAGAGGCCGCTGTTACATGGGAGACATCTATGATCTCCTGAACAGCATTTTGGGCTGAGCTCAGGGATCAGATGCTGCCTGTTAAACCCATACTCCCTCTACAAAGTTGTGGGTAAAGGGAGGATTTACTAATAACCTTGAGTGTCTGTACTTGGTATTATATAAAAAGTGTTCTCACGGTAGAGTGGCTATTCAGTTTTAATATATGAGGAAGGATCAGCAAGATTAATAACTCTACAACAAGTAGTTAATGGCAGAAGCAGAATTCTAAATGAGGCCTGCCAGACTCCAGTGTCCATTTTTTTTATTTTGTTAAATGAGGTGCTTGCTTTGTATTGTTTCTTCTCTGATATTTCTTCTTGAAATTTCTCATGAAGATTGAGTCGGTAGAGGTCTTCATGAATGCGCTTGCTGTATTTTTTCTAATTTATCACTGAGTTGACTTAAATTTAATTCAGTACAGTGAGTATCTAATTGCTCATCCTGGCACAGAGAGGGAACACACATGGGTTGGTTTGTTTTTATAAGATAAATGAATATTCAATATTTTGGATAGGGGCCTTCAGCCTCCATCATTTGACAGTTTTAGGAACATAATTTGATATGGAGTTTTTCAAGTGGAGTCCACTGATAGTTAAATAACCTGACTTTAGTTATTTTAGAATTGCAGCACAGAATGGACCAATGACCCCTTTTGAATAAAATCTGTCAATTGCTTCATTTATTGCATATATATTTTTTGCTTAATATGCTCTTGTTCAAGAATAAGAAGCCAAATTTTACAATCTGTGGGGTTTTAATGTCAAATAATTCCAGGGTAGTTCTCTGTTACTATCAAAAATTAACAATTTTCCTCTTCCTCATTGTTGAAAGAAGATGAGTGCTAAGGTTAAGTCTCAATATTCTGCCTTCTTTGCTCTTGTCTTTCCCACCTTTTCTTAGTGTTTTCATGCATTCTTCTCTCATTACATCTGAATGATAATCAGAAACATCATTTTCCCCACTCTTTTGCTTTCTTTTAACACTTTGAAGATAGATCCATAGGGAATTAAAATGTAATTAGATAACTAAATTATTGAAGTTTACTGTTAGTAGTTTGAAATATTCCATTGTCATTTGATCAGTTATACCCTCCTTGACTATTTTGTCTGAGGTATACTCTCTCCAGATAACTTATTTATTCATCTTCCATTCAGGCTAGAAATACTTATTCCATGCTTATTGTGTTCTAGGCACCATACTAGGTTTATCAACCTTATTTCTTCCAAAGTCCATGTGGTTCTCACACAACACGTGCCACCTTGGCCTGCATATTAGTGATATGCAATTTTCAGCCTCTCCCAACCCTCTTTCCCCCATTCAGGGAATAATATCTGAATTCAGGAGAATGAGAGAGATGGGGATTAATTTTGTAACCATTCTAGTGTATAAGAATAGCGAATTATTGTGAACATTCAACATGGAAGTTCATAGTTGCTTAGGATAATCCTTATGACTAACTGATCTTGATGTTCTGGTGAGCCAGGATGCTTCTGAACTCATGAAGATAAATAAAGTCTTGGATTATCAAGAAAAAGGCCTTGTGCTGGAGGTAGGGACTATCCAAATAATTTTGTTATTTAAGGTAAAATGTGGTGTCATTAGCAATACAAAATCTAACGTATTTCTGGGAAAGGACAGTTTAATTTTGGGAGTATTAAAAGAGATATATAGTATCTATAGTGGCCTGTCAGCTGCATGCTAAGAAGTAGAACAGTAGCGGTAAGGGTGGGAGTGGTTAATGTAATTATTTTAAACCCAAAAACCACATCTACTATCCATTAATTTGATTCTTGATATCTATTTTCTGTTTTCATATTGAAATTATCCATACAGACACAAAGACACATATACTTAAACACATTCACACATAAATGAAATAGCATAATCAAAATCCTTAAGGCTAAATGATATATTTTTCTCTAGGCATTATCAATCACTTTGACCTCGCTAGTTGGTAACAACTTATGGATTCCCATTGATTTAAAATGTGTGATGTGGCCCTGACCGGGTAGCTCAGTTGGCTTGAATGTCCTCCCAATACACCAAGATTGCGGGTTCAGTCCTCGGTTAGGGCTTAAACAGGAACTAACCAGTAAATGCATAAATAAGTAGAGCAACAAATTGATGTTTCTCTTTCCCTTTCGCTCTGTCTAAAACCAACAAGTTTTTAAAAGTAAATTTTACTTAAAAAAAAAGTTTTCTCTCATAAAATATTGGGCCTTCAAGTATGGGTTTAATTATCACTCAAGCAGTTCATTCTGAAGTGATTAATACGCCACAAAAATAACCATTTCCTTTTCTCTATATATAACATTAGTATTTTTGGAAATTGGGTTGCCTGTGCCAGGTTTTATTTGTAGATAAAATGGGAATTGTTAAACGGTCTATCATCAGTTCACAAGAAATCTTTGTTCCTTTATGAAGAGCAAACAGATAAGTATTTCCATTTAGAGTTTTCAGTAACTTCTTGTACTCTTGAGGCAGCCACACAAATCTTGTAATTGCTGCAGATATTCAACAGAAATTTCTTGCTTAAAAAACCACAGGAACATAGTTTTCTCTCCCCCCTTTTCTTGACTAGACATGGCTTTTAATAAATTGCAACACAAGAAATAATTTGAATGTTCACCAATAATGGAATATTTGGATAAATTGTGATACATTCTTATTTTGGAATATTACAGTTATTCCCAAATGAGAATGATCAAGATATACTGAGTTAGAGAAAAGAGTATGACATAGGAAATTTAAAAATATTAATGCTATGTTTATTTGTTATATTTGTATATTAAAAAGGGACAGAATGATGTAGTCCTTAAGGATATTAAAATTGGATAGGATAGGCAAGACAGGTAAGGGGGTGGTGGTGTTGATAATACAGAAGAGAATTCAGACGTGGACTCATACACCTCTGGCAATTTAGGATAGGATAAAAGTGGCATTTCAAAGGAATGGGAGAAACCTGAATTATTTAATAAATGATGTTGGAACAGTTATTATTTAGAAAACAAGAAGAAGCTATTTCTCTTCCTCACTCCTTTTGTCAGAATGAATTCCAGGTCAAATATTTCATTTTTTAAATGATGAAATCATACAAGTTCTAGAATGAACATTATTATTATTATTTTTAATTTGAAGACCTAAGCATGACCCCAAATACAGAAATAATTAAGGAAGGATAAATTTGCCTATGCCATATTGTTTTGAAGGCACAAGAACTGGATTAATCTTGAAACTGTATGTGGACCCCATTTTTAGCAACATGGCCTTAAAGGTTTATTGATATTATTTTTCAAGCATTTGGACCAAGACAAACTTACACTGACCAAAAAAGGTCACTATCCTGTGTTTTCAGCAACTGCATTTGTGTTTGTGATTGTCAGCATGAACCATTTAAATTGATGGCCTTTAACTTTATTTTTTTATTTTATTTTATTTTATTTTTTTAAAATATATTTTATTGATTTTTTACAGAGAGGAAGGGAGAGAGATAGTTAGAAACATCGATGAGAGAGAAACATCGATCAGCTGCCTCCTGCACACCTCCCACTGGGGATGTGCCCGCAACCCAGGCACGTGCCCTTGACCGGAATCGAACCCGGGACCCCTCAGTCCGCAGGCCGACGCTCCATCCACTGAGCCAAACCGGTTTCGGCTAACTTTATATTTGAATGTTTTCATGAGTATGTTTAAAATATAATTTGTATATTGTTACTTCAAATGAATGAATGAAAAATGAAACATCAAACATTGTGATAAAGTATGTAAGAAATTCAACATGTATAGCTTACCTCTGTCTGGACTTGGGGCTGGACATGATGATGGAGGTAAATCTCATTTTATGCTATTTTCACCTTTACAATATAGGTGTTGTTTTTATTGGGTTAAAAAAAAAAATTTTTATTAAACTTTTTTTAGTCATTGAAAAGTAATGTAGAATTTTGGGCCCCTAAAAGATTTGTCACATCCATGGCCTGACTGTTGCCTAGCTGTTTCAGCGAATCACCCATTAAGGGGGGAAAAAACAAGGGAGTAAAATTTTGTCACTGATTGCAGCATGTATGTAATGCAGAGACACAAAGGGAATTGCAATTTGTGTGTCGCAGTGGGTACTGAGGCTACTCACCCCACTGACTGAACTACAGTATTCCTGCACTGTGTCCTTAGAGGCTGCACATAACTAGCTTTTGACAAATGTGTGTCAGTCCTGGCCGGTGTGCTCAGTGGTTGGAGCATTGGCCTGCCCGCCAAAAAGTTGCTGGTCCCATTCTCCGTCAAGGGCATGTACCTGGTTGCAAGTTTGACCTTCAGACCAGATCATGGCACGTGTGAGAGGCAATCAATGTCTCTCTCTCACATCAGTGCTTCTCTCTCTCTCTCTTTTTCTCCTCCCTCTCTTTGAAAATCAATAGAAAAAAATATCCTCTGGTGAGGATTAACAACAACAACAAAAGGTGTCATTTTATGAAAGTTTTATTTTAAATCCAAAACATTTCATTCTTACAAAGTATTCGTCTTATTTAATAATAACTTCAATCTCTGATTTATCATAGTGTAAAATACAAAATTTATGTAAATTATTATAATAGGAGCCATAGAGAAGGTATAGAGGACCTTTTGTGAGCACCTTTGCTCCCCTGGGAGCATTTTTCACATTTCTCTGATGGGAAACTTTGAGAAACACTGCCCTGAATAAATATGAATGGGTGACAGCAATTTGTAATCATCCTAACACTTTATTTGGGTTTTGAGTTCTGAAGGTACAGAGTACAAGAAAGTATATTTCATAAAAGGCAAATTTTATTAGCTCAGTTTGGCACAATAAAATGAATGTTTGATTTATGTACTTAGAATTCTTACTGAATTCAGTAAATGCCTAAACTGGTGGGCACTTTAGTCATTAAAACTATAATCCAACACAGAACACAATAAATAAATAAATAAATAAATAAATAAATAAATAAATAAAGCAAACGAACTACAATCCAATTAAAGCTAAGGAAGCTAAATAAACTAATTGTAATCAAATTTACTTTGACTTCTGTTTCTCTCCCTTCTTCCCTTTCCACAGGTCACAGTAATGAAAGGCAGTAATAGAAATAAAGATCATTCAGCAGAAGGAGAAGGGGCTGGAAAACGACCAAAGCGGAAGTGTCTTCAGTGGCATCCACTGCTGGCCAAGAAACTTCTGGACTTTTCAGAAGAGGAGGAGGAGGAAGACGAAGAGGAGGATATTGATAAGGCAATTCCTCTATTTACTATAGAAGTTTTAAGTTTATTTAAGCATTTACCCTAGAAACTTCAGTGAATGCCTGTGGTGTGAAAGATGCATTTCTAAAAGTTTGTGTAACGTGAATCCTATTTAATTATTGATCTACATTTTTATTGATGATTCTCAGAGTGTCTGTACTTCCTAATATTGTAGACTAAACAGATCCTTCTTCAATAGTATTTCCATGAATTAACTAGTGATTTGAAAGTAATATGAAGATGCAGTAGAGATGGGGATAATTCAGAAAATTCGGTGTGCTCACCTGGCACCCACCTGTTGCCCCTCTGGCCTCTTTCTTTGCTTCCAGCCTGGCCCTGCCGCCATCGCAGTATCAGAGCTGTTCAGGTCCTCATCTCTGTGGCATCTGGCTGCTCTTACCCCACCAAGCCTCAGTGGCAGTCAGTCCTTCAAGTCCCCTTCTCTGGACCCACACTTGAGCTTCCCACTCTTGTTTAGAAAGACACATAACCATGCAGGTGGCCTTAGAAAGGCACATATTCTTCCAGAACTTGGCATAACTCCTCATTAAGGACTATATCCCCAACAGTTGGGATCTCGTCATTTCATTCCTTCCCACCCATCTCATTCCAGATCTAAGGATTTCCTGCATAGCACTTCTGACTATTTGCTTTGTGTTTAATTGTCCTTGTTTACACCTGTTTTGCTAAACTGGACTATAAGCTCAATAAGACCTTGCCCCTCTTGTGTTCCTCTCCTTCCTTAGAACTTAGAATGGTGCCTGGCACATAGTAGGTATTGAATAGATATATGCTCAGTGGAAGAATAAATGAGTACAGATTTTGTGTCACTATAAATTTTATAAACACATTTTTTTTTAAATTTTGTTTTATTGCTTAAAGTATTACAAAGAGTAGTCCATATGTCTCCTTTCTTCCCCTCCTCCCCACTTGATCTTCAGGTCTTTGACATCCATTCATCCTTTTGCTCTTGGTTTGTGTCAGCTCCCTCTTCCACCATCTCAGCTGGGATTGTAAACATTATTTTGTTTCTCAGACATCTTTTCTGGATACCCTTTATGGTTTTTCTCCCGACCTTTTTCTCTTTTCATAGAGAGAACAGAGGCCACCACAAATGACTTCTTCAGTTTCCTCTCCACTCACCTGTGCATATTTCTCACTCCTTACCCATCTTTTCCTCCTTCTTTCCTTGTTCAGAGAAATAGGTTTTACTCCTTATTTTTGAGGAAATTGCCAATTTATACCTAATTTGATCTTTCTGCCACATTTGCACCTGTTAATCACTTGGTCCTTGAAGCTGTCTATTTCCATGACATCACTCACTCCTACTTCTATTCCCACTTTCCCAAACGTATTTTCCTAGTTTCTTTCAGTTCATGCCCCTTCATTATTCTACTCTCAAATGTTGATTTCTTCTGGGCCTCTTATTTTAATATCTGTCTTTATCCTTTATCCCGGAGCTTTCTTCTAAATTCTGGACTTGAATTTATATGTGATCAGAATCTCAGTTTCAGTGTGTTCAAAATGAAGCCATGATCTTTCTCTCTTTCAAACCCCATTCTCCTGCATCTTCTCTTTCCCAGTAAGTGGCAACTCCAACGTTCAAGTCAGTGCAACCTGAAACCTTATCTATTTTCTTTTGTATGAGTTTCACATTTGTACACCCATCAGCAAATTATCAGCTATACCTTCAAAATATGTTCTCAGTTTGACCCCTTCCTGGCAACTTCACTATCACCAACTTGATCCAAGCCACCACCATTTCTAGGGCAGATTGTTTCTCTCTCTCTCTCTCTCTCCCTCTCTCTCTCTCTCTCTCTCTCTCTTTCTCTCTCTCTCTCTCTCTCTCTCTCTCTCTCTCTCTCTCTCTCTCTCTCTCTCTCTCTCTCTCTCTCTCTCTCTCTCCCTGTGCTCTTGCCCTTCTACAGTCTGTTTTCAACAAAGCAGCCACAGGGATCCTTTCTAAGTGGAAGGCTGGTCTTGCTGCTATTCTGCATCATGAGGGCAGGGAATTTGTATGCTGACTGCTCTGTGTGCATCACCTGCAATAGTGCCTACTAGCCCGTATTAAGTGCCCAGTAAACGGTTACTGAGGGAAAGAAGGAAGTCATTGAATCCTCTTCTCTTCAGTCCACATCCGGTGATCTCATCCACACTCTTAGTCGTAGTACCTTGATAATTGATACCTCAGTTCATTATCCCAGCTGGAACTTTGCTGAGAGCCACTTCAAATTCTGCCTGCTCATTACTCATCTTTCTGCTCCCACTAGATCTGATTTCTTTGAGAAAGCGTGTTCTTTTTGTGTATGAAGGAGTCTTGCCACTGAACCTATAAACAGTCTTCCTTTTGCAACCTTTAAATCCAATTATATACCACTCTTGGCTCTACCTCATAAATTAATATTGTCTCTGTTCACACTTACCCATCCTCATGGTTACTGCCCTGACTCAGCCCTGTTCCCTTTCTCTCCTGGACAGCTGGAATAAACTTTTATCTGTTCTCTTAGTTTTGTTTCTCAGACATCTTTTCTGGATACCCTTTATGGTTTTTCTTCTGACCTTTTTCTTTCTTTCATAGAGAGAATAGAGGCCACCACAAATGACTTCTTCAGTTTCCTCTCTACTCACCTGTGCATATTTCTCACTCCTTACCCATCTTTTCCTCCTCCTTTCCTTGTTCAGAGAAATAGGTTTTACTCCTGACAAGATTCATCTTAAAATACAAGGTCTTTGGTCTTAAGCAGGGTTTTCATATCCTGGTCTAGTACTAGTATTTATTTGTTGCAAAGTATTACAATACTCGGCTTTGGTTGAAAGAAAAATAGATTCAAGTAGTTTTTCATTTTAATTTAATGTATTTATTCAGCTATTTACCTGTTGATTCATTTTTTGGTTAGTTACCATTATTATTTAGTAGTTAAAAACATATTTTTTATGTCCATACTTGGCAAAATAAGAAGTTGGCTATCTGTGTTGGTCCCTCCCAAGGTTTTTTATTGGCCCATACATTCTGAAACCACTTGTTTACATGATTAAATGTATGTGTTTTTAGGTGACAGAACACACACTTCATGAACTTGATCCTACCTTCTATAATCTCATGTCCCAGAACCCTGTTCTAATCTGCTATTGAACTGCGTATCCATGTTTTAATAAACCACTGAGCCTTAATCCCTGTTAGTTCCCCCATTGACCACCTGACAGATTCTAATTCACCTTTCAGAATTTAGCCCAGACAACACCTTCCCTAGGGACACTGTGTACTTCTACCCATCTACTGGTGCTTTCATTATCGCACTGGCTGCTTATTGTAGTCAGCATACTGCTTTTAATTTATTCACATATGTCTGTTTTCCCCTCCCCAACCAGTAAGCTCCTTGAGCCAGGGTCTTGTTGTTCATCTCTTTTTCATAAAACTCTTAGCCTGAGTTTTATGATTTAGTAACTGTATCAAAAGTTATTCTTTTCTGAAGGGAAATGTAATTACTTCCTCAACCTATATAATATATTTTAAAAATATGTTTTATTTATCTTAGAGAGGTATAGAGAGAATCATCATTGAGAGGGAAACATCGATCAGCTACCTCCTGAACTGGGGATTGAGCCTGCAACCTGAGTATGTGCTTTGACTGGAAATCGAACCCATGACCTCTTGGTTCATGGGTCAGTTGATGCTCAACCACTGAGCAACACGGGCCAGGCCATAGTACATTAAAAAAAATTTATTGTTGAAAGTATTACATTTATTTCCCTTTTCCCCCATTGACCCCTTCTAACCTTTTTCCCATGCCAGGCCTTCACCACACTACTGTCTGTGTCTTTCTGCATTTATGCATACAAGTACTTAGTTTGATCTTTACCCAACCACCTCTGCATTCCTTCAGAGACTCAGTAGTCTGCTCCATGCTTCTATGAATATGGATCTATTTTATTAATCAGTTTATTTTGTTCCATGGATCCTTCCTTTTCATTGATGCATAGTATTCCGTGGTGTAATTGTACCACAGCTTTTTTATCTACTCATCTTCTGATGGATACTTGGGCTGTTTCCAGATCTTAGCTATTGTAAATTGTGCTTCTATGAACATAGGAGTGCATACATTCTTTTTTATTGGTGTTTCAGGTTTCTTAGGATATATTTTTATAAGTGGGATCACTGAGTCAAATGGCAGTTCCATTTTAATTTTTTGAGGAAACTCCATACTGTTTTCCATAATGGCTGCACCAGTCTGCATTCCCAACAGCAAAGTACTACGGTTACCTTTTCTACACATCCTACCCAGCACTTGTCATTTGTTGTGTTGGTGGTAGCTATCCTGATAGGTGTGAGGAGATGCCTCATTGTCATTTTAATTTGCAAGTCTGTGATGATCAGTGACTTTGAGCATTTTTTCATAAGTCTCTTAGCCATCTGTATGTCCACTTTGGAGAAGTGTCTATTTAGGTCCTTCGCCCATTTTTCAATTGGATTGTTTCTCTTCCTTTAGTTAAGTTATATGGGTTCCATATGTATTTTGGCAATTAACCCCTTATCAGATATAACATTGGCAAATATGTTCTCCCTGCAGTGGGCTCTCTTTTCATTTTGTTGATGGTTTCTTTTGCTGTGCAGAAGCTTTTTTATTTTGATGTAGTCCCATTTATTTATTTTCTCCTTAGTTTCCTTTGCCCTAGACGATGTGGCTCACCCCTAACCACATCTTGCGAGCTGTTGTGGAGGTGCTGACCAAACAGAACAAAATGCAACACAACAAAACATGAAACAGGAGAAACAAAACAGAAATATACAAAGTACCAATACAGCACCAACAAAAGCAACCACCAGAGAAGAGAGCGTTAGGAAAGAGAAAAGAGAGCAAGAAAAAATATGAGGGGAAAACAAAACAAAAAAAGGCACAAACAAAATTAGAAAAGGAGGGGCTAGATATGTAGATGAAATGCTGAAATAAAGAAAATACATATAAACAATTAGAGAAGTAAGGAAAGGAAAAGGATTTAAAAGGAAGGAGAAAAGAAAGAAAATTGGAAAAGGAAAATAGAGGAGATAGTGGATAGACCTAAAATAAACAAGATGAGAAAGCAGGAGAAAAAGAAAAGGGGGAGGGGGGGAGGGGCGGAATGAGTAGTGAAAAAAGACCAATGAAAAAAATTTGATTCAGAAAAGGGAAGAGGAAAATTAGATAGGTGAACAAAACAACAGAGACTAGAATAATAGCAAATCAATAAAGCAGTTAGACAAAGAAGATAGATTTAAAAGGTGACAAAAGAAAAGAAAGAGAAAAATAAGAAAAGATAAGAAAAACGGGAAGAAAAAAAAGTTTAAAACAAATAAGTGGCCTTTTCAGTGGAGTTCAGTACCCCATGGGAGCTCGCTTTGGATCCCACTCTTCTGTTTGCTAATTCTGGGCTTCCCATCAGGCACTTAGGTGCTAACCACTGTCAGTGATTGTCTTTTGGCTTTCAGCAACCTGCTTGAAGCTCCAAGCTATCTACTGTTGTACTGTTTGTGTCTGTCTCCACAGGCCTTGGTTGCATGCATGAGGAGCCAATCTGCCCTTTAAAGTAGGTTTGTTAGCACCATGGGGCCAGGGCTGGGTCGGCAAACTTCCCCTGGTTCCCAAGTCTGGCTTCTGCCTGCCTTTGCCTACTAGCCAGCTGTCAACCTCAATCACTCAAAAGTCCGTTTCTGAAGGGGCTATAGGCGGGAGAGGTGCTGTTTAGCTTTTAGGGAATGTGGTGGGTGTGTTTCCCTGTCCAAGAGCTATTCCTCTGTGAGTGGCCCAAAATGTTACTCTGTCTTTGGCTTGACAGAGATCCTTGTACGTAGACTAAAGGGGTAGGCTGGAAACCTGGAGTTTTTTATCAGTTCTCCTGTGTGGGGAAAGTATCAGTATAGGTCCTAGGGTAGCGAGGTGGACGGCCCCTCCTTCAGTCCAGTAACTGAGGGCTCCTTGAGACTATTCAAACCTGTAAACTTGGCCTCTGATTTTGGTTCCTCTGAAAAGGTCAAAATGCAGGGTATGGCATGCAGGACTCCTGAGGGTGAGGCAAGCTGTATCACTTAGGGCGGTTTTTTTTTTCTGTTCCTTCCCTGTTACTTCTGGGAGTAGCTAGCTCCTCTCAGGAAAAATGGCCGTTTTGGTTTTGGGGGCCTATGACCAAATGTTCCTGGATGCTGTTTTTCCAAGTCTCCCTGCAATGCTTCCCACTCCAGACTCTACTTAGGCACCTCAAGTCCGGGTCCCCCTCCCTGCTTTGGGTGAGTAGCTGCAAATGAAAATTCCTGTGCTGTAGGGGTGGAGGGCACAAAGAAAGAAAACCAAAACGAAACTGTGGCTTTCTCTCCTACCGGCCCTGTTCCATGGCTCCAGGCTCTGCTGCGGCCAGCAGGTCTGTCGCCTTTCATGGTGGACATTAAGTGGGTTGCTGGTATGGGCTCTGGCGCTCTAGGCTGTAGAGCCCAGCCTGTGTTCTGGGCCTCTGTCTTCTGGGTCAGCTCCTCAGGACCTTGCCCTTTCTACCAGTCTCCAGGCGTTTTCTGTCCTTCCTTGATATGTCTCCTCCTCAGCTGGACTTCTGTTGGTAATTCCATCTGAATGTTCTCCAATATAGTTGTATTTCCAGTTTGGCCCTGGGATGAGGTGCACGACAGGCCAGCCTATTCAGCCACCATTTTTCTCCCCATAATACATTTGTTAATGCCTGGTTTTTCTTTAGCTTCTTACTCAGTTTCAGAATGCTAAATAAATATTCCTTGAATATTCAAATTATTATTAATGATTGTATACATAATAAGAAAAATCTGTAGCCTTCAACCCAATAATAATCTATAATGGATTTCTAAATCAGATTGCTGTGATTTAAAGTTTATTCTGTACTATTTGTGTTTGAAAATAATTGATGATTAATTAAATGCATTTGCAATACTTACTTTAAACTTAAAAGACTTTTAAAAAAAATACTACGTTAGATTAAGCTAGTGATTTGTCCTAGAATATCTTATCTGTATATAAAAGAACACAGTTACCTTATGTAGTGGTTCTCAAAGTGTGATTTTCAAACCGGCAGCATCAGCATCAGGTGGGAACTTGTTAGAAATACAAATTATTAAGGCCAACTCCAGATCTACAGAGTCAGAAACTCTGGGAATAGGACCTAACAATCTGTTTTAACAAGACCTTTGAGGATTTCAGTGCTCATCCAAGTTTAAGAACTACTGCCCTACTGTATAATGCAGACTGACAACAACTTCAGTCTTCTTGATTTTAACTATGAAACAATAAATTAAAGAAATGCTTTTAGTAAGCATTGGACTTCTGTTCATGGCTGCAATATTTCTAAGATATATTCTAAAATCATAATTTAGAATTAGATGATGATTGACAATGCTAATATATTGTGAGATTCAGTGATCAGAGATGTGCTTTAAGAAATTTAATCTTCAGCCAGGTGCAGGAAGTCTTTATGAGAGGTTAAAAGCAGGAAGACTAGGCCATTGTCTGGAGTGGAACTAGTAAAGTAGCAGTGAGAATTACACAGATGCAGTGGACAGGATCAGAGCTTTGCAGAGTCCTTAAAGACCTTGAATAAAATGAAATGCTTAGAAAAAGGGGGGATTCAGAACTGATTTTGAAGGTTTAGGTCTGGATGAGTTTATTCCTATCACCATAGTATTTCACTGGACTGGAAAATATTTATAAGCTTGAAAATGTACAATGTAGTTATTCCTTCAAATAATATTACATGTCTATTTTGATTTTCACAGTAGGAGGCTCTACTTATGATGTGCACATAAACATTGAGTATTATATTTACGTTTTTATGGTCTATTTTCATGGTAACATTTTCATTTTTTTGGCCATAGGAAAGCACTTTATAAAGAGGAGAAAGACAACTCTTAATATTTGTGTACTTTGTGTGAATATTTTTTGTTAATCTTGAGACCCATATACCACAGAATGGGTTTATTCATTCAACAGTTAAGTACTAATGTCATACCAGACATTGAGCTAGGTGCTGTGTAAGCAAATACAACACAGTATAATATATTCTGTAATAGACATGCTCAGGTTACTGTAGAAACTAAGCAGAAGAATACATTATACGTTGTTTACCAACCACTACTGGTTAATAATTTTTTTCTCAATTTATAAGTTTTTTAAATGGTGCTAAAAAAAATGCAATTTGAAAACCAAGACTAAATGTTAAAGCAGAATTATCCAGGATGTGTTAAACATTTGGCTTTTGTTTGTTTGATAATAGGTTCAACTTCTTGGGGCTGATGGCCTAGAGCAAGATGTTGCTGAGACTGAAGATGATGAATCACCAGAGCAGCGGGCCCGGAGACCAATGAATGCATTTCTCTTATTTTGCAAACGCCATCGCTCCCTTGTCCGTCAGAAACACCCCAGGCTTGATAACCGAGGTGCTACCAAGATACTGGCTGATTGGTGGGCTGTTCTTGATCCAAAGGAAAAGCAGAAATACACAGACATGGCCAAGGAGGTAGGTTCCAGGAACAAGGTTTAAGGTGTGATTGTGAACAATCAATCCCATATTCCTCTCTCAGCAAATATGAAGACCTACCAGCAGGAATGTGAATCCTGAATTAGGTGTTAAGAGAAAACATAAGAGGTTTATTCCTATTTCCTTTCTTCTTCTTTTTTAATACATTTTTATTGATTTCAGAGAGGAAGGAAGCAGGAGAGAGAGAGAGAGAAACATCCATGATGAGAGAGAATCATGGATCGGCTGCCTCCTGCACGCCCCCTACTGGGGATCAAGCCCACAACCCAGGGCATATGCCGTTGACAGGAATCGAACCTGGGACCTTTCAGTTCGAAGGCCGATGCTCTATCCACTGAGCCAAACCGGCCAGGGCTTATTCCTATTTCTGAGTTCTGAGTTCACCTTTCAAACACTGGTGGAGTGCCAAGAGCAGTCTATTACCAAGAGATTTTTTTCTCATTGTATGTACTCTACTGATTGATTTTTTATGAATGGTGATTTATTACGAATGGGTTTTTTAAAATAGTTTTTCTAGGAATTCAGCTTCTGCTGTCAGAAAGTGCCTGTGGTAAAGATGACAATCTTAGGTTACTTTGGTTGTGTCATGGGAAAGAGTTGATCGAGTTCTGATGCTATATAGCTTTGTGACAGTATCTAAGTCAATCTCTGGGTCTCAGCTTTCTTCTTTTTATGTTAGAATGAGGAAGTTGGACAAAAATTTGTATCCCTTCCAGCTCTAACATTTTTTGATTTTGTAATATATAGAACTTTCAAGAGATATGCTTTGATTTGTTTCTGTTTTGTAGATAGTGCAGCATGAATATTTAAAACTAGTAAACGATAAATGGCAGTGGAATAGGATGTACAGTGGCATGTGCATGCATGTTAACAACGTGTAGGCAGTAGTTGGTGAGAAGCATTTCCATGCAGGAAGGCTATTCAGAGAAATTGGACATTAATTCTATAATGATAGCAGTGACTAAACTGCTTCAAAAATTATACTCTGGTCTGTTACTAAGTTAATCTGAAATTAATGAGAGTTCATTGTACATTTAAAATATAATGTGTAATGGATTTATCAAGTAATGGGAAAAAGGAAAGCAATATCATTGTGATTAAACCTGAAAAGACTAATTCTAACTTTATTTCTTCAGTGTTGCCACTTGCAAATAATCTTGATTCATGAATCATGAAAACCCTGCCACCCAAGCATTTGGTTAAATCTGTGAAAAGATGAACCAGCAGGTGGCAAAATACAGTGTTTCAAGCGACACATGTTATTAGACATCTCAGTGTGTGGAAAATAATTATTTTAATTGCTGTGGTTTTATTGAGTTGTTTAACAAGCTAACATGGAACATAAAAATTTATTAGGCAATGTTCAGGGAAATTTGAATCCAGAGTAAATGATGAGTCTGCCTATATGCTATGTAATTAATGCTCACATAAGGCTTTTGGAATTGACTACTGTTAGAAACAGGATTTTAACTATGTAGAACATCTAGAGCAGTGGTCGGCAAACTCATTAGTCAACAGAGCCAAATATCAACAGTACGATTGAAATTTATTTTAAGAGCCAAATTTTTTAAACTTAAACTATATAGGTAGGTACATTGTTATTAACCTAATTAGGGTACTCCTAAGGCTTAGGAAGAGCCACACTCAAGGGACCAAAGAGCCACATGTGGCTCACGAGCTGCAGTTTGCCGACCATGGATCTAGAGTGTTTAAAATCAATTCCAGTAGCCTACATGGTTTTAAATGTTTCAGTAGATTCCCACTAGCTTAACAATACATAGTAAAACTTTCTCAATAAATAGCTTTAGATCTTTTCATAGTCATTCATGCTTATATGGTAAATAAAGAATTATCTGAAACCTCATAGGAACCTGCATTAGCCTCCTATAATTAAACAGTTGAGTTTGTTTTTGGATTGCTGTATTTGGATAACAAGCAGCCTGTACCAAGTTTATTATTTATCCCAACTACTGCTAATTTACCAACTCAACAAGTGACCACTTTTAAAAAGAGGAAGTATTTTTATATAGGAAATCCCTTACTAATTACTTAGTTAGGGTTATAATATTTGCCATAGTGGTGCTGTAATGAAATTGTTAAGGTGGTCCCCTGCAATCTATTACAAGTGATGATCATAACTGATTCTTTATCTTGCTTCTTACCTAGTTTATATATGTTCTTATTAAATGTTGTCTTGTTTCCAGTGCACAGTGTGGATAATTCAGCTACTTCCAAAATCGTTATAGGATTGGTTGCTATTCATAAGTGACACTTCCTTGTTTCAGTTTATTTACAAAATGGTTTTGAAATTACATTAAAGTGCAGGTAATTGGCCGAAACCGGTTTGGCTCAGTGGATAGAGCATCGGCCTGCGGACTGAAAGGTCCCAGGTTCGATTCCGGTCAAGGGCATGTACCTGGGTTGCGGGCACATCTCCAGTAGGAGATGTGCAGGAGGCAGCTGATCGATATTTCTCTCTCATCGATGTTTCTAACTCTCTATCTCTCTCCCTTTCCCTCTGTAAAATATCAATAAAATATATTTTAAAAAAAAAAAGTGCAGGTAATTGTGATGTTGCTTTTGTGTGTGAATATTGCAGTCTGAATTGGAATATCTGTTTAATAAACAAAAACTTACTGCTTCAGTGTACCAGGTTTTGTGGTGGTTGCTAGTTATAAATATGTTCTCAGTTCCTCAAGGTCCCCCTTAGCCTATTATTTTTATAATTGCTTTCTATGTGTAATCTTTCAATTTTAAACACCAATTTAAAGTGTGTTCCCTATTAGGACAAGACATATTCTTTCAGCATAGTTGACTGTGAATGTGAATGCTGTCATTATCAATGAGTAAGAAATACTTAATTTTTTCCTTTTTGTTTTTAAAAGAAACATATTCTAAAACCATCAGTGAATAATAATTAATATAACTTTAGAGAGATTTTTTTTTTTTTACCTGCTAGAACTTTCTCTGACCCTTTCCTTGCATGATGGTGCAAGTGTCGTGGCTGTTCACAGGTTCTGATTTCTGACTGTGGCTGCCTGTTAGAACACGCAGAAATAATATTACTTTTCCTTTTAATATCTTTATGTATGCACTCTTACAAATATAGGAATACAATTCTTTCTTATTGCCTAGGATATTGCTGGAACCATCCACTATTCACTTAAACTAATAGTTATAACTAATTCAGTCAGTTTAGGGTATCGCGTATCTTGACCTTCACATTGAGTGGGATCAGTGCAAAGACAAGGGAGAATCTGGGAAGTCAAGGCAATTTTGAATGACCTTTATATTACACTCTTCCTTCTTTTGTGTAGAATCAGAGACATGAGGCTGAATGCATGCATTTGTTGATTGATTGATTCATCGTTTTACATAAGTATAAGCATGTAAAGTCAGTTGTGATTGTCCAGATTCTTTTTTTTTAATTTTTTATTTATTTTTACTATTGTTGAGAATATTACAGATGACTCCCTTTTCCCCCACATTGCCCCCTCTACCCAGTTCCCACTCCGCCGCAAGCCTTCACTATCCTATTGTCTGTGTCCATAGGTAATGCCGTATGTACATATAAGTTCTTTGGTTAATCTCTTCCTGCCCCTCATCCCCACTTCCCTCTGAGATTCCTCAGTCTGTTCCATGTTTCTATGCCTCTGGTTCTATTTTATTAATCAGTTTATTTTGGTCATTAGATTCCTCGTTCGTTTATTTTGATTTTTAGATTCAATTGTTGATATGCATTTGTTGCCATTTTATTGTTCATATTTTCTTCTTCTTTGTACTAACTGTGTTTCTCTTGCTGCTTCTAAGATTCTCCTTCGTCTCTAACCTTTGGCATTTTAATTATGATGCTTCTCAGTGTGGGCTTCTTAGGGTTCCTCTTTTTGGGACTCTCTGTGCTTCCTGGACTTGTAAGTCTATTTCTTTCACCAGGTAGGGGAAGTTTTCTGTCATTATTTCTTCCAATAGGTTTTCAACATCTTGCTTGCTTTCTTTTCCTTCTGGCACCCTCATAATGCGAATGTTGGTACGCTTGAAGTTGTCTCAGAGGCTCCTTACACTATCTTCATATTTTTGGATTTTTCTTTCTTTTTGCTCTTCTAATTGGGTATTTTTTGCTTCCTCATATTCCAAATCCTTGATATTTTGAACCCTTGTAAATTATTCTTTACTTCAGTTAGTGTATGCATAATTTCTGACTGGTCCATTTTGAAATTCTTTGAAATTCAAACTAAAGACCCTTGCTGTGATGCCAGACAATCCAGTTCTTCCCCTTTTGTCTCTGGGTCTCCCTGAGCCCTTACCCCAGTGCTGAAGCTCAGAGGGAGGAAGTCTGTGTACATTCATGCAACAGCCCTTTAATAGTAACTGTCTGAGTCTCCCTCAGACTCAGTGTCACTCAGCCATAATCCCCCTGGATTTTACAGTCTGAAGTTATGGGGACTTCTCTTCCCAGCTCTGGAACCCTGGGCTGGGGGGCTGGTGTGGAGCTGGGATCCCTTACTCCTCATAGGAGGCCTCTGCTGCCGAGATATTCCTCCCAAGTGAAAAAAATGCCACACATGGGTCTCAGACCAGCCCATTCTGCGCCTCTGCTCCTCCTACGTCTCAATGTGCTTTCTTCTTCTCTAGTTGTAGGATTTCCATTCAGCTAGCTTTCAGGTGGTTTTGAATGATGGTTGTTCTGTATTTTAGCTTTAATTTTTATGTGATTGTGGGAGACAGTGAGTACCATGTTCACCTGCTCCTCCATCTTGGTTCTCCTGTCCCCATTCTTCAGAACAGGGATCTCCGGCTCTTTGGAGTTAGTATCTTGACCATTTATACATTTGTGGAGCTAGGATACTCCTGCCTACTTGATTTTAGCTCCCTTTTACTATATGGCAACTTGCTTTAGATGCCTGAGAGATAAGTAGATTTGAATAAGTATGACAAAAATGGTAACAATAAAATGGGACTTAGGGGAAGCCTCTACCTGTGCCGGGGTGGGGGTATTTCAGAAAAGGCTTTATGAACTTCATAAAAGCTGGTCTAGGCAGGTAAGGATAAGAGCAGATGTGGGAGAGTAAGAACAAGTTCAAAAACAAGAAAATTTGTTTTGTTTTACCCTAAGCCTAGCATATGTGTAGGAGAGTGATAAGAAATGATGATGTGAAGGGAAAATTATGAGACCAGGCTGAAAAGTTTGGAGGCTTAGTTGTATACCAATAAAACAGCTATGAAATTAAATGCAATAAAATGTAACTTCAACATAAATTATAATAGCCTTTTGTGAATGTTAGTATCTGTTGTTGTCAGTACTCTAGCAAATATTGCCATTACCATAAAACTCCATGAAGTTTTTAGTGATTAGTTCTTCCTCCATATTTCAAGATAAAATTAACCTGTGTTGGGTTATTTATTTGCTCCTGGGTTACTTTCTGTAAAGGCTATTCATTCCCTTATTTTGGTTTCATCAGAAATAGATTCTTCTCCCAAAAAGATAAATTCTCATTTTCTCATGTATTGTAACTGGCAAATTTTTGTTAACTGTCATGTATCGTGTTTAACAGAACTTCTATTTCACGCTTGCTGTGGCTGTGGCACCTTGCATACTACTGCCTGAGAGTAGCACCTCATTTATCCAGCATCCTTGAGAAATTGATGTTACACATTGTTGCTCCTTTAAACACTTTTTATTTCATATATTTATCCTGGAGATTTTGTTTAAAATTTTGTTTACATGCTTTCTTTTTTTTTTAATATATTTTTTATTAAGATATTACATATGTGTCCTTATCCCCACATTACCCCCTACCTCGCCGCTCCCCCCTCCCCCCCCGCTCATGCCCTCAACCCTCGGTGTCCGTGTCCATTGGTTAGGCCTATATGCTTGCATATAAGTCCTTTGGTTGATTTTTCCCTTACCCCCACCCTCCCCTACCTTCCCTCCAAGGCCCGACAGTCCAATCAATGCCTCTCCGTCTCTTGCCTCTCAGTCCTTGTTCATCAGTTTATGTTGTTCATTATATTCCACAAATGAGTGAGATCATGTGGTATTTATCCTTCTCTGACTGGCTTATTTCACTTAGCATAATGCTCTCCAGTTCTATCCATGTTGTGGCAAATGGTAAGAGTTCCTTTTTCTTTTTCCTCTTCTTGAAGAATACCTTTCAGCATTTCATATAATGCTTGTTTGGTGGTGATGAACTCCTTTAGCTTTTCCTTATCTGTGAAGCTCTTTATCTGACCTTCAATTCTGAATGATAGCTTTGCTGGATAAAGTAATCTTGGTTGTAGGTTCTTGCTATTCATCACTTTGAATATTTCTTGCCACTCTCTTCTGGCCTGCATGGTTTCTGTTGAGAAATCAGCTGACAGTCGTATGGGTACTCCCTTGTATGTAACTGACTTTCGTTCTCTTGCTGCTTTTAAGAGTCTCTCTTTGTCTTTTGCTCTTGGCATTTTAATTATGATGTGTCTTGGTGTGGTCCTCTTTGGATTCCTTTTGCTTGGGGTTTTCTGCGCTTCCTGGACTTGTAAGTCTATTTCTTTCATCAGGTAGGGGAAGTTTTCTGTCATTATTTCTTCAAATAAGTTTTCGATATCTTGCCCTCTCTCTTCTTCTGGTACCCCTATAATTCTGATGTTGGTACTCTTGAAGTTGTCCCAGAGGCTACTTACACTATCTTCATATTTTTGGATTCTTTTTTCTTTTTCGGTTGGGTATTTTTTGTTTCTTTGTATTTCAAATCTTTGACTTGATTCTTGGGATCCTCTTGTCTGCTGTTGGATCTCTGTATATTATTCTTTATTTCAGTCAGTGTATGCTTAATTTCTAGTTGGTCTTTTTTCATATCCTCCAGGGTCTCACTAAATTTATTGGCGGTTTCCATAAAATTCTTGAAAAACCTTATAAACGTGGGTTTGAACTCTATATCCAGTCGTTTGCTTTCCTCCATTTCTGTCATTTGTGACCTGTTTCTTTGTCTCCGCATTTTTTATGCTTCCCTGTGTTGGTAGAGTGGTTTTGTGTGCTAGGTGACCTGTAGGGCCCAGTGGCTCAGCTTCCCCAGTTACCTGAGGTGGACACTCTTAGTGCACCCCCTTGTGGGCTTTGTTCACAGTCTTATAGTTATGCCTTGATTGTTGTCGGATCACTGGGAGGAATTGACCTCCAGACCAATTGGCTGTGAGAATCAACTGTGTCTGCAGTGGGAGAACTTCTGTGCTGAAGACACCCCTCTGGGGCAAGACTTGCTTCAGTGGGGCTTTGGTGCTCACTGAGTCTGACCCCTGAGTGTGTCCCTTATGGATCTGAGGAGCTGCAATCTGGATGGTCCCACTCTGACCACTGGGTACACTGGCTCTTGGATCAAAGGAGGTGCTAATTTAGCCTCTTCCTGAGGTTACCCAGCAGGAGCTACAAAGAGAACTGCAGATTCCCCTTCCTTTTTTGGAGTTTGGAGGTGCCCAGATGAGGCCCAGCTGTTAAGCAATGCAAGCTGCTGTGGGGCCTTGGCCTTCTCTTGGAAGTTCTGGGTCTGTCTGGCCCAGCTACAATTTGTTAGGTAATTTTCAGATTGCAAAGGGCCAGGGTATTCATATGCAAAAGCCTCTGCTGCAGCCTGGGTGGGGCGGGGTCTCAGGGAATCAAAGGGCGGAGCAAGCAGCTATGGCGGATCCTCAGCCCTGCCCTAAGGGGCCCCGCGTCTCAGTGTCCTGGTAATTGCTGCAAGCACCTCTGAGGGAAAGTTGCCCTCAAGTTCCGAGTTCTGCCCACTGCCAGACAGTCCCCGTATGAGTCCTGGGTCCCCAGAGACTTCCCAGAACTGGAGTTCAGAGCAGTCGGGAGCTTGTGACTCCCTCCCAATTCAGAAAGACAGCCACGTCCTCAGGTGCCAGCCCCTTTCGCGCGCGCTCGAGCCTCCTTACCTCTGCACTTTACTTCCGCAGCTCCTCTGGGTCTCAGTGTGCTTTTCTCTTTCCTTCTAGTTGTAGAATTTCCACTCAGCCAGCCTTCCTGTAGTTCTGGATGATGTCTGTTTTGTCTTTTCGTTATATTTTTGAAGTTGTTGTGGGAGGCAGCAATTTCCGGTGTTTACCTATTCCGCCATCTTGGTTTCTCTCTACATACTTTTTTAATTAAAGTATTCAGATTGCCTTTTGAATTATTTGAAAATTTCAACTCATTATTTACAAACAAGAATTTTTTTATAATCTGTAATTTGGTGAGACCTTTGTGAACAGTTGCATTTTATTCACATTTCTGTCTGTGTATCAAATGAGACTATTTTGTTCTTTTGAATTCCCTCTTTGCTTTCCCATGTGTCTTTCTTTTGGATCTACCCTCCATTTTATTGACATTTTTCTCCTTTCAGTTCTTTTGGCTACCTCTAATGAAATGGTTTACTATCTATGGGTTTTCTGAATGCGGCTTAATTAGACACCCCCCACCCCAAATTTTTGGCTCTGAGTTTCACAATATTCCTTGTTTCTGAGACCTTTCCCATTTTTGTGTTTCAGATATCAGTGCTTTCTTACTGTATTTTAAAAAATATTCCAGCATTTGTCTTTGAAATGGTAATAATCAATTTCTGAATATTGCTCTGTTTTGTTCAGGTTTCTTTTATAAACATTTAACTCATTTGCTCTTCACATTAATCCCATGATATAGATATTATTTTTGAAAAGCTAAAGATGAGGACACTGAGGCCCAGAAAAATTAAGTGACTTGTCCAAGGAAGCAAGTTAGTAATAGTATAGCTGTGGTTTTCATACTTGGCCCTCTCCCTTCTCAGACCTTTCTGAGTTTCCACATCTGGAAAATGGCAGTAAAGATGCCTACCTTCCCAGGGTCAAGATGAGATACAAAAGAAGTCATATAGGTATAAACATTCTATAAAGTTTAAAATGCTGTATAAATGTTAGTTTTATTGTTATTCCTGACAAGCAAACTTGTTTGTTTGTATTTAATACTTCTCTACCTAGTTATTGCTTGCTTTTTTCATTAGGAACTGTGAACACAGTGACGGGCTATAGAAATGCAAAATTTGTCTTTGAAAAAGAATCAACAAAACTAAATGTATCATTTGCCCAACTTGGCAGATACTGTCCTATGTGATTAATAGCCCCCAAGAAAATAGATGTTCATTTAGGTGAATTAATGACTTGATTTCAAAATATCAGTTTTATAATTGTTAGTAAACACAATAATTTAAATATTTCAATAAAATAAAAGTATAAGGACTTCATAATGACCCCATAAACAGTGATAGACATCATAGTGAGTGATAAATTAAAAATTTGAACTGAATCCCTTCTCATTTTGATGTTGGTTTCAGATGTTAATATTTAGATGACTGAGGGGCCTAATTCTGAAACATCATGTAAGATGTTTGCTAGTTTTATAAGAAAGTTCTAGTTAAGAAAGATGCTGTCACTAACTCTCAGATTTCTTCTCTTTCTGAGGCACCCCCTTCCTCCCCTCCAAGGTTGATCTGCTAGTAAATTCTTTCCCAGGAAGATATCATATCCTCTGCTACGAATCATTTAGTAATCATGTGTTGGTGAAAATCAATACATGTAATGAAAATGATAATACTATTGTCCTCATGAAGGAATTATTACCAGCACCAACTATTTTTAAAGCACTGGTGATAATAAAGGCCAGCTTAAATGAACTTCTGATGTAGAGCTGTGCTGAAGACAACATAAAGCAGGAACAGTCACTGACCATAATCATTTCTCTTTCTCTTTCTCTTTCTCTTTCTCTTTCTCTTTCTCTTTCTCTTTCTCTTTCTCTTTCTCTTCCTCTTCCTCTTCCTCTTCCTCTTCCTCTTCCTCTTCCTTTCTCTTTCTTTCTCTTTCTCTTTCTCTCTCTCTTTCTCTTCCTCTTCCTCTTCCTCTTCCTCTTCCTCTTTTCTCTTCCTCTTCCTCTTCCTCTTTCTCTTTCTCTTCCTCTTTCTCTTTCTCTTTCTCTGTCTTTCTCTTTGTCTTTCTCTTTCTCTTTCTCTTTCTCTTTCTCTTTCTCTTTCTCTTTCTCTTTCTCTTTCTCTTTCTCTTTTTCATATTCCACCTACCCACCTCTATCTCAGTACTTTGTGAGTATCAACTAGACACTGGGGATTAAAACAGCATGGATCAGAGTCTCTGCCTTCATATTGTTTATAGCCATTAGCCACAGAAACATACAGGGTGAGGAAAAAAGTAGGTTGACATGTGTTCATATGGAAAATAATCCTATATAATAAAAGAAAAAAATGGTAATTGGTGTACGACGATACCCTTTTCATTGGCTAATCAGGGCTATATGCAAATTAACTGCCAACTAAGATTGGCAGTTAACTGCCAACAAGATGGCGGTTAATTTGCATATGTAGGCACAATGCAGGGAGGCGAAAGGGAAAGCAGGAAGAAGCCCCCTGCCACTGACAGGGATCGGAAACCCAGGGGGGAGCTAAGAGCTGGGGGGCAGGGCAAAGGCGGCCCCAGGGGCCACCTTTGCCCTGCCCCCCAGCCATGATCGGAGAATCAGGCGCCTTTGCCGCCCTGGCCAGTGACAGCAGGAAGTTGGGGTGGAGCCAGCGATGGGAGCTGGACACGGTCGAAGCTGGCAGTCCCAGGAGCTAGGGGTACCTTGCCTGGGCCTAAAGCAGAGCCTGCAACCGCGGGGAGCTGGGGGTCCCCTGCCCAGGCCTGACACCTCTGCCGGAGGCCTCAGGCCTGGTCAAGGGGCCGATCCGGTGATTGGTGATCGGAGGGTGATGAGGGTCAACTCCTCTGGCCGAGGCATCAGGCCTGGGTGGGGGCGGAGCCGGGGATTGGGGGGATATGATGGTCCCCTTGCCCAGGCCTGAAGCTTGGGTCAGAGGCGTCAGGCTTGGGCGGGGGGTGGAGCAAGCGATCAGAGGGAGATGGGGGTCCCCTGCCCAGGCATGATTCCTGAGCCAGAGGCCTCAGGCCTGGGCGGGGGCCAGAGCCAGTGATCGGGGGGAGATGGGGGTCCCCTGTCCAAGCCTGACACCTCTGGCGGAGGCGTCAGGCCTGGGCAAGGGGCCGATCAGGCGATCGGAGGGTGATGGGGGTCTACGCCTCTTGCTGAGGCATCAGGCCTGGGCAAGGGGCAGAGCCAGCAATCAGAGGGTTCTGGGGGTCACCTGCCCAGGCCTGATGCCTGGGCCAGAGGCATCAGGCCTGGGCTGGGGGCAGAACCAGTGATGGGGGGAAATGAGGGTCCCCTGCCCAGGCCTGACGCCTCTGTCAGAGGCGTCAGGCCTGGGCAAGGGGCCGATCCTGCGATTGGAGGGTGATGGGGGTCAACGCCTGAGGGCTCCCAGTATGTGAGAGGGGGCAGGCTGGGCTGAGGGACACTCCCCCGCCACACACACACCCAGTGCACGAATTTCGTGCACCGGGCCCCTAGTATAATAATAATAATAATATAAGAATAAACTGTGTTTTCCTGTACTTACAACTGTAAGCCTACTTTTGCCCTACCCTGTATTATTTCTTTTTATACATGGTCCACAGGCCTTTCCTTGGCTCAGGCATGAAAAAATGGTTTTTCAAAGGGTCGGTAAAAAGGGAAGCTACCTATGGGTTGAAGAACAAAGGACAAGCAAAAGCCCTGGAGTGTGTGGCTTTTATGGGAAACGGTAAAGAGAAATCACTGTGAAGGTCAATACACTGTCACTATCACAATATTAATCTTCCAAAATCTTAAATTCAATGTAAATGAGCAGTACCAAGACAGTATTCATTAGTCCAATCATGTACATATCGAGCAAAGGAGTTAAAAATGTGGATGATAGGGAAGAGAATAGGAATTTAATGATTAGATGGAGAAGCTGTAAATTCATGCAAAGACACACAGGTCAATGCAAGCAGTGTATGAACAATTGTGGTCAGAAGCAGAAAGAGCCTCAGCCTGTGAGGATGTCTCTCTGTCCCTGAAACTAGGCACCTCATCAATCACTTGCTCTGATTCAACTGTAAGAGACAACAGAAAAGCTTAATCATTCTTTGTGATGAGGTTATTAAGGAAAGGAATTACAGAGAAGTCTGTGTAAGAAAGAAATGAAGGAAGAGTGTATTAGTCTGAAGCAAATAGCTGAGTGAAACTATTAGCATGCTGGTTAACCATGTGGGCAAAAATCCATCATCACAGGATTAAAAGGGCCGAAGAGATCGGCTCCACTCATCTGGATCCTTGCTGAGGGTAGGAGAGAAAACTCAGTTATCTTCTAAGAGCATCCATGTTGGGCTACTGGTACTACCTTAAAAGTAATTTACTAAATATAATTTTCAAAAATCCCCTAGTAAAAAGTCACCTCATGATTTCCATTTCCCCCCCACAAATTTCCAACTCATTAGATAACCTAAAGTGATTCTACTTTACAGACACAGCCCCTGACTTACAAGGTGCTCAGTAAATGCGGGCTCCCTTCTGTTTAATCCCAACCACCACCGCATTTCATTAGCAATAATACTAAATCACTGTTCTTTAGTGATGGTAGTAAATGCATCCATTTTATGACAGCATTTTGCCTACTTCATATGTGACAATGGCAGTGTTATATACCAAAGACAAGACTTTATATTTATCTTTTTAAATTGTTTTTATTGATTTTAGAGAGAAAGGGAGAGGAATAGAGAGAAAAATTGATGAGAGAGAAACATTCATTGGCTGCCTCCTGCGCGCGCGCACACACACACACACACCCCCGCCACCACCACCCAATCCAGGATTGAGCCCACAACTCGCACATGTGTCCTGACCTGGGATTGAACCAGTGACCTCTTGGTTCATGGCTCAAAGCTCAGCTACTGAGCCACACTGACTGGGCACCTTATGTTAATGTTTTAAAAATTGGGTCTCAACATTAATTTTCCAGATAATTGATGAGATTGGCAATTTGATTTTAAATTTATTAACTATTCTCCAACAGTTTGTTTTTAATGTGGGGAAGGGGGTGCTACCTAAAAGTCCAGTAGTATTTCTAGTTATTAATACAGTCGAGAGCTCAACAGAGTGAAAGAGAATGGCAACCCTGGTGAAGACCATAAGTAACAAGGGACCCTGGGAATGCCTATACAAAAAAAGATAGCTGATTCTGGTGCAAATATGTGAAATATCTCCATAAAATAAAATCTACCGGAATTTTGGAGGAGAGATTGCACAGGAAATTATCTGATATTTTAAAAAGAGATATAACACTTTTTTATTTTATAACTGCAGGGGGCTAAGTGAACCCCTAACATACATTTTGAAACAGCTATAGTTCTCTGTGGCAAGCAAAATCACATTATACATGGGTGAAAGAGGAAAGGAAGACTTAAAAAATGGCACTAATCTCTACTTCCTTAGTTCTAGAACCTTTCCCTCACAAAAATTTTAAAAATTATCATTTATTAGATAATAAGACACAATAGCATTATCTAATCTGAATTATTGTTGCTTAGTTATCTTTACTAGAAAGAAAATTAGACTGTTTGATGTGATAGAAGATTGAATTAAGTTTATGGTTTTGACAGAACAAAAATATTTTAAGTTATACATTAACCTGTAAAACTTGCATGATAAAACCACTCCAATAAATGTCACACACTTCAAAAACTGACTTGATTAAGTGGCTATGGAATGGCTTGGTTATTCTATTATGGAAAAGTCATAAAGGAAAAACAGAACATAAGACTTAACTATTGATTCTGTTACCTAAATTGGCTGTAAGGATTACTGTGGCAATTTTCATATATAAAAACATTTTAAAGAATAATTTTACCCCCTAATTTGGGTAGTTAGGAGAAAAGTCAGTTTAGTAAGTCTGTATTAATAAAACACCAAAATGTCAGAATTTCTTTTTAATCTAATTTTGTTACTTTTTAGAAAGTGAATATGGATTTGGGTGAGTAATATTATCTACATTTCTGAAAGGGTAAAATAGATAAATTCATGTTAACTCATTTGAATTGTAAAATGCTTGTTTTGGTGTGTTTTTTTTAATGTGTTCACTGAGGTTTAGTAATTTCCTTAAACAGTATAAACTTTCTTCTCACAAAATAGTTTATGGCATGAATTATTCAAACGGTGCAAAAGTTAACTTTCATCTACACCCCTTTGAAAGATCACAAATTCCAAAGTTGTCAGGACTTACTGTAGTAATTGAAACTTTCATAACTGGAACTTTCTTCTTATAAAACTGCCAAATTCTTGAAAATTTCTCATGACAAATATGTTAATTCATTTGTTTGAAAGTCCTTTGTCACTTTATAGAGTGGTGACCTTTGTCCAAATGACTGTTCATCTGACAAACCTAGCCTGTGTGTCTTCCACTGGAACACAATAGTGATGCATGTGTCTGCTACTTCCATTTTCACCTCTCCCTGCCATTTGTTATTTCCACCTCCGGACAGCAGGCCAGGCTGTTTGTCTGCCCAGCTTAATATGTAAATGCCCCCGTGCACATGTAGGATAGGGTATTTCTTCTATCACATTTGGTATCTCCCAATACATTCCACTATGTCGTGGTAAATTTTAGTTTTTTTCTGGTTTTGTGTCCCATTTTAATTATTTTTGTAAGAAAAGTATAACTGTATCTTACAGTTTTTCATGGTTACCTTCCTCCTATATGTTCCTATATATCAGTAGTCAGATAATACAGTTTTTATTTTAAAAAAAGGAAAAATTTGAATTAAGATAATTCTAAATAATTCTAAACCATTGACTAGATACAGTACAATTTTCTATATGATTTTAAGTGAAGTGCTGAAAAAAGTTTGTTGTTTGGATTACATATACTTTATAGCAAGGGTAAAGGAAACTTTATTTCTCATTTGGCTAATTGAAAAGCTTTGGAGCTTGTAGTGATAGTTCATTTTACACACAAAGAGACCATTTTAAAAGGCAAACTTATGGGATTAAAAGAATTGCATTAATTTAATAGAGTATCCAGCGGTAATAACATATAATAGTTGAAGAACACATGGAAAATCCATTTTATTGGATGACAATTTTTGGCAATTGTATATAATAAAAGGCTAATCAACCAAACAGCCCAAGGACTGGTCACTATGACATGCACTGACCACCAGGGGGCAGATGCTCAACGCAGGAGTTGCCCCCTGGTGGTCAGTGCTCTCCCATAGGGGGAGCGGTGGCAGGCTCCCACCTCCACAGCAGTGCTAAGGATGTCCAACTGCCAGACACCCCCCGAGGGCTCCCAGACTGCAAGAGGGTGCAGGCCAGGCTGAGGGAGAGCCTCCCCTCAGCCCCCTCCGAGTGCACGAATTTTGTTCACCGGGCCTCTAGTGTATAATAAATAGCAGTAAATAGTTTTTATTTAATTTAGTCAGGAAAGGGGAAAGAAGTGGCAGATGTGGGAGAAAGAGCTACAGGAGAAAGCCACAGGAAGATAAAGGAGAAAGGACACTGTCAGTGAAGGCTGAAGCCTCTTAGTAAAAACAAAGTTTGTGATGGATTAATTGCAACATCACACATTACAGCTCTAAGCCCATTCACATGAGTGAATACGTGTGCTCATTACAAAGCCCTGGGATGTTGGCAGGTGCAGTTACACTTTACAGATGGGGGAATTGAAGCTGAGAAAGGTTAAACAACTTGCTTAATGTCCACAGATGGCTGATAGCATAGATGGATTTTGAACTCAGGTCCCCAGGATCACTCAGTACTCTTTCTTCTATGTGGCCTTGCATCCTCAAATGACTGAAAGTTATATATTACGTGGCCCTACCTTGTTCCCCTTCTTCTGTTCTCAATCTTGGTTCATTTATGCCATAGCTGATTACTTTGCTCGGTTAGGCTTGCCTACATCAAAGCACAGGTTTAATTTTCACTGTACTTACCAAAATAAACAGTGAGCAGAACCTGGTCACTGGCCTGTTCACACTTTGTAATGTGTATCAGATACCATGCTATGCACCTTTGTTTACAGTAACCCTAGGCATTTGGTGTTATTTCCCATCTGTGGAGACAAAGGCTGAGGCCCAGATGTGTTACATTCTCCAATTCTGGTCTCCATCCTTGGCCACCATAGTCCTAGTGGAAATGTTAGGGTTTGAATTCTGGGTTTTCTGTCTTCAAAGCCTTTTGCTCTTTCCAGGACAAGTAACTCCCTCTCTCCACCAAAGTCAGACAGCTTTTTGTATACTAATAAAATATTGAGGGATAAAAGATAAAAAATTGCCTGCTTCTGTACCCTCATCCCACAAATGAACTTTTTAGTAGTTGAATTCATGTTCTGAATTGTCATCCCTACTACAAGGAAAGCCATTGAAATTACTGAAAGTGGATTTGGGTTTTTTTTCAATCATTATCTATATAGCGTAATGATGTGAAGTCTGCTAAAACATTTTCAATCTACATGTTCATTAAAACCTGTTACTTATTCTTTATAGTATAAAGATGCATTTATGAAGGCAAATCCTGGCTACAAATGGTGTCCTACCACAAACAAGCCTGTGAAGTCCCCAACACCCACTGTCAATTCACGAAAGAAACTATGGGCCTTCCCATCTGACTCTTCAAGAGACTTGCCAAGCCCCAAGAAAGCAAAGACTGAAGAAATGCCTCAACTTAACTTTGGAATGGCCGGTGAGTTTAGATACAATTTCTACTAGTTCTTTATTTAGGCAGTACCTTCCCAAAATAATACAGAGAGAGAGATAGAATAAAATAGAGAAAGAAGCAAAATATATGATCAGTAGGAAATAGTGGCAATATTGCATATCTTAAAGCTTTGGAGCATACATAGAATGCATATGTATAATTAAAGGAGGTGTGAATTCCTGACATTGTCATTATGGAAAAGCAGACAGCAATGTGGAGATGGTCAGGAGCTCAGGGAATTTTATAATGTAACAACATAGTTTACAGACATACACAGTAAGCTATCTGAGTAAGCACCTTAGTTAGTATGGGTACTTAAAGAGCCACAATTATGTAGATCATCTGAGGATGTATCATCTAGGGCAAGAATATGAACAACTTCGTCACAAGTCTGAGATGGACCTGACAGATGTTTCTTAGAGGGAATTCCCATCCTGCCCCCAATTCTGTATGAGCTGGGCAAATTTAAAAGTCCAGATGGCCCCATTTGTTATGGGACCTTTAATACTCTTTGGGTGGTAAGGAATGCTAAAGCATTTATAACTGTGAAATAAAGTATTTATACTCACCCTGTAAATGGCTCTGTCTTTCCTGGAAATTGCCATGGTAGTACTCAAAAGAGGAATTTTCCAGGATGAAATTGAGAGATGGGCAGGGGGAGCAGTGAAGTTGAGGTTGAGCTATAGGATTCCTGTGTCCTTCTTACAAGCAATTTTCTTCTGAATGAGAGCACTTAACCATTTGTAATATAGGGAGCTTGGGAATGAGTTTGAACAATATTGTGATGACACTTTTTTTGTTGTTTTTTTATGGCCAGTAGGCCTAATGTGATTTAATCATAATATGACAAAGTATGTGGTGGTGTCATTTATAAGCCTAAGGAATGCATTCTAATATAATGGCGGCATTCTGGGAGAACAAGTCTTCAGGTGATTGTTATGTAGGTGTCCATAGTATAATTCTAGGCAAGCTTCCAAAATGATACTTCTACATATCCCAGAAGAATCAAAATGGAGATCTTTCCTCATTTTAGCTGTCACTTTGTTCTATTTTAGCTTCAAACCACTTGCTAGTAGTCTTGGTGAGCATTCTGGACTTCCCACACCATTGGAGTGTTTTATAAAACATCTTATTATCAGGACCAAAAAAGAATATATGGACAATGGGCTTCTAACTGAATTCCTTCAATTATTATTTATCTTCATTGCTTTTTCTTTCAATTTTAAATCTAGGTCAGTCTGTGTACTGTTTTTGTTTGTTTGTTTTTATTTTTTAACACAATGGCTCTTTACAAACCAAACATAATTGTAGGTAAATTACAGAAAGCTATGAATGGTATAGTACCATTCTGTTTATAGTACCATTTCTGACAGTTTATAAATCTAACTTACATACCTACAAATTAAAAGTGGGACCCAGACTTTCAACCAAGATATGTACAAGTCAGCTTTTAAGAACTGTGCTCTTTAGAGCAAAATATAGGAAAGAAAAAAACAACATCTTTTTTGCATTTATCTCATGTAAAGGCTTGTGATGGATGTTGGAAATCTAGGACCAGAGCCCTTGTTAAGTATACACTAACTTAACAAGGTAACATTGGCTGATACTTCCAGTTATTCCCTTTTCAATACAATGAAAGCACATTAATTTGCCTTTAATTAAAACATGGGCCTTAGCTGTTTGAATCTAAGGGTTACTGTAGGACTCTTGGGGGCCAGTTCAAGCTTTTCCTCAACATGGAATCTCATTTTTTGTTTTTTGTTTTCCCAGTAGATTTGTCACACAGCATTTTGCTATTTTGAATAACCTCAAAGCAGTCAGTTGTATGATTTCCAAGAAAGGAAAGCTATGTAGAATTTAACTTAGAACAAGCACTCTTGGTTAAGGGAAAGCATATTCTTTATATAAATATATTTTTGATATTTGTAATTAACATATAAATATAAATTAAGGTATGTTGGTAATTTCTTTGTGTTTTCGGGTCATTACATCAAACTTCTTGCAAAGTCACATTGGTGTATAACTTAAAATCATCATATGTATGTTCTTATTTTACTTTATCATTTGAAGTAACACGTTTTTATCTTTATTAGAAAGCCATCATCCAATCCTCTTGATCTCTAAAATGATAGCTGCAAAATTATTTAACTGCCCAGAGAACCAAATTAAACTTTTCCATTTTGCTAAACTCATTTCCCCCTCCTGATTTTTATTTTTAAATAGATTTAAGTATCTATTTTAACAGCCACAATAGTTCTTGACTGTAAAAAGCCTTATTTCATCAAATCAGCATGCTCTTGTGTATTCTATGTGTGTGTCTTCCTGTGACCACCTTTCAACATTAAGCTTGACCTCCTGATCATATGGTGACATATTTTCCCCTCTAATTATCTTTTCCTCTCTCTCTTTTTTTTTTAACTACCTCAGATTTATTTTTTTTTTCCAATTTTTAAAATGTGGTCAGAGTTGCTTCATGAGTTCTGGAGACAGATTGTATACAAAGATATACTCAAGGGCATGCATTTAAACAAGAATTCCACAAAGAAAAAGAAAAGAAACTCCTGAATGTCTTCAGGCAACAATATGCCTGATCCTCCTTTTTAATTGTAGAGAGATTCCCAAAATTAAAACCTAACTTATTTATTTACTTTTTTAAATGTGTTTCTGTTGATTTTAGAGAGAGAGGAAGGGAGAAAGAGAAAGAGAAAGAGAGAGAAACATTGATTGGTTGACTCCTGTATGCACTCCAAACAGGTATTGAACCTGCAACCTGGGTGCATGCCCTGACGGGGAATTGCCACGTAGTCACGCTGGCCAGGGCTAAAAACTCATTGATTAAAGACCTACATGTACTATGATAGGCGCTGAGGTAGGCATTTTCACATGTTATTTCATTGCAGTTCTGATATTTAAGACAACCTTAAAGGATATAGGTATCTAATTGTCTGTAATACTTACTTTGTTTAGATATAACCCCAGGTCAGAGATCTGTCAATTTGCTGTTTTTATTTTGTCTTCTTGTTTCTGTTGATTATTGAAGAAATGAAAACAAAGACCTTCAGTAATATAAAAAGGATTCATTTTAAATCTTAAAGCTCTTTTCAAGGAAGGGCCCAACTATATCCCTAAGACTTAATATGTCAAAAAGACATCATTTTTAATTTTAAGTTTTAGAGAAAGATAGTTTGAACAAAGCCTACTAGATTTTGCAGGCCCATTTGTAAAATTTGTCTCTGTTTTCTAGTTCCTCTTATAGCCTCGTTCTTTATTTCAGCCCTGATTTTATATGGCATAAATAACAATTTGAGAATAACAATCTCAAACTTCTTAGAAGATAAGCATAGCATTCTTTTGTTTAAAAAAAATCCACCTAAACCCTCCAGGCAGTAAGGAAAGAAGCATCAGATTAAGGAGATAATTCATGTTATAAACAGCTATGGCATTGAAGAATGTATTATGTTGGAATGGTGGGACCACAGTGCTATTTAAGGGGCTGACAAAAGTATGAGTACTAAGTACATATATGCCAGGCATAATGAATTTTGAAAAGTTTTGTATAAAAAGTTATATGTGGTTCTGTTGCATTTTGATTGCTACTCTTTGTGAGTTTCCTTTTTTGACTCTGTGGATTATATGTACTTAATGGTTGTAAATTGATGATTTATTTGTTTTTGGCTTAGATCCTACTCAAATGGGAGGACTGAGTATGCTGCTTTTAGCTGGAGAACATGCGCTTGGCACATCAGAGGTAAGCCAGTTCCTCATTCTGCTCATGTTGGGGGTTGAGAGTACAGACATTTGTATTCTGTTCACACTGTGAGTTCTGCACTTCCACTGTTTACAGCTCCTGAACAGACTTTACTTTTGTTTTCATTGAGCTCTGTATGTGCATTGTACTGTGCCTTGAGGGTAACAGAAGTGGTGTGAATGATCACAAGAGCACACAAACACAAGGCAGATGCAGATTTTGAAGTTCTGTGAGCCTAGGGATAAGAAACGCGATGTACAGATAACTTGCATTCGCCATAACTATGTCCTGCGTCAGTACAGTGGGTCCTATGATTCATTTAACTCTATTCGTAACATTCCCTACTTTTATCACATTCTCATTTAGGATTGCTAGTGAAAAGATGAGATTTAAAAAAGAGAAAACTGTCTGTTTCTCTGGTTCCTGAATACATCCACATTTCTGTTTTATAAAATGAGGAGACATGGCATTCCAAGGTTGTTTCATTTTTTAAAATGGAAAATGAAAAGGACCCAGGCCCTATGACCTTGGTCTTTTATTCCTTTGGTCTGCTTTTGCTAAACATTTTTAGGTTTGGTTTTGATGGGCAGGTAGTAGCAGTTCACCATGCATAGTTTGCATGTGTGGAATTCTTCTATTTTCCAGAGACCAAATGTATTAACCTGAAGGTCATGTATTTTATCACATTCAGGTACTTGATATGGACATTTTTCAATCCCCAACCAAAGTTGCTATGTTGGGCAAAATAGCAGTCAGCTCAATTTTATTGCAAATATATAATTTTTTTTTTTTACTTTGTAAAAAAAATCATGAGTGTGCCAATTAGATTATAATTGAAGCTTGTTCAAATAGTGATTTTAGAAGATACTATATAAGATCTTTACATCACAAAAGCCTTTTATTATAAATAGTTTACATTTGGGATCCATAATAGTTGACCAAATGTTCAATTTAACTTATTTTTATTTCATTGAGTTCATTAGAGCAAAAAGTATGTAAATTGGTGGACTGCTAGTTATTTACATTGTATTAATCTTTAGCTGAGAAAAGTAAACACATCACTGTGCACCTTTGCATACTCATTATTCAACATGTTTGTAATTCCTAGCAGAATAGCTTCTTGAGCATCATTTCACTTTCTAATACATGGCTGCTACCTAATAGCAATCAGACTAACTCTCACCTGGGTATAGACTATTCCAAGCATTTCCGAAAGGTGGTTGTGAATGTTGGAATAATAATACACACTCGAGGTTTCAACACAGTCTGACTCATGACTTCCAACAATGCATTGTATTGTGAAAGTCAGCATCATCTTTTCTAACAGGTTAGATTATAATGATTACTTCCCAACAACTATTAGCATTCTTTCTAACTTTCAGGAACAAAGGTAAACTGATAAATATCTGTAAAACTCACAGGTAGATGAAAATGCTAGTCAAACAAAAGAATGCATTTTCCCTTTGCTTAAAAAGTTAGACTCCTGGCTCTTTTTAGTGAGCTTTTCTCCTCCCCACTTTCAAGAACAACAGAGCTCTGACAAAGCAGTGTTCAACCTTTGATTTCTGATGAAGGGGGTTAACCACTTGGAGAATTCTCAGGCTAAAGAAACAAAGCTAAATGGTTGTAAGAAGTGAGTCAGAAGTGAATCAGATAGAACAGAAGAGGCTCAGGAAGAAGTTGCCAGCAGTTATGTCTTTAGGGACCACTTCTAAGAACACAACTTTTATACACACTTGCTCTTACAAATGATTTATTTCTTGTTGCTTTAGGAAAGGAAGTATTTAACAAAGTGACAAGATAATATGCATTCAGTGCAGTTGTGATGGGGGAAGTGAGGAATGGACAAACAACAAATTAAGGTTGTTAGGCATAAATAGAAAAAAAATTTTTTGAACAACTGCTGCTTTTATTAGGAAAAATTCAACAGCCATTTACATCACTTTATTTTTTACTATTTTGGGTGGGGTGTTTGAAATGTTTAACAAAATGAAGTTAGCTTTTGACAATTTAAGTATACTTTGACAATCTAAAATAAAACCAGATTCACTTTGAAAAAAGAATACAGCTATTTTGTCATCCTTCTCTTATTTTTAAAATCTTTATTGTTGAAAGTGTTACATATGTCCCCCCTTTTTTTCCCATTGACCTCTTTATGGCACCCCCCACCCCTACCCCCGCCCCTCCTCCCCAGGCCTCCACCACCCTATTGTCTGTGCCATGGGTTATGAATATATGCATAAGAGTTCCTTGGTTGATCTCTTCTCACCCACTCACTCCCACCTTCCCTCTGAGATTCCACAGTCTGTTTCATGCTTCTATGTCTCTGGATCTATTTTATTCAACAGTTTATTTTGTTCATTAGATTACACATATGAGTGAGATCATGTGACACTTGTCTTTCTCTGACTGGCTTATTTCCATTAGCATAATACTCTCCTTGTTCCTCTGTGCTGTCTCAAAGGGTAAGAGATCCTTCTTTTTTTCTGCTGCATAGTACTCCATAGTATAAATGTACCACAGATTTTTTATCCACTCATCTACTGATGGGCCCTTGGGCTTTTTCGAGATCTTAGCTATTGTAAATTGTGCTGCTATGAAGAAAGGTATGCATACATTCTTTCTGATTGTTGTTTTGGGTTTCTTTGGATATATTCCTAGAAATGGGATTACTGGGTCAAATGGCAGTTCCATATTTAATTTTTTGAGGAAACCCCATACTGTTTTCCACAGTGGCTGCACCAGTCTGCATTCCCATCAACAGTGTACTAGGGTTCCTTTTCTCCACATCCTCCCCAGCACTTGTCATTTGTTGTGTTGATGGTAGCCATTCTGACAGGTGTGAGGTTATGCCTCATTGTCATTTTAATTTGCATCTCTCTGATGATCAGTGACTTTGAGCATTTTTTCATATGTCTCTTGGCCATCTGTATGTCCACTTTGGAGAAGTGTTTATTTAGGTCCTTCACCCATTTTTTAATTGGATTGTTTCTCTTCCTTTTTTTAAGTTGTATGAGTTCCTTATATATTTTGGATATTAACCCTTTATCAGATGTATCATTGCCAAGTATGTTCTCCCATGCAGGAGGCACTCTTGTTATATTTCCTTGATGCTTTTTTTGCTGTGCAGAAGCTTTTTATTTTGATGTTATCTCATTTATTTTTGCTTTAGTTTCCTTTGCCCTAGGAGATATATCCACACACATATTGCTACGAGAGTTGCCTGAGATTTTGCTGCTTATGGTTTCTTCTAGAGTTTTTATGGTTTCACATCTTACATGTAAGACTTTTATCCATTTCGAGTTTATTCTTGTGTATGGTGTGAGTTGGTGATCTAATTTTATTTTATTTTTTGGATATATCTGTCCAATTTTCTCAGCACCATTTATTGAAGAGAATCTCTGCTCCAATATATGCTCTTTCCTCCTTTGTCAAATATCAATTGAGTCTAGTGCAGTGATGGCGAACCTATGACACGCGTGTCAGAGGTGACACGCGAACTCATTTTTTTGGTTCATTTTTCTTTGTTAAATGGCATTTAAATATATAAAATAAATATCAAAAATATAAATCTTTGTTTTACTATGGTTGCAAATATCAAAAAATTCCTATATGTGACACGGCACCAGAGTTAAGTTAGGGTTTTTCAAAATGCTGACACGCTGAGCTCAAAAGGTTTGCCATCACTGGTCTAGTGGCTTGGATCGATTACTGGGGTCTCTGTTCTGTTCCATTGGTCTATATGTCTGTTCTTGTGCCAGTACTAGGCTGTTTTGAGTACAGTGGCTTTGTGGTATAACTTGATATCTGGTATAGCGATTCCTCCAACTTTGTTCTTCTTTCTCAAGATTGCTGCAGCCATTTGGGGTCTTTTTTGGTTCCATATAAATTTTTGGAGTATTTGTTCTAGAACTGTGAGATATGCCATTGGTATTTTAATAATGATTACATTGAATCTATAGATTGCTTTGGGATGAATGGGCATTTTAATTATTTTAATTCTACAAATCATGAACACAATATATTCTTCCACTTGTATATATATATCTTCCTCTATCTCTTTTTTTCAATGTCCTATAGTTTTCCAAATACAAGTCTTTTTCTTTATTGGTTAAATTTATTCCTTTTTATCTTAATTTTTTTGTAGCTATGGTAAATGGAATTGATTTTTTAGTCTCTCTTTTTGAGAATTCATATGATGGTATATAAAAATGCCATCAATTTCTGGGTGTTAATTTTCTATCCTGTTACATTGCCGACCTATTTTATTAAATCTCATAGTTTTTTGTGGAGTCTTTAGGGTTTTCTTTGTATAATATCATGTCATCTGCAAATAATGAGAGTTTTACTTCCTCCTTTCCAATTTGTATGCCTTTTATGTTTTCTTCTTGTCTGATCGCTATGGCTAGCACTTCCAGTACTAAGTTGAATAAGAGTGGTGAAAGAGATATATTTCTAGAAGTGGGATCATTGGGTTAAATGGGAGTTCCATCTTTAGTTTATTGAGGAAACTCCATACTGTTTTCCATAGTGGCTGCACCAGCCTGCATTCCCACCAGCAGTGCACGAGGGTTCCTTTTTCTCTGCATCCTCGCCAGCACTTGTCATTTGTTGATTTGTTGATGATAGCTATTCTGACAGGTGTGAAATGGTACCTCATTGTTGTTTTGATTTGCATCTCTGGGATGATTAGTGACTTTTAGCATGTTTTCATATGTCTCTTGGTCTTCTGTATGTCCTTTTTCAAAAAGTGTCTATTTAGGTCCGTTGCCCATTTTTTTATTGGATTGTTTATATCCCTTTTGTTAAGTTGTATGAGTTCCCTGTAAATGTTGGAGATTAAACCTTTATCAGAGATAAAATTGGCAAATATGTTCTCCCATGCAGTGGACTTTCTTATTGTTTTGTTGATGGTTTCTTTTGCTGTGCAGAAGCTTTTTATTTTGATGTAGTCCCATTTGTTTATTTTCCCTTTAGTTTCCATTGCTCTAGTATCCCAAGGAACTAGAAACACCAATCAGAAAGGATATATTCACCCTCATATTCATAGCAGCACAATTTACAATAGCTAAGATTTGGAAGCAGCCTAAGTGTGCCCATCAGCAGATGAGTGGATTGGAAAACTGTGGTACATCTACACAATGGAATACTGTGCTGCTGTAAAAGGAAGGAACTCCTACCGTTTGTAACAGCATGGAGAGACATGGAGAGCATTATGCTAAGTGTAATAAGTCAGTCAGAGAAAGATAAATATCACGTGATTTCACTCATTTGTGGAAGATAATGCACAACATAAACTGATGAACAAAAACAGATCCAGAGACAAAGAAGCATCGATCAGATTGTCAAACCTCAAAGAGAAGACAGGGGAGGGTGGAGGGAGGGCAGAAAGATCAACCAAAAGACTTGTATGCATGCATATAAGCATAACCAATGGACACAGACACTAGGGGGGTGAGGGCAGGAGCAGGCGTTGGGTGGGGGCAATGGGGGAATAAGGACACATACGTAAAACCTTAATCAATAAAGAAACAAAAACGAGTGGTGAAAACAGACAACCTTGTCTTGTTCCTGCTCTTGGGGAAATGGTTTTAGTTTTTGTCCCTTGAGTATGATGTTGGCTGTAGGTTTGTTTTATATGGACTTTATTATGTTGGGAGATGATCCCTCTATTCCCAGTTTGCTGAGAGTTTTTATCCAAAAAGAGTGTTGTATTTTGTCGAATGCTTTTTGTACATCTATTGATATGATCATGTGATTTTTGTCTTTCAATTTGTTTATGTGATGTATTGCTTTTAAGAATACAGCTTTTTAAAGCTTTATTCTTTTAAAGCTTTTTCTTCATAATGCCCATTTCTCATCTCAGAAATATAGGTCATTATTGAAAATAATCTTGAGATACTGAAGCAATAAAGCAGTGAAAATTCTATAGAATAATGCTGTCTCTAAATATAGTTTGAGAGTTCATGTCATATAGTCATTAGCAGACTTTATTTAGCACCTGATTTTCTGTTCAATATCTTATTCCCAATATGGAGAAATGGTCATATAACTTTAGGGGCTTACATATATCTGGGCAGATGATGAAACTAAAACAAATATAGTAAATAGGTATTTGAATATTCTGAGAGAAAATTAGCAGAATAATAATTTAAGAAGAGAGATACAGAAAATTTAGACTTCTGACACTTGAAATGGATAATTATTGTAAAATTTGTGTTTGCTGTTAGGTAGGACCAGTCTAATAAAATGACATTTACAAAAATTCTGCCACAGAGAAAGAGCCTGTGTCCCGAGCCCTAAATACATAGAAAACGTCTTCAAAGGTCTATTTTTTAAAATATGGAATTTTAATATAGACAATAGTTTTTCTTTTTTAATTCTAAAAGGTAGAGTCTAGCTGTAACTGAAATAATGAAATTCCAGATGAAAAGTTTCTTTGGCCTATTCTGTTTCCTAGATCTACCTGAAGTATTAGAGTTTTCAGACAGAAATAATAGGTTTTTGAGCTATCAGTGGATATATAATAACAAACAAAACATTTGCATTTTCTCTTTTTCCTCAGTCTTCTGATTAACTCTGGAGGTGCCATATCTGTTGCATTATTAAGTCAACATTTTTATATGCTACTATTAATGAATCAGGCTTGCTTCTGTAGTTTCTATTGTGGTAGCAGTGTTTTTTGAAGAATAAAATGGATGAAATTTGCATTTAAGTTTATTTTGGATTGTTTATTTTTGAAGTAATTTTTAGAGAGAGAGATTTGTTGTTCCATGTATTTATGCATTCACTGGTTGATTCTTTTATGTGCCCTGACTGGGGATCAAACCCTCAACCCTGATGTATCAGAAGGACTCTCTAACCAACTGAGTTACCTTGTCAGGGCAGATCTTTTATTTTTTACATAAATGAGTAGCACTATAATTTCCTTTATATCCAGAGTACATTGAAATGCATTAATTATTTGGGATAAATTTTAAAAAGCATTGTTTGTCACTAATGAATTATGGGGTAAAGAAGCAAAATAAAGTCATTGAGCAAGGCTGGCACAAAGGAGTGACCCCTGTCTCAAAATGGCAGAGTAAGCCTGTGTCCTGAGAGCTGGGGAGATACAGTATAAGCATAGACGTCTCATCAGTAAGTAACCTCGGATAATGAAGGAGATGGAAAGGGGTGTTTCCAATGAATAGCAGATTTTAGCAAACCTATTTAAATCAGAAATCAAATGGAAGTTGTTCAATCAGTGAGATATGATGTAAGTGCCAGCAGAAAATAGGCTAGCCGAGGGCCACAGAGAGCCTTTCTGAATGCCCAGAGATTTAAGTGAACATACACGCTTTTTTTTTTTTTAATTTAAAGGAACAAGAAAGAAAAAGTTGAACAATGTTCACATCAAACTCTGGGAAGAGCTAAAGGGAAGGCTGTTGCATTAAGAGAATTTAGCCCTTACATTTCATATCACGTAGTTACTAGTATTTACAGATGGAAATGCCATAAATAAAGTATAAGTATTTGCCCTAGAGGTAATCTGTAGGACTAAAAGTCTTCTATACTGTTATATTTATTGCTTACTTTAATAAAATGTAAAGCTAAGTTAAAATTTAAAAAGTCAGGGAGTATGTAACTGAGAGAGTATGGGGAGATTATTCAGTGTATAATGTATTGAAGAGGTTGGGTTAATATTGAAAAGGACAACATCCAGTACTGAACCTAAGAAAGGATGTTTTGGGGAATTGTGGAAAATAAGAAAAGTTAGGTAGAATAATCATAACTTAGTTGAATGACTGAAGGCAAACTTTTAAATGTATAAGAAGTGCATTAGACTGTGGGTCTGTGATATTAGAATGCCTAGTTCTTTTGTTGGAATCAAGAGATATGACAATAAAATTATGATCAACTTTTTTTCTTTGCTTTCCATGCTGTAAAATAGAGCTAGTAATAATACTCTCTTGCCTGTAACTCCCAAGACATCTATGAAGATTAATTAAATAAAACCTGTAAGGCATTTTTAACTCTCTTGGCAAGCATTCTTGGAGGTATCTAGTTCTGTTACCATAAGTTATTCTTGGCATTTCCTATTTAACTTGAAAGCATAAATTATATCAGGCTTACTCCTGCAGGCTACAGTATGCTGTACTAGCAGTGCACGTGCATGCACACACACACAGTTTCTGTTTATTGAAAATTTGTAGGAAAGTACAGTTGTAATTTACTCTGTTTATCACCTGGTGCTCAAGGAGGAGACTACTTTTTATTACCTGGAAGAAGCCAATATAGGAAGTACAACTGTAGTAGAGTGTCTGAGTTAGGATCAAAGTTAGTGGAGAAAATGCTAGCTGATAATGGCACACCTCCATTAAGGAACTTTAAAGGTCTGTATAAGAACTGAACAGTGTAGGAACCCACTCTGTGCCATCTTTTTACACGTTCATTCATACGACAGGTATTCATAGAATACTTTCTGTCTTCCAGGCAAATCAGGAAAAAAACCAGAAACATGTCTCTATGGTGTCATAAGATCAGGTGTTTAGAGTTAGAAACTCTTCACATGATACTTCTGGCTTCAGAGGGAATCACATAGACTTTCATTTGTTGATCACCATCTGCCTATTTAAAACCAAAACATTTCTATATGACAGAAATTTGAAAATAATAAATTCTGTTTTATGTTTATGTTTGTAATATTGATCTCTTATCTCCTCCAGGAAACCCTTCCTGCTTGTTTTGAGCCAAATTTGATTTCTCCTCTAACTAATACCTCATAGCTGTTACTGTCAGCATTATAGTATACATTATAACACTTGATTATATAGGGTAGGCAAAAGTAGGTTTACAGTTGTGAGTATGTGAGTTTATTCTTATATTATTACTTACTAATTATTGTAACCCCATTTTTTCCCACCCCTATAATTAATTGTGTCCTTTATTATAAACTCTATAAGGAAAGTATTACAGTGTTCTCATTGTATACTGTGTGTAAGTCTTCACTCAGCCGGAAGACTTGAAGCAACTTGAGATAAGAAATGATAGGATTGAAGCTGCTGAGCTCCCCACTTGCTTGCAGTGTGGTTAGTTATGACAACTAACATTTATTGAGCACTTCCTTCATTCCAGGCATTGCTCTTAAGTGCATTACATGAGAGTAACTCTTGATTTCCATAAAACTCTATGAGTTAAGTCTTATTTTCCTTATAAGTAAACTAGAGGCCTGGTGCACGAAATTTGTGCACTCAGATGGGGAGGGGGGTGGTCCCTCTGCCCGGCCTTCACCCTCTCACAGTCCTGGAGCTGGCGGGGGTTGTCCTTAGTGCTGCTGCAGAGGCAGGAGAAGCTCCCACCACCACCACTGCGCTTGCCTGCTGTGAGCCCGGCTTCTGGTGCACTGACCACCAGGGGGCAGCACCTGCATTGAGCGTCTGCCCCCATGGTGGTCAGTGCACATTATAGCGACCAGTTCCCCGTTCGGTCAGTTTGCATATTAGCCTTTTATTATATAGGATATTAAACTATTAGGTGAAAAAGAGGAGGCAGATAAGGGTTAAATAACCTGCTCAAGAGTATACAGCTATGAAATGACAGAACCAGGATTTGAACCCAGGAGCAGGAGGACTAGCATCAGTCTTTGAGTAGCACACAGGTCCTTTGTGATTCAGCCCACCTGACCTCAGTTCAGGCCAGTTCTCTCGTGGAGTCCTGTTTCTGGGCCCCGGCCCTGTGCTAATAAGCATTTACATGGATAATCTCATTTCAGCCTCCCATAAGTCCTATGAGGTTGGTTTATTATTATTATTCTCGTGTCATAAATGTGACAATAGCCTTTGAAAAGGTCATAGAGCAAGAAAGTCATAATACTAAGACTTAAACCCATATGTTTTCCACTAAATGGTGAGATAGGTGAAATCTGAAATAAAGAAAAGGTAGTTATACCAGTATTTGTTAAATTACATCCATATTTTAAATACTGTGTTAAATTTAAAACAAATATGTATTAAATAACATTGAAAGTTTTCATCTTTATTATAATTTCTGACATCAGTGAAGCAGGGAAGGTAATTTTCCTACCTGTTGGTAGATTTGAGCTAGTTTAATATGTGTCTTTCTTAGGCTGCTTTTAGGATGCTAAAATCCATTGAATTCCGTGCCCCCCCTCCCCAACTCTTACCCCACACAATCAAAGCTATTATTCCTTTCTCATAGTTTTACAGCTTCTGAACATATTTTCTGAGGAAATACACCATATTTAAAGTTTACATTACATAGCAAATGGGCTCTTTGAATTCTCTCTTTCCCCAGGTAGAGACCTCCATGTTTTACATCACTGTTCACTGTCCGTTTTAGCTGGAGCTGCTCATCTAGCCCAGCCTCTTCCATCTGTCAGCACTGAGGCTCAAAGCCCAGAGAATCAGGTCATTTTATCCAAGTTGGATTGACAAGCATCTATTCTCAATGAGTTCCCAGGCTGTAGTGCTCAAAACAGCGATGAATTTGTATGAGCTCCTCAGTCTCCCAGAGGTGGTGGAAAGGGCAGTAGCTTGTTTGTGGAAGTCGCTTGGAGCCTGTCCTGGAATTCCATACTAGTGCTCTGCCACACAGCGTATAATAATAGGAGAACGCTACTCATGGTATGAAGGTGAAACCAGGGACCTACTCTTCCTCTCCCCCAGGTGTTTGGCGAGTGCTCTGGTTGGGGAGTGCTCAGTCTCTGCAGTGTTACTTGGTTATGCTCTCCAGGAGAGCCCAGTGCTCTTCTCTGCTGCAGCTCAGGCCTGGGTCAGCCAGCCAAGTGCAGTGCTTTAGGACTCTGTAACCTGATTTAGGTTTAATCAAGAGTGTCTTCATCTTAGTCTTTAAAAACATTTTGAAGGACTAACTTGGGTGTAATATGCTTACATTTAATTCACCTGTGTTAAAGATCAAGTCTATTTGAGAACTTCATTTAACATCTCATTAAATGTAAATAAAAGATCACTCAGGTACTGTCACAGCAGGGTACCTGGCAAAAGCCACTGTTGTATGAAAGGCTAGATCAGACTGAACGAGGGTGAGAATCAGATCACTGGATGGTGGAGTCACACAGGATTACACTTGAACTTTGAAATGGAACCGTCTACCCCCCAAACCTTCTCCTGCTACAGAAGACAACCACACACCCCAGCCCTGCGTAATCTTTCTTCCTTCTCTCAGTTCCCTGGTTCAGTGAAAGGTTTTAACCTACCTTAGAAATACTGGCATGATCTGACCTCTCTTCCTCAGCCCTGACATCCTTCCAGACAATTACTGAGGCTTCGAAAATACCATCTCTGATTTAATTGGGGCCCCACATCTCAGCTGGTTTATTTCCTTAGCCTTCTAATTGGTCGTCTGCCTTCAGTCACTCCCTGGCCAAGGTCATCTTGCACTCCACTGACAGAATTATCAAGCTGCACGTCTCATTATGCAGCTCCTCTGACTGAAAACCTTGGCTGGCTCCCCATTACCTTCAGCTTACTTTTCAAACTTAACATAGAATTCAAATTCCCCTCAGCCTCATTCATCTCCCATTACATTTCCAGACATCTTAACCTTCGGCCACATGGGGAAAGTCACCGGTTTTCACACATGCAGGGCACTTGCCTCTCCATACTCTTCCTCCTGCTGTTGCCACATCTTTTTCGCAATTCTGGTGTTCCTTCTAGATATATCTCAGATGTTAACTTACTTTCTTCCACCATCCCTAGAAAGAATGGAGACTGCCTCTTTGTCTTCCCATAAGCCTTGTAATATTCCACCATTATGCACTTACATTCTTACTGGTATGTGTGTAGCTTTCCCCTGTATTTGAATAGCGATCATTTTAAGGACCAAACACATTCCCTTAGTCTTAATTTTATTCCTCAGCATAAAAAACATATGTGTAGAATGTAAGTTTCTTGAATTCAGCAGTCTTAATAGGTGTTTATTGGACATATAATAGGTGTTTATTGAACATTTGTTGAATGAGTGGGTACTCAATAAATATTTGAATTAGCCAAGGGCAGGAATGTGTAGTTCAGATAAAAGTGCACTTACCCTTTTGTTGCTTGTGTGTTCATCACAGTCTAGCTGAGGGTAGCTGTAGTCTTGTACGGTGTGAAGTAGGAGCAGATCTTGCTAATACCTCACTTTCCAAAGCACTTACAGTACATATGACTGGTGTGATCTTGTTTTATATCAGTGGCCTGGGTCATGTTCCTATGTCTACAGTTTTCAAGATCTAAACTGTACCTGTGGGGGGGGAAATACTATTTCATCATAACCATCCCTCTTTCTTGGTTATTGTGAATTATAACTAAATCAAAGGAAAGATTGGATGTAAAGGAAGTTGAATATGTGGTTAACTTTGCTTTTGAAATCACTTTAGCTGTTTTCTTTCTTGGGTGCATAGCTACACCTAGTGGCCTTATGGATTATTTCAGAGACTATTTCTAGAAACAGTCCTTTGGTGTGTTTTTTCTTCCTTTATTTAACCTCCACTTATTCAGTGTCTTTTCTTTCCTCTTAATTAACAAATATTTTAGACTCTTTATATTCAGTTATATTTGGAGAGTAAGCTGATGCAAGCATAGGAATGGATATTGAGGAATTGATGTTTATCCATAACAAGTAATTTAGAGCACTGTAAATACAAAGCATAAGGCAACAAGTCAGAGAACCTGGGATTCTCTGACTAATGACATTGTTAAATAGGAGTCCTTTGTGGGCAATACCTTCTTCATTCGATGTGGATCGTAATCTCAGATTTTTTTTTCTAAATGTGTGTGTATATATCCTGCATGCACAGATATTCACACTTGTATTAGATGCCTTATCGACCACTCAAGAATGAATTCTACATATATATATCTCCCATGCCATTGAACCATTTTTACATTTTGAGATTTTAGATGGAAATATGTCTAGTATGTGTCACATGCATTTCTGCCTTTTAATAAGGGATATATTTTATAATTATTCTTATCCTGACAACTTAGAATCACAGTTATAAATATTAATTATTGCAGTGAACTCATGCCTTCAGGAGAAACTTCGGGACCATTTGCTCTACTTTAATTTCTTTTAGATAGACCACAATGCTTTGTAAGCATTTGTGTCTGTTGTTTTTGGCTTTTCTCTCTTCTCTCTGTGTCTGCTTGCTGCTGGCACTGTGTTTTGTATTTTTCCCCTCCTTCTTCCCTTTTCTTATCCTCACTCTTCTGATTTTTGGCCCAGCTGATTTTTTTGCTTCTATTCTGCTATGGACTAGACCAGGGGTGAGCAAACTTTTTGACTCGAGGGCCACAATGGGTTCTTAAACTGGACCGGAGGGCCAGAACAAAAGCATGGATGGAGTGTTTGTGTGAACTAATATAAATTCAAAGTAAACATCATTACATAAAAGGGTACGGTCTTTTTTTTTTTTTTTTTTTTTTTTTTTAGTTTTATTCATTTCAAATGGGCCGGATCCGGCCCGTGGGCCATAGTTTGCCCACGGCTGGAGAGAGTCAGATAATCACATAGCTTAGTGGCAACCCAATTCTGCCGGCTCCTAATTTTGTTCTCTTTGTTAAATCAACACTGCTTTAAGGTAACAGTAGATAGGTTTTTATAGACTCTAAAATGCATAGCCTTAGTGATTCTTTTACTGTTGTTTTAACTGTTGGGCAACCCTTGTGTGATTTTTGTTTAGATCATTGAGATTCTTCATATTCACATATACATAGAGAATTAGAATTAAGTCAGTCAACAGATATTCATTGTGTGTCTGCTATGTTTATGGTAAGCACAGCCCACATGCATAGACTTCTTTGATTGCATAGTACAGTTGATATAACATGCAAGATTATGATACCTTAATAATTACTTAAATTTGGCCTGGCCATTGTTGCTCAGTGGTTGAGCATCCACCTATGAACCAGGAGGTGACGGTTAGATTCCTGGTCAGGGCACATGCCTGGACTGTAGGCTCGATTCCTAGTGTGGGGTGTGCAGGAGGCAACCAAGTGATGATTCTCCCTCATCATTGATATTTCTATCTATCTTTCCCTCTCCCTTCTCCTCTGAAATCAACAAAAAAAATATTTTTTAAAAATAATACTTACATTTGATTTCTCATTTAAGAAGGATGTTTTATTTAAGAGCATCAGAATGATTTGCAGAGGGTCTCATTTAACTTTAAATTTGGAGGGCAAATAAAACACTGTTGGGCCATTTGGCACACAACTTGTCAAATAGTGATGTGCCAGTGAGAGAGTCAGGCTTTGGCAGCCAGACCCACAGGTGGCAGATTAAAGCTTTGCATGTTTTCTATGGAGCTTATCTGAGAGAAGGTAGCCATTACTCTTTCAAATCCAGAAGAGACAATTAACATTTTGAATGCTTTCACCTGCCCAAGGGTCCATGACGCTTTTTGAGAATCACATCTTCAGTGTGTGACCAAGAGGTTCAGTGAGAAACTGTTTCCAGGGAAGTAGCCTAGGTGACTGCCAGCTCTTTCCATTGGATTTAACCATCTGATATAACCCTCACAACTATTAAAATTACATTGGAAAAGGCTTATTAGCACAGAAGAATTAATGTATTTTTTTAAAAGAATATTCTAACTACTAGAGGCCTGGTGCACGAAATTTGTGCATGGGTAGTGTCCCTCGGCCCGGCCTGTGATCAGGGCCGATTGGAGCCTTCCAGCTGCTGGCTGGGGTCTGCCTTCCAGTTGCTGACTGGGGCCTTCCTTCCTCTGGCTGCCGGCTGCTGGCCAGGGCCTTCCTTTGTTCCGTGCCACCCCCTGGTGGTTAGCACACATCATAGCAAGCGATCAAATTCCGGGTCTCTCCTGGTTGAACTCCCAAGGGGACACTTTGCATATTAGCAAGGAGACACTTTGCATATTAGCCTTTTATATAGATAGATAGTATAATATTCCATTTTTGTTGAAAATATTATCTACATACACAGCTGGAAGAATATGCATGGAATATTAACAGTGCTTATCTTGAGGAGATAACATTGTAGATAATTTATCTGCTGTGTTTGTTTTTTTTGCTTTTTAGGTTTTCACAGTGGACTTGGATATTTTCTTGTTAGAAATGTTATTTAAAAATATTTTTAACATCTTTCTATTTTTTTCTTTAAAGTGAAAGATAACTTTTTTTCCTAACACTTATTGTCATGGAGGAAAGAGGGAAGAAAATACACTAATTTGTGATTTAGAAGACTTATGGTTAACTTTAATTTAGTTTATTCAGCAAATACTTGTTGAGTATCTACATTGTACCCAGACAGCATCTTCCACTAAACAAAGCCCCTGCGAGGAGACAGACAATAAACAAATATGTGTGTCTTGTGGTGATCAGTGCTCAGTGCCATATAGCTCAAGAATAAGATCATTGAATGTAGGGGAGAGAGGTATTATTCACCACTCTGGTGCTAAGTTTCTTCAGCTGTAAAAAGGGTTAGATGAGAGGATGATGAAATCCTTCTCTCTCTAACATTGTGATTCCTATGACTTTTGAAATGAAGTTGTGTACCTAAGCGATTATGTCACCCAGATGCAGAAATGAGTCAGTTTTACGCATTGAGAAGAAAAAAATGTGTTTCTTGAAATGAGTACTTGATTAATAGCAAGAATTTTGAAAAATAAATCTGTGATGTTTCAGTAACTATTGTTAATAACGAAAATCACAAATGAAGATAACGGAGCCTTAATGTTTATCAAAAATGATAAGTAGTACAAAAGAAAATATGGCCTGGCCTGTGTGACTCAGTGGTTGAGTGTCAACTTATGAACCAGCTGATCAATGACACTCGATGTTTCCATCTCTCTCTTCCTCTCCTTTTCTCTCTGAAATCAATAAAAATATATTTTAAAAAATAAAATATGTAGCATAAAATAAATTTCTAAGCAAATACTAACCTTTCTAAGGGTGGGGCTTGTGTATAAACGCATGAAAACCCTGGAAAACACGAATGTGATTTTAGTTTTGTTTGTATTTTCAAATCTCTTATATGTTCATGTAGTCTGGTGATGTGAAATATTGGAGAAACACAGAACATGAAAAACATAGATATTCTTTGGATTTGGTGGCAGAACTCCAAGAGATCAAATGGGCATCATTGTAGAAATGGTGAATATTAACTTTTTAAAATGCATTGTCTTGCTCATCTGCTATTTATGGCATTATTTACAGTTGAATGGCGTCTTGTATAAAATTTGCAGAATATAAGTACTTTTTTGTCACAGTATTGCCTCAAATTGGGGCAATCAAAACCATTCTTCCCTCAAATAGGAACATTTTAGGTGGCATTTATCTTCTGTCATATTCCAGAAATGATTCCTGTGATGCTTCATACCATCTTTCCTTGTTTCAGATGTCCTCTGGCTCCTGCAAGCCTGATGTTTCAGAATCCCCTGAATTGCGTCAGAAGTCACCATTATTTCAGTTTGCTGAGGTAATACATTGAAATTTATACTTAATAAGGAAATTGTAAAATGAGCTTAAATCTGAGCTGATGACAATAACTTAAAGCAATGATGAACTCTGCTTAGCTCAGTTGACTATAAATGGAAAAATTTAATTTTTGAAAGATAGTTGAAAGTCCAGAATCTCTCAATTAAAGAATAACTATATGTGTATAAAAATTATTAAGTCCTGATTATTATTACAAGTAAGCCTTATCAATAATTTTTATTCATGGATAGTAAAATTAAGAATATAATTGAGCCCTGGCCAGTGTGGGTCAATTGGTTGGAGCATCATCCCCTGTACTGAATGGTCTCGGATTCAATTCCCAATCCCAGCACATTCCCAGGTTGTGAGTTTGATCCCTGGTTGGGATGTGTGCAGAAGGTAGCCAATTGGTGTTTCTCTCTATTTCTAGCTCTCTTCTGCTCCCTTTCCCTCTCTAAAATAAATTTTTAAAAATAGCATAATTGAATTATTATTAGTCACCTATCAGATATTAAATGTGAAGACAGAAACAACTCCTGGTTGTTCATTGACTATGCATTCCTTTTTTAAAGTTCTGTTTTCTTTTAATTGAAATATCTGAAGTCTTACTGTGTTTTGGTCAAACCTGTTAGGCTCAATACATCTCTAACATTGGTTGAAAGAGATGAAGTACAAAAGCACATCCTTCTTGATATCAAGTTTAAAGGTCAAGACTGCTTCCCAAAATATCTTCATTTACCCCAGAACTCAATATGGAGCTTTGATTAATTAGCTTTTTCCTGAACTTTAAAGCACGTCATCTCCCTTTGATCACTGGAATTGTCTTTCACTCAACCTTTCTAACATTTGCCCGTTGCATAACGGTTTTATGCAAGGAGGGCATATTTAAGTTTCAGATTTTTTCCCCTCTCTAATGTTGTCCTTTCCTGGTGGTTCTCAACATTTTCATTGGCAAACTGCTTTTTACAGTGGTATATTAGGCTATTCCTTTTAAGACGTTGTTTATAATATGACTAAATGCCCTGTAGATAGCACAGGAATATTATAAATTTGCTGACATGATACTCATCTATCACTTTCCTTTCTGCCTTTTTGTGGATGCACCATGAATTCCAGTTGTTTTGTACATTGTTTCCTAATGTATTGCTGTAACAGGGGATTCACCCTGTTCTCCAGTAGTTATATTCATGTGAAATAGTGTTGGCCCCAACTTTGAAAGCAGAGATGCTTAACCATTGATCTCTAAGCCCGTAGGGATCTAATGAAGTCTCTAAAATGTTATATGAAATTTGGTTTTGTGGACATATGTACATGTTTGTGGGTTCTACAGCACATGAAAGATTCCAAAGAGATTTCCTGTTCTTTTTGATATAAAGAGTCCCTGATGTAATATTTCTTCAGGAGCCCCCTACTCATGTCATTAACGGAATATCTGTTTTATCCCAATATTAATGTGCAAAATGACCTTTTGTTGAGAGAGAAACCTGTGAAATATTTTTCAAAAATCTAGATGGTTTATACTGGTTGTTTTGTCCACTGTCTGTTTTAAGCCTTGAAAAAAGACATTTGTCTTTACATAAACTATTTGTCTTCTCAGACTTTTATAGAGGGTTGGTAGGAATGAAAAGTGATGTCTGAAGTAAGACCTACCTGGTGTATAATTCCTAGGACTTCAGGAAAATCCTTGTGGATTCCTATTTGCAGTCTGTCATGACTTGCACTGACAGATTTCATGGTTAGACCAAGAGGAGGTCTACAATTTTATCCTTAATGTGTGCAGTGTCGTCAGAGCACTTGGTTAAAACTACCCATTTATGATAGTTTGTTTATATCTAGTTTGTTAAATAGGACTTGTTTTTACTTATATTTATTCTAAAAATGTTTAGATGTCTGTATTAGGACTTAGAGTAGAATTAAAATTTTCCTAATGGCTTCAGCAATGAATAAAGTCAATGATTCCATTACTTTCTCTACTCTTTCTTATCCTTAAATAGAGCTTTGATACTGTGTCACCAAAACTGGTTTCATTATTTTTCTAGCCAACATAATTTAATTGAGATTAAAATTGATTTTTGTGGTTGAAGAGTTATGATTAAGGTACATTTTTTGCTTTGTAAGTACTCTTTGATGGAGTTGATGAGCACAATTAATTGATGAAAAATATTTTTATTGGCCTGGGAATGGGCTGACTTTATATTGTCCAGGCTTTCTGCTTTTGTGACTCACTTTCACCCTATATTGTAGCTGGACAGAGTTTGTTCACTTTGGAACCAAAATTAATAATTGACCTTGCTCTCAAAAAATCCTTGGAAAGTTTCCCACATGGCCCTCAGTGCAAACTAATGAGGCTACCATAATTAGGGCCAAGTGGAAACAAAAGGTCTCTTAGTTAAACTAAATGTGGTGTGGCAGAACCCTCTGTCCACTGTCAGGCAGCTGTAGTGTGTGTGTGTGTGTGTGTGTGTGTGTGTGTGTGTGTGTGTGAGAGAGAGAGAGAGAGAGAGAGAGAGAGAGAGAGAGAGAGAGAGAGAGAGAGGGGGAGCGCATCTATACTAATAAAAGAGTAATATGTTAATTAGACCAGAAGACTTCCAGACAAAGCTGGGGGCTTGGCTGGCCTGCAAACTGCCCTCAAAGGGTCCTCAGCCCCTCGCCCAAGCTGGCCACACCCCACAGCGGGGACCCTTACCCAATGGGGGTGTGGCCAGCCTGCAAACAGCCATCAGCCCCTCACCCAGGCCACCACGCCCCCCAATAGGGGGACCCTCACTCCATTGGGGGCATGGCCAGCCTGCAAATGGCCATTAGCACCTTGCCCAAGCTGGCCCCACCCTCCAAGGGAACCCCCACCCTGATCCAGGACCCCCTTCAGGATAGACCAGCTGGCCCCTACCCATGCACCAGGCCTCTATCTATACTATTTAAAGGGTAATATGTTAATTAGACTGGGAGACCATCCGGACATCCTTCCGGACAAAGCCATGGTGGCAGGGCCAAGGCAGAGGCTGTTATGGGCAATAAGGTCAGGAGGGGAAGGCAGTTGGGGGCAATCAGGCCGATGGGGGGGCAGTTGGGGTCGAGCAGGCCAGCAGGCAGAGTGGTTAGGGGCAATCAGGCAGGCAGGCAGGCAGGTGAGCACTTAGAAGCCAGCAGTCCCGGATTGCAAGAGGGATGTCCAACTGCCAGTTTAGGCCCGATCCACAGGGATCGGTCCTAAACCAGCAGTCGAGAAGGGAATTGGGCCTAAACAGTCAGTCGGACATCTCCCAAGGGGTCCCAGATTGGAGAGGGTATAGGCCGGGCTGAAGGACAACCCCCCGCCCCCCTGTATGAATTTCGTGCACTGGGCCACTAGTGGTATTATGAACAATTTGGTGAGTTCTATTGCTCTATTATGGCTTATTTTCTAGCCATATCCTATAAAATGGAGACTGACATTATCGATTTACAGTTGGGGAAAATCGCAGAAAGATTAGCTGAACAGTGTAAGGTCATGTAGCTAGTGAGGAACAGATCTAAGATACCAGATACCCTGTCCCACATCCATATGCTTTTCCAATATTGTTTTACAACTGCGCCTAAGCAGAAAACAGCTTGGGGGGTAGTGGTGTAGGGAAGAAAGAAGGTGACTGTCTTTACTTGCAGCTTCCAACTTTTAATAATATTTTAAGAAATCCATTGAAATAAGGAAATTCATCTCAACTGCTATTTGACATGTAGCTAATACCCCTTACAAGAGACATGGCAAATGAGCTAAACTCAGTCTTTGTTCTTTAAATCACCTGTTTTTAGAAACATGGCCTTTGTCTTCCTTTATAATTTGCACTGTTCTTCTAAAAGGGATTGAGTGTGATGACTCATGTCTTAATCTTCATCAGTGTCTACAGTGGGAATATATGGCAAAATCTATTACTCTGATATGGGAAAGTGTTTTTGTGCATTAAAAACTACTTGTTTCCTTCCAGATATCTTCAAGTACATCCCACCCCGATGCTCCTTCGAAACAGTGTCAAGCATCAGCCTTGTTTCAGTTTGCAGAGGTATGGCCTCTTCCTCTTCTTCTTTTAAAATACTTACAGGGCTCAGAAAACTTACTGAACTCGGGGAAATACTGGAGTGAAGTTTTAATAATGTATAGCGAACTTTAGGTGTGCTTCTTCCCTTCCTGACATAATACTCATAACTGAATACTTACTGTTTTTTTGCTGTCTTTCTTGTAATCATAGTCAGATCAGCTCCATATAGTATACCCATTTTGTAACCATTCATTAAAGAGTTCATTCAAAATAAGCACTTTCTAGTAATTCTTTATTTTATTTTTGCCTTGTTTTTAATTTATTTTTTTAAAAATAAATCTTTATTGTTCAGATTATTACAGTTGTTCCTCTTTTTCCACCATAGCTCCCCTCCCACCCGGTTACCACCCCACCCTCTGCCCTTACCCCCCTCCCCCACTGTCCTCATCCATAGGTGCACGATTTTTGTTCAGTCTCTTCCCCCAACTCCCACATCCCTTCCCCCCCACCCCACCAACACCCCCCCCCCCCCCCCGCCGAGAGTAGTCAGTCCACTCCCTTTCTATGCCCCTGACTCTATTATATTCACCAGTTTATTCTGTTCATCAGATTATTTATTCACTTGATTTTTAGATTCACTTGTTGATAGATGTGTATTTGTTGTTCATAATTTGCATCTTTACCTTTTTCTTCTTCTTCCTCTTCTTAAAGGATACCTTTCAGCATTTCATATAATGCTGGTTTGGTGGTGATGAACTCCTTTAGCTTTTCCTTATCTGTGAAGCTCTTTATCTGACCTTCAATTCTGAATGATAGCTTTGCTGGATAAAGTAATCTTGGTTGTAGGTTCTTGGCATTCATCACTTTGAATATTTCTTGCCACTCCCTTCTGGCCTGCATAGTTTCTGTTGAGAAATCAGCTGACAGTCATATGGGTACTCCCTTGTATGTAACTGACTTTCATTCTCTTGCTGCTTTTAAGAGTCTCTCTTGTCTTTTGCTCTTGGCATTTTAATTATGATGTGTCTTGGTGTGGTCCTCTTTGGATTCCTTTTGTTTGGGGTTCTCTGAGCTTCCTGGACTTGTAAGTCTATTTCTTTCATCAGGTAGGGGAAGTTTTCTGTCATTATTTCTTCAAATAGGTTTTCAATATCTTGCCCTTGCTCTTCTCCTTGCACCCCCATAATTCGGATGTTGGTACACTTAAAGTTGTCCCAGAGGCTCCTTACACTATCTTCATATTTTCGGATTCTTTTTTCTTTTTGCTTTTCCAGTTGGGTGTTTTTTGCTTCTTCGTATTTCAAATCTTTGACTTGATTTTTGCAATCCTCTAGTCTGCTGTTGGAACTTTGTATAATATTCTTTATTTCAGTCAGTGTATGCTTAATTTCTAGTTGGTCCTTTTTCATAACCTCGAGGGTCTCATTAGATTTCTTGAGGGTCTCACTAAATTTATTGGCAGTTTCACTAGACTTATTGAGGGTCTTACTAAATTTATCGGCGGTTTCTAGAAAATTCTTGAAAAACCTTATAAGTGTGGTTTTGAACTCTATACCCAGTAGTTTTTTTTCCTCCATTTCTGTCATTTGTGACTTGTTTCTTTGTCTCCGCATTTTTTATGCTTCCCTGTGTTGATACAGTGGCTTTCTGTGCTAGGTGTCCTATAGGGCCCAGTGGCTCAGCCTCCCCAATTACCTGAGGTGGACACTCTTGGTGCACCCCTTTGTGGGCTGTGTGCACAGTCTTGTTGTAGTTATGCCTTGATTGTTGTAGGTATCACTGGGAGGAATTGACCTCCAGGCCAATTGGCTGTGAGAATCAGCTGTGTCTGCAGTGGGAGTACTTCTGTGCTGGAGACACCCTTCTGGGGCAAGACTTGCTTCAGTGGGGCTTTGGTGCTCACTAAGTCTGCACCCTGAGTGTGTCCCATATGGATCTGAGGAGTTGTAATTTGGATGGTCCCACTCTGACCACTGAGTACACTGGCTCTTGGATCTCTAAGGAGGTGCTAATTTTAGCCTCTGCCTGAGGCTACCCAGCAGGAGCTATGGAGAGATCTGCAGATTCCTCTTCTTTGTTTGGGGTTTGGAGGTGCCAGATGAGGCCCAGCTGTGAAGCAATGCAAGCTGCTGTGGGGCCTTGGGCCTTCTTTTGGAAGTTCTGGGTCTCTCTGACCCAGCTGCAGTTTGTTAGGTAATTTTCAGATTGCAAAGGGCCAGGCCTTTCATATGCAAAAGCCTCTGCACACAGCTTGGGTGGGGCAGGGTCTCAGGGGATCAACAGGGCAGAGCAAGCAGCTATGGCTGCTCCTTAGTCCTACCCTAAGAGTCCCCCCGTCTCAGTGTCCCAGTAATCACTGCAAGCACCTCTGAGAGAAAGCCGCCCTCGAGTTCTGACTGATGCCAGACAGTCCAGTTTCTCCCCATATGAGTCTGTGTCCCCAAAGACTCACCCTGAACTGAAGTTCAGAGATGTCGGGAGCTTGTGTCTCCCTCCTGATTGAAAAAGACAGCCACATTCTCAGTTGCCAGCCCTTTCCACATGTGCCTCCGTACCTCTGCACTTTCCTTCCACACCTCCTCTGAGTCTCAGTGTGCTTTTCTCTTTCCTTCTAGTTGTAGAATTTCCACTCAGCCAGCCTTCCTGTGGTTCAGGATGATGTCCGTCTTGTCTTTTAGTTGTAATTTTGAATTTGTTGTGAGAGGCAGCAATTTCTGGTGTTTACCTATACTGCCATCTTGGTTTCTCTTTAATTTATTTTTAAAGCTTGGAAAACTGCTGTCAACATGAATGCCATAGGATTCCAATTTATTAAATTTTCCTAATAGTGAAATTATATGCTGTAATTCATGAATAACTCTCACAGCAATGCAGTAGTGAATCTGACCTGTGAAATCATCCATGATTAGCTTTCATGTGGTATAGCTTCAGCCAGTGTTTTCATTAATCCCAGGCTTGGGTCCAGTCAGCTCTTGCAGGATCTCGGATTTCTTTTATTTGTCAGCCAGAGACAAAGCACACACTAGAGAGCATTTTTTTTGGTAGCTGTGATTAGGAGGCAAATACGATAGGCTTGATATGGCCACAAGGCACTGGCTTCCTCCATAGGCTCGTTTCCAATGAGCACTATATGACGAAACATAAAATGTATATATAGTTCTTGAAAATAAGATGCTGTCTGCTTTAGGTCTTTCCCCCTTTTCCTTTATATTAATTCCAGTAAAAAGCATATCATAAACTGATCAGTCCCATATGGGGTTGAGAGAAAATGACAAGCAGGACTTTTCTGTTTAGTTTTGGTGTTTTGAATCACTTTGATTCGTTGAATAGAATGCTGCATAAGTGAAATATAAAATGATATCCTTTTGGCAGAAGAAAACCTGGCATCTTACTTTGAAAATGATAAAAATTACTTTCAGCCCTTAAGTCAAAAGCTGCTTCCTCTTGGGACAGTTGTGTCAACCCCTGTTACTTTATAGCACAGTGGCCTGCTCATCTTTTCGTCCTCACTTATTAGCTGTTGAGGGTGATGCAATGAAAATGGCAAAAACAGTATCAAATGCTATCATTTGATTAAGAACAATTTGCTTGATGAATTTGAATAAATTAAGATATTATTATAATTTTTCATTAAGATAGTCTGTTTTCTAAATTTATCTTTAATCTTGATACCTGAGTGAATCCCATCCAACTTTTTAGAAACACTTCCTCCAAAACAGAATGTATTTGCCACATATTGTGTTTGATTAAATTCTGCACTCCAGCATGAATTTTAGAAAGGCAGTAGCTCATCTTTGACACACTTGATATTTACACCTTACCTACCAAGAGTACTCAACTTAACATGTAAGTACGGGATACGTCAGCAGGTGCTGGTGCAGCCATCACCACAGAGAATGTGATCGTTATTTGAGCAGTACCATCATTAGATTTATTAAGAGCTCCTGGAGCCCTGGGCAGCTCTGAAGGAGCAGTTTGATGCTGTAACAGCCTGTGTCCTGTGACTCTGGAGGACCAAATTTTGTGCCTCTCTGTAGCAAGTCAGTGTGTCCTTACTGCTCAGTGTTTGCATTCCTCCAAGCACGAGGAGGTCCTCCCCACCCAGGGGAAAAAAGAACCTCTTCTGACTTGAACGTTGTGCAAGGAGATGTTTCCTTGCACAGATGTCTTCTCAGTAGCACTTGTCTCCTGAGGTCTTCATTATTTTGGCTGTGGGATATATAAAAGATTTGAGGAAGCTTAACAAAATCGTTTTGGAAACTTATTAGTTGTAGTTTCAAGACATCGTAATGGAGGAAGGCATGCATGATGGGAAAACAAAATGTTTCCCCTAAGATCAAAAGCAATATCCCCTCCCAACTCAGTATATTATTTTGCCTAGTTTGATAATGTGAGCCTTTTAATTCCTAAGCAAATTAAACAAGTTATAACAGACCTCGTTATTGAGTAAACATTATATGTGATTATGTGAGAGAAGTACTTGATTCTCTCCAATATGTAACTTCTCTATAATTTTCCTCCACTGACCCAAGAAAACCCTAAGTAAGGTTCAATCTCTTAGCACCTTATGAGTTGACCTTTTTGTTAGCCTAATACTGTGCTGGTTTATTTAAAACTAAACAAGACTTAACTAGGTGAACTATGAGCATGTATATTGCAGAAATAGAATAGGCTGTAATTACTGTGATCATATCCCTAAAGCTCTTATAATTACTTCATAAAACACCCATCACCTTTGAGAAAACACAGAGACTCTAGTAATTCTTGTTTTAATTAGTCTGAGTAGAGGTTCTAAAACTTTAAATAACACCAGAGTCACCTTCAAGTCATTTTCATCACAGATTGCTGAGCCCCACCCCCAAAGTTTCTGACTTACTGAGTCTAGAGTTAGGCCTGAGAATTTGCATTTCCAAAACATTTACTATCAGGAAATAAGAGTTTGGGACCATTGCTCTATAATTTAAAATTTTTACTAAAAGCCGTCTATTCATCATTATTAAGGCACTTCCTAGTATTTCTGGGACCTCTTAGGGAAAGGATGAAGTAAGGAAGGGATGGACGTGTAATAGAAAATTTCCCACTGCATCACTTTATACCCCCATCCCTTTTCATAGGGATTCTCACTCCTATTACATATACTTTTATTTAAAAAAATTTTTTTTATATAATTTAGAAATCAATTTACTGTTTTAAAGTGTTCAGCTATAATTTCATTTTAAGATCAGGCTTATACAATTCTTAGAGGCCATTCCTGTTAATTTAATTTGCCGTTGTCAGTAACTCCAGGAAGAGATTAGCTAGATCTACTCTTTGCAATGAGTCATTTATTGTGCAACATCATTATCCTAGAAACACACCCTTTAAAAAAACTATAAGCCTTGGGCATTTCTTTAAATTGAAAATGTTTTTCTTTCATAAATGAATCCTAAGTCTCTGCCTTGCAGGCTGAGAAGGATATCTTTTCTTTTTTTTTTTTCTTTTTTTTAAATATATTTTATTGATTTTTTACAGAGAGGAAGGAAGAGAGATAGAGAGTTAGAAATATCAATGAGAGAGAAACATTGATCAGCTGCTTCCTGCACATCTCCTACCAGGGATGTGCCCGCAACCAAGGTACATGCCCTTGACCGGAATCGAACCTGGGACCTTTCAGTCCGCAGGCCGACGCTCAATCCACTGAGCCAAACCGGTTTCAGCAATATTTTTTCTTATTAACCAAACCTGATAAGTTTTAATACTGAGGTTAACCTATACCAGTGATGGCGAACCTATGACACGCATGTCAGAGGTGACACGCGAACTCATTTTTTTGGTTGATTTTTCTTTGTTAAATGGCATTTAAATATATAAAATAAATATCACAAATATAAATCTTTGTTTTACTATGGTTGCAAATATCAAAAAATTTCTATATGTGACATGGCACCAGAGTTAAGTTGGGGTTTTTAAAAATGCTGACACGCCGAGCTCAAAAGTTTCGCCATCACTGACCTATACGGAGCCATGAAACTGAGTGAAGAACATTTTTCTTGTAGGTTTAAATGAATGCTCACATTTAAAAGGAGAAAATATGTCTGCTCTGTAAGATCTAGAAAGAAATAATAGAGTACAGAACCTGCTTTCCCCCATGTCAGCCTGTTTCCCATTCCTTATTGACACTCAAATTCGCCTAGATTTAACCCAGCCCATGTGAAGAGCCATCACACTTTCCAGGCCCCTATCATTAAGTTGGTTAGAATGAGTTTCCTAGCTGCATCTTTCATTGTTTACAGGTAAAGTAACACATCTGTCACTTTTTAGATCTCATTCACTGAAGACTAATGAGCAAATGTAAAGCCTGAAGGGAGCTCTTGTATTCCATTATTTAACAAATCTGAAAGCCATGACCATATTCTCTGCTCTATGGCTGACTCTTACACCTAGAGCATATCTTTGCATTGAAAAATTACATATTTATTTGGAAGACAAAGAGCTAACCTGGATGATTTAGACAAATAGATTTGAATATTAAACTTAAAAGGTATTTTCTTTGCCAATATAAATACACCAAGTTTAAGACATTATCAGAAGTGAATATATGCAATAGGTGCAAATTTCAGGCATTTGTTTTCATGATGAAATGCCCAGTGTGTTACAGAATATTGCATTTGAAAAAAACTGCATATACTCACACTGCAGCTATTCAGTATGAGAATATTACATGTTTTATTGGAAGCATTAATATTTCTTTAGGGTATGGTAGACCAGTCATCTCACTTTGTTCAATTTTTCTTTGATTCAGTTATTTATTCAGTTATTGGTCATTTTCTCACAGGGTACAATGTTTATGGTACTCCTTGTAATTGCAGAAGACTTTCCACCATTACCTAATTGGCAATTTTTATCTTTACCACCTGTACTCCTATACCTCAGGCCAGCTAAAAAATTAGTAGATTAACATCCAGGGTGAGAATTTTTCCTAGCACTTTTGCTGTGCCTCATGTACTATTACACCTAACCTTTTTATAAAAAAAATCAAAACATTACATAATAACCAGAGGAGAGACTACAGTCGAGTTAACAGATTGTCAAGCACCATTAATTCAAGGAAAATGAAAAGCAAAGCCAGGAACATACTATGCAGTATGGCCCCCTAGTGTCCTCTACCCAGGAGTGTAGCAACATGCACTTCTACCACTAGCTGACCAACATGAAAAACATATATTAACTATATTGTTCTTACTTGAAAGGATATGTGTGTCTTAAATAGGAAAAAAAAAAATGGGGGGGGGATGGGGAAGGAAGTGGTATAACATGTAACAAATGGTCATTGTACAAGCTATGTCTATAATTGAAACCCTCAGAGTAGATGAGATTACGAAGAGAATCATGTGTAAGTAAAAAGAGAGGCGACTTTAAGACAAAACAATATATGGGATCACTATAGTGGGGAGAGCCAGCAAAGGAGAACAACAACTGGTGGCCTGAGAGTAGACAGGGGTGGGCAAACTTTTTGACTCGAGGGCCACAATGGGTTCTTAAACTGGACCGGAGGGCCGGAACAAAAGCATGGACGGAGTGTTTGTGTGAACTAGTATAAATTCAAAGTAAACATCATTACATAAAAGGGTATGGTCTTTTTTTCAATAGTTTTCTTCATTTCAAACGGGCCGGATCCGGCCCGCGGGCCATAGCTTGCCTATGACTGGAGTAGAAGAACAAGCACCCTGCACTGATAGAAGCCCAGGGAGGAGTTCTCCAGAAAGGACCAGCCATGTGAATGCTGTAGAGAAATAGAGAGAAGGCTCCAGCCATGGACATTAACATATATTTGCTTTTTCAGTCCCTACCCCAATTAATAAGCCAAAGATATTTTTAGAAAGCATATCTTGTCACTAAGACATTCCATGAAAAATCTCTTTAAAAATATATTTTTATTGATTTCAGAGAGGAAGGGAGAGGGAGAGAGAGAGAGAAACGTCATTGATGAGAGAGAATCATTGATCGGCTGCCTCCTGCATGCCCCATACTGAGGATCGAGCCCGCAACCCGGGTATGTGCCCTGACTGGGAATCAAACCGCAACCTCCTGGTTCATAGTTCAATGCTCAACCACTAAGCCACGCCAGCCGGGCTAAAAATTTTACTGTTCCATAAATGTTGGACTAAAACATATTGATCCTTTCCACACATGCCCCTTTGGAAATCAGCTTTCCAGCAACTTGAAGCATTTAAAATACTTCCCTATACCTACACAATTTTCCTCTCGGGCAATGAGGAAAATTGTTCTTGCTAAACCCAGGTGATTCCTTTTGAAAGGCAAGGAACCGTTCTCAAGCCTTGACTCAGACAGCTGAGCATAAACTCAGATGGCCGATAATACATCCATGCCCTCACTCGTTCTTCACTGAGCCTTGGTTGTGCCATGCCCTGCTTTAGGCACAAGATATATGGTAGTGAACAAACACCTGTAGAATCAGGGAGCATAAGTCTACAAAAGTGACAGCAGAGGGAGCCAGTGGAAGAACTAGAAACGGTGTCATGGGCGATCCCTGCTGCTCTACCCAGCTTGTTACCCTTCCGCAGTTCTTGAGGGTGTCATGTGGTTATGTGACAGATGCAATATTCTGCACTTTATTAAGTTTAACGATAATCCTGTGACATTGCAATTTTTAATTCTTTTCCAATTTCAGTGTATAACTAAGTTTTGCAATTGTACTAAAAGAGTTTATGTTTATTAGTGTTAATGATAGATCCTTATTACTAATATATGCACTACTTATTAAAAACATAATATGGGCTTAGCACTGTGCCAAACCCTTCACCAACATAAAATTTAATCTTCACAACAGTAATATGAGGCAGGTATTATTTTTTCTATTTTGAAGATGAGGTAAATGAGGCTCAAAGTCTTAATTATTTGCTTAACTCCACACAGCAAAAAGTTAATGAAGGCACATCTGTCTGACAAAAAAGCCATGTTCTTTCTATTATACAACCTTGGTTTAAGGGGTGCATTCATGTTCAGTTCTTCCTTCAAGTTAGTGCAAATCGGTGATTATATTAATGTGTTTGTTTCTATTAGTCTGGTGATAAGGTGAGTAATTAAATTCAACTTGTCTAGAAAAAGTAGAAGTGGCATATATCAGAAAGTCCAGCTAAAGGAAATTTTTCCAAACTTCAGAAAGATTGAGCCTCATAAATAGATCTTCTAAAGAAAAAGTAAGTGATTATGATGAATAGGAAAGGACTCCATGAAAAATGATAGTACCTAGGAAGAAAAAGTCCTTAAAACTTCTCAAACTAGGCCCTTGTAAATAGCCCAGGTAGCTTATTAAATATTTGTCTCTACAAAGGCCTCTTATGCTGCAGGTCTTTTAGGGAGAATTCCCGCCAGCAGTAAAGCACCCAGACCATCGGTTCTCAAACTGTGGGTCGCGACCCCTTTGGGGGTAGAATGACCCTTTCACAGGGATCGTCGAAGACCATCGGAAAACACCTATATAATTACATATTGCTTTTGTGATTAATCACTATGCTTTATTATGTTCAATTTGTAACAATGAAAATACATCCTGCATATCAGATATTTACATTACGATTCATAACAGTAGCAAAATTACAGTTATGAAGTAGCAACGAAAATAATTTTATGGTTGGGGGTCACCACAACATGAGAAACTTATTTAAGGGTCGCAGCATTAGGAAGGTTGAGAACCAGTGACCTAGACTCTCCTGGAACTGACAGCTCCATAGACTCCCCTGAGGGCGGGGCTGGGGTCACCTATGGCAGGATTGCCTCCTAAAGGGAACTGAGCAATGTCGCTGTCTTAAACGGAGAAAGAATTCGGAATCACAAAGAATACAAAAAGCCAGTTAGCTGCTCTAATGATGACAGAACTTCTCCAGGGAAAGCACACTTTGTGAAGATGCTTACCATATGTCCTTCTGAGTTCTCTACTGAGTTAGGGTAGAAATGGAAAATGAAATTTTCATAGAAAAGTGACAAAGGACAGTGCTGTTCATTGTTATCAGTGCCTGGCTACTGTTTAGCCAAACTGGAAGGAGAGTATGCAGTCAGTGTAATATTGTATGTATATGTGTGTGCTACAACATAGGTCCTTAATTGTACAACTTATTTAGATTTGTGGTTTTAATTGCCAGTCCTTGTGTGTACTTAGAACATAGTCTCAAAGGCAGAGCCAATGTTTTATATAAAATTCTTAGCTCCCCAGCTCCTACCATACTGCTTAGGACATTTATATTGGACTCTCAAAAAAATATTTGACTTGGTATTCTTTCCTCAGAGCTCCCAAACATATTCCTTTGCACAATTAACTAGTCACTTTGGTAATTACAAATTGGCTCTAAATAGCTCTTTTATATATGACCAGTTGATGAGTTGATACTTATCTAGAAATGGAAATGTGTGTCTTCTTGTAAGATTAGAATTAAATTTAAAGCCTGGAATATAAAAGATAATACTCTTGTCATTAAGTAGCCACCATAGCCATGCCTGTTGTTTTGTTGCTGTTTTGGGGATTATTTACTAAAATTGGTTTGAAAATTATAACCCCAAGCATGCCACATTTAAAGTTACAGTGGGGCCTTGACTTACGAGTTTAATTCGTTCCATGACGGAGCTCGTAACTCAAATTACTTGTATGTCAAATCAACAGTGAATGAGTGAGACACGTGATGCTGGGCTGATGTTGTGGCGCTCACTGTGACGTTCACTGCGCCAACTAGCGGTGGGGTATCTGAACACATTGTTTGTGGGTAGTTTTTATCACGCGCTAACAGGTGGCCCACGCTGGCCATTTTTGCAGTTGAATAGATTGATTACCGTTATACCTGGAAGTACATACATAATTCATCATTGTATGTGTTAGAGACCCAAATTTTGTCCTTTGGAATTCGTATATCTGCATGTTAGCATCCCTTTAGAGCTATAAAAAAGTATAAAAATAAACGTATTTATACGTTACCCGCATTCTACCGCTAGTCTATAAAAAACGTATTAATACGTGTCCCGCGCTCTACTACCAGTCAACGTAAAACGTATAAATACGTTTCCTGCATACAATGTGTGAAGCTGGCTCATAACCCGAATTTTAGCTCACAACTCAAGGCAAAAAATCGGCCAAGAGACAGCTCGTATCTCGAAAAACTCGTTAGTCAGGACACTCGTAAGTCAAGGCTCGACTGTATTTGCTACTTGGGAACAATGATGTTCTCATAAACTAAGGAAAGTTCCTGAATGTATGAATGGGAAGCAAGAATTCTGATATCACAATTAATATTCTTTATATGAATTGTTTTCAATATAGATTTCTTCAAACACTTCGCAGTTGGGTGATGCCGAACCTATAAGACGCTGTGGAAAGTCTGCACTCTTTCAACTAGCAGAGGCAAGTTTCTAAGAATATACCGAGATGAGCTGTGCAGAGGTGGAAATTACAGAAATTAATCATATTCCTTTAACTGTACCATTTCACCTTTGCCCGTAAAGTGTATTGTATCTAATTTTGAACAATGAGAGGGTTAACCTTAAATTTAGAAAAAGAAAAAAAAAAAGCGTCTTGTTACTAAAAGTCATTAAGCATTGAAAAAGGTTACCCAGGGAAATTGCAAAATCCTTTTCAAAGGTAGTAATATTTTAAAGTAAGGTCAGGCTTGTCTCTCTCATCAGTTAAATAAGTCCAGCTTGAACCCACAAGAATGGTCCAGGCCCTTTTCCTCTTTGCGGATTCTCTTGTAACATTGGTAAATCCCTAGAATAGAATGCACTACTTTTAAACCAGGTGGTTGATGTTTCAATTTTTGTTGTTTTTAGAGAAGAACTCAAATGACATATTCTGAGTCAGGTTTTATAACATCTGTCAGTTGTACATCTGATCTGACATGGATTTAAAATTCCTTTGGCAAAGTAAAAACTGTGTTTTTATAAACCCTATGAGGTGGGTGATGGGTTGGGGAGGACGATGCCAGGAGTTTTTAGGGTGGGCAGGAGGGGTGACTTTGCCAAGCTGTGACTGCTCTGCCTTAAGGGAACTCGTGGAAAAAATGTTTTTAGGACACTATAATAACAGTTCTTTCTTCTGGTGAGACAAATTAGGGGGTAAAAAAAAATGGGTAACCAAAATCTCTTATAAACTTTTTTTTCCTGACTTCCTTCCCATGAGTTCCTTCTGAGGTGTTTTTGTTGTTGTTGTTTTTTGTGATATAGTTCTTTTACAAATCTTAAGTAGTTTGTTAATTTAATGGGATGGCCTGTCATTTTCTAAATTTTATGGCAGCTTATATCATAAAAATTTAGGAGTTTTAAATGTCTTAACATTAAGCTTTTAAAGTTTAGGCAGATCCAAATTAGAAATATAAAAATATAAAGGTCTGAAACAATAAAGAAGTATATAAACAGCAGAATAAACTAATCTATTGTTGTCTGACATTAAGCTGACCAGCTTCTGTGTGAGATAAACTCAGACCCAAATAGAGATCTGCAAATGACTAGAAAACTTAATGAAGACAACAGGGAATCCTTCCTTTCTATCTAATAATAGACAAACATGGCAATTGACCGTACGTTAGCTATGCCTCCCATTGGCTAATAAGCGTAATATGCAAATTAACCACCAACAAAGATGGTGGTTAATTTGTATACATAGGCTCCAAGCAGCGGAGGGAAGACTGAAGGCGAGCCAGAGCCGCAAAGACGGAATACTAAAGGCGGCTCCGGCCGGAGCAAAGGCCTGGGTCCCGGGTGCCGGAAGAAAACCTGTACCGGCAGCCAGGAGAAGGGAAGGCCTATTGCACGAATCTCTTCATGCAACAGGCCTCTAGTACTATATAATAAAAGGGTAATATGCAAATCAACCTAATGGCGGAGTGCGGCGAGAGCCTCTTCTCCCTCTGCGAGCCTCTTCTGCCTCCACAGCAGTGCTAAGGATGTCCAACTGCTCCCCTCGGTCCTAAGCAGGCAGTCAGACATCCCCTGAGGGCTCCTGGACTGTGAAAGGGTGCAGGCCAGACTGAGGGACACCCCTCCTGAGTGCACGAATATTGTACATCAGGCCTCTAGTAGTTTTAATAAAATAGAAGGATCTCTTACCCTTTGAGACAGCATGGAGAGACCTGGAGAGTGTTATGCTAAGCGAAATAAGCCAGTTAAAGAAAGACAAGTATCACATGATCTCACTCATATATGGAATCTAATGAACAAAATAAACTGATGAACGGAGTGGATCCAGGGACATGGAAGCATGGAACAGAGTGCAGAATCTCAGAGGGAAGGCGGGGAGGATGGGTGGGTGGGAATAGATCAGCCAAAGAACTTGTAAGCAAATATGTATAATCCATGTACACAGACAATAGGATGGTGTAGGCCTGGGGCGGGGGGTGGAGATGGATTAGAAGAGGTCAGTGGGGGAGAGAGGGGACATATTTAATACTTTCAACAAAGATTTAAAAAAAAAAAAAGAAAGCAAAAGAAGTGGGTGAGTCAGTAGCAAGGTACTACTGCAGGTAGAACTTCAATAGTAAGGATCTTGCGTATAGTGTGCCTTTGGAGTTAGAGTTGTAAACAGGACTTTGTAAACAGAGAGACCATGAATTTGTCTAGTGTCTTTCAGACTATAGATTGTTAAGACAATTTATTTGAAAGAAGTGATTATCACCCTGCTGGTGTTGCTCAGTGTTGAGCTTCAAATCCTTGAACCAGGAGGTCACAGTTCATTTCCCAGTCAGGGCACGTGCCAGGTTGTGGACTCCATCCTGAGTAGGGGGCTTGCAGGAGGCAGCTAATCAATGATTCTCTCTCATTAATGTTTCTATCTCTCTTCCTTCCTATCTCTGAAATAAAAACAAACAAATAAATAACAAAACCTGCTAAAAGAAGCGATTATCTTGCTTGAATATTAGGAATGTGTAGCCCTCTCTTCAGTTCCTAGTTGTGTGTGTTACACATATATACGAACACATGCATGGTTTTTATTTCTGCTTTTTAAATTTAAGTATAGAAAAAAAACAAAAATATTAATTTGAAAAGATATATGCACCCCTAAGTTCATTGCAGAACTATTTACAATAGCCAAAAATTGGAGGCAGCCTCAATGTCTATCCATAGATGAATGGATCTATATGGTTTTTAAAATATTAAACACTAAATTGTAAAACACCTAACTTTTATATCAATATGTCTTTATTAAACAGTTTTGTGTTAGAAAAGTGTGGACCTTTGAGGCACTTTGCTGTGGAGCTGGGCGTGCTAGAGAGATGAATTTTCTTTCTTTGGCATAAATCATTTAAAAAAAGGATTCCCTATTAAATCAGAGCTCATTAAAAAAGAACACTCTCCTAATTTGTAGGGATGCATCCCAAATATGAAACAGATGCTATGGTCTAACAGATGTTTGAATGCTGGGATCATAATTTAAAGGGGTAAAACGACTGCAATAAGCCTATTCCAATTATAGCAAATCAACTTATCCTCAGACTTAGTTTCTTATAACATCTGAGTAAAACTACAGGCTTTTTATGAAACAGGGTCACTAAAAAATAATTTACCAAGAAAATCTTCTAACATTATTTCTCCCACATGAATGTGATGCCATAATGCCAATAGACTGTGTTTTAGAATAACATCCTGAAGCTTCCCAGTTTCTAATTAAACATAAATATGTACACAATGGATTAATCAGCATCTCCAAATAATCACCAATAGAAATAGGCTTCCTCAATTTATTTTATTCCATGTGTACTTGGTGCTCATTTTTCTTGAACCAAACATAATATTTCATTATGTTGGGTGCCTCTTTAAATAAGTATAACAGGATATTGAGGAGGATTTTTTCTTTTGGCCAGAATTAGTGGTATTGTCTGAAATCTGAAGGAACAGCTTTCAGTTATCCCATCCCACAGCAAAAGCCTACAAGAGGCCACCTCCAATATAGGCCAGACCCTTCTCTTGGGATTTATAAGGAGATACTAATTCTAGCTCATATACTTACTGTGCAGAGGTTTTTCCTCTCATCCCCTCCCTTAACCCAAGTCATCAGTGAGTGGGGAGATATCATAGGCTATCTCATCATCTAGAATACTTTGGCTTTTCTCCCTGACCATCAAACTGACGGCAGCTCTAAGAGTACCCCTATTAAAGGTTGGGGGTGGTACCTACAAGAAGTGTCAAGAAGCAAGAAATGTTTTAGACATAGATTTACTGCTGTATCCTTCACCCATCTGAGCAGGCAAAAAAGAACTGGAGGAAGTTGGCAGCAGGGAGAGACTTGGAATGCCTGCTGCACTCCCTTTTGGCATTGTAGAGATGTGTGAGTTCCCTGGGGTCTAGTGGACACATAGGAGGTAGTCCAGCTGGATCAGACAAGTGGCCATGGGACAGTCATGGGGAGGGGTTGTCAGAGAGCCAACCTGGCACAGTGGGGCAGGCTCCTGCAACAGGAAAAACTCAGCAGAGACGGCTTTACTCAGGACACTCTGATGAGCTCCCATAAGCAGGAGTGATCTTCAGCAGTTTCTATCAGTACCGATGTCCTGGTACTAAAAAACTTGCTATTGTTAGTGCAAAGACTGTGACCTACATCCCCTGAGTACCTTGCAGCAATGCTGCCAGCATCCCTGATCCAGCAACTAGAGGGAACACGGGCCTGCAGGACTCTGTCCCAGCCCTGAGACCACATCCCTTCTGACCAGTCAGCATCCCACCTATTAAATATTTTGCATATCATCCCTGTGCTTGGCATCCCCTGACAAGGTCATTCAGTCTTATGTAGAGTTAGTAGGAACAGACAATAAAGAAAGACATACCCATGGGCAGTTCGTTAGTTTTACCTCTACTATTCTTCTGTCCACTAAACCAGAATGTTTAGGCCTTATGAAGGAAGGTCTAGGAACCAGCCAGCTCAAGAACTAACCACTCACCCTTCCCCAATTCCATTCCTGTGGGCTGTCATGGGAGGAGGAGTGAATGAGGAGAACTCCCCAAAATAGGGAGAAATGCTTACAAGACATGTCTTCTCTTTAGTGAGAAGCAAGAAATATTGTAGGCATATATTTATTGCTGGGCCCTATAGGCCCTCAAGCAGGCAGAAAGAAAATTGAAAAAGTTGACAGCAGACACAAAGAGACTTGGATCGGCCTACACTCTTAGTGTTGGCATTGTAAGCACCCCTGTCTATTTCCCTGGACCCTGGATCAAAACATACGCTGGGGAAGGCCCTTCTTTGAGCATTTGATTGGCATTTTAAACTGGGTGAACTGATAATAGCTGAAAGTGACCTGAAAATTCTGGGATCTGTTCCAGGTGATTTTTAGGAATCTATTCCAACTGGGAAGAGAGATTTGGCATAGTGCTGCTGAGGTTAGGAAATTGAGAAAAATAGAATGCTTTTATGTTTCAACCTCCATGAGGATCATACTGTTCAGTTAATCAGTTACTTAATTGGTGCAGGTCCTATAATGTATTGTGTTTCCTTAATTAGGTCGGGTCATATAAAGATCTGCAAAGCAACACAGCACCTCCCCCTCCCCCCTGCCCTGATATCACTGTGAATCATAGTTGCTATAGTTGGAGGACACTTAGAGACATCTTTACCTGTATATTTTAGCAAAGAACATTGCTACACTTGGAAGATCTCTGGTACCAAATTGCCTAGTATACTAAGTGGGACAGTTTATTCATTCATTCTAAGGACTAATAATTATTGAAGGTCTGCTCCATGCCAATACAGTGAGGCCGCGGAAGCTTCCTGCATGTGGATATACAAGTATTGTTATTATGATGAGACAACTGTGAGCCTTCTTCTAAGTGGTGCAGGGATGCTCTGCCTCTAGGTACAGTTTTGACGTTTTGGTGTGCCACTAGGGGCTGGAGCATAAGCCTAAAATTATTACTGTTTGTTTTACTTCTAATTTTTCTGAAATAATTTTATGTGTTATTTTAAATAGGTTATAAATTTTTTTGTTCATACAGGTTTGCTTTTATTAGACTATAAATTTTAATAGCTGATTTTATGTGCAAGTTTTATTATCTAACCTAAGATAATAACTGACATTTATTATCTACTGTGTGCGAGACGCTTTTCTAAGTACTTTATATGTACTCATTGAATTTTCACACCCATTCTCTGGGGGTAGGTACTGTTATCTTTCCTTTTCTACACATTAGGAAACAAAAGGGCAGAGAGGTTTTGTGTCTGGCCTAAGGTCACGGGAATAGGAGGTGTTAGGGCCTCTGTAGAAACCTAGGCAGTCTGTTCCCCACTGCCTGGGCTCTTCAACACTGGGCTATGCTGTCACCTTGTTTTAGATGAGTATAAAGGCTATGCAAGCTGCTTGTTAGAGGAGTTTGCATATTATAGACGGCTCCATGGAAGACAGCTTACTCCTACACATGTGTGTACTGCCGAATAAGATGACAGATTGTTCAAGACTGCTGTCAAAAAATGGAGCTGATATTTCCTTTTTAAAAAGTGTCTGTACTCTTAAAACTGCCAAGATACCGTTTATACACTTAAATAAGTAAGTGCATATTGGTGAATTTGGAAGACACTGTGAGGGCTATAGGAAATTATGGTGTAGGAATCCTGCCCTCCAAGAACGTATTCTTCACTTGCAAAGAAATAAAATATAAAAGGTAAAGGGATAAAATTATAAATAGTGTAAGTGGTTTCATAGGGAACGATGCAATGAAAAGACAAAGCTCCATTTGAGTGAGGAGTGGTACACAGATGAATGAGTAAAGCCAGGACAGGGAGAAATTAATATGAGCAGGAATGTTCTGGGGACCCAGCACAGGGAGAGAGCATGAAGATGGGTCTTGATGAAGGAGTTGTTGAGCAAGAGAGGTTGAAACTAGCAGCCAACTTGCTTTGTTTGGCTCATAACTTGTTGACCTTTATTATCATTTGTATTTGAGTTAGTGGCTAATATTTTTAAAAATACAGGTTTTAAGTAAATACAAATTTCTGATTTCTCATGAGAATTGAGAGATCTGGAAACACTGGGCTAAATAACCTTCCTACATTGGATCAGGTGTTCAGAACTAATAAGCTGCCTCCTTGCAGAGGTGTTTGCTGTGCAAATGCGACCATCCTCTCCTTTCCCTACTGAGCCCTGACTCGGGGGCTAAAAGTCATTGGTAGCATCCACTTTTACTTGTTCACCTTCCTCTTTTGTACCTGACCAGCTGTGCCCAGTAGAGATTGTGACTTGTGCATAATTAAATGGAGAGATGGGGAGAGATAGCAAAGAGATAAAGGCAGGAAAGTGTGAGATCGGTGGGTGGCAAGTAAATCAGACTGGCAGGAGTGGAGGAGATTTGGGCAGGGGAAGGCAGAGTGCAGCTGCAAGTCAGAATTGAGAGGGTGTTTAGTGTGAAGCAAAGACATTTCTATGTGAACATAATGAGAAGCCATTGAAGATTTGGGTCAAAGGTATACAGTGATATAAGCACCACTTGGAGAGATACTTGGCAGAGCGTGTGGAATGGAGTAGATAGCCTCTGGGAAATCCAGGTGTGAAGAAGACAGGAAGCTGGAGAGGGGGAGCTGGCAGTAGGAACAGGAGGCAGAAACAGACATCAGGGGAGCTGCACGGGACTCAGTTGGATGACTGCATTGATGTGAGAGGCAAAGCAAAAGGAGTGCTGAAGGTGACTGCACTTCACAGCCTGAGTGTGGGGGAAAAGAATGGCTTCCCGAAGTTTGACCCTGACCTGTTGGGGGAGCCTGGGTGTTTGTGGGTGAACAGTCCAATAGTACAAAAGAAGAGAGGAAAGATGCTGAGGTGGAGAGGGATAGCTGAAAAAATCCATTACTAAAAACGTCAACAAGAGAGGGATTGCCAGCAGGGTAAGTGGCTGAGTTTGGAAAGCAGAGACAAATGTTCCCCTGAGCACAGGAGAAAGATAAAAGTGGTCACCACAGCACTGCTGTGTCTGGCCCGGGTTACCCACTGTGTTGTACTTTCTTCTTTACCCCAATTTATGAAACTAGTTATGTGTTGAGGTGGAGTTGGAGAAGGAGGATGCTGGATCTCTACAAATACACTCCTTCTGTATAAAAAAGAAAGATTATAGACCTGCTGGGAAGAAGGGAATTGGAAAAGTTGTCCTTCATCCTGTTTAATAAAAAGGATGGAGACATTTTCAGAGGCCTCAACTCCTTGGTTTTACTTACATTCTAACTTGCAGAAGCCAGTTATAATTCAAAACAAATTACATACAGGTTTATTCTAGTATCCGTAAAAATTAAATCTTATGGAAAATTATGGCTTACTTTAAGAAAAGCTGAATTATGATAAAATTACAGAAATTATATACTGTACTGATACAACTAGGAAATCCCATCACTCCAGTCACAGTAGCATTCCCCACCATTACCAATTATAGGTGGTGTTAGACTGAGGGGTGGCTTCAAGTTTTGTGTTGTGTCCTCATATATTATGGATGTGCATTATCCCTCCGATCCTGTTGTAACTCCTGAAGCTCAGAACCTCAATATGTGGCTTCCTGTCTCAGCTTCACCTACCCTGTCATCACACAGCTGAATTCTAATACTTATTTGAGGGGGCTTTTTATCTAAAGTGATGTGTTTTTCCCCCCATGTTTTTATGCAGAGATGTGAGTCATTTTTAGAAAACTCCTAAAACTGTGCATTTCATACCCAGGTTGCACCAGCTTATTTTTGGAGGAACTAGAATACAGGAATGCACCTATTGACTTCTGTTAGTAGATGCATTTAAAGTTTTCAGGAATGGTATTGTTTCTGAAGAAATAGTGGGTAAAGAGAAACATTTAAACCACCATTTCTCCTGGCCCAATTATTTCAGCAAACCAAATAATAAACTATTTCACATGCCCAGATTTTAGAGTTGGAAGACACTTAGACCACTAGTCTGTTACCAGTTACCTTTTATAATAAAAAAATTAATTTTTTTTTTTTTTTTAGCAGCAATGCTATTCTTTATTCCTTGAAACCATCAGCTCGTGTATTTTTATGGCAAAGACATTCTGGTTTCATTTAATTATAGGAGAAATGCACATCTTGGAAAACACTGCTAAAAGCTATCCTTGGGTTATGTGTACATGTTTGGCAGGTAATAAGCTAGTGCGAAATGATTGTAAACATACCTTGGCTGCAACACATTTGTTTTGAAATTGAAACTCCCTGATTAGTGTCAGTGAGTCTGTTTACACTGCCTTTTTTTTTTTTTTTAAGTCTAGCTGGTTCCTGTATAATAGACAAAGGACAAAATATAATTAAGAGCGAAATAAAATGAGATGGTACCCATTTCTTTATACCAGTTAAAGGGTTTCTATTTCTGTAGCATTACTTGTCTAATACACATGATTATTTTTTACTGATCATTTCTCTAAGTCTTTTAAAGGCACATTAAATAAATGAATTGATAGTTCTGAAGAAAGGTATACACTTTAAAATGTCTTTGATTCCATGAGCTAAAGACTTGATGTACTCAGATTTATTATGTCTTTAAAGCAAGTCCCCAGTAACAAATCCTGAACCTAAGATGTGGTCTTACCTGAACTGAACATGACAGCCTCCTTGAACTGCAGAACATAAAGCATAATCCCTCCATTTTATCTGACCCCTTCAATATTCCTGTTGCATTTTTTTCTTTGCAGTCATTTTTAAGAGTGTAGTCTTATATATCCATTCAATCGTTAAGACCTCGGTTTCAACATACTAGTTTTGTTTTTCTTTAGGGAGTGAGTTACATTTTTTTAATTTACATTTCTTCTAGCACATCACTGATGTGCCATTCTGATTACACAAAACAGTGAGAAACCACTTTTTCAGAGTTAAAATTAATAAAATTAAAGTATTGTCAAGGTAAAAATTAAAATTTCCATGTTTAATTTTCACTGATGCTCTTGTGAAGCATAGCCAAGGACAGTGTGATTGCTAGTCCAGGCCAAACAGTAGCAGGATCATAATTAGCACTGTTTGTTTGTTTTTTTATAGACTCAGAAAGTAACTCTTTCTTGGTATGAATCAGAAAGCATTTAGACTCATCTGCTATTTTGGAACTAATGAATCATGCAGTTTAACACAGTTATCTGTTGAACGCATTTGTTTTGAAGACAGGTACTAGGGTATTCTTGGTGAATAATACAAAGGTGAACAGGATACATTTTGTACCCACTGAGTTACCCTTATAAAAATAGAGTGTAGTACCTGAGGAAATACACAATAGATACCAAGTATTGGTGCCCAGCATTTGATTTAAGACATTAATGTTTTAACTTCTCTGAATACAGCCATGGGAATCTACCCAGAAGGTGCCCTGCAGATGATTTTACATTCTCACTTTAAAAGAAGGTGATTGTTCAATTTAAAATAATAATAGAAGAATAAATTGTCATTTACTAAGGCATGTTCCGTTTCGGGGCCTGATTAACAACCTTCTGTTAAGGTCAGCCTGACTAATTAATAACAGACATTAATTTTGCACTTCCCACAGTGCAGTTTTATTCATTTGAGTTCAAATTGATTTATGGCTTTTTGTGCCCACTATCTGCTTACCCGTGCACACGTCCTTGCATCTTTCTGTAATGTAGTGTGTACGCACTTTAAGTCCCACTGAAGTGTTGATATATGCACCCAAAAGTAGATGTAAGTAGAGATGCTTGTACCCAAAAGTAGAACTGAGCTTAATGTGTGTTTAATAAGAGTTGCTTCTTGCCAAAACCGGTTTGGCTCAGTGGATAGAGCGTCGTCCTGCAGACCGAAAGGTCCCAGGTTTGATTCCGGTCAAGGGCATGTACCTGGGTTGCGGGCACATCCCCGGTAGGAGATGTGCAGGAGGCAGCTGATCGATGTTTCTCTCTCATCGATGTTTCTAACTCTCTATCTCTCTCCCTTCTTCCCTGTAAAAAATCAATAAAATATATATTTTTTTAAAAAGAGTTGCTTCTTGAAAGGTAACTGATTTAAGTCTTCCTGAATCTAATTTTGTTATATATGTTTCTTTTTTCAACTTCAGACTCATTCAATCCTATATGAACAATTAGAGCAAAGCAGTTAGTCTGCCAGAGCCATGATGTGCTATTAATGCTACCAATATGAATATTACTAGTAATAATAATAGCCAACATTTTCTCTCTATGCCATAAGGCCACAGAGAGATGATTGTCAGATATATTATTTTTGTTTTATACAAGGCACTAATTTAAGTACTGTACATGTGCAACTCCTTGAACTTCACCATATTCCTAAACCAAATACTACTAACAGTCTTGTTTTATAGTTTGGGAAACAGAGGCACAGAAAGATTTAAATAAAATGAGTTAATCAGTCTGCAATCTTATGCAATCTGGCTCTAGAAACCCTGCCTTTTGTTTTGTTTTGTTTTGTTTATCCTCATCCAAGGATATTTTTCCATTGATTTTTAGAGAGAGAATGGAAGGGAGGGGGAAAGAGAGAGAGAGAGAGAAACATCGATGTGAGAGAGATACATTGATTGGTTGCCTCCCACATGTGCCCAGACCAGGGCTGGGGATTGAGCCTGCAGCCAAGGTATGTGCCCTTGACCAGAATGGAACCCGAGACCCTTCAGTCCACAGGCTGTTGCTCAATCCACTGAGCCAAACTTGCTAGGGCTAGAATCCCTTCCTTTTGAGACTGCCTTTCAATAGAGAATTTGCTCATATCTAAGAGTGATGGCATCAATAACTATTCCCAGCTTCTGTTTATGTCATATAGACTTATAGACTATTAATTCCTAAAGACTTTTGAAAATTATCCTATATAATAAAGAGGGGATATGTAAATTGACCATCACTCAATCACAAAGATGGCTGCGCCCACAGCGGAGGCAGGGTTTCTGTAACACAAGATGGCTGCGCCCACAGCGGAGGCTAAGTTCCCATAACAAGCCTTAAGAAGCAATCAGCAGGGACCTGAGGTTGCCCCACCCCCACCCTCCGTGGGGCTTGACAGGGGACCTCAGGCTGCTTCCCCCGCCCTGGGCCAGGGAACCTCAGGTCTCGCCTCCCACCCCAGTGCTGGGGAACCTGAGGCTGTGCCCCCTGCCCAGCGGGGCTTGATGGGGGACCTGAGGCGGCCCCCCTCCTGGCGGGGTTTGTCAGGGGGCCTGAGGCCACGCCTTCTCCACCCTGGCACCAGGCCGGGGGACCTCAGGCCGCACCCCCCACCCAGTGGGCTTGACGGGGGACCTCAAGGTGCGCCAACCACCCTTGTGCTGGGCCAGGGGACCTCAGGCCGCGCTCCCCACCCCACTGCCAGGGGATCTGAGGCTGCACCCCCTACCCAGTGGGGCTTGACAGGGGACCTCAAGGCGCACCCCTCACCCCAGCATCGGGCAAGGGGCCTCAGGCCATTTCCCCTGCCCAACAGGGCCTGACGGGAGACCTCAGCCTGCGCCTCCCACCCGGCGCCGGGCCAGGGAACCTGAGGCTGCGCCCCTTGCCCAGTGGGGCTTGACTAGGGTGCAACTGGCCAGGTATGGATCTAGCCCAATGGGGGTGGGGCCAGCCGCGTCTGGGTCTCACGTGATTTCTAGGCACACGTGGGTGGGTGGGGACTAAACTCTGGGTCCCATGGTGCACCCCAGACACGGACAGGAGAAAGATTTTCATATACATTTTACTAATTTTCTTTCATCTCTGACACTTATAGAGAAAGGACAAATAGCAATATTAAAATATTTCCTCTAATTAATCCCCTTTTAATGTGCATGAATTTCGTGCACCAGGCCACTAGTTTCTTATAATGTTTGAACTCATAGAAAAGGAGATAAAAACGGGAAATTATCGAAGTCTCCCTGAATTATTTCATTGTCAAATGTGCTAGCCCAGAGTCTGTTTGCCCTGTGCGCTGGCTTATATACCAGTTGGCTGCCGACTGCCTTTCCTGGACTCCTGTGTCCCATGATTCCTAGCTGGGTTCAGCTTGTGAGAGACACTGGAGGGAGATTGGGGAAGGGGAGGAAAAGAGAGGCCGCACTATGAAAAGAAGGAATGAGGAGGGCTGGTGGTACAGCAAAGGCAGCCTCTCTTTTATGCATCCAGCTCTCTCCAGACAGCCCCACTACAGTTCCATCTTCTACTGGAACCCGCCCCTGGGCTTCAGTAGCATTTCTTTCCTCCTTTGGACCCACTGTGCTTTCTGCTGTAGCTACTCCCTGGGTTGCCTCACACTACTTATTTGAGTGTCTCAGTTCTTCATAACCTGTGCAACCAACTTATTCCCTGCATTAAATTCCCTTAGCTAGATACACTTAAATTGTTTCTCTTTTCCTATTTAGACTCTGACTGGTACACATTTTCATTTTCTGTTTGGTATGATTATAAAATAGGCTAAGAGAATGCTGTTGGCATATTATATCCAGATTTCAGGAAGACTTTTGATAGATAATCTTATGTCCTTGTGAACAAAATAGGGGGGATTTAGACTGGACAATAAATTCTTGGATTGCTAGCATTTATTAATGTCAAGGCAACTGATGAAAGGGCTCTAGAGGTTTGCCAGAGGCTCTGTCCTTGGCCATGCCCTACTCAACATCATTGCCAAAGATCTGGACGAAGATACAAAGCAGCTTATATCAAATGTGTCCGTAACACACAGCTGATAGCCAATTTAATTCAAGTTGTAAAAGGATAAACTTTTTAAGGAAAATAGAATACCTTGCATCTAGGTACAAAAAAATATAAAGAAATAGTATAGGAGAGGCCAAGTTTCCCAGCATATTATGTTGGTAAAGAAATCCAGTATTTTTTGCCGAAACCGGTTTTCCTCAGTGGATAGAGCGTCGGCCTGCGGACTGAAAGGTCCCAGGTTCGATTCCGGTCAAGGGCATGTACCTGGGTTGCGGGCATATCCCCAGTAGGACATGTGCAGGAGGCAGCTGATTGATGTTTCTCTCTCATTGATGTTTCTGGCTCTCTATCTCTCTCCCTTCCTCTCTGTAAAAAATCAATAAAATATATTTTTTTTAAAAATCCAGTATTTTAATTGACCACAAGCCAGAAGTGTGACCTGTGTTTAAAAGAGGGGTTGGGGGAACTTGTCTTAGGGCCCCACTGGAAGATTATTGTCCCTATCAACTGGTAAATAGTTCTACTTCTCTTCACAAAGCAGTACAGGAAGGGTAGAAACTTACCCTAAGAAAGATATTGCTAAATTGAAGCATCAGTGTTCCCCAAACCTTGTAAAGCTTTATGTAATTTACAAATTGTATGCGCACACATCTATTCACCTTTGCCTCACAACAGTCAGTATAGGTACTCTAACCCCATTTCTCACCCTTTATTTCCTCATATGGGTTCAAGTCTAAGATACATAGCTCACTGTTTGGCCTTAGGCAAGCAAGGTCTGGTGCTTGGTCAGAAACCCAGCTAGTTGCAATAAAGCCCATTCTCACTTCAGGACACCATCCTGCATCTAGCTTCCCTTTGAAAGGTCAGAAGGCTTTTACCTGTGATGAACAGTAAAGGGAACCTGGGTCATTATGCTAGAACAACAGACTTGTGGGAAATAAAGTCTGTCTTCCAAGATTTGAAACTCATATGAGAGAAGGAGTGGATTAAATTAAGTGGCTTCAGGGAACGACAAGGCATGAGAGGGTTTTTGCTGGATATTTTAAAAATTTCAAACAGACCATCTCCTATAGTCATTGCTTTTGTGCAAAATCTGGGTAACTAACTCTAGGAATATAATAGTGAAATGAATTGGGAAGCATGTTAAATTAAATAACTTCTAGAGTGCCACCCAACTCGATCCAACTTGTTTGTTTGGGGTTTTTTGGGTTAGTGAGATTTGTGGTTTGTAATTTTGACTAGGAGATGTTTTATTTTTGTAGTTTCACTTCTAGGAACATAATTGTTTTTCTTATAATTTAGGATTAACATACTCTATTTGTGTGTGAGAGAGAGGGAGGGGCGGGGACTTTCAAGAGCCTGAAACAAGGAAGTAAAGCGTGACTAGTGCTCAGTGTAATTAACTTCACAAGAAATACTACATTATTACCCAGAATATGTCCCCAGAGTGAATGTCTGCATTTGTTCAATTTCATCCCTATCAGGGGTGATGAGGAGAATCATTTTGAAATATATTGAAGCAGAGAATAGTGTTTGCAAAGTATTATTAGGTTTGATAGGATGAACTTGTGCAAATGCAAACTGTTGGCATATCACTGTAAAAACCTATATGCTGAAAGGTCCCTGAGATGACTTATTAGAGGCCATCAGTGTGAAAGTAATTGAAAAAAACATAAAATTTACCTTGAGCATGCCTTTCTAATCTTTTTTCAAGAACTAGTACAGTCTTTCTCCCCACACTGGGATAGTTATATTCTTGAAGATCTAGGATAAGTGAGGAAGGAAAATAAAAATTATTTCAAAATTTATGCAGAGAAAACAAAAAAAAATAGCAAAGCTCTCATGAGAGTAAAACATGCAGGGAAGATTAAATGTATTGGTGTTTCAGAATTCACTTAAGGTAACATTTTGCTTTGACCTTATTTCTGGTTAGTTTAATAAAGGGAAGTTCTTAGTCTTCGTAACTACTTGCTGAGGTCTAAAAGTTAACTGACTTGATTTCCTGAAAAAGTTTCATTGTGAACCCATGATAGTTCAGATCTTCCCTGTGAATGATCCAGGGCTGAGTACTCTTGTCGTGTTCATTTTTTTAAAAAACTTGCACTGTCTGCCCCAACCTCCACCCCTTCTCCAATTTCTCCCCAGACTTATTAATCATAACATAATTCTCATGGAAGAATTTGAAGGACATTGAAAGTACTAAGGGGGAAAAAAATTCAGTTAAAGAGCATCTGATATTTAATTCAGAGTAGTATCCATTTAAAAATTCGAATTTGAAAAATGAACTTTATAGATGTTAACATTCTCTGACAACTTGCCATTTAATAAAATGGTGATATTTCTTTTAAAATGGATCAGTTTCCCCCTCATAGGCTTAATTTGGGGCCTCAACAAGCCACAATATTCTTTTTCCTTTATGTTACTAATGCAAAGTAGATAAAAAGAGTAATGTTCAATAATTCCTGTGTTGCCCTTGCTCTAATCAGCATGGTTTTTCCTTTAATGTAATATATGTAAAATTTTTGGGAGTTTAAAAACCAAATTGCTGCCAAATTTCTTGGCATTCCAAATTTTTCAGATTTTAGGAAAATGGTGATATAGTGTATGTATTTTACATTTTTCAGTTAATTCCCCCAGTGCATATTCAAATGCATGAAGATTCTGATACCAAAAGCATATGAATAGTCACGTTAAGTGAAATAAATTAAGATGTTAAGCAGTTTTACATTAGTTCTGTTCAGAATTTGCAGGCAAGTAAATTTGGATGAGATCAAGTTTGCCACCAAATAAGTTTAAAAAACAAAACAAAAAACCACCATCACTTAGTTTTCAGGGCTTTGGTAATCTTCAAGTTATCAGCATTATCTTATTTTTAATTGCAAATGGATAGGTAGAAATTGTCGCTATTTTTCTCATTTCCCCAAGAAAGAAGAAAAGGCAAACATTGGGACAGAGTTTGGGGATTTGTTAAGTGTTGCCATAAGTACAATTCTTATTGTCATCTCCGTTAGACCTCACAGAATCCTCTGAAACAAACTTTTTATTTTACAAAGGCAACAGAGGAGTAAGGAGTGAAATGACTCGTTCCAGCTACAAAGGTAGCAAGTAGCAGAACTAAGACTCAAACTCAGGTCTTTCAACTCTGGATCCCATTCTCCTTTTACCAAATCTTGTTTTCTTAAGAAAAGCTTCCAGGAAGCTGGAAAATGAGAATTCAGGTATATGCTTATCTAGAGTTTAATGAATGCATCACAATGCCTAAAATATTTTATTAATTTGAATCATTTAAGTTAGTTTGGCAGAAATAGACTGATTATTGTCAAATTTGAAGTTTGTTTTGAGTATTTTTTAAAGGGGACAATAATTTAAAAGTTCAAGCTAATTTCAAGTATGGAATAATAAGGATTTTTTGTGCCTTGTTCTCCCAATTTTGTTTTAACTGTTCAGATGTGCCTGGCATCAGAGGGGGTGAAAATAGAAGAATCCAAGCTAATAAAAACAAAAGAATCAGATGGTGGAAGAATTAAAGAATTGGAGAAAGGGAAGGAAGAAAGAGAGATAAAAATGGAGAAAACAGATGAAGCCAGATTACAGAAGGAAGCAGAATTCGAAAAATCTTTTAAGGAAAATGTAAAAGATTCTAAGGAATTAAGAAATTTTGAGGAGCTGCAAATGAATGATATAATGGCTATAAAAATGGAAGATCCCAAAGAAATTAAAAAGGAAGAATTAGACAAAGATCAAAAGTATAGTCATTTCTCTGATTTTTCTTACTCTGCCAGTAGCAAGATAATAATAAGTGATGTTCCCAGTAGAAAGGATCATATGTGCCATCCTCATGGGATTATGATCATTGAGGACCCCACAGCATTAAACAAGCCAGAGAAGCTAAAAAAGAAAAAGAAGAAAAGCAAAATGGATCGACATGGAAATGATAAATCCACACCCAAGAAGACTTGCAAAAAGAGGCAGTCCTCAGAGTCTGACATCGAGAGTGTCATATACACCATTGAAGCTGTCGCAAAGGGAGACTGGGGCATTGAGAAACTTGGAGAAACCCCTCGCAAGAAGGCACGTACATCCTCAAGTGGCAAGGGAAACATTTTGGATGCCAAGCCACCAAAGAAAAAAGTGAAATCAAGAGAGAAGAAAATGTCAAAGGAGAAATCCTCAGACATCACCAAAGAGTCAAGACCTCCAGATTTCATAAGTATTTCTGCCAGCAAGAACATTTCTGGTGAGGTGCCAGAGGGTATAAAAGCAGAACCATTGACCCCCACAGAGGACGTATTACCACCCAGCTTATCAGGACAGGCCAAGCCTGAGGACAGTGAATGTCACAGAAAAATAGAGACTTGTGGCTCCCGGAAATCCGAGAGGTCTTGCAAAGGTGCTCTTTATAAAACCCTGGTGTCTGAGGGCATGCTCACCTCTCTGAGAGCTAATGTTGACAGAGGTAAGTGACTTCTACAAATCTGAAAAGATTATGAAAGCCTAGCAGAATTTCTTCTTTAGACCTATTGAAAAGAACCACCAGAAAGAACAATATGCTATCAAAATGACATTTTACATTTGTACGTTCTTAATGGTTTATAGATGGCATACATTTGTCATTTTACATGTTTCCCAGCCCATTGAGAAGAGTGTCTTCAGGATATAAGTGTTTAGAGTAATTCAACCCTTCCTTTCTTTTTTACTGGGATAGGCTCAGTGTTTGGTTTGAAGGACCAGTATTGCATGTTAGGAGCTCTTCATCTGTTTTCTAACACTGATGGAAAGAATTTCCTGAGTCAAGCGATAGTTTGGCAGAATCTTGACCTGAAGGATCCAGGAGCAAATGACTTAACTAGTCCTCCCCATTAGTTAAAACTATAATTGAAGTGAAGGTTCTTTAAAACATAACAGCATCCAGAAGCCAGTTAATGTGTCTACCTTTATTCCATAGTGTTTCATATAAATTCATCTGTTTTAAAATATGGTGTCTGGCTAGGGGATTACCTTTGGCCAAGCTAGATTTCAACTAGAAATGTGTGAATACGAGGTCTAGCAAGCCCTGAATGAAGATCCTTGGGAGTACATAGTTCTCCAGGGATGCCATTCCAATAAATCTTGGTGAATGAGAATTAGTAGTGTCCACCAGCAAAGGACTCCCATACTCTCAGGTGATTCTCTAATGGAAAAGTTAGCAGTCGGTGTTCTGCTCTGGAGTCACACAATAGCTGTTGAGTTACAATAAGAGAACTTAATTCAGAGGTTGTAAGTCATTCTTGTGTATGTTCTTTTGTTGAGGGTAGTCCATCATGAATTACTTTGAGTCTCTGAATATTTACTAATACCATCAGGCCCATGATACCAGAGGTCAAGAGGTCACTTTTGAATCAACTAAATTGATTTCCCTCCCATCCCAATATACCGAGCACATCCTTTCTCTTGAATTTCGTTAGGGAAACGAAGCTCAGGAAAAGGAAACTCCTCAGATCATGAAGGGTGTTGGAATGAAGAAAGCTGGACCTTTAGCCCAAGTGGGACCAGTGGGAGCAAGAAGTTCAAGAAGACAAAGCCAAAGGAAGACTCTCTCCTTGGGTGAGTGTCTATGAGCATAGTCTGCTACACTACACAGCCCCAAGTGTGGTAGGATTTTCAAGGCAAGCATAAATCTCTAACTGCTTATTCCTGGAGTATTCATTCAGCACTTAGTAAACACACAAGGGACACGGATCATGTGTATCCCCTGATTCCTGCTGTTAACGCGGTTGTAAGTGACAGTGTCATTCACACTTAAAGTCTCAGACGTAGGCCTGAGTGTGAATTGGGGTCCACCATGTATTAGTAGTGTGACATTGTAAGTCCTTTAATATCACCAGGACACATTTTCCCATCTGAGGTTTACAATGGATAGTATATGTCTACATTTTACATACTGTATGTGCTTTACTTAGTATTTCTAGGCATGTCCATATGTTTGTAAAAATAAAAATGCCAGCTGAAAATATAAGGTAAATAAAATTAAGTTTCTACTTCTAATCTTATTTTGTTGAAACCATATTTCTACTGCTGTAAATAAAAATAATAGATTGAATATTCTCTCTGGTACAGAGAATATTCAGTAATTAATTATATATTGAAGTGCTGTGTCAAGCAATAGCATACATCAAGATAAAATGATTAAGAATTATTTCATCTTTATGTTATACCAAAGACTCTAATACCAATCTTAATATAAAGCATTTTGCAAGGTAAGTTATGGTATCCAATACTTTATATTGGCGAGGAAAGCATCTGAATATTCAGTTGTACTGTCTTGAAAAAGCCTTTGAGATTTCTCTTAGTCCAATTTGAAAAGAATACACTGAGCAGAAATAAATACATTTTTATATTTTCCATATTTGTTCATAAATGTGTTTAAAGGTATGCAAATTTTATGCATTGGGAATATTGAATTTGGTTTATTCATAAATATTTGCATTTCTGTTTGTGGAACAACATATTTTTTCCTTGGATGTTTCAGTGCTTCAAAGCCTGGTTAATTCTAAGGCTCTAGGTCATCACAGAGAGTGAGAGTGGAAATTATTTCTAATGACGATGATTCCTTAAGGTTATTCATATTGACACAATATATGTATAATTTTATATATTTCCTTTCTAATATTTTTTAAAGTCCAGAATAGTTCAAATAAGTTTTGCTTACATTATGCTTCAACAATGACATGAAATCCTCATGTTTGTCATTGTCAAATAATATTTTTCAAATGAAGTATTTCCTAAAGTGACACTGAGCATCAGGGCCAGTGCTTTGTAACTCCTGGAATTACCAGTGCTCTGTGTGTCTACCCGGCAAGAGAGGAGCACTCTCATTGCAAACAGTGAAGTCCTAGGGAACACAGTAGGCTTGCAGGTTCCCCAGCGGAACGTTCTCTGATGCTCCCGTTAGGTACTGCCAAGGCTCTGAGAGAGAGGTTCTCGCCAGTCCTCTTTGAGGAATAAGAAAGTTGCAACAATCTTTTGAAAATCTATCCCTACAAAGAGATTGCTGTGTGGGTTGGGTTTTTTGTTTTGTTTGTTTAAGTCATTTCTAAGGAAGCCACATATAAATTACTGGGAGTGTGGTTTTCTACAGGCTTCAATCAACGGTAAACTTCTGATCTTTCCTCCTCTCTCTCTCTCCTTTAAATAATGTCCTGTCAGAATCAGACTATCTGGGTTTCCCTTGTTAAGAACACACCAACACAGTGCATGAGCAGTGAGAAATGCCACTTCCTGTCAGTGTTACTGAGATTTCTAAATGAGCATTTTAAACCTTTTTATCTCAGAAAATGTGCTACCTGCTTAGTTAACTGTAGCCAAGAAAAATTCACTCAGTATTGGCAGTTCTAATTTTATAGACTTATCCAAGAAAAACAGAGGTGATTATTCTAGTTGAAAAAAGAAAAAAGAGTCCCAAGAGACCTTAGGGATTATATCTCACGTTTCATATTTTTGTCTTGCTTATTCAGAGTATCTGAAAAATTCACATCTTACAGATAGCTTTCGGATACATCTAATTAGTAACCAGACAGTATCTGATTTTCCATTAGAATAAACATTTTTTTTAACTGAGCATGAAAAGATTTTAGTAAGAGAGAAATGTCACCCCCACCCACCACCCTTTGCAGCTTTGATTAGAACTTGGTAGTGCCTTTTTCTGTTGACAGTTCTGATAGTTACCTGACTGTCTTATCTCTGCGCCCCAGTTCTTGTACATTCCTCCAAAGCTGAGAACAGTTTTAGGTGGACACGGCTCCCGTACATCTCATAGGTAGTAGCCTTCTGGTAAGTTGGCTACTCCAAGCTGCTCTCTCCCGAGGACGCCTTCCACTTCCCAGCCACCGAGCACAGAGATTCTCCTGCAGCTTCTCCTGTCTGGGCTGCGTCTTAGTTAATAAGTCTCACTGTCCGTGAAAGACAGCAGCCAGGCTAGGACCCAGTAGGCATGCTGCCATTGCTGGGGTCGGGGAGGCCTTGCAGACAGTCAGAAGCAGCCCAAGGATTTCCCAACTTGGCTGGTGGCCTTTCTGCAGTCATCACGGTGTTAGAGCGGTGCTGCCTTTCTGCCAGTGTGTCCATTGAAAACTGACTTCGCTTTTCTCACTGCATGTGTTATCCTCATGCTGGTCAGCTCTCCAGAATGATTTCCTAATGTTCAAATTATGTGCTTTTGTTTTCTTTGTGTGTATATGGTTTAAAGTACTTGTCAGTAAATATCCTATATAATAGGAGAGGAATATGCTAATTAGCCATGACGCTCTGAGGCATTACGACCAGATCACAGATCAGCAGGAGGGTGGGCCAGCGAGGTACAAGTGGGCTGCAGAGAGCTATAGGAGGGGGCAGGGTAGCAAGCTATGGAGGGGGAGGGGGGAGGGGGGAGCTACAGGAGCACGGCATCGACTTACTGGCTACAGGCAGGTGGCAGAGAGCTACAGGATGGGGCAGGGCAGCAAGCAAGTGAGAGGTAGAGAGCTACAGGAGAGGGCAAGGCAACAAGCTATGGAGGGGGGTTAGGGGGGAGCTACAGGAGGGCGGCGCATAGATTCATGCGCAGGGCTACTAGTTTTAAATAAAAGTCTTACAAAATTAACCAATATACCATATTACCAAAAAGCTTCCTAATATATATATATATATATATATATATATATATATATATATATATATATATATCTTTAGAATGAGATATTTGTCTGGATGGAATATGCTTTGTATTGAACTTAATGAAAACTCCCCATGCCAATGGAGAGAATGGCAAATTCTCCACTTCAAAAATATTTGATATTTTAAATAATGTTTCAGCTTTTCCAAGATAATATGATAACCTGTCCTGTGAGTTTGCCAAGAAAACTGTGTTGCTAAATCTTTTCAAGCTTTTCTGAAAATGTGTTTTTTTTTTCCTTGCATAGACTTTATTACCAATTCTTAGGCACCCTGTTTTCAAAAGAAATACCTTAAAATACATATTGTACTGTTTTCTGTTTAAATATTTATATCATGTGCCAAGTCATTATATTTCTTCTCTTTTATTAGCTCAGCAAAGCTGGATGAAGAATTTGAAAAAAAATTCAACAGCCTCCCTCAATATAGTCCTGTTACATTTGACCGGAAATGTGTACCTGTCCCAAGAAAAAAGAAGAAGACTGGAAGCATGTCCTCAGAACCGACTAAAACCAGCAAAGGTTAGATCTGTGCTCTGCCTTCCTGCAGTGTAGTCAGAATCTCCCTGAACCCTCTTCTGAGCTGCTGCAGGTCCCCTTAGATGTAACTGCACCTTGGTTGAGGCGGTAGCGATTATCTTGGTACCTACCTCCCTTCTTTCTCCCTTCTTCCCTTCCTACTTCTCCTCAGCTTCTGTTCTTTGGCCTCTCTGCCTATACATTGGCCCTTACAGGTGTGTAGGTTTTTGAAAGTGTTCCATGTGTTCTCTGACTTTCTACTCTCCAGCATTCTAATTTGGAAAGGCAGAACTTTTCTTGAGCAAAAAGCTGCTGAGTCTAAGTCTTCTATTCCCTGTGTTTGCAACAAGTTGGACTGTGAGACTATGAAATCATTCCATTTGCATAATAAGCAGACTTCATTCTTTACTGGCAGTATGAACCAATGAAAATAAAATTCCCTGTAATACTCTGGTGATATTTTTTATTTGTTTTGTTAAGTTTAGAAAAATGCTTTGTTCAGCATATTTATTTTCAAGACCATCAGATTCTCCCCTATGTATATCAGGGAAGCTTTAAAAATTATCACAATGCAGGTGGATGTCAGCATTCATCAAAGGTGACATTGTAGTTCAAAAGGGGCCTTTGAAGCGTTCTCAGTGGTCTCAACACCTAGGACCACTGTTATATTTGGGCAGGGGCTCAGGTTCTAAACATCCTAACCTGCCAGGGATATTCAAGCACAAAGAAGGATTGTCCTACCCAAAATGACAGTGTTGCTCAGCTTGAGAAACATGTTTTCTAACATTACTTTAGATCTAAAGATTGGTGGGGAAACGTACCTCTGTTTTTCCACACGGATGTGAGACTTCATTCAGTTAGCTCTCCTGTAGGACCGTGAATGGAGGGATGAAGACCTGGCGTGGCTGGGCCGTGTTGCTTTCAGGATTAGATTCCGAGCAGGGTTTGATGGAAGAGTTCCTGTAATCACCCTGCAGAAGTGGCTGCCTGTTGCCTGCTTTATGTCAAATTCGGTTAATTCCCTTCTTTTGTGGATTTCAGATGGATAGATGGTTATGATACGATATATATCTTTATGTAAATCTTACTAAATTTTTGCAATCATGATAATGATCAAAGATAAATTAAGGAGGCAATACAATTTCATGGTTTTTGAAAGGATATATAAGGTGTATGTCTAGAGAAGATTATGGTTTCTTCTCCGAAGAAATCTGAACCTCTATCCCTCAATACCTAAAACCCCTTTTGTGTACGGGTATTAATATAACTGAGGAGGATCTCTTTGAGATCTATATCTTAAAATGGCTCTGAAAGGCTGAAGAAAATTCTCCCTTCATGATTAAAGGCACAGAGGAACATAAAAGAGAGTTTAGCTTAGTTTTCCTCTGTGGTTTATAAAAACAAAGTCTAGTGGATAAAGAACTCAAAAAGAAATGTTGCATCACCAAGTTTGCTCTTCTGGGAAAATAAAATAGGGATGTATCACCAATATTCCAAGATAGGTAGGAAAGAAATCAAGTAGCCTTGTTGACAGGTAAGCAACTGAGCACTGTAATGATAGATTGTCTATGCAACGACAGTCTTTGTGCTCTACAGATTTAGGAATAGGCACAGTAGTCCATGAGTCCAAAGATGCCAGGTATCTTGAGCTCCCATAATTCTTGGATCTAAAGTCGCTGATAAATAAATATCTTACAAGCGGATAAAGTGGAACTTAATTGATTGATGTGCAGGATGAACTCTCTTCCTCTGCTTGTTGTGGTCTGAGACATTAATTTTAGAACTCTGAAAATGGCCGATTACCTATCAGGAAATGTAACAATAGATTTATTTTTCCCTGAAGTTAAGATCTGTTTTCTTGCAACCTTCTCTTGTCTGTTGTATATTTTTTTCTCTCCCAACTAAGATTAACAGTATTTCTTTTTATGTGAAATAGCTTTTTAGAGGTTTGGATTATACTTCATACAACATCATTCTTTAACTCTTCTGTTAAACCACAAAGTCACTGGTCTTACACAAATATTAGTAATTATGTAGCTGGGAAGTCTTTTAAGATTTTGCTCTGCATAACAACTCATGGAGAAAAAATGCAATGATAATAAAGCAGAAATTAAATAATTGATTTTATTTACAATCTATTTTATTATGGTATTTGTGACTGATTAAAATTTGGCATTAGCAGCACCAATGTACTATCTACAACTTATTAATGAAATTAACATACCAGCTGTGCTGTAATTGCCTGATCTTTAGAGGAGAGGAGATTGTTTTCTTAAACTCTAGATTTTTGCACCTTTTCTTAATGAATCCTCAAAGCAGAAACTTGGGTATGAGGTCATTAGTGCATGAGTAAGAGCATGTCTTCATAGGAAACCTCATTCTTCCAACAATTCACCATTTGTCTATATTTTATTTTCCCTACATTTGTTATCACTTAACATTCATTACATTTTTCTTTCTGCCTCATAGTAGGTACTTATTTAGCTACTCCAGGTTATAGGAATTGTGTAGAATTTTTCTGAAACGTAATTTCTAGAGGAAATGATTGTGGGTACATTTATACAGTTATACAACTCAGAATCACAGCACCTGCTTGGGTCTGCACTTCTGTTTTCCCAGTGTCTCCTTGTTTATATCTGTATTTACAAGTAGTCTCTTCCCTTTTCTCACCGTCCCCTCCACTCTCTCTGCGCTGTCACTTATGTCTGTATAATAGTTCTTATCAGAAACTCTAAAACAAAAAAGAATGAAAATAGCTAAATGTCACGTCCAGCAGGGCTCAGGGTATGTTATAATAGCCAGAGCACAGTGACTTAGGAATAGAATTTCCTTTTGCTTCTAAGAGCAAATTACAATCTGCCTGGCTTGGTGCAGTTCAGCTGAAGCAGCCCATTCCTGCATGTTTTCTGGTTTCTGTCTCATAGTCACGTGTATATATTCTAATGAAAGCTTTAAATTATAAGTCTAAATTTAATTGTAACCTCTCAAAGGATTTCTTTTGACACATTATTTTAAGTATACTGCTAATGTATGAAGCACTTTTTACGGAAGTGTCAGAAGTCAAGAGTGCTCTGCAAAATAAGTAATTTTCAAATGACATAGGGTCATGGAGAAAAAGTTAATTGAGTTCAATTTAGAGTGTTTAAATCATGGCCCAGTGTGACCCTTGACTTCACTTTCCTTCTTTTATCTCTTCTGTCTTCTCACATACTGTTTCTTAGCTCATCAGACATACTGTTGGTCTTTCTCATGTTTTTCCAATTCACACTTGTGGATTGGAATTTCAAATGGTTAAGCATTTGAGATTTTAATATAAGGAGCAGATTTATAAAATGTAAAGGTTGAGGATAGAATCCCCTGTTTGGAAAGGAGCCAACCTGAGGATACTGTCAGGGTTAAAGAACTCAGACCTGTTTTAGCCAGGCCAGCCTTTCCTACCATCAAGTTACAGCTTCCAGGTTGGGAAGAACTCTGTATTTTGTCCTATAACTGTTTCAGAGTCTTCATTGTCACCAAATATTTTCAGGAACATGGTGACAGCACATTTGCAGGTATCGATGATATACCTAATATAATCCTAAGTTTCTTAACAGGGCAGGGGTTGTCTAGCCCAATGAGGTGGTTCAGTTCCCCTCGATGAATTCTAACTTGATTATGGCTGCTTTACTCAAATTTATTCAAGTCTACAGATCCATGTGACCAGTAGCTGGGGGCACTTTGCTATAAATTATCACAAATTATTGTTTCATAGGTTATTCATTGCTTAAGTGTTCATTACAAAAACGACAACCTAGTTTTAGAATTAAAAATCTGCTCCTTTATATATATATTTTATTGATTTTTTACAGAGAGGAAGGGAGAGAGATAGAAAGTTAGAAACATCGATGGGAGAGAAACATCGATCAGCCGCCTCCTGCACATCTCCTACTGGGGATGTGCCTGCAACCCAGGTACATGCCCTTGACCGGAATCGAACCTGGGACCTTTCAGTCCGCAGGCCGATGCTCTATCTACTGAGCCAAACCGGTTTCAGCAAAAAAATCTGCTCTTTTTATAGCTTGAAAACATGAAACATGAAACTAGAACCCGGGCAGAAGTCACCACCCTTTGAGTTTGGCCTAAAATTTGTTTCCTGTGACAGAGAGTAAGGTTCACTTAGTTCACCGCACCTGCTGACCTTGAAGCACGATCACAGCAGGCTATCTCTGAGCTGGCTCCAGTGCCACTACAGTGTCTCACCCCCAAAATGGCTCTTTGAACAACATTAATGTCTGGGAAGGTTATTATTGTCTATGTCTCTATGGCACCCGCTTAACTTCTCAGATTCTTTGTGTCTGCTATTTTCTACCCAGCTGTGAAGTGGGCATGCAAAGGAGAGATTGATATCTTCAAATACAGGCCATCCAGCCCAAAACTTTGAATAGAGTCCTAAGCTAGTTTACATGCCAGCAAAAAGTGACTTTGTCATAAGGATGTGAAAGCTGATACAAAAACTCTCTTAAGAAATGTGGTAGGAAGAGGGGGGACAGAGATGGGAGGGAAACTTGAGGGGGTGATTTAGTGAATGACAGCTGCTGATTCTTTGTTTTCTGAATAATTCCTTCAAAAGTCTTTTCTCCGCTTTTCATTTCCTACCCTCATTTTCCTGCATGGAGTCTCAACGTTAATAATTAAAGGGGGAAATAGTGGTAAATTTCTGTATATTTGCTATTTGTTACAAAGTTTGACTTTATCTTCTTGAGGCAAAATATCAAACATATGTACCATACTGGTGGGCAGAAATCAAGTTGTTCATTCCTTGACTCTAACATTGCTGCTTTCTAATTACTTATTCAAGTTTGTGACTTTCTTTTTTTAACTGAAGTTGTCCTTTACTTAGGTTTGTTTTATAGCTATGGTCTGGGGTGGCTGAGAGCAAGGAAGTTTAAAAATAAAAGTTTACAGTGGCTCATCTGTGTGCCGCACCACTCCGGTTGTAGTTTTTCCATGTTAAAATTGACAAGCTCCATCTTTAGCTCTGTCCTTAAATTGTACTTTTTAGATTTCTCTGAGTAAGGCTGGATCTGAAAATATGTATCCTTTTCTTCTTTATCGTAACCCATTCCATAGGTCACATCAGTTTCTTTTGTGAATTACTGTCTTATCCCATTATCCTCACACAAATGCACACTGATGAATATAGAAATCATTCTCCCTGTGAGCCAATTCCTTATCATTGTTAAATTATCTTCCTGCAGGTAAATCACTAAGATCCTTATAGTCCTAAGAAGTCTCAGAATGGTTTTTCTTCTTTTTTCTACTTCTGTTTGCTATGATTACCCATGTATCTATTACTCAGGTACACTAACCTAAAGTCTCTTGGTTGTATAAAATACATATGAGGCAGTGATTGTAAATTGACTATCGAGAATATCTGTATTATTAATGCAGTGTGTACACATGATATATTTTCTTTATATTTGTTAAATTTATTTATTTTTCATTGTTTCTCACTATTCCTGGGAAACAAAAACCATTAAGAGGAAAATTTTTGTTTCTATTTTAAACCACCATCAGCCAATTCAGAAGTATTTGCTAATTGGTTATTTAGAAGGATGGTTTAAAAGGATGGTTTGATGTAGTCATCAAAAAACACCTGCACAACTTTATGTTATTAGTAATAATAGCAACAACTGTCATGTCTTCAATTCTTACTTTGTGCCAAGCAGTGACTTAAGAGCTTTATTTATTCGTTGATGTAACAAATATTATTGAGAATGAGTTGTGCGCTAAGTGCCATTCTAGGCATATATCTTTAGAATATATTTGTGATAGAAAACAAAGGCCCCTCCTGCCATGGATGTTACATTATGGTGGAGTACCAGGCGATAAATGAGCCTAAACAATAAGCAAAGTTTATGACATATTAGAAGGTTAGAAGTGCTATGAAAAAAAGAATAGGTTTGGTAGAACAACTAGGCAAATGATCAACAAGGAAGGAAAATAATTCTATATACTAGTTCTCTCTGTGTATATAGAACACTTCACCCAACAATAGTAGTGTATTCATTCTTCTCAATGGAACTGCCTCTAGAATGCAACATATATTGGGCCATAAAACAAACACATTTTTATTAAAAGGATTAAAATAATTCAAATCATGCCTCTGACCATAGTGGAATGGAATTAAAATTCAACAGCAAGGAAAAAATATGGAAACTCACAAATATGTGGAAATTAAACAACTCTAAATAACCAATAAGTTAATTACCAAAGAAGAAACTAAGGAATTAACAGGGAAATCAGAAATTTTGACATGAATAAAAAGGAGAACAACATACCAAAACTTATGGGATACTGTTAAAGCAGGGGTTCTCAACTTGTAGGTCACGACCCCTTTGGGGGTCGAATGACCCTTTCACAGGGGTCGCCTAAGACCATCGGAAAACACATATATAATTACATATTGTTTTTGTGATTAATCACTATGCTTTAATTATGTTCAATTTGTAACAATGAAAATACATCCTGCATATCAGATATTTACATTATGATTCATAACAGTAGCAAAATTATAGTTATGAAGTAGCAACGAAAATAATTTTATGGTTTTGGTCACCACAACATGAGGAACTATATCAAAGGGTCACGGCATTAGGAAGGCTGAGAACCACTGCTGTTAAAGTAATGCTTAGAAATAAGTTTACAGCTATAAATACATATATTAAGAAAGATTTCAAATCAATAACCTAATCTACCTTGAGACAATATAAAAAGAAGAGCAAACTAAACCTAAAAGAAGAAGATGAATGGAAATAATAAAGATAAGAGAGGAAATTAATGAGTGAAGTTAATTAAAGAAAAGAACCAATGGAACCAATAGCTGGTTCTTTAGAAAGAACAGCGAATTTGAGAATCATTTAGCTAGACTGACCAAGAAAAAAAGAGAAAACTCAAAGAAATACTGTGAACAATTATATGCCAATAAATTAGATAATTTACATGAAATGGATAATTTCTAGGGAGACATGAACTACTGAAACTGACTTAAGAAAAAAAAAGGCAATATGAATAAACCTATAACTAATAAAGAGATTGAATTTAGTAATTAAAAAACTATCCAGAAAAAAAAAAAAAAAAGCCCAGGCCAGGATGGTTTTACCAGTGAACTCCACCAAACATTTAAAGAAGAACCAATACCAATTTTTCACAAACTTGTTCAAAAATTAGGAGGGAACACTTCTTAACTCATTCTGTGATGCCAATATTACCCTACTGTCAAAAATAAACATCACAAAAAATAACTGCACACTGGTATCTCTAACAGATATGGACACAAAAATCTTTAACAAAAAAACTAGCACACCAAAAACTAGCATATATTAAGAAGAATTATAACCATAGCTAACTGGGATTTTACCCCAGCAATGTAGGGTTGGTTTAACATTCTGAATTCAATTAATACACCACATCCATAGAACAACAGCAAATATTTTTTAAAAGCACATGATCATCTCAGTAGATGTAAAAAAATATTTGACAAAGTCCAATACCTTTTCACAACAACGTTCATCAGACTCAGTGTAACGAGCTTTGTCAGCCTGATAAAGGGCATTCTACAAAACCCCACAGCTAACACCAAGCCTGTCCATTCTCACTACTTCTATTCAACATTGTAATAAAAGTTCTAACGAAGACAACTAGGCAAGAAAAAGAATAAAAGGCATCTAGATTATGGAAAGGAAGAAATAAAACCATCTGTTTGCAGATGACATAAACTTTTATATAGAAAACTTAAGGACTCCACTCGAAAACTTAAAGATTCCACTAATAAATGAGTTCAGCAGGGTTATGGGATACAAGATCATTATACAAAAACCAGGTGTATTCTTAATCACTTGCAATGAACAATCCCAAAATGAACTTAGGGAAAACAATTCCATTTACAATAATATAAAAAAGAATAAAGTACTTAGACATGCAACATATTGAAAGCTACAAAACATTGTGTAAAGAAAGATGATCAAATGGAAGAACATCCCAGGTTCATGGATCAGAAGACTTAATATTGTTAAGATGGAAACATTCTCTCAAATTGACCTACAGATTTAGCCCAGTCCCTCTTAGAATCCTAGTTTACTTATTTTGTAGATACTGACAAGTGATCCTAAAGTTAATTTGGAATTTCGAGGGATTCAGAATAGCCAGGAAAATCTTCTCAATTTCACAACTGGCTATAAAAAAGGAAGTAAGACAGTATGGTAGATAGACATATAGGTCAATGGACTAGAATTGAGGGTCTAGAAATAAACATATATATCATTGGTCAACAGATCTTCCACTAGGATGCCATGACTGTTCAATGGAAAAAGAGTAGTCTTTTCAAAAAATAGTGCGGGGGTAACTAGATATCCACATTCCAAAGAATGAAATTGGGCCCCTATTCACTTCACACAATATATAAAAACTAATTCAAAATGGATCTAAGACCTAAACATATGAGCTAAATCTATAAATCTTTTCAAAGGAAACATAAGCTCAGATTTGTCAATGGATCCTTTGCTATGATACCAAAAACTCAAGCAACAAAAGACAAAAATAGATAATTTGATTGTATCAGAATTTAGAATTTGTGCCTCAAAGGACACTAGTAAGAAAGTGAGGAAACATTCCACAGAGCATATGAAAAACACGCACAACTCAAGGAGACAGTTAATTTAAAAATGGGCAAGCTATTTGAATAGCTGTTTCCCTACAGAAGGTATACACATGCCAGCAAGCACATGAAAAAATGCTTAACGTCATTAGTTGTCAGGAAAATGCGAATCAAACCACAGTGAGCGAGATACCACTTCACATCCTTGAGATGGATTTAATAATGAAAAAGACAAGTGTTAGTGTAGTGTAATAAGTGTAAATGAGGCTGTGAGACAGTCTAACAGTTCCTCAAAAGGTTAAACATACAGTTACACTATAACCTAGCAGCTCCACTCCTAGGTTTATGTCCAAAAGAAATGAACACAAAAGCTTGTATATGAATGTTCATATATTTAGAGAGAAAGTAGATTAGTGATTGCTTAGGGATAGAGGGAATGCAGTTATAGGGAGGGGTGATAGCTAAGGGATGTGGGATTTATTTTTGAGATGATAAAAATATTCCAAAATGATGATGGTTGCAAATATCTGTGAGTATATAAACCACTGAATTGTACATTTAAGACAGGAGCCGAGTTTGCCCCTGAAAGGCAAAGCGTGTGGTTGCAGATGCTGTTAGGTGGATAGGTGCCGCAGGGGCAGTTTACAGAGCCTCCGAACTTTTTTAATCCTCACATCAAGCCTGTGAATGAGACACTATTATTATTACTATTTGAACACGAGGAAGCAGACTTATTTAAACGATGAAGTCAGTTTCACAGTAGGAATATCACAGTACAGAAATAACCTACTTTGGGCAGGTCAGTGCTCTTGTTGGCATTTCTGAATGGTGATTTAAAAATGGCCTTCTATTTTTTTCTATCTGAGAAAACTAAGTTACAATCTGAGGCTTCTCTCTGCACCAGAAAAAAGATTTTTTGGCAAATAAACCTTTCTGTTTTCAAATCACTTTTTTTTCTTCCTACAATATCCTCAGAAGAGGCTAAAAAGTTATGTAATGCTATCAGGCCAACCGTTGTCTTGAAAGTGTTGTCCTTGTGAAAATCAGTTTCTTAGGAGAGATGAATGCCCGTGCAGTCCTTTTCTTCGCGGTATTTGGGAATCGAAAGTCAAATCTTTTCTTTGTTACAGATGGCAGCTACGCTGCTGTTATTAGTTGTGGCCTGTCTCTAGTCATGAAATCTCTTTATTTCTGCTGAGAGAGTCTTAGCCCTAATGGAGGCTCCTGCCCAATACATGTGAAGGAAACCCTCACTGGGTTTTATAGTGCTCAGCCTCCTAAAAAAGGAAGCTGAGCACGAGTTAAATGAGTAACAACTCAAGGTGACATTTCTTATGACTCAATTTGCTTATTTCACACGTGGGAGGAGGGTGTAATTATTTAGAAACACACGGCATTGTTTTATGGAACATTGTGAATTTAAAATATATTTATATTAATATTGTCTATAGGTTCTTTCCAGTCTCAGAAAAAGAACTTATTCCACAAAATTGTCAGCAAATATAAGCACAAAAAGGAGAAGCCTAATGTTCCAGAAAAAGGTATTGGTGCCTTCCATCCTCCATTAAGGTGTCTTGGCCACCTCCATTGCGAATTCATCTCTGAGCAATGCTTCGCGCACTGGCTTCGCCGTGGCCTCCCCTTGGCTTGCTTCACTGTCATCAGCTCCTGATGCAGGCATATTCATTATCTCTAGATTCTGCAGCTAATTGCAAAGAGAGCTCCTTCACTTGGATTTCTACTCAAATCCCGTATTTGTCTCTAGTTTCAGAGTTCCATATGAAACCTAAAATTGCTTTTTCTCATCTATATTTTGGTGCATTTTGTAATTTAGTTTTCTTGAACCCTTATCCACTTTTTTTTTTTTTTTTGACTACTCTCTTTTTTCTCATGTTCAGCAGCCTTCATACCAGGACCACATTTTCCTCCTGAAACCGTACTAGTTTCATGTGAAAGTCCCATGATTTCTTTATTTTCTCTGACACTTGAGGATTCTTGTCCAGGAGGATTTCACTCCTAAGTCATAACCTCCTTTTCCCCTCCAACTATATACTTCATCATTTGCCCAACTCTTCTTTCTACCTCCTTCACTTCCGTAACAAAATTTTATTTCCAGAGGGCACTAGAGATGTATTGCACTCTCCCCTCCTTTACTCTGAACCTCTGTGTCAGTGTTGCAATCTTGATGGGCCTTTGAGCCTCCTCGTCAGGGCTCATCTGAAGGTTTTTTTGGGTTTTTTTTTTCTTCTCACAGTTCAGGACTCCCACTCTTCTTTCATAGGAAAGATAAATCTCTCCATTTTGTTCAATACAGCCGTGTGTCCTGAGAGTCAGGCTCTCTTTAGCATCTTCCCCGCATGCTAGTGTCGTGACTACCATGGGCCTTCTCATCCGGTGCCCATTTGCATCGCCTTGCATGGCCAGATGGGAAGCCTTTCCTGTTGCTGGGGGAGGCTTCAGATGCAGCTGTCTTCCATGTGCAGACACATGTGCCTGTGTGCTCCTATATGTAACCTTTTACTTAATTTGGGTTTTATTTTCACCTCCACTTCAGTCGTGTAGTTTTGTTTTGTATGTGTTATTTTTCTCTGCTTCCAGTGGAGAAAATCACTCTTTAGGTAAATGTGAGCTTGCATCATTCCCTCTTAACTGGTCTTCAGATTTTCTTGATTAAAGTCATAGAATTTACCAACAATGTATTTCATAAAAGGTAAATTTGTTTATTTTTATTTAATCCATTTCCTGTATAGCCTAATTATTTTAGTTGAGAATTAAATAGTTGAAATGAAATTCTGCTTTATTTGTGTGATAATGCTTTTTATTTAAGTTATTTTGTATATTGTCTTATTTTTGTAGTGTATATATCTATACTGGGAGTAGAGTTTCACTTTCCTTTTTGTCATTGTTTTTAGGAAGTGGGGATAAATGGTCAAACAAGCAATTCTTCTTGGATGCCATTCACCCTACAGAAGGTAAAAAAATAAAAAGCAGTATTCATTATATCATTTCAGATCATCTGTGCTGGTAAAGGCACAATTTTAATATGTTTAAAAAGTATAATTTATATGGGCTCCACCAACAGCATTAGACCTAAGTGTTCATAATTGGGTTATTTTAAATTTTCAAATCAAAACTGGTATTTTTTGACCCTGCTCAGGGTCAGGCAATCTGTCATACGGAGTTTAATTTGTCAAAGGAGATTTATAACCTTTGAGCCACATTAATGAGATTTTTCATAAATAAAAACACTTAGCTTTGCAGTCATGTTGCAGTCAGATGTTCATGGGAGTAAGAACAGGGCTAGCATGGGGCTGTCCTAGTGGCTGGGCATGGACAGGCATGCAGAAATGGTTCCTGGCCTGGCCTTTTTTTCTAGTCAACCTCCCAGTACCTGTAAATATGTTTAAACTGGAGGCCCGGTGCATGAAATTCATTCACAGGTGGGATTCTAGGCCTGGCCAGCAATCAGAGCCTATCAGGACCGTCTCGCCCAGTCCTGATTGGGGCTGGGCCGGCCAGTGCCTGCCAGCTGCTGGATGGGACCTTCCGAAGGAGTCTGCCGGATGGGGGTGGGGGGCCGCGGGAGATTTGCCGGCCTTGGGGAAGGACCAGGGGAGGTTGGCTGGCTGTGGGAGGTTGGCTAGAGCGCACTGACCACCAGGGGGCAGTTTCTGCATTGAGCATCTGCCCTCTGGTGGTCAGTGTGCATCATAACAACTGGTTGTTCCAGTGGTAATGGTCACTTAGGCTTTTATATCTATAGATGGATTGCCTCTGAGGCCTATGTATAGCCCAAAAAAGGCTCCATAATAAGACTGTATAATGTTACAGGTCTAAGTATAGATTTTTATGTCAGAATTTCTCACAGTTGTATTTACTTGTGATATTATCTAATTTCTATTAAGTATAGACCCTCAGGTGAATGCTCATTTCTGTGATGGTTAAGGAGCCACCCTCCCCTTCTTCCCATTGATTCTCTTTTTTTCACTGTAGATAATTTTAAAGAGCTGACCATTTTCATAGTGCTTAATTAGTTGATTCATTTAAAAACTAGAAGGGATTTTAGAGGTCATCCCGTTCAACCTGTTTGATTTATTTATGGCTGGAAGAGGGACCTTAATGATGAGTAGCCCACGTCTCTGGACTCCCAAATACACTCTCATTTCCTTACTAAAAAGGAGAAAAAAATTCAAATGCTCATTTAGCCTAAATCATTTATTAAAAATACCTATGTTTTAAAGATATTTATAAAAAATATACAAATTTGAGTTTATTGTAAACATGGAATTTTTTTGTTTGGTAGGTACTGGTTACATGGGCCACATGGCTGCTTTTATACTGTTTACTTTTACAGAAAATGCCAGCAGCGTGTCTGTTTTCTGACCTGTCACTTCACATCACAACCTCTGGGCAGTATCATTTCTGCACTTAAGCTGGCAGAACAAAATATGAATTGTTGTGCTGCTCTCAGAATTAAATCTTGACATCCCAAAATTGATATATATTAGCTCTTGTGTATTAAAAATAGATTCTACACAGATTTGATAAATAATGTAAGGCGGTGATAAGGAATCTAAAAGAAGTATTTAAAAAAGACCACAATACATTTTTTTAGTGATATTGCTCTAAATATTTTGTGTTTTTAAACAATGAAAACCCTACCTCATATAAAATGGGTTATCATAACATGTGCCATGTGGTAGAAAGCATGAATTAGGTAGGAGTTAGGAGACCTGGGTGCTGGTCTCAGATTCACCACTAGAGAGCTCGTTTCAGTAGAACAGATTGTTTAGCCTCACTAGGATTCACTGTCTGTGTTGGTGCTAAGTGTGAATGTGACTCGTGTATTAGGGGTGGGTAAATGGTGAGGTGTGCTAATACATAAATTCTATTTCCCTTCTAACACTTTATGATTTTATCATGTGATTTCCTGAAAGTAGGTTAATTTGGAAGCCCTAATTTTCTGCCATTTCGGAAACAGAAAAATAAATCAATTTTGAGTCTTCTAGGCAGACCCAAGGGTTTAGTTGGAAATAGAGTTATTATCGGTGATATTTAATTATCCTTATTATTAATGTATATGAAACAAAACTTTAGAGAACATGCACTAAAAATTGGATGCCCTGCAGTGTAGAGTGAAAATTATTTTACGTGGCCAGAAAAAAAGAATAGGTTTGAGCTTTGGAAATTACCAGTAATTTAAAGTGACCTTTTCTTGTTACTTATTTTCATACCATCCCCTACATTTACTTGTTTGGGTGGTAAACAATGTATTTTGTAAATTATCTCAGCTCTTCATTCTCTCTCTTACCTGTAGCCATATCACTGCTTATTAAAACTTTACTTTTGAGAATGTAAAAATATAAGAAAATGAAACTCTAATCAGGATAATTGTAGGGTGTATAAACTACCCTAGGCAAAGGTTAGACAGGAATTGTTTGTAATTGATCTCTGTATAGAAATGTTGACTCAACTGAGGCCACTACTGTTAACTGTCTCTGATTTCTGTTAAAGTGGACAACTTAAAGGTCATTATGTTTTCTTTATATCATCCCAAGTATAATTAGATTACCATTTTTATTTTTATTTTTAAATATCAGAAATTGCCTGGCAATTGTAGCTCAGTGGTTGAGTTTTGATCTATGAACCAGGAGGTCATGGTTCGATTGCCTGTCAGAGCACATGCCCAGATTGCCAGCTCGATCCCCAGTAGGAGGTGTACAGGAGGCAGCTGATCAATGATTCTCTGTCATCATTGATGTTTGTATCTCTCCCTTTCCCTTTCTGAAATTATCATTTTTTTAAAATCAGAAATCTTTAGGTGATTAGTCATCATATCTGAGGCTTAAGTGCTAAGCTTATAATCTGGTTTAAACATTTCCACCCAAGCTTTTCAAAAATCACTAAACCATTTCTTGAAACTTTTGTAGATCATCAAAAAATTTATATATTGCTAATAGCCTAGAATTAAAGTCAAATTTTTCATATAAACCAAGACAACCTACCTCTGTCACTTTATCTTTCCACCAAGTTATGGTGTCATGCTCATTCTGAAGCTACGTAATAGTTAATGTTACATTATAGTTTCCAGAGGACTTTTACATAATTTTTTTTTGCGAAAACTAATCTTCACGTCAGCTTTGGTGAAGTAAGAAGTGCTTATTAGCTCCAAATACATGAAGCCTGACCAACAGAAGCAGGAAGGAAAGGAAGAAACCAATAGTTTTTCCACATGGGCTGCTTTTCAGGCATATCTGTAGATGGTCCTCATTTGGCTCAGATGTTGAAGTTACAAATGGTATCCTATAAGAAAAGAAAACCAAAAACCTCAGACTAGGAATCTCTGTAAGACTAGTTTCTTTTGCAATACACCTAATTACGGGGGAGAAAATTTGTTTTATAGTTAGATTTTCAATCAGGAGCCATAGCACTCAGGCTAACTTGATCTCCTCAGTTCAAAATAATTGCTACTTCACTTCAGCAGGGTCTCCCAGGATTAAGTTCATTCATTTGGTTATTTTTCCTGTGTTTCACTCAGTGTCCCACTGCATTTTCAGTTCACAGGAGACCAACCAAAGGCAATGAGATTCCAGATTTGGCTATAATAATTTCAGTGCAAGTTGGATTCCCCTAGTTGGAATGTGAATTCATGACTCTAGAGCACTCTAGTGGTCTCCTGGGGTACAGTGCAAAAAAATGATCTCCACATTTTGGGAGTAGAGTGTAGAAAACAAGAGTCTGTTACTGCCACATTCCTAATGCTGCTCCAGGAGTGAGTTCACATTATCACTCTCAGATGATCCGCGCCAAGTGTGTTACGATGATTGTGGAGTGAAAAACTAGCCCTGAGGACGTGTTTTGCAGTGCTTGGGTAGGTTTGTATGCCCAATTACAAGCCGAAAGAGAAATGTCTTAATTTGGTTTTAGACGGCAAGCCTTCCTTTTCTCACATTTCCACTGGTTTGTCAGGGAGAAAGAAAAGGGAGCTGGCATGCTGTCTTGATGCTCAACTGCAGGCTTTTTTCCTCCCTGAGCTTTTTCTATTTCCAATCCCTTTGTGTGCTAATGTTGCTGGACTCAGGCGTACTGTCCTGTCCCAGACAACTACTTCTTTGACTTAGTCTTACCTGCCTTTCCCAATTCTTCTGTCCTGGGGAGGGTTCTCCCTGAGTGCTGACCCTGAGGGCTGTCATCTGTCTAGGCCACCACACAAGATGTTCTGGAGTTGGTTACCTCCTGGGTCAATCAATGCATGAAGTAGGACTCACTCTTAACTCCTCTTCCAAACTCAGGGAGCATCACATTACACACCATTTTTATTCTACTTTTATTTTATTATTTTATCTTTTCGTTAATCCTCACCTGAGGATATTTTTCCATTGATTTTTAGGAGAGAGTGGAAGAGAGAGGGAAAGACAGAGAGAGAGAGAGAGAGACATCAATGTGAGAGAAACACATTGATTGGTTGCTTTCAACCGAGGAGAAGCCTGAAACCAAGGTACGTGCTTTTATCCGGAGTCGAACCCGGGACCCTTTGGTCTGCAGGCCGATACTCTATCGACTGAGCCAACTGGGTAAGGATACACACCTGTCTGCAGGACCCACAGTTCCAGATTTGACAGGGGGTTTAGAGAAGGCATCTGGAGAGGTGGAATTGCCTCTTTTCAGGGATTTATGAAAACTTGCAAAAAATTCTCTTTTTTGCCTGAGTCTGCAACCTGATGCACTCCTTTACCATCTCCCAGTACACAATTTCTGGGACTTGACCATTGTTGGTCTCTGTTAGCCAGCTGGCCTTTGACCCCTGGCTCCTTGAATGCTGGTTTCTGAGCTCCCCATAGTCCCGATGTACTTTAAGGCCTGAACTATACCTCCCATTTGCAGGCCCTTTGCAGCCATCCCTTGGCTTTTTATTGTGTTTTTACCAATTCATCTGGAACACACAGCAAAAGGAATAACATTGACTAGGAATGAAACCATTTGAAGGCTCACTAAGAAGAAAAATCTAACAATCCTAGTCAAGGTATTCTTCTTCTTATTATTATTATTACTAGTGGCCCAGTGCACAAAATTCATGCACATTAACGGGGAATTAATTAGAGGAAATATTTTAATATTGCTATTTGCCCTTTCTCTATAATAGAAGTGTCAGAGATGAAAGAAAATCAGTAAAATGTATATGAAAATCTTCCTCCAGTCAGAGTCTGGGGTGCACCGCGGGACCCAGAGTCAAGTCCCTCAAAATCGCGTGAGACCCAGACCTGGCCTGCCCCACCCACATCCTCAGGTACCCCAGCCTGGCACCACAGCCTCAGGTCCCCTATCAAGCCCCTCCACACGGGGGGCGTGGCCTCAAGTCCTCCCCACCCCACCCCCGGCTCAGCACCAGGACAGGCGTCGCGGCCTCAGGTCCCCTGACCCCTGTGCGAGGGCACAAGGACGTGATGACCATTTGCATAGTAGCTCTTTATTATATAGGATTATTTATTTTTTCAATTACAATTTGCATTCATTATTATTTTATATTAGTTTCGGGTGTACAGCATAGTGGTTAGAAAGCCGTACACTTTATCAAGGGGGAGGCTCTTTCCTAGTCCTGAGCCTCTGGAGCAAGCTGCACACCTGATTTTCCCTGATCAGGACCCCGATTCTAGGCTATGTAGCACAATGAAAAGAATTTGGGGGACTGGGTGGCTCCTTTAGAGCTAATTGAGTCCAGTCTCCATCTTTACAGTTAATGAATTTGAAAGTCATGAGTAGAATCCAGCTTTCTCTGTACTGTGTTATCTCCATCACCCCACCATCTTTCCGTAGAAACCGGGTCATCTTTCCTAACGCACTTGGCCCTTTTTTGGGTATCCATGCCTTCTCTTTGGCTTCCTTGGTGTTCTCTCTCTTCCTTCTCTTCCTCCTTTCCTTCCTTCCTTCCTTCCTTCCTTCCTTCCTTCCTTCCTTCCTTCCTTCCTTCCTTCCTTCCTTCTTTCCTTCCTTCCTTTCTTCCTTTCTTCCTTTCTTCATTTCTTATAATGAGCAATCTTTTAATATAATACACCCTTCCTCTTTGGAACTTGCTATAACCTTATTTCCACAAGCTCTGAATTTTTATGGGAATAGGAAGAGAAAAAGGAAGAGGTAAATGCTTTTTCTGGAAGGTGCATCTATAATCCTCCAGTAGTGATCATACTGGAGAGGTGAGTAAGATCCACCCTGTAATCAGAGGGACAACTGATGGGTCTGGATACAAAACCATAAATTTTGTTGCTTGTGAATATCCAGGAAGGTTATTTAATCCTCACTTTGAACTTAGATTTGGGCTACTTTAACCTAGGGGAGGCTTTGAATTTCAGGGCTAATGCAGAGTTACTAAACATCATTGGAGTGTTTCTAACCAAATTATCTTTTATTTGCTTTTATGTAGCTTTTATTGAAGTTCAAACTGAAAAAATATATATATATACCACAATTGGCCTGTGTTAGGGTAAATATCAAAGTATAAATATGCTATGACTGTTTGACCTGGGGATAGATCTACAACTTAAAAAGATTCCTTTTTTTTTCTATTTTTTTTTTTATTATTTGCTTGAAAAGGTATTTGGGAACATTGCCAAATAGTGCAGTTTATTTTTTTAAATAATGATTATCTTAAGCCTGTTGCCAAACAGCCATCTATTATGTAATATTGAGGTAAGGGCAAGCCTAAGTTATGATTTATGCTTTACATCCTTTCTTTTGATATAATTGAAATTATTTCTCACTTGTGGAATGGGAAGCCTGGAATCACCATCTTGAGGTCAAAGATCTTACGAATTCATAGCTCTCCTTTCTCAAAGATGTGTCTAACTAAATCCATTAGAGAGCGAGATTCAAATTGCTGAATGGAGCCTCTGCAAGTATTTATATGAACAGTGCATTATTTTATATCCTTATTTTCGCTCTGTTCTTTTCCTATTTCAACTGTTTTCTTCTTCTGCATTACATATATTGTATTATTTCCAATGTCTACCTTCACACCCTCCTCTGATAAGCACCTTCATTTATACTTCAGGTTTAGTTTGCATAATTTCTCATGTCTCACCTTGATTTCCTGAGCCACCCTCCCCTCTTCTTTGTCAAAAACCACTTCTATGCCTGTCTTAAGAGGTTGGATCATTAAAAAAGGGAAAGATGCATCTCTTCCCTGCCCGAGAGACCTTCAACCACTGGAATAAAAAAAGTCCTAGTCATGAAACATGATTACATATATATGCTCCTAAATGCTCACTATACTCGTACCTGCATTTTTGTCTTATTTTGAAATTAAGGGGAGAGGGAGATGGATGAGCTCCTAAGGAAACGAGTATATAAGAAAAGACACAGCATTCCCAAACTCTTTGAATCGGGAGCAAGTCTTTGGTGGCAGATTTGTTCCTTGCTCTTGACTGTGCTATTTGGGGTACAAGCGTGTGCTATGAAACAATTTACTGACAATCCAGTCAGAATTAGGGACCCAGAACTAAACTTTCCAAGGAGCCCTGCTGAGACACTTCATGAAATTATCTCACTAAGCACAGTCACCTGATCCTGGATTAGCCAATAGGAGAGTCTCGGTCCGTGCTGGCTTCAGCAGTGTTTGGGGATCCTGGCCAAGCCATCAACAAAAGGGTCAAGCCTCACAGCGTCTTTTTCTGATTAGTCCAACGTGGTGATTGAAAGCGAATATCCCAGGGATAAGTATAACTTTAAGAAGCACATATTTAGCTCAGTGTCCTCAGGAGAAGAGAAATTTATCATCCTCTTCAGACCAGCTGGCCAAAAGGATCTCAAATAGGGACCCTGACACCTGCACAACTTGTGGTCAGTTGGGACACAATGGCCTCTTGGTGTTCAGTATTCTATTGAGGGGGGTGAATCCTAATCCTCTGTATTTAACCTACCAACGCAGATAGATATACATATAAGTGTGTAAACTTACTGGCATTTTTTTCCCCATCAATACTTTGAAAACTCTAAATGTAAGTTCTCCATTCAGAAGGGTCAGACATTGAGAATGTTTCCTTCCAAGAGCGATGTCGGTGCCTTGTGTTTTTGTGTGTAACTATATATGGTTTGTCCTATTTCAGCCATATTTACAGAAGACAAAAACACCACAGAGCCTGCTCATAAGGTTAAAAATGCCCCATCCATTCCCAACACTCCAGAGCCAACAGCAACGCAAGAACCCCTGGTGGGCAGCCAAAAGAGAAAAGCAAGGAAAACCAAGATCACACACCTGGTCAGGACAGCAGATGGCCGGGTGTCACCAGCAGGAGGTACTTTGGGTAAGAAGAGGGAGCTTTAGACAGAGATAACCAAATCAAGCAGCTGACCCTCAAGGCCACTTGGGCCAGCAAGTGACTATACGCCAACTGCGGGTTTGGTCACAGTGACATTTTCTCTTTCTGGGTCTCCTTGATAACTAGTTTTCTACAGACTCCCAAATGTGCATGTTTTCGTCTGCGCTTTAAAATCATAGATCTTTTTCCAAGAGCCTATCTTGATTTCCTAGAAAGGAAAGGTAATTTTTAGGGCTGTCAGCTTCTCCTTCCCTTTCTCAGCATGCACAGAAACAGTGTTGGTTAAGGAAATTCCCAAAGATCCCAGGCTTTTAAAAACCCTGGATGAATCGGTGTTTCTCCATGGCTCACTGCTCAAGTCAGTGAGAGAGGGCACTTTAGGAAGCATCCAGCACTTCTGCAAAGCTGACTAACCCACCCAGGGAGCTCGAGCATGCTTCTGGGTTACTCTCGTTCTCTGGGCTAATCTTTAACCAACTCTTACCTTACCGTGAATTTCTCCACTTTCGGTTGTGGTCTGGGGTCTGCTTGTTGTTCCTGGTGGTCTCCATGGCAGTAGACTTGCCTGATGGGATCAGAGCTTGATACTGCGCATCCTCCCTCAGATCTTGGGGTGCGACGCACCCTCAGCATTAGTGCTCTGACCTGTTGCCATGTTGCCTTTTAGCACCTCTCTCATCTCTTTCTGTCAGTCCCGAAGGAAGGGTCCCTCCCCGCCACCCTAATTCAGGAGCCGGAAAAAGGTCGAAGGTCCATAATGAATTCAATAAATAGAAGAAAAAAATGTTTAAATGAGTGGTTTTTGAGAGCAAGATTTATAAATATCTGATTTAAATTAATCTACTTGTTAATAGAGATTCATTATTTGCTGAGATAGAATTAGAGGACAGTTAGTGAATTTTGTGCATTTCTCTTGTTTTGCATATGTAGATTGATAGAACAAGAAAGCATATTAAAGATCCCTGAGTTTTCCCTGTCACATAAGAGCTGAGGCTCAAAGGGGCACACTTTCGTTTTGAATGCTTTGAACTACTAAGCAGAAGTATGATGAAGACTAGAACCCAGGTTTCCTCATATTTAGTCCAGCAGGCCCCTCCCTTATTTCCTTTCCACTGTGGGTTCTGCTCTGTGATTTTCATTTTGTAAATGGTTATAGCCTCATTTTTACTTGGAGGAAGAGTGAAAGATTTTAGAAAATACTTTCTTTCATGTAGGAAAGCACATAGCACTTTCAGTTTTACTTACTATATGGCAATTTACTGCCTTTATCAATTATTTTATGTGGTTGAAATGTTTTTAAAGTCATGATAACACCTGGCCTCTATCTGGGCTACACAGTAAGGGTGCTCACTTCCAACAGGCATATTGGCTTTATCTTTCTTTCAGTAGGTCTTAGAACAAAAGTGACAGCTTGGGGTCTCGTTGGGATTGAAATTTCATTGGGGTGAGTGTTGCCACCCTAAGTGTTATCATAGCACACCGAGTGCCAGGGTTGCCCTGGCAGGTAGGGCAGCTGCAGCTTCATCAGAAACGTTTGGTCAGTCGGTTTTTAAGGGCCCTTTACTGCATCCACCAGCCCCTCTGCAGAAGTCCCTGGGGCTGTATATTGACTAAGCCCATTTTTCTATCTCCAACACTGACCTATTTGACCTTGAATAATACGCAGCTTCTCTGCTCAGCATCAGGACACAGTGCTGCCCACCGCTGCAGTTGAGCTTAATAAGAGTTTTGTGACCATGAGAGAGATTCTATAAAAGCCTTACTATTCAGTGGATGACAAAAGTGAGCCGTGAAGAATGTTACCTCATTTCACATTGCCTAGCACGGAGTTTTCTCTGCAGAAAACAGGGGGGGCCTCTCCTGATGGATTTCTCTTGCGTTGCAGATGACAAACCAAAGGAACTGCAGAGGAGTCTCCCTAAACTCACTGAGACAGGCTGCCATGACGCGTGCGCACACAGCAGCGAGGCCGCGGAGACACGGAGCAGCACTCCCGAGATGCCTGCCGTGTCTGCGTTCTTCAGTCTGGCTGCGCTGGCTGAAGTGGCCGCCATGGAAAACGTGCACAGGTTAGTGGTGGGAGCCTTATTCCGCCAGGGGACCTACCTGTTCACTGTCACCCCTTGCACAGAGCGTAGGTGGAGAAAGCAGCGTAGGAGACAAAATCAGCCTTTCTGACATCATCTGTGATATTTTCACAATGTATTGGGGTTCACAAGACTTGGTTCAAGAGCGCTTCTGTTTATGTGAGGTTACGAAAGTGTGTGTGCTGATTAATTATCAGTGAAAATGTAGCCAGCCAAGTATTTTATTTTGAATGCGTTATTCTGTGGCTAAACTTTTATTTCTCTAAAAAGCCTGAGAGAGCAAAGAAGCAGCATTCTCAAATCATTAAGCATGAGATTTGGAGTCAGGCCTCAGACCTGGGTTTGAGTCCGAGCTCTGTCACCTGCAAATTGCAAGGTCTTGAGCAAGGTCATTCGCTTCTGTACCTTGTTTCTCCTTATAAAATGGGTGTAGCTGGTACTCATTCCATAGACATGTTATGCAGAATAAATCTAATGTCCCAGTGTCAGCAGGCCGTGCACACCCTCACTGAGGAGGGTCCGTGGCCGTGGTGATACCAGCAGAAGAAAACAGAGTTGGTTCAGGAAAAAGACATCTGACTCACAGCAGACAGAAGGCCTGGATTTATCTTCCACTCTGTGTTTGCTACAAAGTAATTTCATTCTCGGGCCTCAGTTTTCTCATCCTGCTTTGAAAACAACACTGTCCCCAAAGAATCACCTGGTTGTAAGGATCAGCCAAGATCACAGATGGGGAAGCCTGTGGAACTCGGGGAAGCCCACGGAAAGCATATCAACTTCTAAGTGCAAAACAGAGTGTTTGCTACTTCCTGGACCTTTTGGGAAGGCAGAAAAGACTTTTGTAGATTCAGGGATCTCATATTTTTATTCAGTGTGGATTACCCACAGATGAGCTACCTTCTTAGCCTTTCAATCTTCAGTACAAAGATCTTGGAATCACGGATGACTTGTATACCCACCTGGCAGGCTCCATTCTCCTTAGTCACATCAGGCTTAGCAGGCCCAGACGGAAGCTTTGTTTGCTGCTTTCTCTTTATCTGTCATGTTGCAGTTCCAGTCCTGGCTCACAAATAGCCTCTAGATATTTACAACAGGTCAAATTTATTTTCATGTGTGCACTGCAAGTGCCTAACAGCACGTGAATGCTGACAGACATTGTTAAAATCCGCTCAGGTCTCTGCGGGCCTGAGGAGAGAAATGCACAGACACTTCTCCACTCGTGGAGTTTCGCAGTCGAGTACAGAGGACAAACTCATACACTTACACAAAGGATTAAATCTGTGCCCCCGTAAACTGTGGAAATAAGAGGTGATGTAAGAATGGGGGGGGGTCAGGGCTCAGAAACGGCTACCACACAGTCCCCCTTGCTGTTGACAGTGTTCTCTTCTGAACAGGACTGTGGTCACACCATGGCTGTCAACCAGCCTTCCACAACTCCCAGCTTCCAGCAGTGAGCACCTCAGCAAACCATTCCTTCTTACCCCCCACCCCCACCCCACCTCCATAGTCAGGGGACACTGCTTGCAGTCCACATGGGCCAAGTCCTTTCTTGCCTTTGCTCCTCGTTCCTGGCCTCATTCTTTGTCCTCTTCTCTCACTGCTCCTGCAGTCTGCACTCTCCCCATGTACCTCTCATAGACCCGCTACCATGTTGGTTCGTAACTGTTTGCCCACACTTATGTCTCCTTCCAGTGTATTTTGGAAAAAAAAAAAAAAAAAAAAGCACTGGTTTTATTCTCCATATCCACAGCTTCCTTAGTTCCTTTCACTTCAATGGATGAATGGGCGAGGAGTTTTTGGTTTTTTACCTCCCACTAGAACAGTGGTTCTCAACCTTCTGGCCCTTTAAATACAGTTCCTCATGTTGTGACCCAACCATAAAATTATTTTCGTTGCTACTTCATAACTGTAATGTTGCTATTGTTAGGAATCGTAATGTAAATATCTGATATGCAAGATGGTCTTAGGCGACCCCTGTGAAAGGGTCGTTCGACCGCCAAAGGGGTCGCGACCCACAGGTTGAGAACCGCTGCACTGGAAGAACGATATTGCTTACTAAAATGTTACTGTCAACTTAGCAAATGGTTAGTGTTCTGACTATCTAGAAAGACAGATTCTCCCCAGGAATCTTAGTTGTAACTTTAGCCCCTACATGTTAAAGCAGAGCTACCATCCACCCTCTACCTACAGACCTAATGTAATTGTACCTGGTTGCACATCAATTAATTACTGCATTTAGAGAGTGGTCAACAGAGTTAGGGGTAGAAATACGTTACCGGCTGTTACCTGCATTCTTGCCACAAGAAATCTTAACATTAGATTTAAAAATCCAGGGTAGAAATGCAGTTCTACAAAATGCAGGACACAGGAAGTTTCAGAAACCTTTGTTGAGAGCCTGTTTATTTACGAGGAATTTTATAAGGAGGAAAGTTCATTAAAGTTAACCCTAAAATCGGCCCTGCTAGGTGGGTCTTTTTAGTCCCATTTTAATGTTGGCCCAAATGCTGAATTAACTTGCCAGGAGCACGCGGCCAAACTGAGTTAAGATATCGACCCAGGTCCTTGAATCCAGTGTCCTTGGCATGGCTCCACAGCGCTGTGTTAGCATCTCTCATGTCCTGGCAGGTCAAGAAGGCTCTCCCGACCCTTCCTTCCCCGGGAACGAGGGCCATCATCCTTCTCGCCCATCACACGCCGGCCGGCCTTCCTTTCCCATTGATTAAGTTGGACTTTCACCCCAATTTCTCCCCCTCTTGCTCTCTCTCTCTCTTTTTTTTTTTTACATTATCCTTTTCTTGTTTTACTTTTTTTTCTTGTTTCCTTTTCTCATACTTATTAAAAATTTTTTGGTTTTATAATGTTATTACATATTCAATCTTAAAGGTAAAAAGTAGCATTTTAATTTCATCTTTCTGGAGCAGAGTTGAACATATTGAACAGTTGGTGCTTACAGCATCCCTACATGAATAAACAGATTAATCCAAAAGTGTTATTGTAATACACGTTTTGTTTTTCTGAAAGCCTAATATTCTTAGGCTAAGTGATCATTGGATTCTCACATCCCCAAATGTTGTCATTTATCTACATTGCTTTTTTTTTCTGTGCACCAAGAGACAGGAATTGGATATAGTTGTGGAGCAAATATAATTTGAATTTTAAAATAGCACCCTTTGTTCAACATAATCTGAAGAAGATACTATATTGAAACCTTAAAACCAGTGAAGACATTGTTGCTACATCGCATTCCTCGGCACAGTGCCATGTGCCCTGCAGACCACTATGGGCCAGAACAGTGGGATGCAGCATGCAGGCGACATAGGCCTGTTGGAAAATGTCAAGGAGGTGCCCAAGTCTATCTTTTCAGACTAAAAAGCTCTGTATAAATCACCAAGAATTTAGAAAAGTGTTGTTATTAACTAGGAAATAAAATGTATTTTGTCCTACTTGTTAAGCTGAAGCTGAGTGGGGGAAAAAAATCAGCTATGTTCAATGTAGTTCCAATCCAAGTAATGGGATTTTCCATGAATGTTCTAGCTTTGCCTAGAATTCTCTCTCTATGTGTGTTGAGTTTGGCCCAAATTAACTGGGTTTTCTCACACTCTAAAATGTAATCGGTACTTGCCTTTTCCCCTCTGCGCTCTTTCTCCATATGCCTGTGAAACTTTTCTTAAGTTAGGAGGGTGTCATCGTTTCCACATAGTTTTTGTGCCCTGGTACACCTCTTCCTCTCCAGGGACCATGCTGTTACTGGCCTTAGGCTTTCACCGGGTGTATTATTACACCACTTAAAGGAGCCTGGAGGTCACCAATTAGTGCAGCAGAGTGTTCCCCTCAGGCAAGTCAAGCAAAGGGTCCTGTCCTTGTTTAATTTCAGTGGATCCGGGGGAGGATTATTGTCCCGCACCTCAGCCCTTGGCTTAAAGTTTCCCAATTCTGAGGGCATTTCCCAAATCTGTTGTTGCTTCAGAGTCTACAAAATGGAGGTGGTCAGTTGGATACAGAACATTTTATTGAGTTGTGTGAGAAATCCTTTAAAGAAACAACAACAATATATGGAAAGAAAGAAACTCAAAGGACAAAGTTGGCTTTCATTAAACAGCATAAGTAAAAAGTCAGCAGAAACTATTAAACACATTATTGGGAAGCGCTGTGTTATTCATCATCCTCTCCTATTTCTGACAACATACTCTGAATAAGTGATTTTTTTTTCTCTCTTGCTTCACAGAGGTCAGAGGTCAACTCCACTCACCCACGATGGACAGCCAAAAGAAATGCCACAGGCTCCTGTACTTATTTCCTGCGCTGACCAGTGAAGCGCCCTTCAATTGTAAAACATTGTGCTTTACCTACTACCCTAGCCTTGTCTTTACCGAGGGATGCTAGTGAGTTCATGTGGTGGGAAATACAGACTGCAAACAAGTGCTTGTTGCCCTACATGGCCCAGATTCACTTGAAGCAGAAGTTAGCCTCCTGGGCCCATTTGTTCGTTCAGAACCCAGAGTCTTTGTGGGTGATGTTCTCTGTCTGATAATGAGCAGAAATGGAATGATCCTGGAGCTTTGCTTTCTATTGAAGGCTGTTGACGGTAATAGGTGGTAACTTGGTAAAAGACTGCCTTTACTGTAGCTCATCCAGCATCTCTTTTACCAACCAGAGAGTATGAAACTAGTTTCATATATTACCTAGTTATTCTTTCAAAACAAAAACAAAAAAACAAAAACAAAAACTGACGCACTGCACTAGTTATTATTAGATATTCTTAGCCTTTTTTGTACATGGAGATTTAAGTTCTAAGATGGTTTATATAATAGGTTATACCTACATTTATATTGTAGAATAATATTAAAAAGCCTGTTCCGAGACTCCCACGCAGCATGGGCAGGCAGATGTACCATTGTTAGCGGTGTATGCTCGGCCTCGTGGTCCATATATTCTGCACTTTTATATTTGCCACCAGAGCGGTAGTTTGCTGGCAAAAAAAAAAAAAGAGAGAGAGAGAGAGAGAGAAATTACAATTCTTAACAAGCTGAATTTTTTTCTTAGCCTTGAGTGACCAAGAATAATTTGCTTGGGGCAAATTGTGGCAAATATTTACCTGGACAGGGGAAGAGTCCTACAGATTACAGATTACTGATGTTTTCATGCCTTGAGGATTCTTTTATTTTTACACAGGGGTCTAAGTGGGTCTAAGTGACCAATGGATCGTTCATACAAACAAACAGAAAAAAGAGAAAAATATTATTCAGAAGTGACCTTAGTATTACTTCACTATTCTGAACACATTGAAGACACTCACTTCATGTGGACCTGGAGCCACAGACCTTTCCATCCATCCCAGACAGACTGGACGGGTAGCAATTGCTATGCACAGCCTCGCTGGCGCTGCAGGTGTTTAGAGCCATTTCAAGTTTGTGTTGTTAAGGAGGTATTGAGTCACTGATACCGGAGGTATGCCTGACCAGAGTGGGACTCAGTCACAGGCCCACCTGCAAGTTTCTGTTTCCTTTCTGTGTTTTGTTGCTTTTGAACATAAAACCCACCATACATATGCCAGTGCCAAGTGGATTAACTGGCTTTGAACCATCAACATATTGACTTAACCACCTGATTTTCACAGTGTCTTGTTTCCTAGCAACAGATGCAAAGTGATAAATCCAAATTAGTCAGAGGCTACAGATTTTACAGGGTATTTCTTCCATAGCACAAAGTATCTCCCCACTCTTGCATCGCAGCACAAACTACCAAATTTCAATGATTGGATTCCAGCAATAATTTTTATTGGTTTTCAAACTGGCGGGATTTTGATAGTGTTAGTTCAGGTTTGAAGCTTTTGAATTAGATCTCTAAATGGTGACAGTTTACAGGTTTTATCTAGCTTTCTTATTTATACTTGACTGAATTGTAATGATGATTTTTTTCTAATCGTAATTTGACCTAATAGCCATATAAAAAGTGACTCTATTAATACTGACTAGGTTTAGCTTTCCATGGTTGTAGATATTACTTCAGTTTCGGTGCTGGAAAATATGTACAACATACTAACAGAATGGAAGACTCTAGAGGGGTTTTTTCAAAGCAGGTAACGAGGGCAGTAGAGCATTGGTGTGACATTCTCAAAGGTGCACACTCATTGTGCATCTATGGAGGAAGAAGGAATTAGTAAGCAAGGTTAATCAGCTTTTATAGCTTAACCCCAGTCACATAGAAATAAATCAGGTGAGCAACCCCAAATTTCAGCATAGCCTTTTTCCTACGATGCTGTTTTATTAATGTTTTCTAAATCTCAAAACACAAATTGAATGTTTGGAAATTGCTGGGTCCCAGGGTTGGTGGCTGTTAGGAGTTTTTGGACCACTTGCTAGCAGTGATTTTAAAATTATTATTAGCTAAAATCCAAAAGAATAAACCCAAACAAACCAACAACAAAAATTGTGTGGTGCAGAACATGCATCTTGACAATGGTACTAACTTGTTATTCCATAGAACATGTTAGAATAGGTCTATTTTTGCCAGAGCACCCTCCTTCAGTCCTCTGATTACATTTCACTAGAGTTCCTCAAGAGATTGCTGTATATTCATGGGACCTTTTTTTAAAAAGAAGCAAAACAAAAGATTGCTTTTTTCTATGTGATTACTATCTTACTTGATCTGCTTTTCCTAAACCTCAGTGGCTTTTCCCTTAGGCAGGGTGGGAGTGGGAGGGCAACCTACTGGATATGACTGTTTTCAGATACTTTAAAAAAAAAAAAAAAAACACCTTTTTTGTAGAAATGCTTAATTTTTAAGCAGTTAGGCACTGAGAGTAGCAGAAATCCTGCAAAGCTTTATAGTTCTTTAGACACTCGCCTTGTTGTTTCTCTGAGTGCAAGTCTTGATTTCAATACTAGTGCTTTTCTCATGCCCTGAACCCGCTGGAGAGGGGTGTTGGTATATTCAGGTAACAACATTTGTTAGCACAAATATTTCAGACCAACATGTAGTCCCCACCGCCACTTATCATTTTCATTTCATTTCTCTCATTCTTCTTTATTTTGGAAAATCAATCGTATTGCTATAATGTGTACTTTAATCTGCCAGCAAACACCATCTACACTAACCTTTGTCCCATAAGCATCCTCAAGAGAAGAAGTTGTTGCACCTTATGTATATCTCAAGCAAACCAAAATACGATGCTCTTCTGCTCTGTTGTATTCTAAATTGTTGTATCATATCTTTCTGAAACCATTCTGAATTTAGTTGAAATTATCAGTATTTATACTTTTAACCTTAATTTCTGGATTCAAACCTGTATATAAATATTTTGAAAAAAATTGTCCTAGCCCTTCTCTGTGATGCTGGAAGTGGATAGTTTAGTCTCTGATGGAGACAGTACTGTTCCAGTTTCCTTTTGCCTTTTATTTATTTAGTTACTCTGGGTATTTCCTATGTAATTTTGAAGTGTGTAGAGTATATTATAGTAACTGAAGCTACAGCTCTAAGAAGCTGAGTGAAAGAAAAAAATACTGTAAGACACCCTTTTAAGTTTGCATTTGTTTGGATACTGTAATGAGATCAGGAAAAGGAAAAGTGTCCCACCACCAGGTTGAAGATACAGGTTCTTATCCCCAAATTAGGTTAGTTCCCAGATTTTTAGATCCAAGTGTTAATTCACTAAAACCCCTTTAAAGGCTAAATCATACTGTTGTAATCCTGACAGACTTCTATCAGAAATATATTTATTTAACTCTATCAGATGAGCTTTCTACCAATGCCATCTCAAAGCCGAAATGCTGACATTCCCACGCTATCACTGATACTCTAGTTCCTGCCATTAAAACTGCTGGAGGGAAACAGTGACGGCACACTACGGTCGAGGAGCATCGGAACTGGCCTGGATGCTGGGACCCAGGATACCTAATCCGTCATGTTCTTATTAATGCAGGTGCCACCCTGTCTAAGTCATCCACAGGCACTCCGCAGTATTTGGCTCTTCATAGGACAGTATTTGCACCTATGTAAAAGCTAAAGCAAATTTTAAATTGATACAGAACCAGGAGGAAGCTGACACTGAATGACATCTTTTGTTTCTACAGTATGTGTGTGGGGGGGTGGGAGGGGCAGTACCCAATAGCTCTGTTCCAAGTTTGGCATTTGGCATTAATGTGAAGCAGTGGGACCATGCTGCCTGCTAAACTACTGTATGAACCCTAAGTGTTCTGGAGACCAGCAGCTGGAGGCTGGAGGCCGGCGCCCACACACCGGGGGAAGCACCCTCTTCACCGGGAGAGAGGGAGGAGGACACAGGAGGCCGGAGTCCTCATTTGTAAGGGGAACGTGGGCGTGTATGTGATACTGGGGAGGAGATTCTCCTTTGACTGCACTGCTCCACGGAGCCCTCAGATAAGGCCAATTCTATTGGGCTACCTCGGCTTTACAAGTTAATTTCAGTTAAGTCCTGTTTCGAAGGTTTGTCTTGTTTTGCTTCTACCTTCAGTGCCACTATTTTCCACTGCAGTGTTTTGACTTCACAAACCGCCCTCTCCAGAGAGAACAGTGTATTGCCGAAAGTGGGCAGTAGGAGCAAATGCTGTTACATTTGACCTATAAAGTATTCAGTGACGGCTAGGTGGAAATTGAATGTTAGCTTTCCCCACATAGGACCTTGTCTTGCACCTTACGAAGAGTGTACTAATTGTTAATTAGATGTTGCTTTTATTTATACAAGCATTCCCAAAGAATTAGACTTGGAGTTTGTTTTTGAGTTTCAGGATTCTTAAAAATTATTTTACTTAGATTCACTAACATTATACTTAAAAAAGAAACAGTTTGTTCAGTTCCTCTTACCAGATACTTCTGGTGAAGGGTTCAGGGTTGGATGGACTGCTTTGCTTTAGTTTGGAAGTGATAGCTGAGTTTATTATGCTCCATAATAAATGACCTTGTCCTTTTCACTGGGGACGTTATCTTCCTTACATTTCAGAACAAAGAAGCAACAGAACAGTAAATCAAGACAAATAGATCTGATTCTGTCATACACCTCCATCTGTTTGTGCTGTGCTTTTCTTTAAAAATTATAAATACACATATTCTTTAAAAAAAACAAAACAAAACACAGTTTCCTCTCTTGGCCAAATTTTATGTGTGGTATGATTTGTACTAATAAATTAGAAGAGGAAACCTTGTACTTATAAGTTCTGTGGCCACTGTTTTCTTGTTGCAGTCAGTGGTCAGAATTGATCCTGCCCTCAAATTGATTTTTATGCATAGTTGTTGTGACCATAACTACTACTTCCAAAGATTTCCTAATATCTTAGGTCAGAACTGGTTACTGAGTAACAAGAACCTAATTCAATGCCTCCAAACCCTCCCACCCACACCACAAATCTTACCTCACAAGCTCTAAATCACAAAGGCGCGCTTGCTTCACAGACTAACACAGCTCTCGCAGCCCTCCCCCCCCCCCCCCACCGAGGGGCTGGATCGGGTCCCCGACACCTCGTGCCAGTGCCTCGCTGCGCAGGACGGGGGTGGGGAAGGTTCATGATCTGGAGCTCAGCACGTGCTCAGCAATGTTTCTCATTTCATTAGCACGAAACACATCTCTTGCTCTCAGGAATTTATCAAAAAAAGAATAAAAACCACCTGAGATTCCACACACCAGATTATGAACGTTTCTCGTAGGTTTGAATTGCTTACTTGTCATAAATTAACCACGGCTTCGTTTGACCACCAGGTCTTAAGTCTGTTGACAGTTTCAGCATGACCGAATCGCTCATTTTCTTTATTTTTATTTTTATTTTTATTTTTTGCTTTCTGAAATTGGCTCGGTTCTCTTTAGAGTTGGTGTAAACATGCCATGTAATAAATGATTTCTACTTAATGGTACAACAGAATTATTGCTTTCTTTAGATGTATGTGTAGTAAAAGTCAATATACACATTTATATAATTTCTTCAAAATCTTATACTTTATTTGATATTTCTAAAAATTGCACATGTAAGTCATGTGTATAACATGCTAAAGTACTTTAACTGTGATCTTAAAACTGAATAAAAATATTTAATAAAAATTTGAAGTATTTTAAAGATATTCAAATATATTTCTTTATGTTCATACTACTGGCCATAGAGTATGTGCCCTCAATATACCATGCCCACTAAAACAGTACCGTACTTTCATAAAAATAAGCTAGTTAGGAATGTCCAAGGATAGCCTCCTCTAAACTATTGGTCTCAGCAGCCTCAGTTGCTTTTCCCTAAAATGCAGCAGAGATCAGCCGATGGAAGAAAGAAGATAATGCTTAGTCTGCTTCTCAGCACAGGACTCTTGGAGGCGCCTCCCAGGGAACAATCTGACCTGAAATACCATCTTTTCCTTGAGCTAGAACAACTCATGCAAATGGTATACTACGACTGGAAACTAACTCAAACCTCAGACTTGCTGAATACGGTGTTTCTGAGCCATCCGACCTTAGATATGGTTTTCTATCCTTTGGAACAACACAGTATCTACAATAATAAAAGAGAAAAATGGTAATTGGCGTACAACGATACCCTTTTCATTGGCTAATCAGGGCTATATGCAAATTAACTGCCAACTAAGATTGGCAGTTAACTGCCAACAAGATGGCGGTTAATTTGCATATGTAGGCACAATGCAGGGAGGCGAAAGGGAAAGCAGGAAGAAGCCCCCTGCCACTGACAGTGATCGGAAACCCAGGGGGGAGCTAAGGGCTGGGGGGCAGGGCAAAGGCGGCCCCAGGGCCGCCTTTGCCCTGCCCCCCAGCTATGATCGGAGAATCAGGTGCCTTTTCCACCCTGGCCAGTGATAGCAGGAAGTAGGGGTGGAGCCAGCAATGGGAGCTGGGCATGGTCGAAGCTGGCAGTCCCGGGATAGGGGTCCCTTGCCTGGGCCTAAAGCGGAGCCCACAATCGCGGGGCCGCTGCAGCTGTGGGTCCCCGCTGCCCGAGCCAGACGCCTCAGCCAGAGGCCTCAGCCCTGATCAAGGGGCCAATCCGGTGATTGGTGATCGGAGGGTGATGAGAGTCAACTCCTCTGGCCGAGGCATCAGGCCAGGGTGGGGGGCGGAGCTGGGGATTGGGGGGATATGATGGTCCCCTTGCCCAGGCCTGAAGCCTGGGTCAGAGGCGTCAGGCTTGGGCGGGGGGTGGAGCAAGCGATCAGAGGGAGATGGGGGTCCCCTGCCCAGGCATGATTCCTGGGCCAGAGGCCTCAGGCCTGGGCGGGGGCCAGAGCCAGTGATCGGGGGGAGATTGGGGGTCCCCTGTCCAAGCCTGACACCTCTGGCGGAGGCGTCAAGCCTGGGCAAGGGGCCGATCAGGCAATCGGAGGGTGATGGGGGTCTACGCCTCTGGCCGAACGCCTAGGCCAGAGGCGTCAGGCCTGGGCAAGGGGCCGATCCTGCGATTGGAGGGTGATGGGGGTCAACACCTGAGGGTTCCCAGTATGTGAGAGGGGGCAGGCTGGGCTGAGAGACACTCCCCCCACCACCACCACCCAGTGCACGAATTTCATGCACCGGGCCCCTAGTATATACATATTTAGTATAATTACATCAGACAGGTTTTACATTCAGACAGGCATGGCTTCAAACACTAGCCCCACCAGCTCACCACTGAGGACCACTGGACCACATTTCACTCATCTGAATGATGGTGTTAATACCCACACCATTGCTGAGATGAAAAGAGTAGACACGGAAATGTTGGCATAGGGCCTGTAATAGAGATTCTCATTAAATGGTAATCATTGATTATATTTTTATTTCAACTTTAAGGCAGATATGTTTGAGTATATAGGAAAATGCTAAGTATACTTTATTTGAAATAAACTTGTAAAGGATGATGCATAAGGGGTAAGTTGTTTCAGGAGATAAGATGTGGGAAAACAGTTAAATTCACATAGCCCACTCTATGTAGCACTATAAGATTTTTCTAGAAAATTAGTCTGCCTGATGAATTACACTTTTGTAATGCTCCAGTGCACTTCCTTTCTTTGAATTACTGTCAAGTGTAGGGGTGGGGGTGAGGGGGCTCCATCCCAAAAAATATAAATGGTGTTAGGAAAAAAAGACTATACATATATGTGGTTTTATGCTCCTACATATATTTAGACAGTTACATCTTTTTGGGTAGGACATGAAATCTCAAGGAAAAATAAAAAAGCAAGCTAAAACTAATACTGCATTGCATGCATGCTGAAAGTACATAAAATTGTTCATTATAATTTATCAGAAACCTTTTCACCTTTTAAAGTTATGGAAAAATATATGCAAAAGTAGGTTAGCATATTAAACTCCATGTCCCCTTAGCTTAAACAAATAACATTTTCTCAATTCCAGTTTCATCTATATTTTGCCCATTTTCCTCCATTTCCTCCCCCAACCTCAGATATGTTTATTTCAGGAGTGTGATTTCATGTATACATACTTCCAATGCTGCCTTTTAAAAAATCTTTTAATATGGACAATTTTTATTTTTTATGTTTCACCTCCTCACAATTCCAAGAATATGTTCAGTTCCTGTCTAAAGCCAAAGGAATCCGTGAGCCACAAGAGCAGTAGTGCTGGAGTGAAGATTACTTGGTATAAACTTGTATGTCCTTTCTCCTTCCCTCCAACCTTGTTCCCACTGTTTTCTGCCTCCCCAGACTTGCACGAGTGAAGTATATTGGGGAGAGGCAGAGACAAAGTGTAGATGACCTCTGGAAGGCTGGTGCCGGTGATTTTTAAAATCTGAAATTCTGGGTTAACAGGCCAGAAATGAAAGCACAAATTGAAATCCCTTGTGGGAAGAGATCAAATGATAATCCTTGCTTTTTAGAGATCCCATACCCTAGGGAATTTCACAAAAGGTCATTCTGTCTCAGGGTTGTGTATTGCAGAGTCAGGAGAAAAATGTGAGGATTGAAAGTGTCTTGAGGGATGGAGGGCTGAAGGGAGAAAGGGAATGTTCCTATGAATAAGCCTTTGAAGTTCAATGTCAAAAGTCAAAATGGATTTAAAGCATGAAAATATTTTCAAGAAATATATTCAAGTGGAATGATTATTTTTTCCTAACCTTTTCTACTGTTAGGCATCATATCTGTGGTGCTTCTGAGAGGCAATTTAGATAAAGTTTATATCTTCGAGAAACCAACATGTAACACTAAAAAAATATATACAAACAATAGAAATAGAATACTAGTTAGATACAAAAAAATAGGTAATGTGTTACCATCTAATTTGAAACATTAAATTTAACATTAAATATAATAGGAAGGCAGTATTGATTGTAGTTTTAACATTTTTCCTCCAAGATAATATAATCCTTGAGATAAATACTGGAAAAGTTTAGACATTTTATAAAATAATTTTAAATTTTCACTTCTCCCATATTAAATATTCACTTGAGTGTGTATAGCAGTGTATTAAAATTATAAGAACAATATTCTGCACATGAGTCCTTGAAAATCTAAGCCCCTTTTGTGAATAGTAGTAGTTAGCACACGGATGCATGAAACCTACATTGTATATCAATCAAAATCAAACCGTATTGTTAGAATGAATTTGTTTAAAAACAGTGTGCCTCTTTCCACTTCTCTATTTCAAAGTGCATGAAAATATTTTCCCTCCCTTGCTTTGTTTGGCTCCAGAGAAGTCCTGGTACCCATAAAATTGCTTAAGTCTTGCTCCTCTAAGAATCCACTCATTCAGCAAGTCTGCCTTGGATGCCTACAAAGTATCAGCAAGACAACCTGAGAGGGGGGAGAGGGGGGAGAGGGGGGAGAGGGGGGAGAGGGGAGGGGGGAGGGGAGGGGCGAGAGGGGGGAGAGGGGGGAGAGGGGGGAGAGGGGAGAGAGTCTCCATTGAAATGCATTGTGGATGAGACTGGGCAAGGAAATCAAAGGCTGTCAGGAAGGAGTTACTTATAAACTCATGTGGAAGACTTTAAGGAAAGGGATAGTATGTGTTACTGTTGTGTTTTAAATGAGTTTTACTTTAAAATTCTCATACAAGAGATCTTGGCACAAGAAAAGCAGGTGCTGCTAAGGCAAAGCCACAGATGCCCGAGACTGACAACATGTGATGAAAGTCTTCGGGGAAGATCCATGATGCGGATCAGTGTACACATTCCTCCATGCGTGTCCTGGGGGATGGAACGTCCCGCTAACTTGATTCCAGGACTGAGTTGTGTATGGCCCAGGAATAGCCAAAATCGCAAGGTCAAGCAGTTTGAGCATTTGGCCTTAATCAGAGAGGTAATTCTGGTAACCAGATATGTGGTATATCCTGAGTTTATTTTCCTTCCTTCCTTCCTTTACTGTGTCTTTCTTCACCTTAGCCCCCAACTCTTGCATGCTGCTGAAATTTAATTTTTTCAATCTTGGCATTTTTCTTCAACGATGGCACACCCCCTTCCAGATTACCCAAAAGCTGTTTTAGATTTCTCTTTATGCTTTTCTTTTTTCCTCCACCCAGATTGACTGAAGTTTTTAGGGCAGGGTAAATTATTCAACAACTCCTTTGCCCCCAGGAGGGTTCCTGGACTAAAACATACCTGCTGTGAAGGTTCTCATTTTTGGTGTGTGCTGCTCCCATTTCAATGTGGGGCGAAATTGGACACCGGAGTCTTCCTTTGCTAATCCTCCACTTCTACCACGGACTTCACTACCGGAAATGCCTGTTCTTATCGCTGAGGGAGCTTCCCCCTGGAGAGTATTGAGGGCTGGGTATCTACTTTTTTAAACTCAACATCTCAGTATGGCCAAATCAAAAGCCCCTCCCTAGGGATCAAGAGTTGAAGACATTCGTTTAACATCCTCGGCCTTAAGAAGCAAGATGAGCTCTCTCAGGTGGGCAAACTACTGAAACCCGGAAGAAGTCAGAAAATGTTAGAAGATTACAGTTAAATTTGAAGTTCATCGAGCATCTGTCTGTGGCCCCCAAAGACTGTCAATGAGATGTGTGTTTCCAAAAGACTTCATTGGTCTCCCCTCACCCTTCACAAAGATGGGACTTTAGATGAGTGGGTCACACATGGACAATTCCCAAGGACTAGCGTGTGCCAAGGGGGCTGTGGCTGGAGCAGCAAAGGTCACAGCCCCCCCCCCCCAGCCCCTCACCGGGACTGAAAGCGGGAAGGAGTGCACAGGGGGTCTGGTGAGCGCCCAGCTCCTCCCAGGACACTGTGCAAGCTGGATCAGACGGAGATGTTCCTATATGTGGGCGTTTATTCCATGTGAATTACTTTTTTTGGGTTCCTTTCACTCCTACCCACACATCCAATATTCCATATGCCTTCTTTTAAAAGAAACAAACGGTTTTCTGGTCCGGGTGTGCACTTTCCCTTCCGAGTTGCCCTTGTGTGACATTCTAGCCTGCCACCCACACCACCTGCTCCTCAGCCAAAGATCCACTGTAGATAGAATCTGTCCCAGCCGCTGTGCCGACTGCAGGGAGCAGCGCCAGTCGGCGGGGGCATTGAGTGGAGTCATAACTGAGCAGATGAATAATATTCCCTGTGGAAGAGCCGGCCTCACTCGCAGCCAAAGACGAGACAGAACCAACCCCGGGCAGGGCTGTGCAGCAGGTGGGGCTGGAAGACACCCCATCAGGGAGCGCGAACCCCTTCTCCCCGTGGGCCACCTGCTGCCCGGGAGCTCGCTGCCATCGCAATCCTCCACGACACGGACTGCAGAGGTTTCTGAGATTAACCGGCTGCAGAGGAACAATGCAACTTACACTTCTTGGTCCCTTTTATCTTCTTCCTCGTCAATTTTATATGTTACGGTTAAAACTTCTTAACTGGAATGTTAACCTCGGATGAGCGTAAACCAGTTACCTTCAAAACGCCCCCAATACACGAACAGCTGGGCCTGCAATAGGCAGACGGCTGATCTGATTTCATGTCAACAGCGACTGACCTTCTGTGTCTCCAGGACACAAAACACCAGCTAAGAAAGGGCACTCTCCTCCCACCCTCTGCGCCGCTGTTTTCGGAGAAGAAAGCCAGTATCTGGAACCCTGGTGTGGGACTTGGAAGGGAGACGCTGACATAGAACTGTATGTGCTGCAGCCCACGCTGCAGCCCGATCCACCTTTCCCCGTTTTACAAGCGATGATGTTGTTGTTCCCAATTGCCCAGGAGCTAGCTGCCAGCTTCACCCAGCAGTCTGCGCTCCGCGGTTGTATAACCCTCATTATGCTCCTTCCTACAGAGCCTCCTAAGATGAGCATGGCTCCGTTTATTTTTTTTTTTTTTTCATTTCTTTTTTTTTTTAATTAAATCTTTATTGTTCAGATTATTACATTTGTTCCTCTTTTTTTTTCCCCCCCATAACTCCCCTCCTCCCAGTTCCCGCCCCACCCTCTGCCCTCACTCCCCACCCACTGTCCTCATCCATAGGTGCACGATTTTTGTCCAGTCTCTTCCCACATTTCCCACACCCCTTTCCCCCCCAAGAATAGTCAGTCCATTCCCTTTCTATGTCCCTGATTCTATTATAATCAACAGTTCATTCTGTTCATCAGATTATTTATTCACTTGATTCTTAGATTCACTTATTGATAGATGCATATTTGTTGTTCATAATTTGTATCTTTACCTTTTTCTTCCTCTTCCTCTTCTTAAAGGATACCTTTCAGCATTTCATATAATCCTGGTTTGGTGGTGATGAACTCCTTTAGCTTTTCCTTATCTGTGAAGCTCTTTATCTGACCTTCAATTCTGAATGATAGCTTTGCTGGATAAAGTAATCTTGGTTGTAGGTTCTTGGTATTCATCACTTTGAATATTTCTTGCCACTCCCTTCTGGCCTGCAAAGTTTCTGTTGAGAAATCAGCTGACAGTCGTATGGGTATTCCCTTGTAGGTAACTGAATTACTTTCTCTTGCTGTTTTTAAGATTCTCTCTTTATCTTTTGCTCTTGGCATTTTAATTATGATGTGTCTTGGTGTGGTCCTCTTTGGATTCCTTTTGTTTGGGGTTCTCCGCGCTTCTTGGACCTGTAAGTCCATTTCTTTCACCAGGTGGGGGAAGTTTTCTGTCATTATTTCTTCAAATAGGTTTTCAATATCTTGCTCTCTCTCATCTTCTGGCACCCCTATAATTCTGATGTTGGTACGCTTGAAGCTGTCCCAGAGGCTCCTTACACTATCCTCGCATTTTTGGATTCTTTTTTCATTTTGCTTTTCCGGTTGGATGTTTTTTGCTTCCTCGCATTTCAAATCATTGACTTGATTCTTGCGCTCCTCTGGTCTGCTGTCGGGCGTCTGTATAATATTCGTTATTTCAGTCCGTGTATGCTTAATTTCTAGTTGGTTCCCCAATATAAGATCGAGGGTCTTATTAGTTTTCGTGTAGATCTCATTAAGTTTATCGGCAGCTTCTAAACAGTTCTTGAGAGACCTTAAAAGTGTGGTTCTGAACTCTATTTCTTCCATTGACAATTTTGTCCTGTTTCTTTGTCTCCGCATTTTGTTATGCTTCCTTGGTGCACCCCCTAGTGGTCTTTGTTCGCAGTCTTATAGTTAAATCTTGATTGTTGTAGCTAATTCCAGGGAGGGTTTGACCTCCAGGCCAAGTGGCTATGAGAATCAGCTGTGTCAGCAGTGAGAGAACTTCTGTCCTCTAGGGAGGTGCTAATCTAGCCTTTGCCTGAGGCTATCCAGCAAATGCCTCTGTGCAGGGCTTGGGCAGGGCGGGTCGCACAGGATCAACAGGGTGGGCCAGAGAGAGCAGTTATGGCGGCTCTCAGTCCTGTCCCCAGGGGCTCTGCCTCTCTGAGTCCCAGCACCCGCTGCAAAGCTCGGAGAGAAAGCTGCACTCGCTCTGACCGAAGCCAGACAGTCCCGCTTCTCCCGTTTGGGTCTGGGTCCCTAAAGACTCCCCCGGATCTGGTGCTCAGAGTCTGCGACTCCCTCCCGATTGAAAACAACAACCGCGCCCTCCGCCGCCAGCCCGCTCCGCGCACTCCGCACCTCAGAATTTGACTTCAGCACTGCGCCTCCTCTGAGTGTCCGTGTGCGTTTCTCTTTCCTCCTAGTTGTAGGACTTCCACTCAGCCAGCGTTCCTGTGGTTCTGGGTGATGTCCCTTCCGTTTTTTGGTTTCACTTTTGAAGTAGTTGTTCAAAGCAGCAAACTCCAGCGTTAACCTATGCCGCCATCTTGGTTCTCCCTTGTTTCATTTCTTCTGGCTCCGTTTATAAGTCACTTGAAGACTGGCTCCTCTCTGCCTCCTCGCATGTCTTACCCCTGAGTGGGGGCCCATGTCTCCCGGCCCGTCGGAGGCTGAGCGCCTGGCTCCTTCCCAGATCAGTGGGCCCAGGCCCTGCCCCGCGCCACGCCCTCCGGGAGCAGAGAGAGAGAGAGGGGAGCTTGCAGACAGACAGCCACTTCCTTTGTGCCTCGCTCAGCTGTGACTCTCAGCAGGAGACTCCCGCGGTGGCTGAGGCCGGGTCTTTTGCAAATGACTTCAGAAGGACAGCGCTGTCACCGCATGCGGAGCGAGTCGCCCGCTGTACCCAGGAGAGGAGCGGCCTTCCTTGATGAGACAGTGACGCTGAACTATAAAATGAAGAGCAATTTAAATGTATTACCGGCCCCAAACCATCAGCCCCAGGAGCATAAATAACCTTCCCGAGGGCGGGCCCTGTGCCCAGGTCACCCTCCCTCACTCGGGTGCAAAGGTTCTCTTATGGGAAGGCCTCTGAGTGTCACTAACGGGTTTTCGAGTGAAACATGTTATCAAAGAGCCGATCTTCCTCCTTCAGTAAACAACTCCGTCGGAATTTCTGTGAGATTGTGACAACTGGTACAACCAGGAGCAGGCGGTTTTGCCTCCTGAAAGAAAGGGCTCCTGATTATTTCCGTCTGATTACCCACATAGATGCTGCCAAATCCCATTGACTTCTCCTCAGCAGTAACCACTCTGATCAATTATGTGTGTTGTCAGTGCTGCCTTTATTTAGTTTGATTCAGCAAGAAAAAAGGGACTTTACATCGCTGGGCCCCCGGAAAGATGTGAAGCTCAGACACCTGGCCCTGGCCCCCCAGGTTGGCAGAAGTTGGCATGTGGCCCCCTGTGCTGGGTGTCCTTGGCATTATCCACAGCACAGAGCTGGCATCGCCGCCCCTTTGCCAGGCTCCAGATGCACTGAGCGGTTACTCAGCTCCTGCGGATGAGCCTGTGGTGCGGTTTCCTCCTCCCAGAGGCTGAGACTGCAGAATGAGAGAGTGATCAACAGCTCCTAGCCAAGGTGTTCACAGCTGAGCCAGTGCAGTGTCAGCTCACAAAACCACAGGCTTTCAGCTTTGTGTTTGGGTATTGTTTGTTTTGTTTCTTGTTTTTGTTTCTGTCGAAGCAGGAGAGGGAGTGTTCAGGACAATCACCTTGAAAACCACTTTGACATCCCTTGTCTCAAAGTAGCTGCTCCCCAGAGGGACCTGGACCACAGGCACCCACGTGGAGGCTGAGGAGAGTGGAGAGGATTCCTCCGTGTGAGGGGTGTGAGGTGAGGACTGCCAGATGTGGGCCTCTGCAAGCCAGCACCCTCTTTAATATAAACGTTCAGCCCTGTGCAAGCAGAGAAGAGGCACCCAGGTGTGAGGGCCCCGCCGGGAGAGGGGGAGCCACTGTGTCCTGTAGCACCTGCCGCCCGGTCAGCACAACAGGCAACCAAACATCCCCTTCATTGACCAGAGCAGACCTCTTCTTCCATCCACCCTATGTGACCGGAGTCAAGTCTTCTCACCTCTTTGCTTCCATATCGCTAGTGTGGGCACCATAACATCTACTTCCAGAGGTCGCTTTGTGAAGGCAATGAGATATTACATTTGAACAAATTAGTAAACTCGAAAATGCTATATTCAAATATAATGGTTAAAAAACTAGTAAGCTTTAAGAGAATAAAATGACAAGCCATTGACTGGGAGAAAATATTTGCAAACGCATACCTGATGAAGGACTTGTATTATCCAAACTAAATAAAGAACTCTTAAAACTCAACAAGAAAACAGCCCAATTAAGAAGTAGGCAAAAGATCTGGACAGATATCTCACAAAAGAGGATATACAGATGGCAAATAAGCATATGAAATGATATACTCACATCATGTGTCATTAGTGACTTGCAAATTAACACAACAATGAGCTACAGCCATATCCCCATTAGAATGGCTAAATCCAAAATACCGACATACCAAATGCTGATGGGAATGTGGAGCAATGGGAACTCTCAATCATTGGTAGTGGGATGAAAATGGCGCAGCCACTTTGGAAAGATTTGGCAGTTTCTTACAAACTAACCTAGGCTTACCGTATGATCCAATAATCCAAATACCCCTTAGATATTTGCCCAAATGAGTTGAAAACTTTATATCCATACAAGAACCTACACACAAATGTTTATAGAAGCTAAATAATGAATGAATGAATGAATGAATGAATGCCCTAAACTGGAAGCAACCAAGATGCCTTACAAAAGGTGAATGAATAAACAAACTATGGTACATCCATACAATGGAATGTTAAACAAAGAAAAGAAATAAGTAACCAAGCTAAGAAAAGACATGGGAGAAACCTTAAGTGCATATTACAAAGTGAAAGAAGCTTATTAAAAGGCTATATCCTATATGATTTCAATTAAATGACATTCTAGAAAAGACAAAAAACTATAGACAGTGAAAAGATCCGTGGTTGGGGAAGGGGTAAGTAGGTGAAGCACAGAATTTTTAGAGCAATGCAACTATTCGGTACACTGTAAAGTTGGACACATGGCATGGTGCACTTGTCAAAACCCATAGAATGAGTACCACAAAAAGTGAACTCTTGCGAAAACTATGAACTTTAATAGAAAAGAAATGTATCAATATTGGTTCACCAATTGTGACAAAGGCACCACACTAATGAAAGAGGAGGGGTGGGAAGAAGGAGGAGGTTTGGGGGAACTCTCTGTACTTTCTCCTTAATTTTTCTGTGAACCTAAAACCATTATAAACAATAAAGTCTATTAATTAAACTGAAAATTGCAAAGTCCCCTCCCTCCATGTATCTAGTTACCAAATGTCTTCAAAAATAAACAATTTACTGGTTAAAAAGCCATGTTAAACTTTTTATGACATTCTTCTGTTTAAACAACTGAAAAAATATAATTTTCTTTCTTCAGGATTCAAAGGAAGAAAAGATAAAACTTTTTTTTGGGGGGGGGGGCAGTGTGGAAAAAAAAGTTATTGGTAAAGTTTTCCTTTCCCTGAATTGGCCCATTTACAAAAAAAGATTAGTAACTGCTGCATCTAAATGAAAATAAAAAGGAAGTTCTCTGTGGGGGACAGCTGCCCACTTTCACAGGTGCTGTTGCTTGGTTCCTGATATAAAAGAATATTTTCCAAAGTATAATCATCAGAAAGGGCCAGGGGTTGTGCCTTGTCCTGTTGACTAAACCACTTCAGTATTTGGGGGGAAATGACAAACTTTACCACCATGCTGACACCCATTTAGAAGTAACAACATTTATTAGGACCTGGAAAAAATCCAAGAAGCATGAATCTAAAGAAGTGACAGAACTTCACTTTCTCACAGATTAATTTATTCATTCATTCTCAGCAAATACTGAGAGCGGAGGCTTGAACTCTCTGTGGGAGATAAGGGGAGGAAAGGCCTCATTTCTGCCTCCACGGAGCCATCTGAACTCTGTGACCGGGGAATCAGAAGGTGTATTGCAGATCCACACAGCCTTCTCTCTGGAGAGGAGATTAGCCTCTGTTCCATTTCTGTAGGGAACAGAAAGACCATGGCATAGAGAGAGAGAAAGGCCTGGGTAGGAATCCAAGGGACCACGAACGTTACCAAATTTGATAATTTAATCCTATTTCTGTACAATGTTTCATCTGACAATGCTGAAATCCCAATCATTTTTATTTAATGAGATCTTCCTAATATAATTATTGGATATCTTTTTTAAAATTTTTATTATATATTTTTATTGACTTCAAAGAGGGAGAGGGAGAGAGAGATAGAAACATCAATGATGAGAGAGATCATTGATCGGCTGCCTCCTGCATGCCCCCTACTGGGGATTGAGCCTGCAATCCAGGCATGTGCCCTTAAACCGTATCAAACCTTGGGGGACCCTTTGTCTGCAGGCTGATGCTCTATCCACTGAACCACACCAGCTAGGGCTTCAGTAATATTAAATTAGAAATCTTAATCATTCTGAATTTTTGTAACAAAAATAATTGATTCCTTTGCCTTTGAATGTTGGCCTCCTGTTCTTTCTTCTATATTGGTTGCCATGGTGGTCTGCACTTGAGTACATCTGCCCTCCTGTGTGATATACGGTAGATACTCTTGCCTGGGAGATTCAAGACCTGCTGGCATTACAACCTGGCCCACACTAGAGGCACTGGATTACTCTAGAAAAAACTTCAGGATTTTTTAAATCATCAACAAATCTGGGCACACAAAAATACTTAAAAATTTTTTTGAAATACTGGTGTGTTATTGTATTAGTTAGGTCCCAGAAGGAAATGGATGACATATTCAAATTGGGCAAATTTGTGTGTAATAAGGGAAATATTTACAAAGATGTAGGGAAAACACAAAAGACAGTGCAAGCCTAGTAACAATGGGCCTTGTAACCCACCTCCATCCCCGGCCGGAAAGGTCTAGGTGCTGGAAAGATAACATGAACCTGGACACGCATGGAGCTGAGTGGAGACAGCTGACAGCAGCCACAGCAAGCCCACAGCGACACTGACTTCACTCTCCTGCCTCCCTCTTATCTCCTGCCCCATTCCCACCAGCCATACCCAAGTGGAAGCCAGGCACTGAAGACCTCGTGGGAACAGCTGGCTCTTTAGCCACCAGCACACAGAACAGGATACAGGGAGGCAGAGAGTGGGCAGGACAGCAAATGGAAGATGCATTTACTGATGGCACCAAAATAGTCTTGACTTATTTTACATCAGAGTATATTATTTTGAAACTAGAGGCCTGGTGCATGAAAATTCATGCACTGAAGTGGGGGAGGGGGATAGTCTTCAGCCCAGCCTGCCCCCTCTCACAGTCTGGGAGCCCTCAGGGGTGGGAGGCAACCTGGCTATCAGGGGAATGTAATGCCCCATACACCTCTGCTGCTGCCACTGCCAGCAGCGCAAGCCTCGGCTGGCCCTGGTTACCTGCACTTCGGGCCAACCCTGGGTGGCTGGGCAACTGCCATCCGAGACTTGCCTGCACCTTGGGCTGGCCCTGGGTGGCTGGGCAGCTGCCATCAGTGGCAGAGCAGCCAGCCCTGCCCCCGCTATGAGTGCTGTCATCTTGTGAAGGTGTGATGGTCAATTTGCATATTATCTCTTTATTATAGGGTATACTAGAGTCCCGGTGCACAAAATTCATGCACAGTGGGGGGGTGGGGGTCCCTCAGCCCAGACTGCACCTTCTCCAATTGGGGACATCCTTCTCACAATCTGGGATTGCTGGTCCCTAACCACTCACCTGCCTGCCTACCTGATTTCCCCAACCCCTCTGCCTGCCTGCCTAATCACCCCTAACCTCTCTGCCCGTCTGCCTAATCACCCCTAACTGCCTCTGCCTGCCTGCCTGATCGCCCCTAACTGCCCTCCCCTGCCAGCCTGATCTCGCCTCCAACTGCCCTCTCTGCCTCGGCCCCCACCACCATGGCTTTGTCTGGAAAGAAGTTGGACATCCAGAAGATGGCTAGTCGACCTGGTCTAATTAGCATATTACCCTTTTATTAGTATAGATAGATTATATAGGATAGGATTTCTTAAATGGGGGAGCCTTTTTCAGCAGGAGGAGATGCTCTTGGCAGACAAAAATACATAATCTCTATATCTGGACTGATAGCCAGCCATATGCACTATACTGCCAAGCCAGTCATTAAAAAATTGAACCACTTTCTTACACCTTACACCAAAACAGCTGTTGCTCTTAAAACCCCTCCTCAGCCCCCACCTTAGGTTCTACCTTTTCAGTTCACCCAGATTAGGTTCTGATTGATCAGTTTCTATGCCAGTCAGTGTCTCCGGTCCTATCTCTAGGCCTGATCGAAGAGGCAGGGCAGCAGCCCCTGTGGAGGCCCAGAGAGAAGCAGAGGCATGGCTGCTGGCAAAGTCCGGAGAGAAAGAGAGAGGCAACGGCTGATCAACAGCTGCCATGGAGGCTGTGGATCAGACCCTGCCTCTCTCTTCAGGCCTCTCTCTGGGCCTGATCTGCAGGCCCCTCAGCAGTCAGTGCTGGGTCACCATGCCCGCAGCAGCGGTAGTCAGTGCTGGACTGCAGGACTGATTTCCGGTCGGTTGAGCCTTCAGTCATTATGGACCCTGGGTTTTTATATATTAGAATGATGGGGGAGAAACCGTATTTTTTTTTTTCATGCTCTAAGCCTCTCCATTTTGAGTGTCTGACCCAAAGAGTGAGTGTTATTATTTGGTGTTTTTCAGCCAGTTCCAGCCCAGAATGTCAAAGGCTCCTGAGGAGGCACCGTATGTTTTGCTTAGCTGAACACACTGGGCTCTGACCCTGAGAGAAGCAGAGCTGTCAGCCTAAGAGACAGACAGAGCTGTGACCTGCTGGTCAGACCACACACACGCCTGCCATTGGCCCCGGTCTGCCTAGTGCCAGCAGCACTCTTCAAGCCTATCAGGAGGCCAGCTGTCCCACGGAGGGGGATGGAGTAAAACACCCAGCCAATTTAGAAAACGCATTGGAGTCAGTGCATGGCACTCTGATAGATTTTTCCTGGGGAAAATGTTAGTGTTAACTTCATTATGTTGCTATCTCTCACCAGCTCTCAGAAGTTAAGAGCAGCAGAGTGCTTTGGTACAGAGCGTTTGTATTTAAATATTTTGGTTAAACATATCTTGTGTTTGTAGAGCATTAATGCTGTTGACATTGTTCCATAGCTTCCCTCTTTAGGGAGTTGGAATCTGTCTTCTATGTTAGTTAACAAACCTTAGAAAATGTGAATAGGAATCAGGATTGTGTGAACTACTCAAAGGGGCCCTTGAATTGGAGAACTGAGACTGGGGGTTGGGCAATGGGGATGGCAAGGAAGGCTGGGACCTTAGGGACATACTTACTGGCTGCTCTTCCTGCTCCTGCTGATTCCACGTTAGAGGGCATTCATTTGACCCCATTACCGAGGCCCCGACCTGGAGAGAGACATGGCTCTTCTCCAGGGTGAAGCACACCCTTTTCCTTCCAGCTGAGCATCTACCTTGAATTCCTAGAAAACTCATCTCTAGCCTATTGACACTGGTCTCATACACTTGACTCCACATCCCCCTGCTTAGCCTGACCCCTAAATTCAGAGCCGATGCTCCAGTGTTGGGAGGGCAGGTAATTCAGCAGCAGGGAGCTGAGCCCTTGAGTAGGTGCAGACACATCTGTGTGGATGCCATCCCTGTATCTGTAGTGTCCCAATTTCACTCCCTCTTGTTTGTACCACAGGGACCCTCCATGCCAGCTGAGCTTCAAGGGTGAGAGGCCTCCAGTGTCCAGAACCAAGGAAGGGGCCAGGGCGAACTCCCTGCCATCTTTCCTACTCTGACCACACCTCTCTCTGGGACGGCTCTGCGTCAAGAGCCTGGGTGTCAGAGTGCTTCATTTAATGGGCCGCCTGCAGGCTAAGGAGGAAATTAGAGTACCCACTGAGAGCTGGACACTTTCATCAGTGACTTGGGCCTGACCTGAGGTAGCTGTTTTAAAGGAGGGGACTAGCAAGACATGGTGTTATCCAGAGATGTGGGGGTGACACAGCAGGATGGAAAGGGTGTGTGATGGCACAGACCGAGAGACAAGAGGAGGTTGGAAATATTGGATGACCCCATCTGCCTTCTCCTGCTCTCCCCCAGTCATCTCTCCTTCTCCCTCCCTACTCCTTTCCCACCCAAGCCTCTTCCAGGATTAGGGGGGGGGGGGGGAGGCAGAGGGACCTTGTTCTCCTATCCACACCATTCTGTGCAAAGGAAAGAGAGGAGAAGGGTAATCTACCTGTCATTGCAATTTGAGACCTGGGACCCATGGGGAGGTCAGCACGTCCCTTGAAGAATATGAGCATGGCCCACACCAAATTAGGCCAATGCCACTGAGATGCCAGGACTCGGATATATCACTGTCGCTCACAAGGGCCCAGAGCTGTGATGTCAGCCGTCACTGTCTCACTCTACTCCCCAGCACCCTTCTATAAACCTGACACTCAGTTTCCCAGCCTTGGAAGCCCCCATTGATTTCCAAGTAGTGGACTCTCATGTGTCCTGAACTATTTCTGCTGGAAGAGCCTCACTTCCACACACTTTGCTGCTATTCCCAATGCCATGGATAACCTGGACCCCGAAGCTGGTGGTTCTTGACCCTCATCAGTGTTCCATTGGTTGACCCTCTGCCCTCACAGACTTCTCTCCTTCAGCATTCCCGACCAGCCTGGCTAAGCCCACTGTCACCGTAACTGCTTCCCCTAGGTTATTGAGGCCTTTTGGTCACGAGCTCCTACCACCAAATTGGTGCCTGAGGCTGCTGCATAGCAATCTCCTTCCCTGATTAGAGCATTTTAATTATGTTCTAGGATTTGCTTAAACAGATTAATCATTCCTGAGGACAAATTTAGAAGCCGTGCTTGCTGAGGGATCTGCTCTGAATATCCCCTGGGAAATTCTGATTACACCTGCCTGCTGAGCCTTGGCCCAAGGCCCTGGGTACATCAGGGACTCGACCTGGCTGAAAGCCCCAAGCTGCCCCAGCTTCTCTTCCCTCCTCTGGGCCAGCAAGGAGGCTCTAAAATGGAGTTAACGCCTGGTTGTGAATGTGGCTGGAGACTGAGAGTGGGTCCTAGTGCTCTCCCTTCTTGTGTACTGTCTGCACTCCAAGGAGTGGCCTCCTTCTCAATGAAGTTAAAGTCGTAGTCCATTTACTTGGGCCCACAGAGGTTCTTATTAGAAACCTAGCTTTGAAAAACTATGACATTGGCATATCCCCTCAGACCCACTTAATCAGAATCTCTACTTGGAACAGTAACTGAAAGAGCCCACCAGGTGGTTGCAAATAGAGCCCGGTGGAGAAACACAGCAAAATCTGAGCACTTTCAGGTGGGTTACTTCTGAGCACAGAAATGTGGCGAGTCAGCCCAGAGTCCTTCAGTCCTGAGGACAGCTCTGATACTAAGGGAATATAATGTGTGATCCCATCTACCCAGAGTGGGTGTTCACAGACTCCTGTGGATTTAAGTGCCATTCTACTTGTGCAAGCTCTGTGACCTTGGGTAAGCTACTTAACCTGTCTTATCTTCAGTCTTCTCATTAAAAATCGTAGCAAGTTCACAAGAATGTAGAAGGATGTGGAAAAATTATTTAAGAGCTTAGAACAGTGCCTAGCATATAGTGAACTCTCAGTAAAAGTTAGTCATCATAATTTTCCTCACTATTCTCCTTAACATAACCCTTTGACTCAAGAATAGGTCAGAATGTTCATAAGAAGCCAGGTCAGTGGACTTTTCCTAGTGTTTTAATCAGGGTTCTCCAGAGAAACATAACCAATAGGGTATGATCTATGTTTCTACTATATATACTATGCTTCTACTACTCATTTATATATATGATTCTTTATATGTAATTAGCTTATCTATCTATACTAATAAAAGGGTAATATGCTAATTAGATCAAACATCTTCCAGACATCCTTCTGGACAAAGCCACAGTGGCAGGGGCCAAGGCAGAGGTGGTTAGGGGCGATCAGGTCAGCAGGGGAGGGCAGTTGGGGGCGACCGGGCTGGCAGGGGAGGGCAGTTGGGGGTGATTGGGCTGGCAGGGGAACAATTAGGCATTGATCAGGCTGGCAGGGGAGTGGTTAGGGGGTGATCAGGCTGGCAGGCAGAAGCAGTTAGGGGCAATCAGGCAGGCAGGCAGGCAGGCAGGCAGGCAAGCGGTTGGGAACCAGCAGTCCCGGATTGTGAGAGGGATGTCCGACTGCCCGTTTAGGCCCAATCCAACCAGAATTGGGCCTAAACGGGCAGTCGGACATCCCTCAAGGGGTCCCAGATTAGAGAGGGTGCAGGCTGGCTGAGGGACATCCCCCCCAGTGCACGAATTTTGTGAACTAGACCTCTAGTATATAAATAAAAACCTAATATGCAAATTGTCCCCTCATGCTGGAGTTTGACCAACCAGGAGCTCGACCACTTGCTAAGATGTGCACTGACCACCAGTGGGCGGTGCGGAACAAAGGAAGGCCCCAGCTGGCAGCTGGAAGCCACTAGGGACCCTACTGGTGCATGAATTTCATGCACTGGGCCTCTAATATGATTATGGAAGCCACGATCCACCTTCTGTAATCTGGAGAACCAAGTTTGGTGGTGTGATTCAGTCTGAGTTTGAAGGCCTGGGGACCAGGAGCACCATGTCCCAGTGTAGCAGAAGACGGATGTTCCAGCTTAAGCAAAGGGAGAAAATTTGCTCTTCCTCTACCTTTTAGTTCTGTTCAGGCCCTCAGTACATTGGTGAGAGCGATCTTTACTCAGCCTACTGATTCAAATACTAATCTCTTCACAGACACATCCAAAAACAATCCATTACCAGCTATCTGGGCATCCCTGTTCCCAAATTGACACATAGATTGTTTATCTCCCATACATACCCTAACCTGGATCAAACCCACAACCTGGGTTTGTGCCTTGATTGGGAATTGAAGCTGTAACCTTCCTGGTGTATGGGATTACTCTCTAACCAACTTACCCACCTGGCCCAGGTGACTTACCCTTCATCTTTGAAGGGGTATTTTAATATGCTTCACACAAGGAATCCTTGGAAATTTCACTGAGGTAGAAGGCCCCTGAATTTTAGTCAGGTTTACTTCCCATCTTCTGACATGCAAATGGCTTACCAATAAATCTAAAACAGTTGCCATTTCTCATTTACTAGGTCCAATCAGCATAATGTCATCAGTGTAATGGACCCCTGTGCTATCTTATGGAAGGGAAAGGCAATCAAAATCCCTGAGATCTAAATTATGACATAGGGCTAGAGAGTTGATATACTTCTCAGGTAAGACAGTGAAGTTGTATTGCTGGCCTTGTTAGCTGAAAGAAAGCTGCTCTGGTGAGTCTTATGGACAGGGATGGAGAAAAAAAATAGATCAACAGTTGCATACTAGGCACCAGGGGATGTGTTAATTTGCTTAAGCAATGAAACCACAGCTGGTACAGCAGCTGCAATCAGAGTTGCCACCTGGTTAAGCTTACGATAATCCACTGTCATTCTTTGAGATCCATCTGTCTTCTACATAGGGCAAACAGGAGAGTTGAATGGGGATGTGCAGAGATTCACTACTCCTGTATCTTTCATGTCCTTGATGTTGGCACTAATCTCTGAAACCCCTCTAGGAATGTGGGTTACTTTTATTTTCTTGGGTAGAGACAGTTCTAATGGATTCCCCTGGGCCTTCCTCATCATAGTAGCCCTCACTCTACAGGATGTGAGAATTCTGTCTGGTTTATTCTAATTATGCATTCTGGAACTGGTGGGATAACCGTAGGACGGGTTCAGGGACCCACTGTGAGATGAACCTGAGCTTAAATTCTTTGGTCACCTGACCCTCATAAACCTCTCCTCTGAAGAGTCACAGTGACATTTTGAGTCTCTTGGAATCAGTGTCAATTCAGAGCCAGTATCTAATTGTCCCTGGAAGGCCTGATTATTTCCTCTTCCCCAGCGTAGTCACCCTCCTAGAAGGCCTCAGGTCCCTTTGGGGAAGGCTGGGAGAAGGATAAACAGGATACATTTTTGGTAGTGAGCTGAGAGCCTTCCTCAAGAGGACCTGGCTTTCCCTTCATTCAAGGAGCTCTAGGTCTATAAACTGGCTCAAGTCTGGGAGTAGATTGAGGGGCTGTGACTTTCTGTTAGAAACAAACTGTTAGAGCCCTTTCTAACTTCCCAAGTTCAATGTTAAATGCAAAAATCTCTGCTTAGAGAGCCCATATCAATCAATTCAGCCTGACCCAACTTTATGTTATTGTCACCATTATCCCATGTGTCAGTATTCATTCCCATGGCTATTCCCTGGATTTCTGTCTGCATAAATGAGAAAACTCAAGTAGTTCTTTTGGGATGCAACACACTTCCTCACTGGTCACATTTTGTGCCTTCTCTTTAGGGGCCTGCTGGGATGTGAGTCTACTAGATCTAGAAGCAAAAAGGGAGATGGGATGGGTCCTGAGGAGAATCAGCATTGTCTTGCATGGCAACTGACTCAGGAGGGGTCATTACCATTGCATGCTGGATTGATCTTTTCAGACTGAAATGAAGAGACTGTTTCTCCTGGGGTGGGGAGGCCAATCCCCAGTGGGTGGGAGACCTCTCCTACTGGCTAAGAAGAACCATCATGATTTAGGGGCTCAATATTCCCAGCTTTCTCAGGATCTTCTCACTCATCCCAGCCCAACTTACAGGATCTCATTCTTTTCCAATCAATGCCCTCAATTTAACAGCAGACACTCTGCCAGGCTGAGCGTTCAACCGGTGTTGTAATTGAGCCGATCTCAGCATGATGTTCTGCAATTTTCCGCAATTTTGGCCCCGTGGCTGCAGGAGAGGAGACTCTTCCTCAGGGCCTAATGGCAGCTCTCCGGTCATTGATGCTGCACTTTGGCTGGGAATGTGAATCTTGAGCGTATCCTTTTCTTTCACCACTTTGTCCAGTAACATTAGGAGCAACTAATTAATGTCACTGTATTCCTTCCTTTTCTGAAATATTTGAAAATATCATTTACAGAGTCACTTAGCTCATTGCTTCTTATAAATGGTTAATTGGGAGCATGCAGTGCAAATTTTGCATATTTCTATAGACAGCTTACACCATGGACTACCAGTGCTCTCCTTACTACTGGAAATATAGACATTAGGATCTTTAAATCTGATCATATTAGAGAGATATTCCAAAAACTCCAGAACTAATTCAAGAAATTCATCCTTAAAATTTTGTTCCTCTATAACCACTCCAAGTACCAAAATCTGCATTGGCCAGGGTTCTCCAAAGAAATCAATATGCTCCAATAGAATCAATATGCTTCTATTTATATGAATTATAAATATATATACTAGTAGCTCAGTGCACAAAAATTTGTGCACTCGGGGGTGGAGTCCCTCAGTTATTAAACATTTATCGGCACAACACTGACCATATTGGTGGTAGTGGTGGTCTTGTCAGAATGTGTTATATTATGCAGATGAAAATCTATTTAAACAGATTTGATGTATATATTTTCAAAGATGGAAGAATTGTCCTTGTCAACTATTTTAGTTGATTCATATTTTCACTAATTGTCATCATTGCAAAGTTTTCAGTCCCCATATGGATTGCTGGATATAATAGGTCATGCACTGTCCCTGTCCTTTGTAGCCTTTGTTACCTTAAGGACTCTAGTTTTCCATTTATATGTTTAAGTACCAACTTTACCAGCTTAAAAATGTAAGCTTTTAACACTGCTCTCTCTGTTCCATATCCTTCCGATGAAAAGTGGAGTTGGGTTACAGCACAGGAGAGAAATTCAGAAGGGGAATATTGAAGTAATGACTACAGTAGGAGAAGGGGGAACTTGTTTCCCTGGCCACAGGCGCTGGCGCCCTGGACCACAGGGCTGGCAGCTTCTCTGGGTGGCTGTACCCTGGGACCTCGGGCGGGTGGCTTGTCCGTCTCCTGGGCTGCAGCCAGCCCCAGGCGCTGGCTCCTGGACCAAAGGTGGGCAGCTTCTTCTTCTGGTGGCTTCTTCTTCTGTGCTTCCAGGGAGGGCAGTCAGTTATGTGTACATGTGTGTGCATGCAAACATAGGCGTGTACACGTAAGTATGTGGAAATCTGCTGGGCAAGTCAAAACCATAGAAGAGTTGCCCCCTATCTCTTGAATCTTCCAGAGATATCCCCCACTTTTTATTCTATCACTACTGGAGAGTCAGTATTTGCAGCCAGCCAGCCAGTGACTCTCTCAGTGTCTATTTCTGACTTCTTTCCCTGTCTGTCTTCCAACCCCTAATCATATTTCCACCTGGATGCATCATTTTTACTCCCAATATGCTGTATAGAGAAGGAATCAGGATGCTGTCTTCCCATGAATAGTACTCAGTAGCAAGCCAATTGCATTTTAGTTGGGCAATGCCTCTACCCACCCTTCAAATCCCTTCCACCATGCATTTCTGTTTCCCTTTTTGTTTGCTGGATTGTTCTGCTGCTCCTTCTCCTTACCCCACCACCCTTGGATCGTAATGTAAAATTCTTTTACCATGTCAAGAAATTATTAAAAATACAGGTACTTTGAAAAAAAAATACAGGTACTTCTCCGAACACCAGCCGGGGACGGGGGGAGGGGGGGGGAAGGGAAGAGGCAGCCGCCAGCAGCCGCCTCTTCCCTGCCCACCCCCCGCCCCCGGCCGGTGTTCGGAGAAGTACCTGTATTTTTAATAATTTCTTGACTTTTTTTTAAGTGACTTTTCCCAGGTTTTAGATTTGGAGGGAAGGTCTTAAGCTTAGAACAACTCAGAACAAAATCTAGGAGGGTGGGAGGGACAGCCAAGCCCACAAAGCAGGTGGCGTGGCACCTCTGGTGGGGTCTGGGCTGCCCTCCACCCTCAAATCCCCCCTCCACCTGAGTGTGCATCCCAATGTGCAGGAGATGTGATGCGGCCCAGCCCCCTGTATTCAGAACCGGGCTCTGGCCATGTAGAAACGTCTCATTTATACCTCTGGCTACAGCCAGCTGCGCACAAAAGGTTAGGAGTCCTGAAACCTGTCCTGCCGAGGAGAAAGCATGCGACCCTCCATCCTCCCAGTGCCCCCACGCCCAAGGCTTCAGGCGTAGAAGATGAGCTCAGGGATCTGCCTGCCCTGCACCCCGGTGCCGTTGGTGCTGTAGGAGGAGCACTGGAACTGGAAGGTCACCTTCCCGCACTACACCTCCGTCAGACCCTCCTGCCCGAAGTAGCTGAGCTAGCTGCCGTCCAGCATGGTGCTGGCCGTGTAGAAGGTGTCCGGCTCCACCTGCACCGTGTGCTCGAACCAGACCGGGAAGGTGCTGCTGGAGCCGTCGGACATGAACCTGGTCAGGTTCTGGGCGAGGATCACCCCCAGGTGTTTGAACTCAGTCTTCACACTGTTCTCGGCTTTCCCAGAGCTGGACCCATACAGGCCCAGCCCCGCCACAAACACCCTCCTGTCCGCCGCAAACTGGATGCTGTCGCAGCGCCCCCAGTAGCACCACTGGTTGCTGCGGTAGGCCGAGGACTGGAAGCGGTGGCACCTTTGCGGGGCCAGGCCTCGCCTCTTGGTCAGCGGGAAGTCAAGTGGAGGCTTGTTGGCTGCCGTGTACCACAGGAAGATGTTGTGGGTCTCCTCCAGCATCAGTCTGTCCGCCTGGGCAGCGCCATTGGCAAACTCCTGCAGGGTCATGGTCGGAATGTGGACCAGGTAGAGGGCCGGCCCCAGGACGTGCCTGTTAGTGTGCGGGATGGCGGGCAGGCCCTGCCGCTTGCACTCGGCCCTGGCCCAGTTGAGTATGGCCTCGAAGACCACCGCCTCCTTGCTGTTGAGGGCCTCCCGGGTGACGACGACCTCCAGGGTCTGCCAGTCGATCTCACAGAAGCCTTCGGACCGCAGGGCCATCTCTGCCTGCACGTCAATGACCTCCCATCAGCGCTGGGTCAGCTGGGGCTCCTCAAACAGCCGGCTCTGTGACAGCAGGACGCAGGCGTTCTTGGCTTCCAGGCTCGTCTCCAAGAAGTGCATGCAGGCTTTCGCCCGCAGCCGCCTCTTCCCTGCCCCGCCCGGCTTCTCTAATCACCAGCAGGGCGGCAGGCAAAGGCGGCCCCAGTTCTCCAATCACGGCCCTGCCACCCGGCTTTTGCCTGCCGCCTGGGTTTCTGATGACCGTCAGTGGTAGGCAGCTTCTTCCGTCCTTCCCCTTTTGCCTCCCAGCATTGCTCCTATGTATGCAAATTAACCACCATCTTTGTTGGCAGTTATTTTGCATATTTTCCTGATTAGCCGATGGGAAGCATAGCAAAGGTATGGTCAATTACCATGTTTGTCTATTATTAGATTAGATACTAATTATTATAAAACACACACTGAGTGGCCAGATTATTATAACCGCCCAGATTATTATGACCACCCCATCAGTACTTTGTTGGGCCACCTTTTGCCTTAATGTAGCGATTCTTCTTGGCATTTACTCCATGAGATGTTGAAAGGTGATGCGAGGACTCTGACACCATGCCTGATGAATAGCACTGTCCAGTCCTGTGAGATTTGATGATTGTGGAACCAGCTGCCTGATGGCTCTTTTAACTTCATCCCACAAATGCTCAATTGGATTGAGATCTGGTGATTGTGGGGGCCACCTAACAAGGTAAAGTCTCTCTCATGTTCTTGAAACCACTCCTGCACAATACGAGCACCATGGCATGGCACATTGTCTTGTTGGAAGAAGGCATCTCCATTGGGATACACCATCAACATGATAGGATGAACCTGATCAGCAACGATACTTAAGTATGTTGTGCTATTCAGACGTTTGTAATGATCTGGCCCTCTAGCAACTTCAGTGCAAAATTATGGCTAATTTGCCTACAAACATTAGGTGGTCATAATAATCTGGCCACTCAAATATATATATGGAGAGAGAGAGAGAGAGAGAGATTCATTACAGGGATTGGCTCACATAATTATGGAGGCCACACAGTCTCAGGATCTATCCTCAGCAAAATGGAGACCCAGGGAAGTCAGTGCCATAATTCAGGGGAGCCCATGTTAAGTCTGAATCCAACGCCCCAAGAATTAAGGCACCTATAGTGTAAGTCTCAGTCAAAGTCCAAAGATCTGAGAACCAGAAGCACAGGTGTCTGAGAGCAGGAGAAGATGGCTGTCCCAGCTCAAGCAAAGAGAGTGAATTCATCCTCCTTTCACCTTTTTGTTCTTTTCAAGCCCTCAGGGCACTGGGGAGAGTGATTTTCTTTGACTCAGTCTATTAATTCAAATGTTAAACTCTTCCAGAAACACCCTCCTACGTATTCCCAGAAATGTTTTACCAACTATTTGGGCATTCCTTACCCCAGTTAAGTTAAGACATAAAATTAACCATCACATCCAGCCAACACAGCTCAACTTGAAACACAACAAAAGATCCTTTGCTGGTACTCTCTCTATGTAAGGGATAACCAGGAATTATTTCAGGTGTTCTTTTCAGGATTTATGGTCATATTAGAACTAGATTAGTCAATCATTTGTAGGTTGTCTTTTGGAAAATTTAAAAATAGTTTGGAAGAGAAGCAAAAATAAACAAAGCTAATCAACTCAAAAGAGTGAGTTCCAAAAACAAATGTAAATCATGGCCTTGAATACAACACATATGTTCTTCAAGTCATTACTGTCAGAATGAACCATGTTTTATCCTTACATCTTACTATGTAAGGAATTGCTAGCATTCCAGAGTTTAATAGGACAGTGGAGAGAATATGGAAGCAGAGAGCAGGAGAACTCAGCAGGAACTCGGAGTGAGACATGCATTCTGTTGGCTGGGTGTGCGTGCTGCCTGCCTGGGGAGCAGAGTGTGATAAATGAGCAGGATCATGCATTCCTGAACCATGACAACGAGTATGCAATTGACTCTGAAGGTCAGGAGACTCTTTTTATTATGTAGGAAGAGTAGTGTAGAAAAAAATTTATAGACAGATCTGGAGGAAAGAAAGGTTGGAAGCAAAGATACTGATATGGAAATCAAAGAAGTGGAAAAACAGGAAGTATTTAGCCATTTGTTAGTGCTGTACTTAAAGCATTTGTATCTTTAGGAGAAAAATACATGTAATCCAAATTTTTAACTAAGACATATCTTTGGTCCTAGCAACTATGTATAATGTAAGACCACGTTAGAAAAACAATTTATATTTCTAGATTGAGATAATTTTATTTTTCCTGATGCTGCTTCTGTAGACAGTAAATTGTCAAAATAAAGATATTTGACTTTTCATTTCACATCGATAAATAGTTCTTGCACATCTCAATGTGGGCGACGGCATGGGAAATATTAGACTACATTAAAGACATGATTTCCACCATTGGGGGGAAAATCACATTCCAATAAGAAAGGCAAAGGAAGCAGGCAAACAGTTCACCACGTAGAGAGTGCTGGGCTGGGAAGACAGTAAACTGGGTAGCAATAAGAAACGCTAAAGGATTGTAACGACAGAATAGAGGTGGCATCATGTACAGGTGGAAAGAGAGCAGAACTTTGAATGACATGGTCTGGGCTCAGGCCACAGTCTCACCAGCACTGACCTGGCCTTGTGAGCTCAGGGCTCCTTTGTGGTTTTCAGCCTCAACTTCCTCTTCTGTAAATTGCATCTAAAACATGTGGGCCCCTGACTCATGATGTTCTGATCTTGTGCTTATGCAGCTTATTTTTTAGGTCCCAGTAGAATACTTTACAGTGATCTCAGTAAATTTTTATCTTGGTTATAATTTTCAAATATGTGAAGGGTTAGTGTATTTGTGGAGGGATTAGCCATAGTCCATGGAACAAGGGGCCAGAAGCCAGGCAGAGACAGACACTAGAAAAAGTGATAAATGGTCGGTATGAATAAGTTATTTTCTAACCTTCAAAACAGAAAAAGATGCATCCTCTGTGTCAGGAGGAGGTGGGTTCCATGTCACTAGAAGTGTTTAGAGAGGGACAGAGTAGAGATGACTCAAGCATTAGATGGCATCTTTTTCAGACAGAAAATAGAATTAAAAATGGCACTAAATAAAATCTCATCAACATGCAATGAGAGTACAAAGCAGGAGGAGGCCTTCTGACTGAAGACGAATGAGGTTTCAGTATAGGAGGCTTTTACCTCAGAGAGCTGACTTTAAATCTAATATGTTTTTTCTTACTCTTTTGAGGTAATTCTATTTTAAATAATTCTTAAAATATATTTATTGGTGTAAATATAAGGCTTTCTTTCTTTCTGAAGGAAGTGATTTCAATAAAATTGTTTAACCCTAAAGTACCTGCCAAAGATAAGCTTAAAAATAGTAAATAATGTAAAAAGACAATTTTGGTGACATCTAGGAATTTATATATATATAATAAAAGCATAGTATGCTAATTAGACCAGACAGCCAAATGACCTTCCTGATGTCATTCCGGACATCCTTTTGGACAAAGCCACTGCAGCAGGGGGGCCGAGGCAGAGGTGGTTAGGGGCGATCAGGCAGGCAGACAAGTGGTTAGGGGTGATCAGGCAGGCGGGCAAGCAGTTAGGGGCAATCAGGCAGTCAGGCAGAGCAGTTAGGGGCAATCAGGCAGGCAGGCAGAGTGGCTAGGGGTGATCAGGAAGGCAGGCTAGTGGTTAGAGACAATCAGGCAGGCAGAGGGGTTAGGGGCGATCAGGCAGACAGGCAGGGGAGCAGTTAGGAGCCAGCAGTCCAGGATTGCAAGAAGGATGTCCGACTGGTGGTTTAGGCCTAATCCCTCAGAGATCCCTGTGGGATCAGACCTAAACTGGCAGTTGGACATCCCCTGAGGGGTCCCAGATTGCAAGAGGGTGCAGGTCAGACCAAGGGACCACCCCCCCCTCCATGCACAAATTTCATGCACTGGGCTTCTAGTATATATATATATATATATATATATATATATATATATATATATATATATATATATATGTGTGTGTGTGTGTGTATACACACACACACACACACTAGAGGCCTGGTGCACAAAAATTGTGCACTCAGGGGTGGCAGGGGGAGGGGGGGTCCTCTCAGCCCAGCCTGTGCCCTCTCCCAGTCTGGGACCCCTCGGGGGATGACCACCTGCTGGCTTAGGCCCACTCTCTGGGGGATTGGGCCTAAGCTGGCAATCAGACATCCCTCTGGCAGCCCGGGAGTCCTCGGGGGATGTCCACTTGCCAGCGGGAGCAGGCCTAAGCTTCAGTCTGACATCTTTAGTGCTGCTGAGGAGGTGGGAGAGGCTCCCACCACCACCGCTGTACTGGCAGCCATCAGCCTGGCTTGTGGCTGAGCAGAGCTCCCCCTGTGGGAGTGCACTGACCACCAGGGGGCAGCTCCTGCATTGAGCGTCTGCCCCCTGGTGGTCAGTGTGTGTCATAGAGGCCAGTCATTCCCAGTCTTTCTGCTGTTAGGATCAGTTTGCATATTACCCTTTTACTATATAGGATAGAGGCCTGGTGCACGGGTGGAGGCTGGCTGGTTTGCCCTGAAGGGTGTCCCGGATCAGGGTGGGGGTCCCTCTGGGGTGCCTGGCTAGCCTGGGTGAGGGGCTGATGGCAATTTGCAGGCTGGTCAAGCCCCCCCCCAGTGGGGACCCTCACCCCATGGAGGTTTGGCCAGCCTGGGTGAGGGGCTCATGGATGTTTTCAGGCTGGCCACACCCTCTTTAGGGTAGGGGGTCCCCAATGGGGTGCCTGGCCAGTCTGGGTGAGGGGCTGAGGGCTGTTTTCAGGCTGGCCAAGCCCCTCCCCGTGACGGAAGCTCCCAGCTCTCCTTTTTTTCTTTTTATTCTGAGATTTATTTACCTTCTATAATTGAAACTTTGTTGCCTTCAGTGGAGCTCAGAGCCAGCCACGGCAGGTGGGAAGCTTGGCTTCCTCCATCACTGGACCGAGCAAGCCTCCTGCTTGCTCCAGCTCTGTGGCTGCTGGCCGCCATCTTGGTTGGGTTAATTTGCATATAGTTGCTCTGATTGGCTGGTGGGTGTGGCTTGAGGCATAGCAAAGGTATGGTCAATTTGCATGTTTGTCTTAGATTAGATAAACTATTTGAAAATAGAAACATTTTTAAATAAATAAAAATTATTTTCATAACATTTTATTTTAATATATATATTTTAATATAAACCTCATTTTACTTACACCCAAATTCACCAATAATACATTTTGGCACATTCCTCTCTCTCTCTCTCTCATATATATGTTTTATAGGCCCGGTGCATAAATTTGTCCACAGGTGGGGTCCCTCGACCTGGCCAGCGATCAGGGTCGATCAGGGCTGTGGGAGGTTGGCCGGCAGGGGGAGGGGGCCACAGGAGGTTGGCCGGCCAGGGGGAGGGACTGTGGGAGGTTGGCCGACCAGGGGAGGTTGGCTGTGGGAACACACTGACCACCAGGGGGCATCTCCTGCATTGAGCAACTGCCCCCTGGTGGTCAGTGCACGTCATAGTGACTTGTCAACCTGTTGTTTGTTCGGTCATTGGGTCACTTAGGCATATATATATATATATATCTGAACTATAGGGAAGTTTATATAGGTCTTTTGTTTTAATACATTTAATTACCAAGAATTTAGTAAGGGACTTAATTGTAGACAACTTAAACTATACAATTGACTCAAATCAGTATTTTTCCACATGTCTATTAACAGCCTCTTAAAGAGCCACTCTTAAGGAGAGTTTCAAAATAATCCTTCAAAATGATTTATTGTAGTCACTCTAAGTGCTTGATGAAGTGGAAGCATTTATTGATTTGTCATAATTATGCAATTATCTGGATGTTCTTAGAGACAATCACTTGGAATATTTATTTCAATGAAGCTTATTAGGTAAAAGTTCATATATATTGGAAAGTTCATATGTACTGGAAATCCCAACTTCAACCTCATGGTCTAAAATACTCTCTCTCCAGGCAGGGCTCTCATATCTCTGACACTGCAGTTGAGTCTGAGTCCCCCGGCCCGTCATTCCTCCTGCCATCACCTGCATCCTGACTGGGAAGAGCAGGTCTAAGGAGCGAGGCCATGGGTAATGTTCCATCCAGGGAGGTGGCCACATCTACTGCAGTCAGCAAGCATGACCTCAGCCAGCTACACTTAGACTGATTTTCTTCACAGAGGTGCCTTTGTGGTATAGGAAGCAGCTCCCCTATAACTTGAAATTTTATGTGTTTTTCTATTCCAGCAATTTTTTTGAAATATATTTTTTATTGATTTTTTACAGAGAGGAAGGGAGAGGGATAGAAAGCTAGAAACAGCGATGAGAGAGAAACATCGACCAGCTGCCTCCTGCACACCCCCCACTGTGGATGTGCCCGCAACCAAGGCACATGCCCTTGACCGGAATCGAACCTAGGACCCTTCAGTCCACAGGCCGATGCTCTATCCACCAAGCCAAACTGGTTTTGGCAATTCCAGCAATTTTTTAATGCCTCTGATGTCATGTTGCATTACTATCCCTGGATGCATATTTAAATCTCTGGAAGGTTTTTTTTGTTTTTTTTTTTAAAGAAATAGAACATGGCTTTTATATATTTTATTGATTTTTTTTTTTACAGAGAGAAAGGGAGAGGGATAGAGAGCCAGAAACATTGATGAGAGAGAAACATCAATTCAGCTGCCTCCTGCACACTCCCCACTGGGGATGTGCCCACAACCAAGGCACATGCCCTTGACCAGAATCGAACCCGGGACCCTTCAGTCTGCAGGCCGATGCTCTATCCACTGAGCCAAACCAGCCAGGGCTCTGGAAGCTTTTTAAAAAAATACAAATGTTGGTACTTGAAGCAGTGGTTCTTGAGCTTCAGCATTAAAATCCCACAGATGGCTGTGCCCCAAGCTCACCCTCACCCCCAGTGTCATGGTTCAGTAGGTAGGTCTGGGCTGGGCCTGGGAATTTGAATTTCTGACAAGGTTGTAGACAATGCTGAAGATCCTGATTCAGGGACTACACCTTGAAAATCCTGATCTAGAGATTCAGAACTGGTCATAGATGGAGCCTGGGCATTTATAGTTTTAAAAGCTTCCCAGTTGATTCTAATGTGCAATTAGTGTTGAGAATTACTATTAAATCTGGTGGGCTTCTTTCTTAGAAACATGTACTTCAAAATTTTTGTATCAGGGTTAAGTGTGACATGGAAAATCTTATGTTAAATACAAAGGTAGCATAACACCAACTGCTGAATGCTGAGTGGACCTAATTTTAAATGCACTCATTGACTTAACTATTATGCTGACAATAGCTCTAGCTGTTAACACATATAGTACTTGTAAAACTATGAATATCTTCTTAAGAGAATTCTTACTGCATGCTTACAAAAACAATAGGCTCGCTTCATTGCACTCCCAAACATCTTCCCATTTGTTCTACTCAGACCTCACCAAGGTCCTTATTAGGAGCTAACAAAGTGTTGAACAAACATGGAGAAGCTGAACAAACAACTGTGTTATTGACTATAACATGGACGCAACATAACACATTTTAGTTGAAATAGGCTCATTTCAAATTAATGCCACCACTAAAGAGCCTATAAAACCTTGATTTAGAATTAAATCTTATGTTGCGATCATGTATCACATTGGATCAATACAGATAAAATAAGCAAAAGCAATTTGGGAAAACTTTTATGGTTAAATCATTGAAACAGAGTATTGGGTAAATATGTTTAAAGACCCACGGGTATGTTTCTCTACATACATGTCCTGGGAACCTTATGTCAGAGCCTGCTTCGGGTCTAACAAAAATCTCTGGTAGAAAATTAACCTAAGGAGGTCTTACCAGAAGGCTGAACCATTTTGTTGGGCTTTGTCTGTCAGGGATCATTGCGGATCCTGGGTAACTAATTTATAATTTCATACAATAGGCATGTACTATGAATGGAATTCTTTAAGATCAATGTAATTGAAAAGATGGGTAGTGATAAGGGGAATTTTCAAATATTAAATGGTGTTTTAATTTTAAGAATGTTTTTGAAAAACCTAAAGGGAATAGATATGTCCCTGCCCTGGCTGGTGTGGCTCAGTTAGTTGAAGCATCGTCTTTGTAAACCAAAAGGTGGTGAGTTCAATTCCCAGTGAGGGCACATACCCAGGTTGCAGGTTTGATCCCCGGTCGGGGGGTGTGCAGGCCATGTTTTTCTCTTTCTCTCTCCCGCTCCCTTCCTCTCTCTCTAAAACCAATAAAAACATATTTTTAACAAAATTGTTTAAAAAAGAAATAGATATGTCGCTTTTGAAAGCTTTATTTCTATTTGCCATTACAGAAGGGTTCCTTCAGATTGAACATAATAGCTAACCTTAGGACAGCACTTCACAATATCAAAGCACTTTTACTAGTGTGTGTGTGTGTGTGTATGTGTGTGTGTGTGTGTGTGTGTGTATATATTACTCATAAGATCCAAGCTTAATAAATATATTATTTTTTAGCAAAACTATGCAGAGAAAGGAGAGTAGAAAATAATTGCCTGCTTTTGTTCAATGATGCTTAGCCGTGACCCATGTGTGTTTGGTACCAGCTGAAACTGAGGTGGGGGAAAGCCACAAAGTACCATGGAGTGGAGGGGTAAGGGATGGAGGTGTTTGGAGGCTGTCAAGTGAACTCAAAAGGAGTTGGGAGGCTTTTCAAGAAATAAATGATAAAGATTTTTTTCAAGGCCTTTGAGTTTTCAAACTGGAAATGCAGCTCAGCCAAAATCTGGAAGTGTTTCAAAGAAGAAGTAAAAAATAAAAGATCTTACAGTAAAAGATGCATTCCTTGGAATTATCAGTCTGTATTCTTGGCCGTAGGATTGGTCCAGGATGGTTATCGGTCAGATAACAGATAGCAGGATGCCAGATGCCAGGTGGTCTGGGAGATGGGCGCCAGGAGGTCTGGTCCAGTCCAGTGGTTTGGGTAATAGAGGCCAGGTGTGTGTGTAAGTGAGTCCTTGAGGGGGCAACCAGAGGGTTATCTGGAGGTGCAGATGTGTATCTAGGCTTTGATGCAGGACTGGAAAGTCCAAAAAAAGTTTAAGTTCCCAGGCTAGTTAGAACAGGAATGTAGTTTTTCCTTATGCCTCAACCTTTATAATGTTCATAATTTTAGCATCTTGGTGAAAGTGACTCCATTGTATATACTCACCATCTTCACTCTTCCCTGAGGCTAAGGCAGGGGTGGGCAAACTTTTTGACTCGAGGGCCACAATGGGTTCTTAAACTGGACCAGAGGGCCGGAACAAAAGCATGGATGGAGTGTTTGTGTGAACTAATATAAATTCAAGGTAAACATCATTACATAAAAGGGTACGGTCTTTTTTTTTTTAGTTTTCTTCATTTCAAACGGGCTGGATCTGGCCCGCGGGCCGTAGTTTGCCCATGGCTGGGCTAAGGACTGGTGGAAGTCCACTGCCCTGGGAGCGGGGGTGGCCCGTGGGTGCTCAACTCCGGAGACCGATGGATGTGGAGGCTGCAGAGGATCTGGCCAAGTGAATGCAGAATCAGGGCCGAAGCCCAAGACTCTCATCTGCCAGAAAGGGGTATAAAGCTAGAAGGATGAAAGTGGACACTTGAAAGAGTTTCAAGATCAAGGACAACATAACCAGAGTGGGTCAAGATAAAGAAAACAAAACAAAGCAAAATAAAACAGGAGGATTGGGAGAAGGAGAGAATATAGAGTAAGAGTAAGGACACGGAGGGCATGTGGGCACTAAAGAAACCTCCCCAAGACCCCTGCCCCCACAAGCACAGCCAGGCCAGTGACCCTGCTATTCTGCTCCCGCTGCTCTGGAATCAATGCCATAGTTGCAAGTTTGAACTCTCCATGGGCTCTTATTTCATTTTATGAGTGAAACCATGCCTTGGCTGACAGCTTCTTCTCAGTAGGAATCTACTGCATGCTTTCATTTTTTTTTTTTTTTTTTGGTATCAGAATAGGTCATTGTCTCATATTATGTGAATGTGCTTAAGTTGTATCGACTCATAAAATTAAGACATCTTTTTTTTCATAGTTTTTATGTGGTGGGAAGACTAATTTGCATATTAGAACAGAATAGTCTAATATGCAAATAGACTGAATGAAGGAACAACAGAACAACTGAACAACAAGTTGCTATGACGTTCGCTGACCGCCAGGGGGCACACGCGGAACATGGCAATCTTCGGCAGCAGGTGGCAGAGTATGGAACATGGGCATAGGGCTCTGGTGGGATGGTGGAGTAGGTGAGCAGGGGTGCCAGACCAAGGTGGGGCGCCGGTTGCTGTCACTGGGGCAAGCCTCTGATGGTTACTGAAAATTCTTTGCTCCGGCGCACCCCGGTCCTGCCCAGTGCTTGCACCTGCTGACAGTGCCTGGCATGGGCCCAGATCATTCAGCACCATCATCGGGTGCGAGCGGCGGCTGCCAGCCCCTATCAACCCTGAGGGCTTCTCCACCTCCCCCTGCTCCTGAGGGGTGATCGGGGCAGCAGCTGCTGCTTGTACCCACTGCTGGCACCAGCCCCAATTGCTCCATGCTGTCAGCAGGTGTGAGTGGGGCCAGTGCTGTCAGCATGTGGGAGCAGCAGTGGCAGAGTGAGATTGCTGGCAGACCAGGGGCCGCGGTGGGAGGGGCCAGGCAGGAGCACAGAGGATGGGCCGAGACCTGCCCCTGTGCCCACCGCAGCCTCGTGGCCCACAGTTTCTTTCAAGGTGAAGTTTCTTTCATGCACTGGGACCCTAGTAGAAAATAAAAAAAGAGCCCACACAGTTCTGAAAGCGCATTTTAATCCCCTTCATTACTGAGCCAGATCAATTTCCTTCTCCCTGCACATGCAATAATGAGTCCCAGCCAAGAACCCTATCTCCTCATTCCTGTGCACTAAAGAGGCTTACCCAGGCCTTCAAGAAAGGCCTCCACGTGACTCAGCTCCAAGTTCCATCCCCAGAAAAAAAAAATGTGATGCTGCTTCCTATTTGTAAGATCTATTCCCTTCCCGTTCTCACTCACATTTGTTATCTCTCTTGTCACAGATGCTGATTCAACAAACACAAATTCAGTTATACCTTCTCCTTCATCTGGTGCAGTGGCAGCAGCAGAGACAGGAAGAGCAGGGCATTTAAACCTGGGCTCTGAAATGCCTTTGCATGCGGTTTAAAGAACCACCAAGTACTTCCATCCCAGCATCCTTGTGACAGCTACATCCTGGTAATTGAGTGGTCCATGCTGCTGAGACTGACAGGCTGCCTCTCCTCGCAGCCACATTCTCCTTGTGGGCCATCCTCCGAGCATTCTCCTTAAGTGATGCTTAGAGAAATATGCCCAGAGGTTCTGAACCCAAGGCCAAATAGCAACATTAATTTTGTACTTTGATCTAATCCTGTTACTGGGAGCAAGACCCATCCGGTAAGAATGGAGCATGGATACTCAGAGGAGCCAATGGGAGTGAGGAAGGCTCACCAGGATCTCATGGCAGAACAGGGGCTGGGAGCGGGCCTGGTTGCCAGCTGACGAGCTTGGGGGCTGGGTGGGAGAGGGCGGTGGGGTTGCAGGCTCGGGGTTCAGGGGATAAGCAAGCCCTAGCCATACGGAGGCAAACAGGAAGTGCTTTGGCTGCAATAAAGCAGAACGGCAACCTGACAGGTGAACGGAGCCTTCTAGTGGGAACCCGGACAGTCGTCGGAAGGTGTGGCAGGGCGAAGGCATGGGCTAGCAGCTGTGCAGGTGTGCAGAGCCCTGGATGTGGTTTAATGCTCTACTTTCCTGGTCTCCAAACTCTTCATCATTTTTTAACAAGGGGCCTGACACGTTCGTTTTGCACTGGGCCAGTCCTGAGTTGTGGTTGGGGCCTGGGCAAAGGAGGGTCGGGTGACATTTCTGCTCAGGTGACATGGTCCCAAACTTCCATTTAGGGCTTGAAGCAAAACTCCAACCCCTGTTACAGTCTCCATCACTCTCTATCCCTTTACCCTGCTTGATGTTTCTTCAGAGCAGTCTTCACTTCCTGAAGTTAAGAGTGTTTATTTTTCACTTGTTTATTGCCCATTTCTCTTTCTCCCATGAGATGCAGGGACTTGGTCCATCTTGGTCATTGCACTATCCCCAATTCCTACAACAGTGCCTGACACATAAAAATGAGTGCTGTATGAGTGGTTACCACCAAGCCTGGGGAATGCTGAGGTTCCCAGGACCCCAGAGGCATTGCTGGCCTCCACGGGGATCCAGTCTTACCATATCTGGGAGGCTGGGCAGTCTGGCCCAGAAGATGGGCGGCTCTGACTCAGGGACCAAGGAGGACCGGGCGTCCAGGGAGAGACTTGTGGTAAGGGTAAGATCCGTGTTTATACTACTTAGCTGCATTCTGCCTCAGCCCTCTGGGAATGGGGAGACTGGACAGAATAACAAGTGTAGGAAGGAGCATCACTAAGTGAACCTGAGATAGGAAAAGGCAGAAATGAGTTGGGGGTTGCTGACCTCCATATTCTTTTGACTGCCCAAGAGTTATGTCCAAATTGGCAGGTGAGACTATTGTGTTCTAAAAACAAACCGGTTGTGCTGAATTGTTCTCACTCCCAAGGACTTGGTGGCAGCTTCCAAAGTTTCACAAAAGCAGCTACTGATTGCACTTGCCTATGGGACCTGATTGAAGACCTTACCCATGATGTCATCCTTCAGGGTTTTAGGATTGTCATAAAACTAGCTTTTGTCATTGCACTTCTCCTTCTGCAAATGTTCTGTGCTCATGAGGCCCTGTTTCCATGGCCACAAGTGCTCACAGTGGCCTCCTGACCCTGGAGTGTGCCTTGGGCCAGAGAAATGCTCCAAAACGGATCAGCCTCTCCCCTTCTGCTTTGTCTCCAAGGCCTTTCCTCATCTCTGACTCCCCACACCCTACCTTCCCTTGACTTGCACGATGGACCAACTGAGGTGCTGTGACTGTAATTTCAATAAACGAAGAGCTTGTATCCCTACAGGCAAACCATGATACATGTGGAGGCATGGGGCATAGAGTAATTTTGTTGATTTCTGATTAATCTAAATGTTTGGGAAACGAGTTAAACCAAGAAAAGCCTTCCATACTGGCAAATCAGCTGCCGTGGCTGATATTGTCACTTCTCCTGGTCTCAGGTTAGTTCAATGCAACTTTCTCCTCATCAGTCTCACCCCCAAGCAGAGGATATGAGGATTGGCCAAAGGACAAGCAACCACTGGGTTTATCACTTAGGCAGGATGGAAGTTTTACTTAAAAACAGGAAGTTATTTTAAGTGTTTTAAGTGTTTGATCCTTGCATTCCCTGTAGCATACTGGTTAAGTATAAGGTCTCTGAAAGCAACTTGCCTGGGTCCAAACCCTGTTTCTGACATTTGTTAGTTCTGTAATCGTTGGTAAAATATTTAAGTTCTCTGTGCCTCAGTTTCCTTCTCTGAAAAATTAACTGAGAGGCTTAAGTATCATTTGCCTCTCACAGTTCTGAAGACTGGGAAGCCCAAGACGAAGGCATCATCAGATAGATTCCCGTCTGGTGACAGCCCACTTCCTTCTCCTTGAAGTGTCACCTGGCAGAAGGGGCAAGGGAGCTCTTTCCGCCTCTTTTTACAGGCATTCATCCCACTCACCTCCCAAAGGCCCCAGCGCTTAAAACTGTCACATCGGGAATTAGGTTTCAGTGAATGAATTTTACGGGACACAAACATTCAGCCCAAAGCAGTGCTACATATAAAATGCTTCGAAAGGGCTTGGTGCGCTTTAAGAATTCAGTGTATGCTGACTGTTAATGTCACTTTGTTATTCTTAGCACCACCTTTATCAGCCCATCTCTTCTGATGGGAAATCAATTCCTATTTTCATTTATCCTCTTCCTGTTTGGACTTAACTGTGCCGGAGGCGAGGGGTGTGGGCTGAATGGGATGGCATTTCTCAATTATTAATCCACTATTTAATCAATTAGTAAAGATCTCACAGTTAACACAAAAGGCATAGTGTACACATTTTTTTGTGCAGGGATTGGACTGAGCAGTGACTGACCTCCGGAGGCCTGGCCTGATGACTATGTCACGGCTCAGTTTTCTGCCTGTTGGGCACAGGCTGTTCAATAGGATGACCAGATATATCGTGTGACAAGCAAAGACAGATGGACTAGCACTGCGGAGTGCATTGTTTATAATGTTCATTTAGGGTTCCCTAGAGTCACATCAAGGCTAAGGCTCACTGGAAAGAATGGGAACCAAACCAAACCCATTATCAGAGTGGAGCATCTTTTTCTAAGGCACCTTATAACCAGGCGTTCCTCCAAGTCATATAATCTGCAAACCAGAGATAATTACACCTGCCTGCTCTGTGTCACACAGAGGCAGTGTGTGGATTAATTAAAATCATGACTGCCAAGCACACCGAGCTCCTTTGAGATAAATGCTCAACAAATGCAATCTTAAATTATTATTTAGAACTCCATTCGGTAAATGTCAGGACAGACCTTCAGCTTATGAGACCAGCCCACATCTGCTGGGCTGAAATACCCCTGGGGATAGAAAGCCTGTCTGAAAAATGCCGACCACCACACTAACACATTCCTGGAGAACCTCTGCTTTATATGGTCACACACAACCTGACAGATGCTTTTGTAACTGCTCTGAGTCTCACACCAGGTGCCTGCATTTGGAGTTACAGCTTCAGTAGCAACATTGCTCCCTTCCAGAAGGAAATCTCCTCTATAGTTATGGCCTCATTCAGCTGATTTCCTTCATGTAACTTTATCCTCATCACTGCAGAGTGACCAGTTGTCCCAGTTTGTCCAGAATGCGGGACATTCAATGCTAAAATCAAGATAGACTATGGAGCCAGCTGCTCACCCCAACTTGTTACTAAATAGTAATGATGCCAAAGTGCGTTGTGACTGCCTAATGTACCTCTGGTTTGTAAAACATTAGGTTTGGAACTGACAAGAAGAATTACTTTGTACAAGGTACAGTTGTAAATGCTTTAATCTTAATACCATAACTCCTGAAGGAAGGCATTATCGCATCCATTTAACAGACCAGGCACATGGAGATAAAGGAATTTGCTTAAGGTTACACAGCTGGTAACTCGGAAGGACTGGGGTTCCAACCCAGGTGACAAGGTACCAGGCCCGCACTCTTAAGTACCATACAACACTGGCTCTAAGACAATTTCCAAAATGCGGAGTTGATGGTTTTCCTACAAAAAGAAGACATTTTTTTCTTCCTTTATATCTGACTGTTATAAGAACCCAAGTGAAGGGTACAAATACAGGTACATACCTTCTCTATTTCTCCAATTAAAAAATGCAAACCAGTTCAGTCAGTGTGGCTCAGTTGTTGAGCGACGATCTATGATCCAGAAGGCCACTGTTTGATTCCCAGTCAGGGCTCATGCCCGGGTTGCAGGCTCAATCCCCAGTAAGGGGCATGTAGGAGGCAACCGACCACTGATTCTCTCTCATCATTGATGTTTCTACCTCTCTCTCCCTTCCTCTCTGAAATCAATAATATATATATATATATATATATATATATATATATATATATGTATATGTATATATGTATATATGTATATGTATATGTATATGTATATGTATATGTATATATGTATATGTATATGTATATGTATATGTATATGTATATGTATATGTATATGTATATATGTATATATACACACAAACCAGCTTAGGACTCCCTATGCCAGACAGTCAGCAAACCATTCTCTCCCTTTTCCTTTTGAGTTCTCCTCTCCCTCTGAATTGTCCTAGGCTGCAGGCTACACAGGACACACAATATGGTTGTGGACAGCTTGGGAAGCCCTCTGGCACCATTACTGCCCCTCCTTTGCACTGCTGCTTGTAGGCTTTGCTGAGAGCTGGCCCATAGGCTGACCCATCACAGCAGGTTGGACCATCACTGGCCCTGACTCCGCTTTCTGAGATGGACCAGACAGCCTCTCAGTGCCAGGGATGGCCAGAGATGACACTCCTTGGTTGACTTGCTGGAGTCACAGCTCTCTATGCCCTGGGTGAGAACAGTGCCAAGCATCTGCCCACTTATGAATGCAGACTTTCTCCCTTCTCCTCCCCAAAGACACATGTATCTTGGGGTCAGGTTGCTTTTCCTTTTCAAACCTCAAAAAAAATGCTGGTTACAATATCATTTTACTGCAATTAAGTGATCTTCTCATGGTCCTAAGGACAGCAATCTTAGCTCTGCTGCTGTAACAAGTGCCATAGGCTGGGTGGCTTAAGCAACATAGATTTATTTACTCACTAGAGGCCCAGTGCATGAATTTGTGCATGGGTGGGTCTGGCTGGCTGGGGGAGGGGCTGCAGGCAGTTGGCTGGCTGACCCTGCCCCCTGGTCGAACTCCAGGTTGAACTCCTGGTTGAGGGGACAATTTGCACATTAGCCTTTTATTATATAGGATGGTTTTGGAGCTTTGAGATCAGGGTGCCAACAGCTTTGGATTCTGGTGAGGGCTTTCTTTCTGGCTTTCAGAAAGCCACCTTCTTTCACATGGTGGAGAGAGAGCTCTGGCATCTCTTCCTCTTCTTATAAGGACACTAATGCCATCACAAGGGTGCCCTCTCCTGACCTCACCAAATCTAATTACTTCCTAAAGACTCCATCTCCAAATACTAACATACAAGAGATGAGGGCTTCAACATATGATTTGAGGGGGTTGGGGGCTATTCAGCCATAGCAGCAGCTGATTACCTTCTAGGGGCCCTCCATCCCATGCCCCGCCCAAAGGTTAGATCCAGCTCTGGTAACTTAATGGTGATTTACTCCCCTTAGTGTGCCCAAGTCAAAATGACTTTCTGAACCCCTCCCTGTTTTCGCAGAAAAAGAACAAGAAATTACTTAATTCTCCAAGACAGTGCCTCATTCTACCTGTTCAAAATATCATCAAAATTCTGACCTAACTTACCTGGGGAGCAGTGACTACAGAATTGGATTATAGTTCCAAGTGACCTTGGCATATACTCACATCCCAACCTTTGATTTTAAATTCAGAATTAAGGTTAAAATAGCCCAATCAAAACCAAAGTATTATTTTTCCCATTCTATAATTAGCCATCACCATTAGCTAGATGTCAATTCCTGTTCACACCTCGTTTAGTGTTGCAGCATATGTAGAAGTGCTCCCAGAATCACGGAGCCCAAAACAGACACCCGTGACGCGGAGGGGGTGTGATTGGGTTATTGAGCTAGGATGATCGGGCCATCTGGACAAGTGGTCTCTGATTACCTGACAGCTGACTGACGGGGGATGTTCCATACGCCATAACATTTCACTCAGGCTTCTGACATCTGCCTTATATTTTTGTTTGTTTTTATTGTCATGCCTACCCACCCCACTACTCAAGCTTTGGTTTCATGAAAAAGCAATATATTAAAAAGCTTAAAGTGTTTCTCTGGTACCATGCCACCTCCCTGGAAATACCATTAATAGTTTGTTTCCTTAGGAGGGTAAAAACACAGGTCAGTTATGGGATCCTGAGCCAGGTGTCCTGGTGCTCATCCCATGCCCTCTGCTTTTGGCTGGGTGTCTTTGTCTGAGGAGTGTTGCAAGAGTTAAATAAGATAATGTACATAAAACAGCATGGTGTCCTGTGCAATGAAAATTAGTTGATTTTATTATTTTTATTCTCAAGAAGGACAAAATCATTATTTTTCCTTTGTGAGACATACTAACAGGCAGATGAATGAATATTTGTTGAATGAGGATTATTTAGACCAGTGGTTCACAGAATTTTGAATTTCAAAGCCCATTAAAACTTTGAAAAAAAGAAATTGGAATTGATATGATATAGACTGTTTTCTTCTTTTTAATTGAATTTATTGGGGTGATATTGGCTCACCAAACCATACTGGTTTCAAGTGCACAATTCAATAAAACATCATCTGCACACTGCATTGTGCACCCATAGCCCCGGGCAAAGTCTCTTTCCATCCTCATTTTACTTCTTATTTTTCTAAGCTAAGGCAAGGGAAAATTAATTTCCAGCTACAAGTAACAATATAGTGCTACAAACAAAGAAAGCTGTATTATAGATATAACCTATAATTAAAATGGAATATATTTAACTATGGAAAAACATGATGTATCTCTCGTATTTCTCTCATTTGCTGAGAAATGGTGTTCCCATGGTGGTCTGGCCTGGGACAGGGGCCAGCAATTAGGAATCATGAATCCAGTCCAAACCTTTGCCTTCAGAAACCATCTGAGCCAAACGGTTGTTGCTCCTAATTTTAGGGATAAAGATTTCACAGTCCTCCTGGCAGCTCGTTCTAAAGTTTAATCGCACTTAAGCTATATCTGAGCCGCCAGAGGACTGAGTCAAACCAGTGAAGGAAAAACCAGCTGACCTGCCACCTTCTGGGTGGGCTGTGCCTGCTGGGTGTTGACATTTATGATCAAATCTCCTCCTGCTCATTCAGACTTGAAGACAAGCCCCACACAGAGCAACTTCTCTCCACGGTAAAAAATGAAGGCTTTGTGACCATGCCCTTCCTCTTCTCTCTAGGATATACAGTCATGTGCCTCATAGTGGTGTTTGGGGTCAGTGATGAACTGCATACAGGATGATGGTCCCATAAGATTATAATGGAGCTGAAAAATTCTCATTGCCTTGTAGCCATTGTAAAGTCATATAGCAGGGCAATGCTCACGTGTGTGTGGTGACGCTGGGGTAAACAGAGCAACTGCCTTCCCGGGCATATAAAAGTTCAGCACCTACAATTACATAGAGTGCACAATACTTGAAGATGATAATGAATGACCATGTGATTGGAGGGTCAGCCTGCAGACCCAAAGGTCACCGGTTTGGTTCCCAGTCAAGAGCATGTATCTGGATTGCAGATTCCCTAGCCCTGGTAGGGATGTGTGCAGGAGGCAACCAACCCATGTGTCTCTCTCACATCAATGTTTCTCTCCCTCTCTCTCCCCCTCTTCCCTTCCTTCCGCTCTCTCTAGATATCAATGGAAAAAATATCCTAGAGTGAGGATTAAAAACATAATAAAATAAATTAAAAATTACAGTACTAATGATCTACCACTTTTTGTTTCTTTTCAATTGGGTGTCCACAAAACAGTTCATTACTGATTTGCTTCATTATTTACATCCCCTTGGTGTCTACATTTAGCTGCAGAATGGTTAGAAGATTCAGCAGAACACAAATTTAATTTTAAATAAATTTAGGAGCCAATCCAAAATTTATTTTCTTCAAAACTCTTCCTAGTGTAATGAATACATATTTTGAAGTGAAGGTTGGGATAATACATTCTGTGTATTTTTATCATGTTTTACAATTATCCTGTCTTCAGTCTCTTTACCCGAGGTGACATCTTTTCTATACCCTCACATCAAGATAAATGATCTAACAGCAGAACAGAATATTTAAAATGTTGATTACCCTAGAAAACTTCAAGGTACAAGGCCTCTGAATATGAGCAGAAAATAAATTCATAAAATATCAAGCTGCAAGCTCAATGATCAGGATACTAATTTATATATTTCTGTTTTTATAAACCCAACTTAAGATGAATCAAATAAGTTTTTGTACACAGAGGCAGACTCATACATTTTTTCCATGAGCCAGAGAATTGCTCAAAACACACTCCCCTTAGTTACTAAATGTTACTACTACATTAAACATTTTTCTAGTTCTGAATCAATAAAGAAAGGTTTATGTTAAAAAACAAAAGTGCTTCCAAGAATCAGGCAGACAGCTGAAAACAGGAAATATGTCAGCTTTATTCAACACACACCATTAAAAATGAGAGCATCGTTCCTCAGAGGGAGAGTATGCTTTGGGGAAGACAGGAACACATTGTTCTGCAGGGGAATTCTCTTTACCCAGGTGACCTTGTGCCATAAATTCTGAAATCAAAATTACACAGTACAAGCAGATTCCTTCTATGAGATGTCGGTATTTTGAATAAAGGCCTAATTACACCCTTTGCCTGTCTCCCTCAAAAGATAAAAAGATTTTTTTTTAAAAGCAAAGAAGGATCCAATGCCACAAGAATTTATTCTGTAGGGCTCTTCCCTAAAGGAAGATCTATCATTGTTACAATAGAAATAGAATTGGCTCTAGTGGCTGTTACAATCCAGTGCCCCTGCTTTTAGCAAATGTAAGAAACCAGGACATTACTAGGTCCATATACTATCAAGTGAATATCTTTTGAATATAAAACACAGTCTAGACTGCATGAAGGACATTGGAGAAGGCCACGGAGACACTGAGCAGGGGGAATGTTTAAACGCAGCCTTTATGGGAGCGACTGAAAAGAGAGGCCCAGTGGGGATGACACTGTCTGGGAAATGCTTAAATTATAACCCTCAAAGGTACAACTATCCATGTGTGTATGGACCACGTCTCCATAATGCTGCCAGTCATAGCTGATATATTACAGCATCGTTGCTATCCATAATCAACAGATTTACTAACGCGGTAATCGTATAAGTTTGGTGATAGTAATTATGACAGAATAAATAGCAGTCGGAATGCCTTGCTGCAGTTATTGATGTTGATGGCAAACACAGCCAAGGAAGTTTTTTGTTGTTGTTTTGTTTTGTTTTGTTTTTTAGGGAAGCCATCCAACAGGGCAGAACCTGCTCATGTTTGCCAAGAGAAAGATTTTATATAACATCAAAAACAGACTTCCTGAAGAACTGGGATTTCAAAATGCATGGGACCTAGCTGGGTTGGCTTAGTGGATAGACCCTTCAGACTGAAGGGTCCCGGGTTTGATTACAGTCAAACGCACTTATCTTGGTTGCAGGCTTTGTCACGTGCACGAGGCAATCAATCGATATGTCCCTTTCACATAGATGGTTCTCTCTCTCTGTCTTCCCCTCCCCTCCCTTCCACTCTCTTTAAAAATCAATGGAAAAAATATCCTCGGGTGAGGATTAACAACAACAACAACAACAATGCAGGTGGGGGTAAAAAGATGAGGGGGGTATAAATTAAATCGGATATGCTATGCACTACTTGCCTCAAAAGTCAAATAAAAGGTTCCTCTGTCCAAAAATTTAAAAAATAGACTTCCTGAAAGATGTCTAAAAGGTACATTGCCTCTTTAAACGATTTAGAAATAGTTCATTTATTTTTAAAGATAATCACATATGTGTTGATATAAATTGTACATGCAAGCATATGTTCGCCAGTCCCTCTCATGGAAAGGCTGTGGCTTATCCAAATTTGGCGCTGACACTGTCTGTCCATGTGCCCTGTCTAGTGAGAGCTTGCTGCTGTCCCACCCAGCGCTGCCTGTGCAGTTACTTCTACTTTCCTACCACTGATGCTGGTGAAAATAAAACCCAGAGACTTTACTGCTGGTAATTAAGAGTTCCACTGCTGCTATGATAGAAAGATTGAGCTGTTTGAGCAGCAGACGTTTTATCTGGTGGTTGGTTTTATTTCCTTGTGGCTTAAATTATGAATAAATGTTTTCCTTACTTCACTTTTCCCATAAGTAGTCTTTTCAGCAGCAAAATGACTACTCATTTTTTAATAACTGCCAAGCAATAAAGTGAGATGTCTATTTGGACGACAGTGGATCTGCATTGTAATGATTTCATTCATCATGCGTTTAGGAGAGCAATAGGAAGAGGCTTCCGGAGCCTCTGGAGAGGGCGACTCACAGGCTGTGGGAAGCTGGTATCAGCTTCCTTCATGACCGCTCTGGGACTGCACAGCACAGGCAAATAAAATGCAGTCAATGCCCTTACAGCGAGGAACTCTGCTAAACAGAGCAGAGTCTGAGCTTGTTTTTAGAAGTCTCTGCCGTTTGACTCAGCAATGTACAATTCGAGGAATTGATCCTGAGGAAATAAGTAGATCAATGGCAGAGATATACATTCAAGGACGTCCTGTGCACCATTGTCATAGTCCTCACCTTGGCTCAGAGCCTGGGAGCAGGACTTGCCCGGATACACGTGGGTTTATGTCCAAGATGGTCCTGAGAAGCTGGAGGGAGAGAGTAGGGGAGGGAGAAGGAATCACATATAATGAGGTGGATGCTTTGGGATACTGGGACTCAACTCCACTGCACCCAAGGACAGGAGGCTGCCGCGTTTATTCCCCAGTTCTGTCCCCTATGGCTTGAGGGTTGCCCAGAGCAGGGGAGCCAACTCTCTCTCATTTACTCTCAGGCTCCTTCAGCATCAGAAAAAGCTCCATGCTGGCTTGAGCTGGAGCTGTCAGCACAGGTGAGTCTGGGCTCCCATGACGTGTCACCATGGCAGGTGTGGCTGCGACCAGAGGGAGGCCGAGGAACAGGGCCCTGGGGCCCAGCGGCGTCACTGTAGCCCAAAGCTCAGACACCCAAAATGTCCCCGATAGGGGACTTTGAATAAATCAGTACAGATTCATACAATGGCATACTTTTGTGATCACCAACGATTATAATGTCTGTATGTTTTTACTGACATAAAGAAGCACTTGCCAACAATAAAAAGCAAGTTACAAAGCGGCACATATACTCAGCAACTATTTTTGTTTTTGAAAAAACTATAAGTATACAGATATTCTCTAGGTTATGGGACACAGAAAGAGCACAAAATTGTTCCATGCAAATTGTTCCATACAGTTTATAATTTAATTTGAGAGGGACATGGACATTTCGCAGGGTGTGCATGGGTAGCCCAGTGCAGAGGCATGTGGTGGAAAATGCATGCCAGGGCCCCGGCGGCTTCCCCGGCCCCTCACTCTGATTCCATGTGCCTGCCACGCTCACGCGTGTGGTCTGTGTCACTCACCTTCACTGCATTCTAACCGCGACTGCAGAGCGGTGATAAGGCAGAGGCCAGCCGTCTATTTGAAGGCATGAAAGGCGAAATACAGCATCCCTTGTACAAAGTTTGTGGCTCGTCACGGATGATTCAATAGTTTTAAAGATCTTGCCTTTTTAAAAAAAAATCATTTTAAAAGGGAATAGTAATACTGCTGGTGCTGCTGCAAAGGCAACAGAAGCAAGTCTAAAGCGCTTCAATGTGCATAAAATGTGATTTGCTTTGGACCTGTGAAAACGGATGGCTGCATAAATTGGAAGAGGTCTATATTCCCTAGGAAAAGTGGCTTCCTCAGCATGGTGGGATTACAAACTATATTCCTTTGTTGGCTTTTTTTTTTTTTTTTCCTAATCTAACTCCCAAAATTGTGTTAGTTGAGTAAAAAAGTGTGATGGTGAAGAGGACAGGGAAGAAAGACAGAGCCTCTTCTTAATCACTTTCAGCTATCATGGGAAACTGCCAGTGGTAAACACACAGAAAGGCGGTTCCAGAACCTCTGTGTAGGAGTCTGTTGGGTGTTTTGTAGCATTGGAGATAAGATAGAGACAAGATCAATTCCAGTTGTCTACGTGTCAGAAATGAAGGAGAGTGACTTATGGAGATAGCCACCAAAGTTCCCCTCCCCCACTCTCACCAATCCTTGACATCTCCTCCAGCTCCCTTCGAAGGTGACCCTCCAAGTGACAAGAGTCTGGGTTGGGCTTCACTTATTTCCAAAAACAAACCAGCTTCTTTTTATATATATATATATTTTATTGATTTTTTACAGAGAGGAAGGGAGAGTGATAGAGACTTAGAAACATCGATGAGAGAGAAACATCAATCAGCTGCCTCCTGCACATCTCCCACTGGAGATGTGCCCGCAACCCAGGTACATGCCCTTGACCGGAATCGAACCTGGGACCCTTCAGTCGCAGTCTGACGCTCTATCCGCTGAGCCAAACCGGTTTCGGCAGACCAGCTTCTTGACCTCATGGAAGAGTAAGGCCAGCTGGCTGGACTGTGGCGAGGAGCAGACTTCCCAAAGAGCCTCCTCTGTCCACCGGGACAAAGTGGTCGGGTAACTAGCCCAGCAGTTTTAAAGTGCCATATATTTTAAAATGTGTATGTTCCCTGACTGAATGAAACTATCATAAATTCTGTAAATTGAAGTTAATAAATATTTAAACGTTTCCGTGCATTAAAAAAACGAAGGCTGACAGGCCCTGAGAAGAACGGGGACATTTATTTAAATTTCATGCATTTTAATGGAAGAAATGGTTCCGTTGTCCTTCCTTCCTTCAAAGCAATGATTTTCACACTTGGATTCTCCACACCCCATGGTATCGCCAGTGATCCTAAGGGATGCACAGAATTGCCATTGCCTTGGGTTCAGTTCATCACATCCATTGATTTAATAGGTCCACCTGGACATTTTTCAAAGACTGTAATTGCAAATGCAGCCCGACAGGCTAGCAGGAGCTGGAGAACTGGAGTGGGCAGGGGGCAGTGGAGGTGGGTGATTTCTTGCTCATCAGCCACTCCAGCAAGGCACACCGAATGCTGGTGCCAAAAATGCTGACCCAAGGGGCACAGGGAGGGCCTCAGAGAAAGGCTTAGACCCCGGGGAGAGGCAAGAGAATCATGTGACAAAACTATGCTGCTTGCCTTCAATCTAATAAGTTCAAAAGCAACCATGTGCTATTTTCTCATTTTCTGAAATCTCTCTCTTCTTTTCGGGGAAGGGGTTTTGTTGGGTAAACTATCTCAAACTCAACTAATCCAGATTTATTTACATACATCCACTTCTATTGTTGGTAGCAGTTGTGAGATATTAACTTTTATACACTAGTTTACATTTTATAAAATGTTAGCTAATGTTTCCACCTCTGTGTCAGTGCTTCCTACCAGTGTCTCTGTCCCTCCAGGCCGCCAAGCAATTCTGCCTCATTATCTCAGGGGAGGAGGCGACTCTGTAGAGAGCTGGGCGGAGAGTGCAAGCAGGCTAAATCCAAGCCTCAGGGAATGATGAGGGCTTTGAGGAAAAATGAAATCTTTGGGAACAAAAATACTGTAAAAGATTGATTATAAAGGAAGAAGGCTCCTCTGGAGACTGGGAGGGATTTCCCCAGAAACAGTAGAGACCAGAAAGCAGAAGACAGATGTTACCTTCCTGGTGGTAACTCGGAGCTGAGAGGTGATCTTAGAACCAGGTGACAGATGAGAAGAGCTGATGGAGCCCAGGGATAGGAAGACCCCAGAGGTCTTCGGAGGGAATCTAGGGTCCTTACATAGCTCACAGAGAAATGTCCACACCTCCAAGGAGGTGCAGACCTGGGCCTAAAGGTGCTGGTTGGACAGAAAGAAGGAATATATCACTGACAACCTGTGAGGGTCAACGACTGAGGACAAGTGGGTGACCCAGCAGACACCTGTGTGTAGAATATGGAAACCAGGTGCCCCTTACTCCTACCATATACACAAGTTGGTATTTTGTGACCCGTTTCAAACTTACATTCAATTCTGTAAGAAGGAAGCACAAGTGTGACCGAGATTGTGTTGCTAGACTTGAAACAGACATTAAGTTTGCTGGTAGAAAATAAACAATGTTTTGTACATCTAAATTATGAACAAAGTTCATCTCACCTATAGCATTATTTATCTTTACTTTATTTTGTAGATGCTAGGATAACTAAACTGTGATTGTAGATTTTACCATTTCAAAGCATTTCCATGAACTTATTAAAATGTGATTTTCCCTCAAAGTGGTGCAGCAGGCAATAAGGGCTTTATGCTGTTAGCATAGATGAGGATGCTGGGAAACAGGGTGAGAGATACTAAGGAGATTGGTCAACATCACACAGCTGAGGCCCATGTCCAGTCTCACCAGACCAGTGCTTATCAACCCTTTCAAGGCATCCCACCACCACCTGCCACTTCCTGTGCCCCTTCTCTGTGAGAACCATAAAAAGTTTCAAGTCTTCTTTAGCATCATTTTTAAAATAATCTTTTAGAACAAATAGTGTATTTAAACAAAAATAAAGCAATGGGAAAGAGAATTGCTTTGCTTTTAAAGTTCACACCACCTACTTACAGTGTTCCTAAATAGTATTGAACTGGTAAGTTTTTTTAGGGTAAAAACCACTTCTTATGCTTCCCTTACTATGTTTGCATAAAGTGAAGTCAGGAAGTTATCTCCTTATTGGTTCACTCATTGTAGAATTATTAGGGCACCTTCAGCTGAAAATACTCAGAAAGAGAGGCTGGGAAGAGGTTGGAGACTAGCTGGTCAACGACCTGCACACGTCGTGAGAAGCACTGTGATTGGACAAGGTCACAGCCAGATAGGGACACGTTGAGAAGTAATAAAACCTGGGCTCCTTATTCCCTAAACACTGTATTGCCAGTTAGCTTGAGAAAAAATAAAGTCAAACTTTGATGAATTTAAACAATGTCCTCCAAACCCTATTTATAAAAAACCCTTACACACACACACACACACACACACACACACACACACACACACACATGGTTTTTAGCACATAATGTTCTCCTTCCTTGAAAACATTTTCTACATAGAAAAATGAGTCACAATAAATTTCTCATATTGAAAATGTCAAGTCCTAGTTTGTTAAATGATGATGTCAGTGGCTACAAAATGGGAATTTCTGGTTGAGGATATAAACTCTACAAAAGACTTGGATTCCAATATCTGTAGAGATGCGAGTGATAACGAGGAAGTTGCTCTGTGTGAGTTGTTTTGAAATAGTTGTGATGACTGTCATTGTTTGTAGCAAGGCTGCGCATGTGCTTCTCTGAGAGATCGCACTTACTGATATTTGTACTTATATTTGTCCCTGTCACTCAACTCCAAAGCGGATATTGCCAAACAGCCTCATTCTCGTGTAAGAGATGGGAATGACAAGGTACTGATATCTAATATGTCTAGGGATCATGCTAGGAGGATGTGGTGGGTGCTTCCACTTCTGTGGGAAACTGGATGACCTGCAGTGGCTTGAACATCCTATGACTAACTCACATGTCATTACTGATACATCCATTCACCAAATAGTCTACATATATGCACTCGGCTTCTTGGTAGTATTCTAGGTGCCAGGGATATAGCAGTTTACATTCCAGAGGGGAAAGAAAGAAACAATAAGCCCTAGCTGGTTTAGCTCAGGGGATAGAACATCGGCCTGTGGACCAAAGGGTCCCAGGTTCGATTCTGGTCAAGGGCATGTACCTTGGTTGCAGGTTCCTCCCCAACCCAGCCCCTGGTCAGGGCACTTGCAGGAGGCAACCAATCAATGTGTCTCTTTCACATAAATGTTTCTCTTTGTCTTTCCCTCTCGATTCTACTCTCTCTAAAAATCAATGGAAAAGTATCCTTGGGTGAAGATTAAAACAAACAAAACAAAAAACAAAGAAAGAAACAATAAAAAGTAAGAAAATAAATGAACAAGTTAATCACTCTTTTTCTATACTGTGCTAAGCACTTAATTGTATCATAGCATTTAATTATCAGAACATGTGAGTACTATTATTCATTTAGTGTTACAAATGAATAAGATGAAGGATAGACAGGGTCAATAGCTCTTTCCAAGCTCTCAAAGCCATGATTGGCAGATGAATTACTAATCCAAGAAATCTTATTCCAGGGCTCATACTGTTATCTGTTACACTATAAAATTTTATGAAAACCACCTATTAAATGATAGGCTGGTGTGGGAGACAGAATATGATGATCTAGTGTGATGGGTGGCATCCTATATAATAAAAGCCTAATATGCTAAGAGTCTGATCATCTGTTCAACCAATCAAAGTGTAATATGCTAATGAAATGCTAAGGCCGATCAACCGCTCGTTATTATGTGCACTAACCCCAAGGGGGAGACTCTCTGACTGGTAGGTTAGCTTGCTGCTGGGGTTCGGCAGATTGGAACTGAGTGAGACAGGCCAGACATACCCTGGAGCCCTCCTGTGGTCCCCCCCCCCCCCCAGCTGGCCAACCTCCCGTGTCCCTCCTCGGCCCTGATCGTGCACAAGTGGAATCCCTCGGCCTGGCCTGTGTCCTCTTGCAATCTGGGACCCCTTGGGGGATGTTGGAGAGCTGGTTTCAGCTTGGTCCCACAGGCCAGGCCAAGGGACCCCAACGAACTCATGCACCAGACATCTATTTTTAATATTTACACACAATGCCAAGCAAGAGTCTTTGAGTTCATGTAGCTGTAGTAACCAACGAGTTGATTTTGTTATCCTCTAGATCAGCGGTTCTCAACCTGTGGGTCGCGGCCCCTTTGGGGGTTGAATGGCCCTTTCACAGGGGTCGCCTAAGACCATCGGAAAACACATATATAATTACATATTCTTTTTGTGATTAATCACTATGCTTTAATTATGTTCAATTTGTAACAATGAAAATACATCCTGCATATCAGATATTTACATTACGATTCATAACAGTAGCAAAATTACAGTTATGAAGTAGCAACGAAAATAATTTTATGGTTGGGGGTCACCACAACATGAAGAACTCTATTAAAGGGTCGTGGCATTAGGAAGGTTGAGAACCACTGCTCTAGATTCAGGTTCCCTGTGGCTGGCCTTAAGAAAAAAAGGATGAAAGATCTGTGGCCGGCCTTAAGAAAAAAAGGATGAAAGATGTATTTCTGGGTTTGTGGAACTTATGGTCTGGTGAGGAAAAAGTGCCTGTAAAGGGAGGATCTTACATAATAAAAAGCTAATATGCAAATCAACCGAACAACAGAATGACTGGTCGCTATGATGTGCACTGACCACCAGGGGCAGATGCTCGATGCAGGAGTTTCCCCCTGGTGGTCAGTGTGCTCCCACAGAGGGAGCATCGCTCAGACAAAAGCCCTGAGCCGGGCTCATGGCTGGTGAGTGCAGCGGCAGTGGTGGGAGCCTCTCCTGCCTCCATGGCAGCACTAAGGATGTCCAACTTGGAGCAGGCCTAAGCCATCATTTGGACATCCCCTGAGGGCCCCTGGACTGTGAGAGGGCTCAGGCTGGGCTGAGGGACACCCCCTCCCCCGGCCCCACCGAGTGCATTAATTTCGTGCACCGGGCCTCTAGTAATTAGTAAGCAGTTTCATCAGGTGTACATGGGAAGGGCAATACACCCAGATTATAGGTGTCTGAAAAGGTTTTCTGGAGAACATGAGTCCTGATGTGGTTCTTCTAATATAAATGGGAATTAACAAGGGAAAAGGAATGAAAGAGGATTGCAATCCAAGACAACAGCCTTACCTTTATGCTTGGACTGTGGAGTGTGAGGAGCCTGAGATAGGAGGCCTGGAAGAAGTGAAGGGCTGCATTTGGGCGGGCTTGGGTTCTGCCACTAGTAGTTTGGTCTTTTCATCTACAAGTGATGGAAGTCACTGACTTAATTCAAGAAAGAGAATGGTATGATCCTATTTGCATTTTAAATTGTTCCTGTTTGGGCTCCTTGGTCACTAGGAGTCTGGTAAGAGATGAGTCCCTTTCTCTCCCACTCCCTAACCCAGCCACCAGGAGCAACCTGGGCCACTGTCGCTCCCCAGATATCCCACCACCAGTAAAATGTGCTAATGCTGATATAAAGAAAAAGATTTGAAATTGAGATGCAAGTTGACTAAATGATATCATGATTAGAAAATACTCAGGATCATGGATATTTTCTTCTTCTTCTTCTGCCTTTATCATATCTAATGCAAACCTTGAAACCAACAAGCTAAACATTTAACCAATTTCATTTGATCCTGTCAGCACTCCTCAGCTCATCATCAGTCATAGAGCCCCCAGGACTTAGCATGGCTGGGACAGGGAGCCTGGCTGGGTAAAAATATGGATCAAGATCAAGATGCCTTTTCAGGCCTCTTCCTAGTTAAGAAAACAGTTTTTAAGTGTGGAGAACCCTTGAATTTGAAGACTGATAGAACTGAATTCAAATTCTTACAATAAAGGCACAAACTTCATGGTAGCATACTGAACTTATTTTTTTCTTTTTTCTTTTTTCTATAAACAAGGGAATAAGACTATATATTTACCATTTGCTCTTTATGCATAAACTAGAGGCCCGATGTATAAAATTCGTGCAACAGTAGGCCTTCACAGCCGTGGCTGCCTCGATCCCTCCCTTGCAGCCATGGGGGCTGCAGCCCTGGCTTTTTCCTGGAAGGACGTCTGGTCTAATTAGAATATTATGCTTTTATTATTATAGATAGACTCTGGAAAGACACACAGTAACTGCCAGTGAGTGGTATGAGGCTGGGAGAATGAGAACAGAGTAGGGGAAAAATTTTTCTTTTTTTACATTTTTATTGATTTCAGAGAGGAAGGGGGAGGGAGGGAGAGAGAGACAGAGAGAGAGAGAGAGAGAGAGAGAGAGAGAGAGAGAGAGAAATATCAATGATGAGAGAGAAGCATTGATCAGCTGCCTCCTGCACACCTCCTATTTGGTATTGAGCCCACAACCTGGGCACTGGTATTGAACCTGGAACCCTTCAGTCTGCAGGCCAATGCTCTATCTACTGAGCCAAACCAGCTAGGGCAGGGGAGGGAATTTTTTTTTTAATATTATGTAGACACATTTTTTTAAATCTTTGAATCAAGGAACTAAATTACACGTTCAGAAGATATCTCACCTCTAAAGGGATATAAATATGACTACTGGTCAGATTGTGGTGAGGACTGAGATAAAACGTGAAATAATAGGACCCTGAAACCCAAGAGTGAAAGAGATATATTCCTTACCCTTAAGGAGGAGCATGTACTTCAGTGTGTTGGGGTTTCATCTTGATGGCAAACCAAGGAATGTACTTCTTCTTGGTCACAGTACAGAAGAGAAAAGATGGTATCAGAAGCAGGTTACTGATTGACCAGGAACCTGCCATGAAATATAACAGAAAAATGAGAATTTTCTCTTTCAAAATGTTCACTCAGCAGCCACTCACTTTATTTTTTATGGATTTGTGAGCTGGCGAAGTATCTCACTGTTTCCAAACGAGAAAAAGTGAGACATTTTCATTAAAAAAAATCTACTGCTCAGTTGGCCTAGAAGTACACGTATACTTTCCTTCCAAGTACAGACATTTTGGTTTGGCTAAAAGTCTTTTGGAGAAATATGTGGTGAATGGCAAGTACAAAAGTCAGGAAAATGGCATCTCAGTAACTTAAAGCAATAGTCATGACATTACTTGAATTCTTCGTAAAGATTAATAGCCAGTGATTTATGGGTTTAAGCTTGACTTAACATTTGCTTTTAGTTTCATTTGAGCAAATATTTATGGAGGGCTTTCTATGTACCTAACACTATTTTATATGCTGACTGGGCTTTTAAAAAAATACTGCATATAATTCAGCCCCTGTCCTCAACAGTTTTTTTTTTTTTTCCTTTTGGCAAAAATATATCAAGTAGCATGTAAGTGATTCTTTGCTTATATGTAATAAAACACCAGGCAATGAGAAAGCCCTGTTGGATGGGGTTGTCTTGGAGAGGGGGAGCCTGAGATGAACTTGGAAGAATTAGGCAAGCAGGACGGGAGAAGAAACCAAAGTGAAGTATTTTCAGTAATAACTGTAATCTCCACTTCTTCATGGCTAAACAGACTCAAATGTTAATTGTACTTTGCACCAGAAAAATAAAGCTATGGATATCAAGGTGTGCAGACTGGAGATCAACTGAATCTTCCTGCTTAACCATTTTTCTCTAAGTCACCTTTTGTAATGAACTGTTATGAGAAAACTGGGGCAGGAGCTGTCTTCTGAAAACAGGAAAAGGAACTGTGAGGTGTGAAAATGACGTCTGCTCTTTTTAGCCCTGGAACTGTGGGGGGCCTACCCACAACTGCCAGGGTCCAACCCCAGCGGGTCCAGGGGTTCCCAAAGGCGTAGACGGAGTCGGCGAAGAAGGAATGATACGGAGACAGCGTTCAGTTGATCAGCAGCCTAGCCAGGATCTCTAGCCAAGTTCTGGTCTGGATCTCCAGAGAGGTTCTGCTTCAGATCTCCAGCCAGGTTCAGTCACCAGGTTCTAGTCAGGTTCTCTTGCCATGTTCTATAGTCAGGTTCAGTCCAGGATCTATTGCCATGTTCTCTCCAGCGAAGTTCTTCTGTCTCCAGGCTCCGTGTAGGTTCTGTCTTCTGAATTCTGTCTCCTGAGTTCTGTGTTCTGCTGTCTTGTTACAACTGTATTTATACCAGTTGATTCAATCCTATCAATCTCTATTACAAAGGTTAGGGCGTTTCTTATCTCCATTCCAGGGAGTAAAGATTATGTAGCTTAAGCATGATTGTTTGTAGTTAAAGTGATTCACTACCCACCTGGCACTTAGTTAAGGAGTTTCATCCCCTCCCTGACTTCAGGGAAAAATCTCTACCTGGGGAAACAACCTTTCTAGGAGAGGCATCCCCTCCCTGACTTCAGGGAAAAATTCCTACCTGGGGAAACAACCTTTCTCGGAGAGGTGACCTTGGTTAAAACACACAGCGCTAAGGGGAGCAAACATATTAAGAACAGTATGCCATATATGCCAGGTCCCTTGAAACAGCAAGCATGGACCGGCTCCCGGCACACAACAGGAACGCGCCCCCAGGTAGCCGCAGAGCTTATCGCCAGCACCCCTGGGAGAACTTGGAAAATTGTTAAAAAGTGTTTGTGTGGCCCTGACCGGTTTGGCTCAGTGGATAGAGCGTGGGCCTGCGGACTGAAAGGTCCCAGATTCGATTTCGGTTAAGGGCATGTACCTTGGTTTCGGGCACATCCCCAGTGGGAGGTGTGCAGGAGGCAGCTGATCGATGTTTCTGGCTCTCTATCCCTCTCCCTTCCTCTCTGTAAAAAATCAATAAAACATATATATATATTTTTAAAGTGTTTGTGGGAAGTTATTTTGCATATTTGTCATCATGTAGATTATAAATTTGGTAAAGGCACTTAAACAATTGTGACCTTCTCTCAAGAAACTGACAGGATTAGTTTCCTTTAATAATGTCTTTTGACTAAAACATATCTATGGCCCCGCCCACATGACTCAGTGGTTGAGTGTCGGCCTATGAACCAGGAGGTCAGGGTTGGATTCCCAGTCAGGGTACATGCCCAGGTTGTGGGCTGGATCCCCAGTGTGGGGCATACAGGAGGCAGCCGATTAATGAGTCTCTCTCATCATTGATATTTATATCTCTGGCTCCCTCTTTCTTCCTCTCTGAAATCAATAAAACAAATTTTAAAAAAATTAAAAAAAATTATATACATAAATATATAAACACACATACATACACATATATGTATACTCATTATTTCACAATTTAAAAAACAACAGTCCCCTCATAAAGCTGTCACCCGATATCCTGAAGCCACAAATCGCAGCACCTGTGGCCCCTCCCTCTTCTCGGGTGGTGGACGCTGCCTTGCTGCCGGTTCAGTGCCGCCTCCTCGGGCCTGACCACGGCAGGAAATGAGAAATGCAAAGCAGACAGCAGTGCGGGGCGGCAGATGGTCATGTCTTTTTAAAGGGCATCTCCCCTCCATACTACAAGGGCTTATCTTTAAGCCTAGAAGCCAAACTCGATTCCTTCGAATTAGGCCAGTGGTCACCATCGGGGATCCAATAAAATTAATTAAAGGGCTAATTGGATGCAGAATATTATGCTGTTGTTACAGTCCACTAATGAGTAAAAACATGATAGTCTCTGCTTAGAAAGCTTATGGCCTGAAGGAAATACAAACTGACCTCAATTTCCTTTTTTCTCACTTGAGTGGATATATCTTATACCTTACTGTCAAGTCAGACAGGCTCTGTCAGGGAGAATAAGCTCCTTGTAATATGTGCTCAGAAAGAAACCTGCAAGTTAGAATAGTGAGCCAACAGAGTGGCCTGTTTCAAAGGCTTGGTTAGGGCCCCTTCCAAGAAGATCTTCGAAATAGAGATTAACCAGTCCTCCCATCTCTGGTCTCGGATCAAAAACACACGTGCAATCCTCCTAAAACCTGAAGAAAGAAAATTAACGGTTGCAAACCCTCTAAAATGACACAGTAATTTATTTTTCTTTCCTAAATTACTATTATTTTCATTGAGAAATCATGGTGTTTCACATTTGCTGACTTAATGCTGTAATGCTTGTATACTTGCGGAAAGGGGCTCCAGGTACGGAAGAGACGCATCTAATGGATAGAAATACAAACTGCAATGCTTTGCTCAGAGGGAAACCCTCTAATTTCAGTAAAAATTGAGTGACATGATGTTTTTATGTGAACAACCCAGGGTGAAGGTGTGCCAATTATAAGTGAAAGAATTAAAACATTCCTGAGAATAAACACTGGCGATATCTCTAAGAGTGGCTTCCCCTACATTGTTTTTGAGTGACAACTTGGAGGCATTTGTTTTAGAATTGTGTTCAGTTGTTTTCTGTGGGTCCCTGCCTTTCCCCTCCTGTCTAATGGAATGACTCCCAGGCTTTTCTGTGTCCTCACACTCACAACACTTCTGACCCTGGATGTGTGGGTTTTCCCCCCCCACCGACCGATTTGCTGACACAGCTGAGTGTCCTATAATTCAACTCGGTTCTGATGCAATCTACCTGGAGGGAGAGTGGGATCCACAGGTGAAGAGCTCACTCACCAGACGGCCCCACTTCAGACACCAATCGCCAAGTCTCAGCTGTCAACGTCTCACCTGTCCTTTTGACCAACAAGCTATGAATTGCGGTTCCCACAACCCCCTCTTTTTCTAGAAGGGTTTACAGAACTCAGAGAAACACATTGACCAGTTTATAACAAAAGATAAATAAAGGATACAGGTGAAGAGCCAAATAAAGAGCTACACAGACACAGTACAGAGGGCACCCAGTTGATGGAGCTTTTGTGCTCATGGGAGTGGGGGGTGCACCACTCTTCTATCACGTGGATAATTTAGCAACTCAGAGCTATCAAAACCCATTCTTCAGGGGTTCCAGTGGAGGCTTCATCCTACAGGCACGACCAGTCATGAGCCCCTCTCCCCTTCCTGGAGAATAGGGAGTGGGTTGAAAGTGCCAAGCTTCTAAGCACGACTTTGTCTTTCTGATGGCCAGCCCCCATCCAGGGATCCACCAAGAGTTGCCTCCTTGGAAAAAAAGATGCTCCTATCATCCAGAAAATTCCAAATTCAGGAGCTCTGTGTCAGGACCTGGGGTCAAAGTCCAAATATTAGCAGGAACGTGGGTCAGAAACCAGTACAGATATATTTCTTACTAGGGGCACGGTGCACGAAATTCGTGCACTGGGTGTGTGTGTGGGGGGGAGTGTCCCTCAGCCCAGCCTGCCCCCTCTCACATACTGGGAGCCCTCAGGCGTTGACCCCCATCACCCTCCAATCGCAGGATCAGCCCCTTGCCCAGGCCTGACGCCTCTGGCCTAGGCGTCCGGCCCGGGCAGCGGGGACCCGCAGCTGCAGCGGCCCCGCGATCGTGGGCTTCGCTTTAGGCCCAGGCAAGGGACCCCTAGCTCCTAGGACTGCCAGCTTCCACCGTGCCCAGCTCCCATCGCTGGCTCCACCCCTACTTCCTGCTATCACTGGCCAGGGTGGCAAAGGCGCCTGATTCTCTGATCATGGCTGGGGGGCAGGGCAAAGGCAGCCCCAGGGCCGCCTTTGCCCTGCCCCCCAGCTCTTAGCTCCCCCCTGGGTTTCTGATCACTGTCAGTGGCAGGGGGCTTCTTCCTGCTTTCCCTTTCGCCTCCCTGCATTGTGCCTACATATGCAAATTAACCGCCATCTTGTTGGCAGTTAACTGCCAATCTTAGTTGGCAGTTAATTTGCATATAGCCCTGATTAGCCAATGAAAAGGGTAGCTCGTACGCCAATTACCATTTTTCTCTTTTATTAGTGTTGATTATTTCACACCTAACCATGTCCGTTTCCTGAAGTTAAAGGCGAATGGCATAAGGCCCATTTTGACATTGGCCCTAAATTTGCGTGCATAACAGAACAGACATATCAGGGCAAGGCAAATCCTCCTGTCAGCTGCTTTAAGATTAGGTAAGGCCAGGTGACCATCTGAGTGGTTCCATAGAAAATTTCCCAGAAAGCAAAGGTACTCTCAGACCAACAAATACTCAGAATCAATTTCCAGACTGTTCATGGTTTTCCAGGCCCTTTTGAGCCAGTCCCCTCCCACCAGGGGCATGATTTCCAGTTGTCTTAATTGGTCCTTGGTTTTTAGCTTCTGCTTTGATCCCTGAACCACCTCCCCCACAGCCCTGTGCATCTTTCTCTTTTCCCAAAGTCCGTTGGTTGTATGAGGTCAATCCTATTGTCTGCTTTTGTGTCTCAGCCACATACTTTGCTCCTCCTCAATTTTGCACTCTTAAACTTTCGATTCCACACTCTGAAAGCTGTCAATTTTGTAACTCCGCAGAAAAATGCAACATGGCTGGGCTGGAGAGCCTGTGGTAGCCTCGTTAGCTCCTTCCAGACACATGCCATAGGGGCTGAAAAGGTTGGGCTGTTGTCTTTGGGCTCCTGGCAGAGATATTTTTCATGAAACTGGGTACTCCAGTTGGTGTTAACTTTTTGGATTCCAGTATGAAAAGAAAGAAAATAGAATGAAATGTGTATCTGGGAAGCACTTTGAAAAAATACTTGCAAACATCTGAGTTCTTTGTCAAAGTATGTTATACAAATTGTTCGATTATCAAGAGTGCAAGTGACACAAAAATTACGTGGGACTAACATCTGGCTATTCACATGTTAGGGAATTAGTGAGATTTAAAAGTCCTTTTGATAAAAAAAAATTTCTTAGTGATATGTCATTGTGTCTGAAAGTTCATATTTTCATGTTTAGAAGGCCTCTGTTCAAATGTAACCATTTTTTTTTCTGGGAGGGTCACATACACATTAATCACCATCTACATATTAGAAGCAGTAAGTGATACTGAGTCATAGCTGAACAGGCTCTGAAAAGAGTCAAACATGGAAAAGTCATGTTTTAAAGACAGGACATGTTGAGGATGTTTTAGAACTGTATTGTCCAATCTGAGAGACACTAGCCATGGGTAGCAGCTACTTACACTTAAATTAAAATAAATAATTTAATTGCTCAGTCACATTTCAAGTGCTGAATAGCCACATGTGTCTAGTAATTTACATATTGGATAGTGCAGATACGAAACTTTTTTTTTATGGCTAAAAGTTTTATCAGACAGCTCTAGTCTGGAGTAGAGGAGAGTTAATGGAGAGGGCATGTCTAAATGGACTGTTTCTGTTAATGGAGGGGAGAAGGTTTTGTCTCTCCCAGTTGCTGGTGGGGTGGAATTCTTGGGGCACCAGAGGTTCCCATGAGAGGATGAGATAGAGTAGAAAACTTCATTTCTATGAAATGACACTCCTGGGTTTCCAAAGCCCCATTTTCCTTAGACCAGTCATAGAAGAACTGTAGCTGGAGCTTCAGTACAGCCAGTGTCAGGAGTTTCAGCTCCATAGTGGAGCCAGGGCCAGTACAGCATCAGGCCACTGAATGTGGAGGTTGGCGTGGCTGTGGGCCACACGGGCAAATGCAAGAGACTCAAGATTGACAAGAGTCATGAGCGAAGCATGTCAAGAGAGAACTCCTCTGTTCAGGAGATTATGTATTCCCAAAGTTTCTGCACTTGCAGTGGCCACTGATCTCTGTTCTGGCCAATGATCTCTGTTCCCAGGTGTGATTGACAGACAAGTACCTTCCCTATGTCATCCCAAATTTACTGGGCATGCATCTTTCTTTCTTTCTTTCTTTCTTTCTTTCTTTCTTTCTTTCTTTCTTTCTTTCTTTCTTTCTTTCTTTCTTTCTTTCTTTCTTTCTTCCTTCCTTCCTTCCTTCCTTCCTTCCTTCCTTCCTTCCTTCCTTCCTTCCTTTCTTTCTTTCTTTCTTTCTTTCTTTCTTTCTTTCTTTCTTTCTTTCTTTCTCTCTTTCTTTTTAAATTTCTTCTCCCCGTGTTTTTCAGGAAATAGCTGGAGGTTCCCAGAGGAGTGCAAAGTTGCAGCTTCCTGGTGGAGCTGCCCAATAACATGCCTATAATGCCTGGCTCCACTCTTAGCTCCTTTCCTATTATTAACAAATCACTAATTACCATGGTATTATTTCTAGGTTGTACTGTTTCTATGTTTCACAGAACAACAAAGAAAATACTGAAAGAGATGTGGGAGATGGGAATAACTCCAATAGGGAAATGAGGTCTCATAAAGTGCAGGTGCCATGGAAAGGAAAAGCCAGCATTGCCTACTTCACCATTTTGTCTAGAGCCTCCTGATTACATATTCTATTAGGGAAAGGCTAACTTTTCCAGCATGTTACCTTTGGGTTCAAATTCTAGCTCTGCAAAATACTAGCTTTGTGGCTGTATTTTTTCTCATCCATAAAGCAGAGATTATATTTTCTACCCTACACCATTGTCATGAAGATTAAAGATAATATACATTATTCTGGTACACGGTAGGTGCTCAACAAATTAAAGTTATCATATCATCAAGCCCGTTAGCCTGCCTTGGAATACTGCCCATGACTCACACTTCTTTGGGTCTGTCTCAGTGTCCAGCACACAGTAGGCATTCCATAAATAGTTGATTAATTTAATTGAACTGGTGTACTCACTGTGGACAAAAAGATGCCACATACTAAACCTGATAAGCTCAGGGGAGGCGTGGGTGGTGGCTTTACAAACTCAGACCTAAAGTAACCGCATAAGATGGTCTGAAATGAAAACTTTTTAAACTAAAAGCAGTTTATGATTGGAAGTCATGTAGAATCTTCCCTAACAAAAGTATATCTTATCTTAATTAAGCTTGTTTATATATAGATGCATATGTCTATCATTTTACTTTTTATGCAATCCCTGAGGTTTCCCAACCCCCACTTTGCTTTCTCCCACCCGCGAAGTTATCACCAATGGATTTCATGTAACCCACTTACATCTTCTCTTTTGTTCGTAAAGTATAAAATAAGGTGAAAAAATGCCATTCTCTGGTGTATTTTCTCAATCTGTTGAGATTTTGCTTCCTGGAAATTGTCATCAGTTTGGCTCAAATAAACTCATAAAAATTCTCTATAAGTTTGAACATTTTGTATGTTGACATCCCTCTGTCTCTTTTTTACACTCTTGCTTTTACTATGAATAAGGATCCTGTGAAAGAAAGATGCCGCACAATCTCTGATGTTATTGGTACAGTAAGAGTAATTAATATGAAACAGGATCAGAAGACAACAGTACCTTGGAAACTAATCCTTTTAAATGAATGGAATTGAAAGATTATAATTCATGAAATAGCACTTAAATGGTACTGCTTGGACAGTTAGTGCTTGTTATTTATATTTGTTGAATTTTTAAAATTGCACCCTTCACAGAATTGCTTCAGGGCAGAAGTACAAAGAATTAATAAATACATCAATTATCATAAATGAATCATGAAGTGGCAACAGTAATTAACGGCTTAAGCTAATATAGTAAAAAAAATTCAACAGTAGTCTTAGTGCTCCTCTGCTGGAAAAAAGTTGGTTAAAAGAGCTGATTGAAAATGGAATCAAGGGTTCATCTGGCACATTCTGTTGTTGGTGGGGTGCTCACCATGTCCCCACCTGTTGCTGGTGGGTGTTGGATTTTTGTAGTGCCTCAGGAATAACAATTTCCTGAGCCCCCCACAGGAGGCTGAGGTATTGTGGGAAGCTTTATTTCTGTGGAATTAAACCCCTGAGTTTCCAAGGTCCCATCTCCCTCTGCCGCTCCATGGAAAACGTCCCATTTTGAATTCAGCAGAGCTAGAATCAAAGCCACTGCCCAGCGCTTCTCTTCCACACTGAAGCACAGTCCAGTCCGGCTAGCTTAGCTTTTGTTCCCAGCTGCAGTCCATTGCATGTGGGATCCTCATGGCCACAGGCCCTAGGGCCACACGGCTATAGAGAGCCCACAGGTGAATGCAAGGAAGCAGGGGAGAGGCAAGCGGAACAAGAAAGAGAATTCCTTTGTCTGGGAATTACTAGTATGCATGCCTAAATTTTCACAGGCTTGCATTGGGGTCCAACCACCTGGCCAATGATCTTCGTTCCAAGTTAGATGGAGAGGCAAGTACCTTTCCTATGTCATCAACTTCATTGTACATGTGCCCCCTTTTCTGTTTATTGAACCCCTCCCCCCAGTGATCTGCAGGGAGTGGACTGTTGGTTCCCTGGGGAGTATACAGTTGCAGCTTCCTGGTGAAGCTGCCCAGACGACCATGCTTAGGTCTGGCCTCTCCTTTGCTCCTTCCTATTATTCATATTTACTAGCTAATTACAGTAATAACAATTCCACTGCCTTAGTGTTTAAACCAATGTGGATGGTTACCCTCCATTGTAAAGCTTTTTATAAGGCATTTTATAATCTTTTTAGGTCTGCACTCGTTGTGATATTTTTTTCTTTTAGATATCTATAATGACTATTAATGTATACCTAAAAATGTATTTGATGTTTGAATCTGTTAAATGAGACATTTGAAACTTTCAGATGAGGAGTTTTTATACTTGGCTCCAAGGAGTCCAGAACCATTTGGGGTCTTGGAGGACAGAAAGGAGGATAGCATGTGTGAACAGGCACCGATCTGGACACCCTCTTCCCAACCCCGACACTGCCCTCCCAACCTGGGTTAAGCCAGTGCAGCCAAAATTTTATATACTTACTTTTTTTGCTTTAGTTGGATTTGTAAAAAGTTTCCAAATATTTAGAAATAGTTTGAAAATCAGTGCATTAGTTAATTCTATTTTTTTTGCTCCTTTAAGTCCTCATAAGTCCACTTAAGTAGTTCACAAACCTTAATGCCAGGTTTCATCCCCACAGATTCTGATTCAGTGCATTTGCTGGGGACCCTGACATTTAAAAATATTCCCCAGAGGATTTTAACTTGCAGCCAGAGCTGAGAACTACTTTTTAGTCCAATTGCATTGATCTCTTTTTAAGTGGAAATGAGGATGAGCTCATTTATTTTTCTCATTTTTCTTCTACCAAAGAATAGAGTTTTGCATAAGAGAATTAATGTTTATGGAGATTATTTTATTCTTTTTTTCTCATATTTCTACATAAATCAATATTCCCATCTTGACATCTACCAGAGTAACTGCTATGACTCGCAAACCATTTCAGGTCACCATTGAACTCTACTGATTTGTAACTGTTATCAAGAGGAGATATAGTCATTTAATAGATGGAGGTTTTTGTTAAATCTGTAAGTGCCCACATATAAATGTTAGCGTTGAGATTGCTAAAACAGTGTGAGAGTGCATTTTGCCTTACATGTGTTATTTTATGTGCCAAAATTGAACCTATTATTGTGATTTGCACATAGTAGGTTCACACTAAATGATGAATAGCTCACCATAGGAACCCATGCATTATTCTACATATCTGTTATAGCATGTGTAAATGTTCAGCTGCTTTTACATACCATGTAGTCTGAGCTGGGGTTTGCCATCACCCAAAGGACCAACACCGAGTTAACAAGGTCAGCATTCCTGGGCCTTAAAAATTTTTAAATAAAAAAATCTTTTTATTTTTTAAACCAGTTTTATGTTTCAGTTATGTGGCTACAAATTTGGTAAACAGGCACCAGGCGGGTAAGGAACACCCTACCCTTGCTCTCAGGAGTTCCATTAACCAGGAAAGATTGAATTTTATCACAGGAGAGGTGACTAGAATTCCACACTCAGACAAACTTTGTCACAAACTTTCACATCTCCCATCTGTTTTTCTAAGGGCCCATTTATTTTTCCTAAAAACCAACTACTCTCCTCTACGAGGCCTTTCCTTATTAAGAGGGTACTTCAGCCTGAATTCTAGGCTACCCTTTTGAGTTACCCATTTTCCTTTGGGTGTCTCCCATGTATACATGAGGCATACATGCTAATTAAGTTTTGTTTCTTTTTCTCTTGTTAATCTGTCTTTTATTATAGGAATATCAGCTAAGAACACAGAAGGGTGGGGAGAAAATTATTTTCCTCCCCTTCATACCCCAGCCCCTGGAAACAGGGAACCTTCCATTTCCACAGCTGCCACAGCTTCAACTTAAGCACTTAATACTCTGCCATTTAGTTTACTCTTTGTGTTTGGCCTCTGGAAATTCCTTTACTTTCTAGTATTCCCAGATGAAAATTTAAGGACACTCATTTTTGTTCACCTAGCATCCTTAGGAATTTGGTAGATGAAAAATTTTCAGTTTATTCAGTCTATAATATTGCTGAAACTAGCATCTAAATAACTGGTGGGTTGGTGGGACCCTAGGACTCCTGAGGCCTCATTGGCTCAGGTCAAGCCTGACTATGAGACACTACTGGCTGCTCTTCCCTTGAGGACCATGTCATGATGACCATGCAAGCCTCTCCGCACCGGTCGAGGTACAGGCTCAGTGGGAAGACTGAGTATAGTATTTCCAATGGATTACCTGAGCTCTATGGGTATGGTATATGATCCTGATATACTTTTGTTATTGAGAGCCATAATTCTTCACTTCTGGATTTTTTTTTTTTTTTTTAGTTTGTCTCTATTGCACCTGTCTTATGGTCAGCCCCATCCTAGCACTATTGGGTAAATTTTGGCTCCTGACTCAGATTTGCTTTTCCAATCTCCCACTCCTGCCTGATCCCAAGGTTTCAGTTTATGATCTTTCCTTTGGAGAAAGAATCTTCCCAATCCTGTCTCCTTTTTGATGATATAGTTTGTTCCTTTCAGTACATGGCTCTAACCCAGAAAAATATTGCAGTTAAATTTGTACAACTATAGGGTGGGGCAAAAGTAGGTTTACAGTTGTTTGTATGAAAAATAATATAATAATCAATAAATAATAATACATGAATAACCTCTGTGTTTTGCATACTCACAACTGTAAACCTACTTTTACCCCATGTTATACTTTGAAGAACAATGGGATACCCAAATGGTAAATCCCTGGGACTTAATTTGCCCTGGTGCCCAAGGTCTTACGGTGGAGGGAGGTGCACATGAAGAAGAATTTATAGATTATGTCAAATAGTCTAGTTTCCTGAGTTTAGTCACTGAAAGAATGAATTGGGGGCCATGCCTCGGCAACGTGTAAAGGGACACATTTTGGAGTAACAAAACCTAGTACCTGAGCATTTTTAAAGAACACTTTATTTTCAAGACTTCTCTCTTTTTTTGAGATTAGAATGTTTAAACCTTAATTTCTTGGCTTCAGGTTAAACTTCCTTAACATGCACAATAGGGGGTAGGGATGGGGTGAGGTGGTAAGTTTCTGGTCCCTCATAAGGAGCTGCTCATCAAACAGTCTTCTGAGACTGAACCAGCAGGTAGAGGCTCAAGAGAACAAGCCAGGGTCACCCGTACAAGAGGTTGCTTAATTCAAGTATAAATCAAACAGCAGGGAGACAGCAATTTGCTGCAAGTGCCTGAGATGCCCATAATGAAGAATGCCTTTTTCTTTAGAAGTGCTTCAGCTGGTTGATTTTAAAGAAATGCTACAAACTCCAAGTCCTTAGGCGCATATTTCTGTGTAAACATGGCCGACTGGTTAGTGAAAAGAAGAAAGGCAATCTCTTAGTCTTGTTAAAAAAATATTTTCCACGAACAGTTTACTGATCTGGTAGGCTTGCATTCAGTGATACATGAATCAGGCAGTATCTAATCTAAAAGACAGAGAGGAGCTCTGAAGAGCTATTAAAAGCAAGATATTTTTGTAGACTAACTTGAGCAGGAACAAGGAAGTAATAGCGGGCATTTGCTCATTGGTTAAAGCAGGGTTACTTTCCTTATATGGAGCAAAGGGAAGTCTTGGAGCCAGGTCAGGTAACTTGTGCTAAGTAGGCCCTGATTGGTTGACCGAGGCCTTCCGTTTCTGGGAGAGCCAAGCATAGAAACTTAGTTGAGCTCTGGCTTGCGGCTGTGGGTTTCAGCATGATCACTCCATTTATGAGGGTGTCTCCCTCTCTGTACCAGGACAGACTGATGACTGCAACTCATAAGAAACTTCTATCAATGGAGAAGGCACAGACTTAAATATGCATAACAAATTGTGCCCTGGTTCACTGTGCCTTTTCCTGGTAAATTCTCATGATTGGCCTTTGCCCCACCACCCAACATTTCTCCTTTGTCTTTAGTTGAAGATGTTATTTAAGGTAGTGTATTGAGCCATCTCAGATAATTATTCATTTTGGGGGGGTATGTCCCATGTACACATAAGGTATACATATTAATAAACTTCTGTGGTTTTTTTTTTGTCTTGCCTTTTTAGTGCGTCTTAGAGCTGATATTCATTATTAGAATAATCTCAGCTAAGAACTCAGGAGGATAGAGGGAAAATTATTTTTTCTCCCTTATAAGCTTCACTTTCAGTGTCAGCCTTTCAAACCGACTAAACTCTCAAGAGATTAACACTCCTTTCAACCTTTGAAAATAGGAGGCTCACAGTCCTTCCTTCTAGTGTCTATTGCAAAAAAAGAATCTCCTTGTTTGTGCCTCTCACCTCATTATACCTTTCAAAGTAGATTGAGTGGAAACCGAGTGCTCAAGACTACAGGGAGACCGTATTTTGTGACCAGTGATTGTCTTATGTTCTTGGGCAAAAGAATTTCCTGGAACAAGTAGGTACATCATGTTGATATATGTGGTCTCAATTCTCAGACAGAAGCTTCTGAGTTTTCTTCCTCTATTAACTGAGAGGAGTCAGAGACCTTGCAAGGGCTTGTTGCCCTCTTTTGAGACCAAATAGGTTCCTTTGTGTGCTTGCTTTTCAGTGGGGTCTTAGGGGCATTGCCTGCTTTTCTTGCTCTGAATTACTAACCCATTTTCTTTATTCACTGGCTGATTCCTAGTTATAATTTTTAGCATCAGATGGACTTCTTCTTCCTCAGGAAGCTCTCCTATTGCCCACTTGAAGGCCCCTGCCATGAAGTTTCCATCGCTTCCTCAGTCATTCAGTATTGTTTAAAATCATCTCCTTGAATGTCTATCTCCCCTTCAAGCCTGTGAGCCACTAAAGGGCAAAACTGTCTTTGTATAATATTCTTTTCTGTTACTCTGTACCTGACACTCAACACAATAAAAAATTTTAGTAAAAATTTTTGTTAAGCATTGCACAATGCAGAAAATTTCCAGAATCATACGTCTATAGTTCAGTTAATTTTGTGATACTGGACACAACCATGTAACCAGCCCCAGATCAAAGCATAGAACATTTCCAGGCCCCAGAAGCCCCCCTTGTACTCTCCTCCAACTGCTACCACTTCCCCCAACGCCAATTGCTATCCTGACTTCTAACACTATACATTAGTTGTGTCTATTTTTGAACTTTATGTAAATGTACTAATATAGTTTGCATTCTTTTGTGTTTGCTTCTTTCATAACACGCTATGTTTGGAAGATTCACCCAGGTATTTGTGTGTGTTTGACTGTAAACAGTTTGTTCCCCTGGCTTGTTAGTATTCTAGTGTGTAAATCAGCGGTTTTCAACCTGTGGGTTGTGACCCCTTTGACGGTCGAAAGATCCTATCACAGGGGTCGCCTAAGAACATCCTGCATATCAGATATTTACATTATGATTCATAACAGTAGCAACATTACAGTTATGAAATAGCAACGAAAATAATTTTATGGTTGGGTCACAACATGTGGAACTATATTTAAAGGGCCAGAAGGTTGAGAACCACTGGTGTAAATACTAGTATACCATAATTTATTTATCCAGTCCACTGTTGTTGGGTATTTAGGTCTCCAGTTTGGGCCTATTATGAATAGTGCTGCTATAAACATTCTTATACATGTGTTTTGGTGCACACATGTTTGCATTTGTAAGAGAAAAATTGATGGGGCATAGGTTTTTGTATATTTCTACCTTTCGTAGAAATCACCAGTTTTCCAAAGGGGTTGTACCGGTTTTCACTCCTAGCAGCAATACGTGAGTTCAACAAATGTGTTTTAAATAATTTAATAAATGAGTAAAAAAGCTAAGAGCATTTGCTCCCTAAGTTTGACTCCAAATAGGGACACAGCCTCTCTAGTTGCTCTGAAAAAAAACAAACAAAAAACAAACGGTCATCTGTTCTTTCCTTTTTAATTTTGTTCTTATATTTGTTAATGAGTGACTTTAACCAGGGAGACATGGGAATGTTTTTAAATGTCACCTGTGAGAAAATTCCTAAGTCATTGAAATAAAGCCATCATGTTGATGTTTTCTTTCCTGTCTTTATGTTGTAATTGCTGATTACCATTCTGGGAACAACTAGCTTTGCTGGAATATCAGGCTGTGAATAATTCTGAGAGTATATTTAATTTTTCAGACCTGTGTGAATAATATATATCTTCCTTTGTGGGACAATTAGATTTCCCTCTTGCTATAAACATACCCAAATAAAAAGTAATTGTGAAGTTAAACGATGGAGACCAATTAAAGTGCAGTTACCATTTGGTGTATGAGTTCACAGTGGATTTGCCCCTCCACGATGGCACTCTGCTTCTGGAATCTAGGCATCCTATTATCTGGCCTGAGTGTCCCTGAATCTCAGCAGGTGAGAAGAATTGAGTTAAGAGGAAGAAAGTAAGTGTTGCTAAGAGATAAAGTAATTTATTTAAGACTCAGCACTGTTTTCAGAGAATTGCTACTTAACAGGCATTCTGCCTGCTAGTGTATGTCATTTACTGGAGGGCAGCTCATTACATTTTAACATACAATCAACAGAGAATGGGCTCTGTCCATTTAGTGAATTTTCACTTGCTCGTAGGATCTTCTTTGTGGTGAGTATCAGGGGAACTCGTGTGAGCAGCCTCCTCTGCAGGCGTGTATTGGGATTTATCAAGCAGTTGTTTCCACTGCCCTACTAATTGTTATCTTAGACCCAGGAAACCTGGATCAGCCCTGCCTCAGGTCACCATGTGCCTGCAGCTCAGGTCCACAACCTTGTGTGAAAATATGGTAAGAGTGGAACTGACAGAAGTTCAGTGCTCTAGTTTCAAAGATTGCAAAAGAAATAGTGGTGATTGTTAGGGTCCCTGAAGGAGGAACACACAGGGCCAAAAGTGGTAAAGAATTATAAATTTATTAGGTCATCTGGAAACCAGATGGGCTGAGCCCCCAAATGGAGCCAGCATCCAGAGATGGAGAGTCAGGACTTTAGACAGGCTTTTTTTGGCAGGGAACTCTCTGGGTGGGTTGGGAGGGGAAAGTTACTGGTCTTAGCAAATGGAATGTGGTCTAAGGGCGTGGTCGGCAAACTGCGGCTCCCGAACCACATGCGGTTCTTTGGCCCCTTGAGTGTGGCTCTTCCACAAAATACCACAAAATACCATGTGCAGGCGCGCACATACAGTGAGATTGAAACTTCATGGCCCATGAGCAGAAGTCGGTATATTGTGGAAGAGCCGGTATTTTGTGGAAGAGCCACACTCAAGGGGGCAAAGAGCTGCATGTGGCTCCTGAGCTGCAGTTTGCTGACCATTGGAGGGAAAGGGAATGTCAGTTGCAAAATGATCGAAAGGTCAATTTCATGGGGGGGAGGGGGTATTGATTCTATTATTTGATTAGACCTAACAAAAATATGTGAAGATTTTAAATCTGTGGTCTTTCACCTGGCTGGTGTGGCTCAGTAATTGAGCATCGACTTATGAACACAATTTGATTCCAGGTCAGGGCACATGCCCAGGTTGCGGGCTTGATCCCCAGTGTGGGGCATACAGGAGGCAGCTGATCAATGATTCTCTTTGATCATTGATGTTTCTATCTCTCTCCCTCTCCCTTCCTCTCTGAAACCAATAAAAATATATTTTAAAAAAAGTAAATATGTGGTCTTTCTGCCATGCTTCAAAGGTAGGCCTGAAAATGGGGAACTGGGGGAAAATGAAGTGCTTTTGCCTATTGACATCAATATGGTAAAGTGCTTCATTTCTGAATTGTGTTCTCTAGTACAAATAGTTCCTGAAAATGGCAGAATAAATTAAGCAGGCCAGGGAGTTTCACTGTCTTTTTAAATTAGTTCTTTGTGGATTAATGGGATTTAATTCAACTTTATTAAAAAGGCAAAAGATACTGTGGAAGAGACAAATACAACATTTTTGCCTCCAGCAGACTTTTAATCTGATATGATATTGACATAACAGAGGTTTTCATGATCTCTATTGGGTCTGTACCTGTCTTCTCTGGGAATTAAGGCATGGGAAGACCAATCAAGAGGACTTTAGGACCCATAGGTGTGGACCGATGGATTAAGACTTCCAGATTGATGAGGTTCAGAACATGCTACCCCAAAAAAGGGCACCTTGGCATATGGAACATCTTAAACTGAAGGAGTTTGAGAAAATAGCAGATGCAGGGAGGTCACTCTGACCCACCCTTGCCCACCCTTCCGTTACCAGACTAAAGTGGCCCATTTTTCTGTGTGCATCAAAGACTAATCAAACAGAGACAGGAGTTTGCAGCCAAGAAAGTAAGGATTTATTATTTGAGGAAATGGCACCAAGCCCAGAGTCACAGGTAAGCTGGTGCTCAAAGACCTGGTTCCCTGGTGGCTTCCAGGGGATGGGTTAAATAGGGGGAAAGTCATTAATCATGGTGATTAAAGGAGTTGGGGTTATGGGCTCTACTGATTGATTGGGACCAGGGTAAGGAGTAGCTGATCTTTGTGTCAGGTCCTGATGTCAGCCATGGCATTGTTCTGTCTGGTTTCATGAGGGTGTGGTCCACAAGGTCCTCTGCTTTCATGGATCTGAGGCTGAAACACAACTGATGTCAAGATATTATCTTGAGCTAGACCAAGAGGTCAACAGACCTGAGGCTTTGTTCTTAGGACAGTTTATGCTAACCTGAATCTGATGTCCTACGTGCATATATATATATATATATATATATATATATATATATTTTTTTTTTTATTTTTTACAGAGAGGAAGGGAGAGGGATAGAGAGTCAGAAACATCGATGAGAGAGAAACATCGACCAGCTGCCTCCTGCACACCTCCCACTGGGGATGTGCCCACAACCAAGGTACATGCCCTTGACCAGAATCGAACCTGGGACCTTTCAGTCCGCAGGCCAATGCTCTATCCACTGAGCCAAACTGGTCTTGGCAACGTGCTTGATGATTAATGAAGGGAGTGGCCGGACACAAAGGAGAAAGCATAGGTCATGTGAAAGAAATGGGGTTTCTGTGGGGTTACACTGCTTCCCTGAAAGCAAAAGAGAAATCTCCCAGATTGAAGGGACATATTTCTATACTAATCCTTATCTTCCTACTTACTTTTTTACCACTTTCTACCTCTAGTCTAAACCCTTTTATCTTGTCAGTTCTTTGTTTTTACTTGCTTTATTGTTTATCTAAAAAGTATAAAAGCTTCCAGCTCAGGTCACTTCCCCGGGTCTTCATTCTCTTGTGAAGACTCCCATGTACATGTGTTTCAATAAACTATGTATGCTTTGTTCCTGTTAATCTGTCTTCTATCAATTTAATTCTTAAGCCTAAAGAGGATAGAGAATATTTCCTCCCCACAACTCACTTAAAACAACCACAAAAAAACAACAACAAAAACCAAAAACCTCAATGGCCTAACCAGCATGGCTCAGTGGTTGAGCGTCGACCTATGAACCAGGAGATCGCTGTTCAATTCCTGGTCAGGGCACATGCCGGCTTGATCCCCATTGTGGGATGTGTAGGAGGCAGCCGATCAATGATTCTCTATCATCATTGATGTTTTTCTCTCTCTCTCCCTCTCCCTTCTTCTCTGAAATAAATAAAAGTACATTAAAAAACAACAACTCAATGAATTATAACCCTCTCTGTGACCAAAACCAATATAACACTAAATGCATTAACAAGAAAAAGAGAATTAAAAAGTTATATACCTAAATGGGTGTATTTAAATATATTTTGTATTCTTTTCACATTGATAAGGTGTTGTGGGTTTTGTTTGTTTGTTTGTTTATTAATCCTCACCAGCAGATATTTTTCCATTGATTTTTTTTTGAGACAGTGGGAGAGGGAGAGACCGAGAGAGAAACATCAATATGAGAGAAGCACATCAATTGGTTGCCTCCTGCATGCATCCCAACCAGGGCTGGGGACTGAGCCTGCAACCGAGGTATGTGCCCTTGACTGGATTCAAACCCAGGACCCTTCAGTCCACAGGCCAATGTTCTATCCACTGAGACAAACTGGCTAGGGCTCACATTGGAAGGTTTTTAATTCTTAAATTCATATAGATAGTAGATTTCTGGGGCTGAGACAGATTATTATTACTTCCTCATGGTAAGCCTCTCATTGACTCCCCTCCGTCTCAATTCTTCCCTTTGGAGAGATGTGATGAGAGAAGAATGCTGTGTGAGAGGAAGAGACTTTACTCTACCTTCAAAGTTCTTTCAGCAGGTCTAATAGTTAACTCTGCATGAGACAGGTTAACAAGAGAAAATAACCAAATTCAATTAACATGCGCACATATGGGAACCCCACATGCCTAAGAGGTTCAGGGACAAAGTTAAAATAAGGCATATATGCCATTCTGAGCTAAGGATGAGGTAAGGCACCTTGGAGCTTCAGCGGGGAGGACAGGGCGATGAGAAAAGCAGATATGCAGTAATTAGTAGTTGCCCTGCAGTATAGGTTATCTCTGATAATCTCTTATTACAGGCAAGGTCCCTATTTAAGATTCTTCTAGGTAGTTAAGGGGGACAGTAGTTTCTCTTGAGCCCACAGAAGTCTCAGTTGCCTTTAGCTCAAAATAATTTGAATACCTCAGAGACACATTTTGGGGTGACTTATTCTGAACATTGGCCTGTGGACTGAAGGGTCCTGGGTTTGAATCCAGTCAAGGGCACATACTTCGGTTGTAGGCTCAGTCCCCAGCCCTGGTTGGGATGCATGCAGGAGGCAACCAATTGATGTGTTTCTCTCATATTGATGTTTCTCTCTCGGTCTCTCCCTCTCCCACTGTCTCAAAAAAAAATCAATGGAAAAATATCTGCTGGTGAGGATTAATAAACAAACAAACAAACAAACAAAACCCACAACACCTTATCAATGTGAAAAGAATACAGAATATATTTAAATACACCCATTTAGGTATATAACTTTTTAATTCTCTTTTTCTTGTTAATACATTTAGTGTTATATTGATTTTGGTCACAGAGAGGGTTATAGTTCATTGAGTTGTTATTCATCCCTGCACATTCTATACTGTAGGGAGGACCTCCCTCCCTCCGAAATATGCATCTGGGAGTTGGTATAAAATTTCCCCTCTTGAGGGTGGAAAACAAACTTAATCACCCCAATGAAAGCAAAATCCCCTTAGGAAAAGAAGGAAAAAGCTCCTGGGTTTCTATCCTTTGAAAAGTAAATACAAGTCTGCAGGGGAACGAAAAGATAATCATCTCTGAGTTTAAGCCTCTGGAATGTCTCCAAGGCTTTGGGTGTCATTTCCCATTACTCCCCCCGCCCCTTCCCCCTCCCATACACACACACACACACACACACACACACATGAAATGTAAACACATACCTCCTGGGAGGAAAATCTTTTCCTATTTATCCAGTAGTCATTTAACTGCCAAGGCCTATTTTTTTTTTAACCAGTTCCCAGTATAATTTGCCAAGAAGGCCCTAACCATGAAGAAACATAAGGATATTAACTTCCTGACACACATCTGAAACATGAATTCTGACTCAGTCATTGTTCAAAGGAAATATTTAAAGTATATTCTTCTCTTTTAATCACCAATTTTATTTTGGAAAGCATTTGACTATTTAGGTCAGAGTCAGAGATCCCTAAATATTTCCACATTATATTTTGGGAGAAATTATCAATTTACAAAATCATCATCTAGTCATTTGCGATCCCTATACTTTGCACCCCTACCTCAGAGGTCTGGGGAAAGGAGCTGAGGAATAGGGGACATATATTTAGAATTCAATATTCCTGGAAATAGGCGTTGGGCTGATCTGTAATAAAACACTCATAGCTCTCAATTAAATAAAAAGTAAGGTTGCCGTTTGTGGTAGGTCACATTTTCTAAAACTGTCTGCAGTAATATCTCCAGTCCCACTTGCTTCTCCAGAACTGTGCCACATCCCCATCAAGAGTCAGAGCCCAGGTCCCCTCCCTTTAAAGCTGAGTGGGTCTTTGTGCTTGTCTTGACTGATAGAGTATGTTGGAAGTGACACTGTATGAATTCTGAGGCTGAGTAATTAATGATTGTGTACTCAATTACAATGTGTGAAAATTTTTTTCACTACACCACCAAGCAATTCTCTGACACCAGCTGGGTGTCTTACAATTCAACTCAGTTCTGACTCTATCCTCCCAAAGATATCATCAGATCCTGTAGGGTAAGGGCTCAGTCCCACAAGACTGCCCTCCACTTCAGATGCCAATCACAAGTCCAGGTTGTAATCTATGCTTCTGACTGATTGACTAAGAATCAGACGTTCCCACATCCCTCCTTGGATATGATTAATTTGTTAGAGCAGCTCATAGGAGTCAGGGAACCAGTTTCCTCACTGGATTACCCATTTATTACAAAACTAGAGGCCCGGTGCACGAAGTTTATGCACTGGGGGGTGTCCCTCAACCCAGCCTGCACCCTCTCCAATCTGGGACCCCTTGGGGGATGTCTGGCTGCTGTTTTAGGCTCGATCTCACTCGCTCCTAACTGCCCTCCCCTGCCAGCCACCACAGAACCTTCTCGCTGCCACGCCCCAGCGGCCCAGAGCCCACAGACCCTTCTTGCCACCACGCCTAGGTGGCCCGGGCCCACAGATCACTCCTGTTGCCTGGGGTTAAAGACCCTTCTCGCTGCTGCCTCCATGTCTTGGAGGCCCAGAGTCCACAGACCCTTCCCACCTGCATGCCTCAGAGGCCCGGGGCCCACAGACTCTTCCCACCTGCATGCCTCGGCCACCTGGGGCCCACAGATCTCTCCCACTACCATGACCCAGAGGCCCAGAGCCCACAGACCCTTCCCACCTGCGTGCCTCAGAGGCCCGGGGCCCACAGACCCTTCCCACCTGTGTGCCTCAGAGGCCCGGGGCCCACAGACCCTTCCCACCTGTGTGCCTCAGAGGCCTGGGGCCCACAGACCCTTCCCACCTGCATGCCTCAGAGGCCCGGGGCCCACAGACCCTTCCCACGTGCATGCCTCAGAGGCCCGGGGCCCACAGACCCTTCCCACCTGCATGCCTCAGAGGCCCGGGGCCCACAGACCCTTCCCACCTGTGTGCCCTGGCTGCCAGGGGCCCACTGTTTGGTCGTCTCTCCTGGATGTGATGGCCCTAGGCTGTTATTAGTATAGATATGTTAAAGCACATGAATCAACAGCCAGGTGGAAGAGAAGCATAGGGCAATGGCAAGGGGCTTCCTTGGCCTCTCCAGGCATGTCACTCTCCCCAAATCTTGAGGTATTCAACAATCAGGAAGCTCTCTAAAGCTCAACCTTTTGTGGAGGCTTCATTACATAGGCATGATTGATTATGTCATTGGCCATTGGTGATTGAACTTAATCTCTAGTCCTCTTCCTCACTGAACATAGGTGTGTGTGTGTGTGTGTGTGTGTGTGTGTGTGTGTTGAGGGGGAGGAGGAGATGAAAGTTTCAACCGTCTAATCAAATGGTTGGCTTGACTGGTAACCAGCCTCCATCCTTAGGCACTTTCTAAAAGTTGCCTCATTGGCTTAATAAAAGAACCCCTTATTGCTCTCATTACAGAAAATGTACGTATAGATAATTATTATCCTATATAATAAAAGGCTAATATGCAAATTGACTGAATGGTAGAATGACTGGTTGCTATGACACGCACTGACCACCAGGGGTCAGACACTCAATGCAGGAGCTGCCCCCTGGTGGTCAGTGGGCTCCCACAGGGGGAGCGCTGCTCAGCCACAAGCCGGGCTCACAGCTGGCAAATGTAGCGACGGTGGCTAGAGCCTCTCCTGCCTCTGCAGCAGTCAGACATCCCCCAAGGGCTCCTGGACTGTGAGAGGGCACAGGCCAGGCTGAGGGACCCCCCCCCACCCTACAGTGCATGAATTTTGTGCACTGGGCCTCTAGTAAATAATATATGTTATTATATATACTACTATCACATATATTCTTATTATAGAATATATTTCTATATATTCTATATATAGAATATTAAGGTTAATATTTCTATATATTCTATAATATAATATATTTCTTGCTATAAATCACAATGTCATAGTAATAAATGGCAATGCAGCTTCTGCCTGGCTCTCTCTCACTTAAGACATGAACTTCTGAGGCACCTACTGGTATAAGGTGTCTGATGTCCCTGATGCTGCTATGTTGAAGACACCACCTAGAGAGAAACATACCTTGGGGCCTCTAGACATTCCAACTTCTAACTGCCTGAGTTTTCCCAGCCTATGTGCCAGGTATGTGAGGAGCAAGCATTTAGATTATTTCAGCACCAGCCATGATTTGATGTAACCACACAAGACACCCTGAGTGTAAGCCTCCTAACTGAGCCCATTCAACCTCTAAAGCAGGAGAGGTTGCTGTTGTTTTACATCACTAAGCTCTAGTTTATTCTGGGGCAATATATAATCAAAACATTCTCTGATTGTTAAACTTAGAAAAGTAATGGGGTTAACTAGCTGCAGAAGTCACATGAGATAAAAGCTCTCAGTATGGATGGAGGTGACTTGGGGACACCAAGTTCAATAAAGACAAAATCTCAGGAAAGAAGGTGTGAGTGTAATTATTAAGGAGAAAATCATAGGCCCCAAATGGCATAACTCATGCTGAAAGCTCATGATATCAAACCTAAATTTAATACCTGATCTAATTGACGTTCCAACCTCTTCCAGTATCATAACCTTAATCAAATGGTCTGGAGATTTTTGGTCAACACCAGTGAAGTAATCTGTCACATGGGCTCTCTCCATCTTCCATAGAAACAAGCAATGTTCTCTCCCCACCCGCAAAAGAGTATGTCCTAGCCTCCAAATAATTCTTTATTTATTTTCTTTTGTTAATAACTCCCTTGGCCCACCCTTCTTATAACATTTTTCTTTTTGTTCAGTCCCTAAGAGAGTTCTTCTAGTTGCTAGATGGGATGCTACCTGATTCATGAATCACTTCATAAAGCCAATTAGATTTTCAAATTTTGTTGGTTGAAAAATTTTAAACATAACCAAGTAACTACTTATGAAGAAAGACAGAAGCATGTGGAGCGTGGGGTCTGCACAAGAGTGTTGTCAACAAGATCTTACTGGTTTTTCTCCTGCACTGTTCAATAAACAAAGACATTTCTGGTGAATTATGAAAGCAGGAATGATTGACAGGGATTTTACTATGACTGGTATTATGTGTCCTTCAGGGATAACTGCTCCTGTGTGTGCTGACATCCCTGCTGTCCAGGAAGCTGATTCATATGAGGCTTCTCTGTGGACCTGCCCACGGGGAGCTGTGATGAGCACACTGGAGTCAGGACTGTCCCAACCAAGTGGCAGTTATAATTCTGCTGGTGAGTGATGCCACCTTTACTAGGTGTACCAGTTAATAATGCGGATATTTTTTCAATAGTTGGCGTTACACATATGTTGATATATATGCGATGTGATATATATGCTACTGTGTTGTATTGCTCCTTCAGATTACTACTTGTTCTGATCGATGGCACATGAGTTTTCTGAGTAGCACTTCAAAATGTATGAAGAAGTGGGTCTCTGAATGGTCTGCCTCAAACAAGAAAAGTTCTATTGGGATAGTATCCACAAATTACCTGAAAGATGGGGGAAATGTGTAACTAGCGATGGACATTACTTTGAATAAAGCACTTTAAATGTTTCTCTTGAAATTATCAACATGAAATTACAAAATCCGCATTATTAAGGTTAATAATGCAGATTAATTATTAACCCATTAATGATGTGGATTAATTATTAACCAGTTAATAGTGTGGATTAAGTATTAACCGGTTAATAATACAGATTTTATAATCCAAAGAAAACATGATAATTTCAAGAGAAACACCCAAAGTGCTTTATTCAAAGTAATGTCCATCACGAGCTACACATTTTCCCCATCTTTCCCGTAATTTGTGGATACTATCCCAAGAGAATTTTTCTGTTTTGAGGCAAACCATTCAGAGACCCAATTTCCCACTTCCTCGTATGTTTTGAAGTACTGCTCAGAAAGTGCATGTGCCATCGATCAGAACAAGTGGAAATCTGAAGGAGCAAGGTCTGGGTGTGATGGTGCGGTATCATGAAGCAAAATTACTTTGCCGTGTCTTCTGGCCCATTTGTTGTTGGTAGCGATCAGTACTAATGGTTTCACCTGGTTTTAGCAGCTCATAATACACCACACCTTCCAGATCCCACCAAATGCAGAGCATTGTCTTCTTTCCGAAGCGATTTGGCCTTGCAGTCGATGCTGATGCTGACCTGGATCAACCCATGATTCTGTGTGTTTGGGATTCTCAAAATAAATCCACTTTTGATCGCCAGTCACAATTTGATGCAAAAAAGACTTTCTTTCATGCCTTTGAAGCAACATTTTACTGATGACTTTTTGGTTTTCCATTTGTCTTTTATTCAGTTGATGTGGCACCCATTTTCCTTCCTTTAAAATCTTTCCCATTGCTTGTAAACGATCGGAAATTGTTTGCTGAGCAACATTTAATCTTTCTGCAAGTTGTTTTTGAGTTTGACATGCATCTTCATCCAATAATGCTTGTAATTGTTGGTCTTCAAACTTTTTTGGTTGACCTGGACGTTCTTTGTCTTTCACATTGAAATCATCACTTTAAAAGTGTTTAAACCAGCATTTCACCATCAGCTGGAGAATGTTCACCATAAGCTTCCTGAAGTATAAGATAACTTTCAGCAGCACTTTTCTTCAAAATAAAGTAATGAATTAAAACTTCCTGCAAATGTTCTTTTTTGGCACAAAATTCGACATTTTTAAGCATAAAAATATCTATGATGTTAACATCTTCAGACAATGTGACATATGAAGTTTTGGAGCTTGTTGTCACTACAACAAAATAGCATACATATCAAATCGCATACATATCAACATATGTGTAACTCCACCTAGTGAAAAAAATCCGCATTATTACCCGGTACAACTAGTACACATCAGTGACTTCGGAGATTAGCTCATGTAAATCAGCTCCTATAACCTTGTCACTTCAAAGTGAACAGATAAAAATTGAGTTCCTAGATGTAGTAAAAATTAATAAACAGAAACCTCATTTAAAATGAAGGCGAGAGGCCAGGAGGGGGATCTCCCGTGCCCTCAGTTGATGGTGGAACCAACAGAAAGAGCTCTGTTTGTAACAGCTCCCAGTGTCCTTTTCTCCACATGAGTTTCCTCTCCTTTGTTTCTCAGGACATGCGCATGGCTCACCATTAGCCCCCAGGTCCCGAATTGCAGTTCTTGACTGTTCACAAATAAACCCATTGGCTGCAGAACTACGTGGCTGTCTATTTGTTTAAGGTCAATAATGTGCAAGTCTGAGAAGTGGAAAGGACCCTGATGATTCCTAAGAGGCTTGGTCACTCTGGCCTCACCCAGAGGTGGTATTACACACAGCACTTCAGGTGTCCAACTCCTACCTGACCAACAAAACTGCTCTTTGTAATGATCATTGCTGTTTAGCAACATTCTAGCTAAAAGATTTTACTTTAACGAGTTAAAATATTGAATCTATAGAAACAGAAAAAATATCTACTCTTAAGTAGATTAAATCCTAGCCTCTGTTTTATAATAAATAGAAGCCCTTTATTTGTTCCCTGCTGTCAACTTAATAATAATAATAATCATAACAATCATCCTATATAATAAAGAGCTAATATGCAAATGGTCATCATGCCCTCATGCCATCATGCCATAACAGCTCAGACACTCAACACTGGGGAGAGAGGAATGGGGACCAGCCAGGCACAAATGAGCTCTCAAGGGAGGAATGGGGACCAGCCAGGCTGCGGCCCAGGAGAGGGACAAGCCATCAGCCCCACAGTCCTGGGCACCAGTGGCTGGGGCTGCGGCCTGGGAGAAGACAAGCCACATGCCACGCCCCACGGTCCCTGCGGTCCCGGGTGCCAGAGGCTGCACCTGTAGCCCAGGAGAGGGATGAGCCACCCGCCCCATGGTCCCGGGTGCCAGCGGCTATGCCTGCACCTGCAGCTAGCCCGGGCAAACCTGGCCAGGGTCCTGGGTGCCTGCGGCCATCCAGAGGGAGGGAAGCCCGGTCCCAGGTGCCTGCAACTGGCTGGAAGAGGGAATCCTGGGTCCCGGGTGTGGGGTGAGGCAGAGGTGGTTAGGGACAATCAGGCCAGCAGGGGAACAGTTAGGGGAGATCAGATCAGTAGAGGAGCAGTTAGGAGTGATCAGGCAGGCAAGGCAGAGGTGGTTAGGGGCAATCAGGCAGGCAGGCAGGCAAGCAGTTAGGAGCCAGCGGTCCTGGATTGTGAGAAGCAGTCTGACATCCCCCGAGGGGTCCCAGAGTGGAAAGGGTGCAGGCTGGGCTGAGGGACTCGCCCCCTGGGCACAAATTTCATGCACCAGGCCTCTAATAATAATAATAATAATAATAATAAATAACAATAAAACTAACATTAAGTGCTAACTTAGTGCTAGGCATGCCATTCAAGAGGGTTTTTATTAAAAAAATTTTAATAAACATTTAATGGTATCATTAGTGAGTTTTTTTGGTCATGTTATTGAGGTTATAATTTACATATAGTAAAATTCACCCTTTTAAGGATACAGTTCTATGAGTTTTACCAGTGGTTCTCAACCCTCCTAATGCTGCGACCCTTTAATACAGTTCCTCATGTTGTGGTGACCCCCAACCATAAAATTATTTTCGTTGCAACTTCATAACTGTAATCTTGCTACTGTTATGAATCGTAATGTAAACATCTGATATGCAGGATGTATTTAAGCGACCCCTGTGAAAGGGTTGTTTGACCCCCAAAAGGGTCGCGACCCAGAAGTTAAGAACCGCTGGTTTTGACAAATGTGTACAATTGTGCTACTACTACCCAATCCAAATATAAAATATTTTCATCATGTCAAAAAGTTCACATATGCCCTTTTGTGGTCAGTCTTCAACCCCCACCCCTAGACACTGGCAACCACTGAATTGTTTTGGTTATTCTAGCTTTGCCTTTTCCAGAATGGCATATAAGTGGGATCATCTAGAATTATTTTTTGAACCTGCCTTCTTTCACTTAGCATAATGCTTTTGAGGTTTACTCATGCTATTTCATGCGCCAGTTGTTCATTTCTTTATACTGCTGACTAGAATTTCATAGTATAGATGTGCCATATTTTATTCAGCCATTCAATAGTTGATAGAGATTTTGGGTCACTTCCATTTTTTGGCAATGTGAAGAAAGCTGCTTAAAGAACCCATTTGTGTATAGGTTTTGGGATGGCATATGTCTTTGTTTCTCTTGGGCAAATAACAAATGGTATAACAATGAGATTTAAATATAGTATGTCAGCTAATCCTCACCAGAGGTCATTTGTGCAAAGTATTATTGTAAGTTCCTCTTTAGAGATGAAAGCTAACACTCAAAAGGTTATGTAGTTGCCTAAAATTACCTGGCCAGCCGGGGAAACCCAGGCTCATTTGACTGCAGAGACTAGGTCTTCACTATTACTTCTTCTGTAGCTACTGCTCACTTATTCCCCATTAATGTCTCACCACTTTGGGAATTAAAGTTAAAAAGGGTGATCTCATTATCCCTGTGATCGAGTGTGATCAAGCCTTGATTTCAGATAAAGAAATGAAAGGATTCGAGAGTATAACATGAGAAGTCTTCATAGAATTGACTTTGGGGGAAATAGAATGGATCACAAAGTGGCAACTATAGCACGAATAACATCATTTGTTATAATGTTGATGAGGAAAAAAGCAGCTCAGTTCCCAGGGGAGCGAGGGGGGTGCGGGGGAGGGAGGCACTGTCTGTGTGGAGCTTGCACGTTCTCCCTATGTCTGTGTGGGTTTTCTCCAGAAATTCCAGTTTCTTCCCACGTCCCCAAAATGTGCAGGGTAGGTGAGCTGGTGTGTGTGAATTGACCCAGTCGGAGTGTGTGGTGTGTGTGTGTGTGACCCTGCGACGGAAGGGTGTCCTGTCCAGGGTGGGTTTTTGCCTTGTGCCCTGAGGTGCTAGGAGAGGCTCTGGTCACCTGTGACCCTGACCTGGAATAAGCAGGTTGGAAGAGAATTCTCTTACTTGTCGTTATTAATCTTTCTTAAATGTATGTATAGTTCATGTTTATTGCAAGGTTTAATATTAGAAGTGTTTGGGGTCTTTATTTAGAAGTTTGGTGATGCTTTTGTGCCCAGAAATATGCCATAGGAACTTAACTCAATTAGCCTAGGGTAAAATTGGTTCGCTTAAAGTCACAGTTTCCAAGAACCTATCAATGACATTAAGTGAGGACTGGCTGAATATGAAAATGATAATGGAAGTCAATTCAAAACTCAATTCAAAGCTGAGTCATGATCTTTTCCTTTTTTGTCCAGTTAAAATAGCATTAAAACAGAGCTCTGATCAGTATTTTCTCATCAGGCTCCTCTGCTGTTAACAACGACTACATATCATGTTGGCACTAATGTAAGCATAAACAGTACATTCCTTCAAATGCATACTTACATTTGTGAATTTCTAATGTTCTTCTGTCATAATAATAATAGTAATACATTTTATATATGAATAATTAACATCTTTAACAGTTGCATTTTATATTCAAATATTTATTACTTGGATTCCAAAATGGTATTCATAATATGAATAAGAGAGAAACTGCAGTAAAGATTAACTTCTAAAAATGTACTGTGGAGACTTGGGAGCTCTTCTGGAAGTAATGGAAAATTGACAGTGAAATGTAAAAGTAGATCATGAATAGTTAATACTCAATTTTTCTATGATGAAGAATTAAAATAACAAGGCAGTAGTCACCACAGTGACAATTTAAGACTAATTTGCCCTCCTTTATTGCCTAGTACAAGGCCTTGCATTTATTAGGAGCTGAATAAACATTTGCTGAGTTGAACTGAACCTTTCCGAGATGAATGTTCATAGGAATGATGAGATAACAGTGGCAAGTGCTCTATACAAAGTCTATGGGTTTAGTATTAGTCAAGGCAATATATTTATGTCTTAGTAACAGAAACAAAAGAGAATAAAAATGTTGTTATTAATACAGAAACCAGCTTTCCCCCAAAAGTCCAAACTGAATGGGACTGTTGACAGCTCTGACACTTGCCTTGCTAAGACATCTGAGCACGAGTGTATTCTTCATAGAATTTAGATACTAAAGAAAACTCATAAAGTCCTTCTGAGGATCACACACAGGAGACTCTAGCAGAACAAAGAATCCAGCATCTGGAATCTTCCATGGTGTGAAGGCAGAGCTCACTTCCCATTCTAAAAGCTGAAATTGGCAGCAGCTCTCTGCCCACCGCTTCCCTCGCAGCCAGGGCTCAGGATGCAGGCTCTGCTGATCAGATGCACTGGACCCTGGCTTCATGGGAACCAATGACTTAAAGAAGGAAGAACCCTACTGAATCTACTCTGGCAAGTCTGGGGCAGAGGTGACAGGACATCCAGCTTCCAGAGGCTGCAGGGGCCACACTTCCAGTGGCAGCTTTTGGCTTCTACTGCCTGCATTGTCAGCAGTTTATGCTCTGGTGTCTATGCCCATTGCTGGCAGGAGCAGTGTCTTCATGGGGCTAATTCTCTGATGTGATATAGGTAGTGTTCAAGGATGCTTACCCTTTTAATTTGGAACGAAGAACCTAGCTAATATGTGACCATTTTTATAAAGTAGCTGCAAATAGCCAAAATGCATAAAATATTCCTGAGGATTAAAGTAAACTAGGGCATACTGTTTACTTCAGAGGAAAACTTCTGGGGCTCAAAATTAGTTAGGAAAAGACAGAAAAAGTTTGTTAACTGTGCAAAAGGGTCCCAGTAATTGAAAAATAAGGGTCCTGCATAGGTGGTGTTCATAGGAGCAAGTATCTTGTGCAGCTAGCCTTGATTGTTGTCTCACACCAGGCCAGTTGCAATGACAAGTGAACCACAGGAAGGGTTGATTTCAAAACTTTACTTTTCTGGGCCTCATAGCTTGTTTCATCTTCTTAAGAGAAACTACATTAAAATAAGCAGCACAGGGAAATGTAGTGATTGCATGCCCAGGGTTCATTCTCTCCATTTCCTTTTAATGGAACCCAGGGCTCCCTAGCCTTGCAGACTGGTTAGCAGCTCCAAGGATGGGCTCTAGTCATGATGGTGGGGCTAGAATAGGATTATGACTCAAACTGACTCAAAAGGACAGAAAGGGGATGTTTGAGGAGTAGCATTTGGAGAAGAAAATTGTTGTCTCACTCATGAATGATACAAAAAGATGCCCCCTTCTTCCACGGACTGTGAATGAGGGAGCAGTTAGCTCCAGGTGATGCTTGTGGCCATGATGCTACCATGAAGAGTGACAGCCTCGGGGTGACTCTGCCACTGGGGAAGGCAGAGCAGAGAGACAGAAAGACAGTGGGCTGCATGGCATCATTAAACTGCATGAACCTTGCCTAAGTGTACATTCAGGCTCTCCAGTAAGCAGACACAGAGATGGAGCTGCCAGTGCCCAAGATATACTGGAGTGCTGCTGGTGAAAGGTAAAGGTGGAGGAAGGAGCATATTGGGCAGTGAAAGCCTTTAATCCTTGATGCAAGTCTAACATCGATGAAAGCAAAAGTGTGTGTGTTTTGGGGGGAAACAGGGTTGGGCAGCGGGAGCCTAGTGGATGCAGATTTATAGTCTTAGCTAACCCATCGGGGAGCTTTAGAGCAAAGACTGCTTGTTGGAGTGAGCAGAAATGCCCAGGGCCTGGGATTCTTGCTGTGCTTATTGACCCGGCTGTTCAGAAACAGCATGCTCCCAGCTTCAGGGACCACAAGTAGAGGACCCTGAGCGCCCAGTAGCCGGTGGCTACCAGTTACCTGCACTCCTCACAGCGGACAGTTTGTCCTCTTCAGAAGATTCAAGTGCTGTACTTCCTCTATCTCTTGATTTCTTAAATTACTTGATCACTACATCCCTTTCTTCTTATTGTGTTGTTGCTGTTATTATTAAAACAATTTGACTTCAATTTTCTGTTACTTGTGACCAAAGAAATTCAAACTAGTATGTGGAATAATATTCCTAAATTTAAAAAGATGATTAGCTTAACTCAACATACACTTAAGGAGCAAGGTACTTTATTTACATTATCTTTTACTATCAAAGACAAACAAATAGATGAACAAACTTATCATATATCACAGAACTGACATGTAGTTGGTACATAACAAGGAGTAGCTATTATGGTGATCTTCATTACGTTATATTGCTCTTCAGTGTTTAATGGTGGTAATTAAGGTTTTAGTGACTAAGAGGTGCACTGAAGATAATATTTATAGTTCCTTATGTTTGTGTTAATATTTAATTTATAAAAGGTACACATTTTATAACCTAGTTTTATAAGCCTTTACTTTGAACTCACAAATTCTGTCACTATACTTGCAAAGGATCTTGTTATAATTTTAAACATCTATTTGTAATTTAATTAATGCTCAATTAACCTATAAATGTAGTGGATTAAACCCTTAAATGTTAACACTATTTAGAGACTTTATTAACTAGGTTTTCTTAGACAATTCAAATTATCACTGCCAATTTGATAAAGTGATTACAATATTTCAAACACTTAATAAAGCAAACTTACAAATGTAACATGCAAGATATTTGTGTGCATATTTATAAAACTCTTATAAATTTAACACATCAGATTTATAAGTTTAATAAAGCAGATTATCTTATCTATAACACCTTAAACTGATAAAGAATATACAAAGTAACACAATAATTGGGAAACACTCATACAAAAAGATCAACCCTATTGAATTTTTACCTTTCTGGAGTTGCATATTCAGTTACCCAACTAAGGGGAGCAGATTATCATCAAGGGCCTGTTATATGTGACAGAAAGACAAATACTGTATGATTGCACTATATGTAGAATCTAAAACAACAAAAAGTTCAACTCATAGAAAGAGAATACAAGGGTGGTTGCCAGGAGCTAGTGGGGTGGATAAAATAGGGAGAATGTTGGTCAAATGGTACAAACCCTTATAAGAGGCAGAAGTTCTGGGGAACTGATGCCTAGCAGGGTGACTATAGTTAATAATACTGCATTGTATACTTGAAATTTGATAAGAGAGTAGATCTTCAGTGCTCTCAACACACACACTTAACTATGTGAGGTGATGGATGTGTTAATTAACCCAACTGTGGTAATCATTTCACAAACTATACACATACCATATTATCATGTTGTAGCCTTTATTTGCCAATTATACAGTTGAGAACAAGAGAGAGAGCCTGCTGTGCTTGTTTGGTTAAATATCCAGGACCATGACACAGATACTTGTCCAGATCAGGGTAAGGAATGTGGCTTGGGAACAGGACCTAGGTACTTCTTCAAGGATGAGACTACCTGGGCCACTCTGATGATGTGGTTTTAGCTGCTTTATTCCCGGCAGACTCCAAGCTTGCAATTTTCAGCTGGGAAAAAGTTTAGTTTCACAGTCCAATGTATCATGTGTGTCTTTCAAGTTTTATCCTTATCCAAATTTTCAACTTTTTATTATTTGATTTCCATAGACAGAATTCTGAATCCCCTACCTAAATTGCAACTTATTTCTTTGCCGCCTGATTAGACATAACAAATTCAGCACCCTTTTTATATAGTGGACCCTTGAACAACGCCTATCAACTGCATGATCCGTTTACATGAAGATTTTTTTTAAAGTAAATACCTGAACTATTTTTGATCCATGGCTGGGAGTCCTCAGATGTGGAGGCTAACTATCTGTATGGATCTATGCTAATTTATATAGCGATCTTGAGCATCCATTACCTGTGGAGGTCCTGGAAGAATCCCCCATGGAAACTGAGGGAAAACTTAAGTTTTTTGGGGAGTCAAACTGATAGGGGATCTATAATCTGATAGATGACCTGAATTAATCTGAAAAATAATATTATTTTAAATCTTAGAACACATATACTTATGTAAATAGAGGGTTAAGGTTCTTATATGTGAATAGGAGGAGGTTGTTTTTCTTAAGATTCCTTTTCAAGGCCTGTATGAAGCGATTAGGGAGGTGACTTAGCTGTGAATTCAACAAGCAGAACCGATAAGCACGGTCAGACCGACACACCAAGAGTCATCTCATCAACATCATCTCTTTGCCTGACAATAGCTAATATAATAAAAGTGTAATATGTTAAGTTTGGTCAACCACTCGACCAGTCGCTATGACTCTCACTGACCGCCAGGGGGCAGATGCTCCGACCACTGGTAGGTTAGCAGGGCCAGACACATCCTGGAGCCCTCCCGTGGCCCCTCCCCTGCTGGCCAGCCAACCTTCCGTGGTCTCTTCCCAGCTGGTGGGCTCCCATTGGTCCTGATCAGGACTGGGTGACGGCACCGATTGGCCCCAACTGCTGGCCAGGCTGAGGGACCCCACTCGGGCCTCTAGTAGCTAATATCTGCAGACCTCCAGAACTGCATGTAGCTGCATTCCATTCCCAGCCTCACCCTAGCCTAGCCCCTTTCCCTTTATAATTCTGTACCCTGCACCTTGCTATAAGACAGGATTTGAATGCTTGCAAGGGCCCTGTCTTCTTGGTTGGCTAGCCTTCTCAAAAATGCCTTAAATTACTCAAACCCAAAGACTAGATTTATTAAACTTTTAATAAATATACAGTTGGCCCTTGAACAATGTTGGGGTTAGAAGTGCCGACTCCCTCACTGTGGAGAATCTGTGTATAACTTTTAATTTCCAAAAAAATGTAACTACGTTTGTCCTTCAGTATCTGTGGGGGATTGTTTCCAGGACTTCCTGCAAATACCAAGATCTTTGATGCTCAAATCCCTTACATAAAATGGCATAAAACAATGCATACCGTTGGACTTCGACATCCACAGACTCCCAACTGGGGATCAAAAGTACTGTTTTCCGTCTGTGGTTGGTTGAATTTAAGGATGCAAAACCTGGAGATTCAAGAAAAATGTCCAGGTACAAGGTGACCTACCCAGTTCAAACCTGTGTTGTTCAAGGGCCAACTTGAATAACAAAAAATAGATATTTTTATGTATGAACGCATTTTTAAGGTAAGGAGATCTCAGGATTTAAGATCTGGTGTTTTATGTTTTTCTTCTGGTGGAACTAGGAGTGAGACTGGCAGGATAAGTCTTGGTTGAGTGACGGAGGGCTTAGAAATATGACTAAAAAGGTTTAAATGGAGATATTTCAAATGTCTGCAGAGGTTTCCTTTCTTGGCCTTGCCAGAAATGTCTATATGTCATTTTCTTTTTGGCATAAGACATTAAAATGAGGTGTCTTCAGCCCAGCTGGTGTGGCTTAGTGGTTGAGCATCAACCCATGAACCAGTAGGTTACAGTTTGATTCTCAGTCAGGGCACATGCCTGGTTGCAGCCTTGATCCCAGTAGGAGCATACAGGAGGCAGCCGATCAATGATTCTCATCATTGATGTTTCTCTCTCTCCTTCTTCCTTCCTCTCTGAAATTAATGAATATATTTTTAAAAAATGAGGTGTCTTCTAGGTTGGATAACACATTTTGTCATTTATTAGTGAGAAATATTTAGCTCATATTATTTATCTATTTAGCCAGTTACCTAGCAAGACTTTAGAGAGTAGAGGGCAGGTAGATGCTGGTGAGGAAGGACAGGGAGAGAGAGTGTCGGGGCATAGGGGTGCTGTCTGGGAGGCAGGTTCAGGTGGGGTCCACAGCCTTGAAACGTTGCAGAGAGAATGGGCAACACAGCAAAGGGGGGAAGACATTCAGGACACATGATGAAGGAAGATGAGCACTGTGACCACACTGGCATTTTGTCCAGAGTTTGCCTGCCCTGAGAGAAGCATGAAAGAAACCCTGTCTGCCTTTTATTTGCCCCATGAAAGCCCAAGTACAAAGAAATGGAACGAAAGTTATAAAACAACCACTTTTATGTTGTGTATTCTTTCTGCCCCTCATCCTCTCTGGGAAGTGGTAATGACCTGACCCACAATGTCTTAACTCAGGGAGCACTTCAACTTTTTCAAAGCACAGGCTCTATGAAGATCTTTCATTTCCTGACTGGACATGAGGATGAAGTTTATAGTCTTTTTATTGCTAGTATTTTGACATTTTTATATACTTTTCCCCACATAGCATAGAACATGTTACCCCCTATAATTGCTTTTATACACTACTTGACTTAAAGATTGCTTCAAACCTGCTTGCTCCTAAATCATTTTTATTTTTAAGCGGTCAGAACAAGGGCTAGGTGGTTTTTTAAAAAAGTACCAGCGTGTTCAAGTAGAAGGTATTTTTTTTTTACTCCTTTCTTATGACCATCTACCTAAAATAATACCAACTATTTTTTAAGAAATAAGATAAAAGATATTTTTAGTTTTTATCTTATTTAAGCCCAATATAAATAAATGTTATATGTGTATAAATGCCATATATATAATATGTATGTTATATGTATTGTGTGTATAAATCTTATATATAAAGTATGTGTAAATTACTATAAATCTAGAAGCCTTCTAGATTAGCTTAGCAAATAATACAATTGTGAAGTACCTTGTTTTCACATTAGCTATTTTTTTTTTTTTACTAGGATTTAGATTGGACATTGTGTCTAACAATCTTATCACTGGTATTTTTATGTAATAATAACAATTAACATCTGTGAAGTATCCTTAGTGCACCAAGGTTTTATAGAATTTATAACATGGCAAATTTCTACTCATAATCTTATTCAAGAACATTATTCTATACCCTATCATTTTTTAATGGTGAAAAAATAATTCAATTTTACAAAATATTTTATTCCCAACTTTTTACTTTAGTCATCTACTAAAGTTTTATTTCACAATTTAAAAAAGTAAAGGTCCCATCAATCTTTATGTTATAAAAACCCTAACTCAAAGTAGTGGTTATAAACTTATACTTCCCACAACAGGAATTTAGGTCTCTCATCAAGCACCTCTTCACCCACAAACTCACACACTCAAGGTGTTGGTGCCTCAGTGTAAAGACATGATTTCTCAGGTCTATGGGCCCTAGACTCAAGAGCTCGAATTTTAAAATGGAGGGAGGAGGGTAAACTAGTAACCTTTTGACTATATATTCATTATATTGTCAGCGATTATGTGCACACTTTTAGAATATCCAAATGCCTATATTGAAAGACAGTAATAAAAAGTTTCATAAGTGAAATAAGCCAAGTTCTCTAAGAATGTGGAGAAAGAGGATTTAGGTGAGGGAGAGCAGACTCATTGCCACAGACAGATTATGGGGCTTATCCTGTTTCTGACCCTTATTAAAGAGACCTTAAGCTTATTATAAGTTAACATTTCTCAACTTCAGTTTCCTTATTTGCAATAGTAACTACAATAATAATTTTATTACTTCAGAGAAGTTTAGAATTAAAATTATTGATATATACAAGTGATTCACAATTATTTTTTAAATTTATTGTCTGTAATGTCTCTAAAATGAAAATTAACACTAAACTTACACATAAAAAGATTTATAGGCCAAACAGGTGCGTTAGTCTGCAGAGGCTGCCATAATAAGATGCCTAGACTGGAAGGCTTAAACAACAGTAATTTACTTTCTCATAGTTCTGGAGGCTGAAAATCCAAGATCAGGGTTCCAGCCTGGCTGGTTTCTGGTGAAGTTTCTCTCCCTGCCTTCTTGCTGTGTCCTCACATGGCAGAGAAAGAGAGCATAAACTCTCTGGTGTCTTTTCTTATAGGGGCACTTATCCCATAGGACCAAGGCCCCACCCTGACGACCTCATCTAGCTCTGATTACCTTCCAAAAGCCCTATCTCTAAATATATAGCATGACTCTGGGGTTTAGGGCTTTAGCATGTACATTTAGGGAGGAAACAAACATTCAGTCTCTAAACTATGTTTTGATTCACATATCAAGTAAGGTGACAACATGAATGGAGAGAATGGAACATGTGCATAGAAAAACTTTTGCAAAGGAAATTTTAAAAAATATTCTTGATTGATTTTTAGAGAGAGAGGAAGAGAGACAGAGAGAGAGGGAGGGAGAGAAACATCAATGTGAACAGAACATCAATCGGCTGCCTTCTGCATGCTCGATATTGGGGATCCAGCCAGCAACTCAGGCATATTTCTTACCTGGGATGGAACTGGCCACCTTTTGATGCATGGGACAGTGCCCAACCCACTGAGCCACATGGGCCAGGGCTTTTTTTTTAAGATCAAAAAGAAATTTTGATATGACTTATTGATTTGCCATGGCATATTGGTATTTTCTAAACCAAGAATTAAAAGAAAATTTCTGACCTATGATATATATTTCAATTAGGGATAACTTGGGTTACAATTAATAGATAACCCATCTGATGATGTCTTAATCAATAAAGACATCTCATTTTTTACGTATCAACGATTTCGAGGTAGACATCTCCAGGTTTGACCCAGTGACTGGGGGACACCACTAGAGACTCAAGTTCTCTCCATTTTTTCACTTCACCATCCTCAGCCCAATCAATTCATCCTGAATTTGCCCCATCAAGGTCACATGATTTTCCCCACAGTTGGCATAACGTTCCAACATCAGCAAGATGTTAAACAAGAATTGTTTAAGAAACATCTTAAACAAGAATGAATGGGAAGAAGCAAAAGGCTTTTGCATCTTTTTTTTTTAATATATTTTATTGATTTTCTAGAGAGAGGAAGGGAGAGAGATAGAGAGCTAGAAACATCGATGAGAGAGAAACATCGATCAGCTGCCTCCTGCACACCTCCTACTGGGGATGTGCCCGCAACCCAGGTACATGCCCTTGACCGGAATCGAACCTGGGACCTTTCAGTCCGCAGGCTGACGCTCTATCCACTGAGCCAAACCGGTTTCGGCTTTTGCATCTTTTATATCACTGAAAATAAAATCTTTTCCAGAAGCCTCTATTTGGTTCATTAGCTATATCTGGATCATAGGCTTACTTACCTCCAGCTGAAAAGAAATCTGGGAAAGTAGATAATCTCACTTTTTAAAAAAACATAGATTTGTATTGCTTTTTTAGAGAGAGGAAGGGAGAGAGCGAAACATCAATCAATTGCAGCCTGTATGCACCCCAACCGGGGATTGATCCTGCTACCTGGGCATGTGCCCTGACTGGCAATCAAACCAGTGACCTTTTGGTGCATGGGACAATACTCATCCAGTTGTGCCACGCTGGCCAGGGCAATCTCAGTTTTTCAACCTCTATCCTGGAAGGTGGGGATGGAAAATGAAGGCTAAGAATAACTGTTGGGTTAATCAAAAATAATGTTACACATGATGTGAGAACAAGACAGAAATTGAGATGCTTTGGGAAACTCTTGGACATCTGATCTACCACTATAGACTTGGGGCTTAAGTAGAGGATGTATTGACATGCCTAAACTTGTGGGCATTAGGATGGCAGCACTTACAGAAATCATAGTGTTGCTGTGAGAATTGATCCAGGAGTTTTAAATACTGTTTTTTCTTCTAGGCCTCTTCTAGGAATAGTGAGATGATGCTTGTGATGTGGTTGAGGGACTTTTTTAGAACCAGGGCTGGAGAGACCACACCTGAGCGCTTAGCATCCCTTCTAGTCCTCTTCCACTTCCTCACATTACACAGCCACTCAACGATACTCCTACATTCTAGCTAATAATAGACAAACATGGTAATTGACTGTACCTTCGCTATGCCTCCCATTGGCTAATCACTGAGATATGCAAATTAATGCAACCAAGATGGCGGCCGGCAGCCACGCAGCTGAAATGAGCAGGAGGCTTGCTTGCTCCAGTGATGGAGGAAGCCAAGTTTCCCTGCCTGCTGCGGCCTGTCTCTGAGCTCTGAAAGCAACAAAGCTTCAATTATAGAAGCTAAACAAACCCCAGATACCTGCTTTCAGCAAACCGTGGCCACAGAGTTGGAGCGAGCAGGAGCCCGGCTCTTAGCTCCAGTGACAGCAACAAAGTATCAATTATAGAAGGTAAATAAATCCCAGAATAAAAAAGAAAAAGAAAAAAAGGAGAGGCTGGGAGCTTCAGTCGCTGGCTAGCCTGAAAACAGCCCTCAGTCCCTCACCCAGACTGGCCAGGCACCCCAGTGGGGACCCCCACCCTAAAGGGGGTGTGGCCAGCCTGAAAACAGCCATCAGCCCCTCATCCAGGCTGGCCAGGCACCCCAGTGGGGACCCCCACCCTGAAGGGGATGTGACCAGCTGCAAACAGCCATCAGCCCCTCACCCAGGCTGGCCAGGCACCCCAGCGGGACCCCCACCCTGATCTGAGACACCCTTCAGGGCAAACCAGCCGGCCCCCACCAGTGCACCAGGCATATAATAAAAGGATAATGTGCAAACTGACCCTAACAGCAGAAAGACTGGGAATGACTGGTCACTATGACACACACTGACCACCAGGGGGCAGATGCTCAATGTAGGAACTGCCCTCTGGTGGTCAGTACGCTCCCACATAGGGGAGCTCTGCTCAGCCACAAGCCAGGCTGATGGCTGCCAGTACGGCGGTGGTGGTGGGAGCCTCTCCTGCCTCCTCAGCAGTGCTAAGGATGTCTGATTGCAGCTTAGGTCTGCTCCCCACTGGCAAGTGGACATCCCTTGAGGGCTGCCGGGCTGCCAGAGGGATGTCTGATTGCCAGCTTAGGCCCAATCCCCTGGGGAGCGGGCCTAAGCAAGCAGGTGGTCATCCTCCAAGGGTCCCAGACTGGGAGAGGGCACAGGCCGGGCTGAGGGACCCTCAACCCCCGAGTGCACAAATTTTTGTGAACCGAGCCTCTAGTGTTCATAATAATCACCACTACGATAAATTCTGGAATCTTCTCTTGGAAAAATAACCCAAAGAAAGACATGATGATGATTATGGATTATATTACATGGCATCCAAAAGATCTCAGAATCACGATTTTATTCATTGTCTTACTACTGCTGTATAAGAAACATGACTGTAGAAATCTTTGCTACTAAACATTAGAAGAAAAGGAAATCTCACCTTTGGAGCTACGACACTGGATAGTTATGATTAAAGAAATTATAGGCCAGCTTCCTGGGACTAATGGCACCTGTGGAGTGGGGTAAATGTGTCAAGGAGAACAATGAGATATTTGATTTGTGGGTTTTGCATGCCCTGACATTTTTGCTTCCTGTTGTTTGTAATAATACTACACATGCTGTCATTAAGCTCTTTATATGTGTAAGCCCAGAAGCACTGTACTAACATTAGCTTAATAGCTTTGAGAGTATTGAATTGAGAGGCTATTTTATTTAAGTGGAAACCATGGGTCCTCCTTTTAATAGGGAAGGAAACTCACATTTTATAAGTGAAGTTTGAATGACAGGAAGGAAGAGTGCCATAGGATCTCAGTCTACTACCTGTCTCTGCCCCAAATCCAGTGCTCTTCCATGACATCTGGGAGTGGTTGTTCGTTGTTGGACAAAATTTTCCTTTATGTGGGTCTTGGTGAACTTTCACAGCCACAGCACAATGACCTGATATCAACACGCAGCAGCACTGCCTCTAGGAAAGCGTTACTGCATGAGATGTCATGCATCTTTAGCAAGGCTAAGGTTAGCTGATTTGGGCCTCACAGACACCATTGCAGTGATTAGCCTGACATGGAGGGGGAGGTCTTCTTGGATTTTCACCATGGCTCCTGAAGCAACTTAGAGAAGACAAGAAGCCATATATTCTCATCCAAAAGTGATGAAATAATAAAGTAACTACTTTATTACCTTTGGGAACAACCGAGTAGGTTCTCCTCTACCATTCCTAGTATTCTATAAGTAATAGAGAATAAATATTATAGAATACTAGAGGCCCGGTGCACGGATTCGTGCACTGGTGGCGTTCCTTGGCCTGGCCTGTGGGGATCAGGCCAAAACCAGCTTTCCGACAGCCCCTGAGGGGTCCCGGATTTCAAGAGGGTAGTTCTCAAGTGACACACCCTGGAATCTGGCTCCCTCCTCTCTGGTTCCAGGTGTGTCACCTGAGAACCGCAGCTCCTGCATTAAGTGTCTGCTCCCTGGTGGTCAGTGCACATCATAGCTGCCAGTTGGCAGGTCACTTAGGCTTTTATATATATATATATAGGAGATTTTATAGAAAATACATAATATGGAATGATAGAATAAATGTTATTCTATAAATAGCCACAGAACAGGATCATGACTCATATCTCTGAAGCACTGGCTCTCACGGTTTAACATACCTGAGAAGACTGGGAGGCTGTTACCCAGACTGCTGGACCTGTTTCCGGAGTTTCACTTCAGGAGGGCTAGGGTGGGGCCAGAGAATTTTCCTCCCACACGGTCCAGGTGCCGCCAGTGCTGCCAGTCCAGGGACCATACTGACAACCACTGTCCTCAAGATGTGGTGTGAAAGGCTAGTTCTACCCATATCACACTTTTCGGGTTGAGTCTCATTTGCTGGAGTGTAACATGGTGTGGACTGCCTTTTCAGAGACAGTGGGTCTGAATTATTCGAGCACTTTTACTGCGGGTCAGCACTGGAGGAGAGCACTGGCACCGGGACTGGCACCGGCACCGCGGTGCTGAGATGTAAGGGTGCCCTTGGTGCCCTTCAGGAAACCCAGCCCCGCCCGCTCCGGATGGCTTCACCCCAGAGAGGATGCGGGTGTGCAGCGCCTGCGTTCCTTGTTAGGCGATGGCAGGCGTGTCGCATAAATGCTCTGCTAGGCTCTACATAAGAAAGCACATTTCCCGCTAAGGGGCTCAGGGGCAGGGTTTTTCACACTCTTTGTTTGGGGTTTGCAGGGAAGTGGCAGGCTCCTGGGGAGGTGTTGCTGTCTCGGAGCTCTCGGGGTGCCGCAAATGATACCTTTCCACAGTGATGTGGAGCTGGCTGGAGGGGCTGCTTTCCCACAGAAGCGCTGCGTCTTCCTGGGGCCCAGAGACGGCTCCGCCCCCCTACCGCTGTTCTTTTATAAGAGATTTCCCTGCGAGTGTATGCGTGCATGTGTGTTTAGGAAAAACCTCCAGCACCTTAATTGCAGGTTTCTTAATGGCACTGTATGAAAACACTCCTAGCTTACAAGCATTTATATAATCCGAGTCCTTAGAGTATCTCTTACGCAGCTCTTTGATCTTCGAGGTTTTTCCCCCTCATTTACTCTGCTTAACTTAGATGAAATTCATTTTCCATCTATGCCACAAGTATCCTGTTAAAGTGTCTAAAAATCTCTGGCTGGGAGAAGCATGATGAGACTAGGTTTTGACTGCTCTGGTGTTCTGTGATACACGCCTTTGCGTTTCATGTCTGCAGCGCTTAGTCCTGAAAGTGAAAAGAACTTTATTTGATGCTACAGAGATGAAAACGATAGGGTTATCATTTAGAAGTCAGTGAGTGATCAACTCAAAAACCTTAATACGAGGCGTAATTAATCCTCTCCTGGCTCAGAACTGCACGCCCGCCCTCCCAGTTCCTCTCCCAGAGGGGAGGGCATGGATGTCTGCCACTGCATCAAACCCAGATGGCTGTGGGTGCCTCCTCCAGGAATAAGTCATTTTTTCTTAATAACCTAGTAGGATTCTACCACCCTTGGGCACAATGACTGACACCGAATAGGTGCTTTTAAGTGACTTATGAATGAATTAATAAATGAATATCACCCATAAATGCAGCTAAGCCCTTCTCAAACCTAAGAACACATTCAATCTATTATATACCTCAGGGGTTAATGAATTCCATAAATTTACTTTCTGCCTTGAAAAATATTATTCCCCCCTCTCCCCTTTTTTTTAAACCTTGAAGTTATCTTTTTTAGAGGATTGCAGAGAGGAAGGAGAGCCTATTTCTAATATTCGGGGAGTTGTTCAGAACAAAGAAAGCCAATGCATATATTAGTTATCTTTAGAGGTCTAACAAGTTATCCCTGGGTTTAGCAGTATAAAGCAACACAGGTTTATTATCTCAAAGGGTTTCTGAGGGTCAGGAATTTAGATTCCTAAACCAAGCTTCTTAGTAGGCTGGATTGGCTCAGGGCCTCTCACCAAGTTGCAGTCAAGATAGTACAGGGCCGTCCTAACCGGTTTGGCTCAGTGGATAGAGCATCGGCCTGCAGACTCAAGGGTCCCAGGTTCGATTCCGGTTAAGGGCATGAACCTTGGTTGCGGGCACATCCTCACTGGGGAGTGTGCAGGAGGCAGCTGATCGATGTTTCTCTCTCATCGATGTTTCTAACTCTGTATCCCTCTCCCTTCCTCTCTGTAAAAAAAAAAATCAATAAAATATATTTAAAAAAAAAAAGATAATCCAGGGCCACTGTCATCTGAAGGCTCGACTGGGCTGGAAGATCTGCTTCCAAGGTGGCTCAGCACATGGCTGTTGGCAGGATTCCCCAGTTCCAAGCCACATGGGCTTTATCTGTAGGGAACATGGTGTCCTTACATAGCAGCTAGCTTCCCCCTGAACAAATAAACAAAGAGAGCACAAGCAACTGAGGAGGAAGCCACACGTCTTTTATGACCTAAAATTCTAGACTCCTAAGTCTCACACCACCACCTCCACTTGATTTTACTTCTTACAAGTGAGTCAAAGTTTAGCCCATATCCAAGGAGAGGGGAATTGGGCTCTATCTTTCAAAGGAAAGAATAGCAAAGGATTTGTGTACATTTTAAAACCACTACAATGAGCAATAGAATTAGGAGATAGAAGTAATTTTAGCACATTTTGTGTCTGGAAAAATTAAATAGCAGACTTATAGGACCTCAATTCTTTCTGCAGACACTGAAGGTGTCCTACTGGGGGGTGACATGACATTTTGAAGTTAAAAGGGGCTTGTTGTTCATGTGTGTTAAAGTGTATCTACACTACATATCTGGTCACTATATGAATTCCTCCTACCAGCCTCTGCTTGGACACAGGGAAAGGGAACCTTCTGCTTTCTGGGGCAACCCAGTATATTTGAAGAGAACTTTAACTTTACATAGTCATTCATACTATTTATTCATCCACTTATTCAACTTCACAAGGCACCTACAATGTATCAAATAATCCCAAGACTTTGGTATACAAAGATGAATAACCAAGGAGGAGAGAATATCAAGAAGAAATGGTCAAGGGGGAAAGATCAAGTAAATGAGAAAAAGTTATATATTGGATCTGGAATTAGAAAATTGTCATTTACTTTAGAAAGAGTTATTTCTCTGGAGCAAGAAGTACAGATCTATGGTTAAATGATTGAAGATAAAATGGAAGTGAGAAAATCACAATTGGAAATGCAAGATATATACATTATTAAGAAGTTTGCTCAAGAAAGGGAGGCTAGACATGAATCCCACAATCCATTGACATGAATCCTTGTCAATATCCCTGGGAATTTTTTTGAATGAGTATCCATTTCCTCTTGCTTATGTTCCAGGTGTGAATCAGGTCTTCTGTCCTCCCAGTAGATATTTCTCTACTCAGTTGCTTCACAGCGTTTCTTAATGTCCCAAATGAGCAGTTTTCCAAAAGTGCATGCAACATGATTTTAATGCAAAGATTGGAGAATATTTTTCATTTTTTCTAATTCCTATTCTAATAGCCAATAGCTCTTTTCCTTTTTGACTTCAGCAACACATCAGTCCCACATCTTTGGAATACTTTAAAATGCTACTTCTCCCCCTTCAGAATAAAAGATGCTAAATATTCATTATCTGGACAGATCGTGTCAGAGTTTATAATCTTAAGTAATTATTGTTCTCTTTTTTCTTAAAGGTATTTCCTCTTGACTTACTCATCCTGAAGCTCAAATGTCACATTATGTCCCATATAGAGTCAATCATTTCCTTTAGTGCACCATTAAACTACCTAAAAATGTTTAATCACTTTATATCCCTGAAATATTCTTTTTTTGTACCCCCTCTTCCTAAACATTTATATTAAATGACACATTTTCCTGAAGATTGTTTCTTCAGCCAGATAAACACTTATCTGCTCCTAAACTTTGACTTGTCTCAAAATCTTTTTCTTTCTTTCTTTTTTTAAATATATTTTTTATTGATTTCAGAGAGGAAGGGAGAGGGAGAGAGAGGGACAAAAACATCAATGATGAGAGAGAATAATTGACTGGCTGCCTCTTGCACACCCCACACTGGGAATCAAGCCCACAACCTGGGCATGTGCCTTGACCAGGAATCAAACCTTGGCCTCCTGGTTCATAGGTCAACACTCAACCACTGAGTCATGCTGGCCAGGCTCAAAATCTTTATTTTTTAACAAAACATTATCCTTAGTGGGTCTCCACCATAACTTGGGTTGCTATTTTAAATTATCTTAGAAATAAAATCTCACTGAAAGTTTTTAAAAAAAGAAATGAAACAAGTTCCCTGTTAGCTTGTATTTTCATGCCTAATGCCTCAGAACCGTCTGGTGGCTCCATCAGGAATAATTTCCTCTGATGGAAGCAGTATTGTTTTACTTGTGGTATGTGCTGAAATGTTTAGTGATCCTGCAGTGTATGCTATTATAATTGTGCTCAGTTTTCCGAGGTCTGTCCACCAGGGCCCTCATCAACAATGGCAGGATGCCTGTTTTGATCAATATGTACACATTCTAGCTATAAAGTCCCTCAAAATGCTTGGGCGGATGCCCATGATTTATTTATTTCCGTTTGCAATTAGGTCTGGATAGTTATGCTAACAGACTCACTGGAAAAAGACAGAAAGAAACCTTGCAGGAAAAAAGCTGAACCAGAAAAGAAAAACATTTCTGGTCTCTAAATTTAGAATAAATCCATCACTAGTATTTTTCTTTTAGCTCAATGAACTTTGTCTTTCTGAATTCATCAAGTCTCCAAAGACATCTCACAGCCTGGAGAATTCCTCCCTTGGCCTGGGCTTTAAAAATCCTTGTGCGAAGTACAGTCCATGTGACCGGGGAATCTGAGCATATCGGTTGTTCATTATTATGATGGCATTCGTGGGCGTTGGGAAAGATAATGTCTGTATTTAATGGTATTTGTGGCTTGCCCCTGGCTTGCAATTACCTACAAAGTGTAGTGGCTGGATTGAGAGCGTGATTGCTGCAGCCTATTTTAAGAGGTATCCAACTGGCTTCTTGATGATAATTTGACCTAAGCGTGTGTGTGTGTGTGTGTGTGTGTGTGTGTGTGTGTGTCACTGCTGTTTCTTCATTCCTCCTGATCAGCAAGAGGAAACTTCCCAGAGAATTGAACAATGCAGATAATACATTTCCGCAGCATTGAACTTGCTCAGCCAGGTGAATATTCCTGATCAAACCAGCAACTGGCTGTCTGGGACCCACCCCTTAGGCCAGAGAAGACCAGTGTATGGAAATGTGCGGAGTTCGCATGTGGCCAGGACAGTGTGAGGCTCTGGTCTCTGGAGAGCTTTAGTGTCCACAGGGCTTAGAGTCTGTCAGGGACTGCTGAGGAGGAAACCATTTTGTATGCATTTGTCCATGGTGAGTGAGGCAGCCGCTGTCACCTTTTATACTCTTAAAAAACAACAACACTGCACAGCTTGAACAACGAAGCAGGATTGCCCCCGCACTGACAGTTGAAATGCTGACGTTGCATGTACATAGGGTTGGCTGTGAACAAGAGAGTGCGCAATGCAGGACTTCAGGTGCTTGCTGCTGTGCAAAGGGCAAGACAGAGAGAACAGCAGCCCAAACTCGCACACATATATAAAGCTCAGTCCTAAGAACCTTTATTTTTTTGAATGGTGCAGTAGAAAGTTTATGGCCATTGTGTCTGTTTGATGTATCACTTTAACAGTTTTAATTATTTTATGTCCAGTTAGAACAGGAACTAATTAAAATGTCTGCCCATTATTAACAGTTCATATGTTACAAAGAACTTTGGTCGATTATACATTTTAATATGTAATCACTGTAGATCAATTAGAAATCAGGAATAAGCAAAATAAAATGATATAAATATCTAATAATTATGTTGGCCTTATTACTTGCTAAGCAGTATTATAAATGATTTCTTACATTAGCTCACTCAATTCTCAAAGCAACCATCTGAGGTAGACTTTTCCCTGCCCCCATTCTACAGATAAGGAAACTGAGGCACAGAGAGGTTGAACACCTTTCCCCAAGTCCCAGAACAGTTTGGCTCCAAAGTCTGTGCTCCTCTCCACACTGTTGTATTTCTCTCTATAACGCTTCCCAATACCCCTCCCTAGTGGATACCTTACAATCAACCTTAGTGGATAACATTCCAGACCTTTTCTACTAATTAAAAAAAAAATGACTATGCAGGCTAGGCAACACCAGGTTTACAGTTGTATGGAAAAGGCATGCAGGTTGTTATTATTAAAGTAGCTTTATTAACTCAAAAGAATGTCACAGTGCCACTGTAAGCCTACTTTTGCCCAGCCCTGTATGATTCACTTGTATCCAGACATAACTGTACTTTTTACATATATCATATGTATTTTCTACTAGGACTCAAAATAGGCATTTTTATATTTAAATAAAGAAACAAGGTTGAAGAGGCTGAGTAACTTCTCCAAAACCTCACAGCTTTGGTGGGAGAGAGAGAAACTTTTGTCCAGGTGTGCTCCCTCCATCCAAGGGCTCCCTTCCTCTGCCCTAAGCTGCCTCACTGCCTTTCAGTTGGGTTTTGTTGAAAGCACATTATTCGTTGATGTAGGATATACCCCTGGGTGGAAGGTGATTAGGTTATGGAGTGGATGCTCCCGGTGCCCACCCAGCTCTGCCCTACCAGCTGGCATGCCTCTCCGCCAGCTGCTGCAGTGCTGGCTAATGGCTGCTTCCAGCTGTCCTCTTCTCTAGAGAGTTGCCCCTGGTCACATCACCCATGCTCAGGTCGGCATCTAGGGAACCTTGCCTGGGACAGGTAGAAAGCTCTGGTGTTGACAACATGAACACCCTCCTTACAACAAAAATCAGAACCCACACTGAGGCCAGAGCTGCTGCCTTTTGGAGCTCTGCAACCATTTTCATAGTTTTTAACCATGCAGTTTGCCTTGAATCAATAGTGACATTTTCTTCCAAAAAAAAATCAAATGACTACCTTTTCCTAAGAGTTTTATTAAAATATTTCATTAAGGCCACTTATAGGGACCAAGAAACCTTAAAAGACATTTTAAACACATTTAATTCAGGGTCATTTCTCATGTTTCCATATTTCCAAGCTTTAATGCTTTTCTATTTCAAATTGATTACTTTCTACTCATTTTTAAAGCACATGTATTTTAGAATTATAACAGAAGAATAGCTATGAATAACTACCCTGCCTTCTTCTTCAATTTCACAGTGCCCCCATCTGCTTCCATCTCCTTTGCTGAAAATTTCCTTTTCTCCATCACCATAATTTCACAGTTAGCTCTCTCTTAGCAACTTGTACACCCAGCTGTGAAAGCACTCTCTATTGTAGTCATCTCACTGGGTCCTCTCTCCTGATGCAATACTTTCACTTCTGCCTCCACCATCCTCCTTTGAAGCCCTATGTAGGTTTAAAATCCAAAATTGTTGAAATGATTCTTGAATGTGGTTATCATCGTCATTTTATGACCAGAAAATGTTTGAGGAATACTGTAATTCTTCAGGAACAGAGATTAACTTAATGGTGTTAGAATTTTCCTGTATTTCTGTCTCCATCCCCATGCCAGCTGCTTCATCACTTTTTGTTTATATTATTGCAAGAGCCTCTGAGCTGAGCCATCTCCCTCCCTTCCCACCCCATCAATCCATTCTCTTTAGGGCTGCCAAAGCAAACTTCCTAAACCTCCTTTTCCTCCTGGCATGTCCATGCCCAGCAGCTCTCCCCTGGCTCCTACTGTTTGTGGACCACCATCCTGAAAACTCATCAGACCAATCCGACACAGGTCCGGAATGTGAGTACAAACAAGGCCTCTAGCTCACCCCTCTTCTCTTCTCACAGAAAACAGACACTCAGGCAGCAGAATCCCCTCCCAGCCCTGAGTTGTCTTGTCAGTACCATTGCTGGTAGTCTTCACCCCACCACAAGGAGCCAAGGGGCCATGTGTGTGAGCACCCAGCCTACAGTCAAGTTCTACCCATAATCCTCCAGCTTCTACCTGCAAACAATCACTCCCTGATCACTCTTGGATATAGGGTGTCCACCAGAGTTCCTTGATTACATTAAAACAATAGTATACAATGTGATTGGCTGGATGTTTTTTAAGTTGCTTTTTGTTGTTTGCAAAGACATTGGAGTTTTCGTCAGGTAGGGTTTCTCACAGTCTGGACTTCGCTGAGTGGACCCCCATGATGTCACGGAAGATGTTGGTTTGTCCCTTGTATTTCCTCATTGCTGAGTATGGAAACTTGCCCAGAGTTGGGTTTGATATTTTTGACAAAAATACTTCACTAGCGAACTCCCCAAATATCAGTGGTTCAGTGAGACTAACACTATTACTTGCTCACAGAGTTTGCAGGTTAGCTCTTCTTTGCTCCAAACTGTGGGTTGTGTTCAGATCTTCTCTCTCTGTCTTCACATTCCAGGACTCCAGGTGAGAAAGCAGAAGTTACATAGTACTTGCCATTTCCTTGGTTGGGGACAGAGCTCAGAGAGGGCAGAGCCAACCCACACATTTGGTTGGAGGTGGCCTAGTTTGCTCATATTCCAGTGTTCACAGGCAGTCTCATGGGGAGGTTTCAAGTCAGTGGGGCAGACCAGGAATCATAAGTGTGGAGAGGAAATAAATAATTGTGAACAATGGATGTTACATGGTTTGTTTTGTTTTATTTTTGTCTTTAATGATGTTAGCATCATTAACTCATAAAGGCTACAAAATGGTACTGTTTTAATTCTATCATCTTTCACCCTTAATGAGCTGAAATCTATATGTATAAAAGCCTAAGCAACCAAATGACTGAACAACTGGCTGACTAGTGGCTATGATGTGCATTGACCATCAGGGGGCAGACACTCAATGCAGGAGCTATCCCCTGGTGGTCAGTGCACGCCCACAGTAGGAGTGCTGCTCAGCTGACAGACCCATCCAGGCAGCCCACCAGCCCAGCAGCAGCCACTCCCTCCCTCAGTAGTCCTATAAGTCCAATATCTGGAGAATGGGCCAAGCATTAATGGACTGGCATCACCAGCGTGATCTTGACAGTACCACTGGCCTCCTGGAAGTCAGCCTCTGGCACCATGGCCACTTTCCCTCCCTAGATGCTCCACAAGAAAGAAACTATATAAAAGGAGCTGCCAGGTGGTTCCTGACAATTGGCATGAACATCAGTGGGACGGATCCAGATCCCAGGCCAGCAAGGACATCCCACCACCCTCCTGGAGGGCTGATCTCATCCTGGTCCCCCCACCCCCCTCGGGATGGATGCCCAAGGCAGGGCTCATAGCTGGCAAGCACTGCTGAAGTGGGTGAGCCTTTCCTGATCAGGACTGACTGGGTGTGAGCCTGCAGCAGGTGCAGCAGGGCTGGGATGAGCAGGAGTGGCAGGCAGGAGCAGCAGGCAGCATTGGACTGCCAGTTTTGGCCCAGTCCCCACAGGCCACTCCGAGGGACCCCACCCATGCATGAATTCATGCACTGGGCCTCTAGTCTAATCTAATAAAAGAGAAACATGAAAATTGACCATAACTTTGCTATGCCCCAAGCCATGCCCACCAACCAATCAGAGCGACTATATGCAAATTAACCCAGTCAAGATGGTGGCCGGCAGTCATGGAGCTGGAGCAAGCAGGAGGCTTGGTTGCCCTGGCAATAGAGGAAGCCAAGCTTCCTGCCTGCCCTGGCCGGCTGTGGCCTCCTCTAAAGGCAACAAAGTTTCAATTATAGAAGATAAATAAATCCCAGATACATGCTTCCAGCCAGCCTCCACTGGGACCTTGGGTGGCTGGGGACCATGGCCAGCCTGCAAACAGCCATCAGCCCCTCACCCAGGATGGCCACACCCTCATGGGTGAGGGTCCCTGCTGGGGGGATTGGCCAGCCTGGAAATAGCCATCAGCCCCTCACCCAGGCTGGCCAGGTGCCCCAGGTGGGACCCCCACCCTGAAGGGGCTGTGGCCAGCCTGCAAACAGTCATCATCCCCTCACCCAGGCTGGCTAGGCACCCCAGTGGGACCTCCACCCTGATCTGGGACACCCTTCAGGGCAAACCAGCCAGCCCCCACCCATGCACCAGGCATATAATAAAAGGGTAATATGCAAATTGACCCTAACAGCAGAACGACTGGGAATGACTGGTTACTATGACACACACTAACCACCAGGGGGCAGATGCTCAATGCAGGAGCTGCTCTGCTCAGCCACAAGCCAGGCTGATGGCTACCAGCACAGCAGTGATGGCGGGAGCCTCTCCCGCCTCCTCAGCAGTGCTAAGGATGTCTCACTTCAGCTTAGGCCTGGTCCCCGCAGGCAAGTGGACATCCCCTGAGGGCTCCCGGGCTGCCAGAGGGATGTCTGACTGCCAGTTTAGGCCCAATCCCCCAGGGAGCGGGCCTAAGCCAGCAGGTGGACATCCCCGGAGGGGTCCCAGACTGGGAGAGGGCACAGGCTGGGCTGAGGGACCCCCCGGAGTGCATAAATTTTTTGTGCATCAGGCCTCTAGTATTAGATAAAGAGGAACTTTTTCTTTTTATTTATGTTAAAGTATAGTTTGTAAAGAATGGCAATGCTTTCTCTTTAATTGCTTATTATAAAAATAAAATTTGTTTCCAATTATCTTTTTAAATTTATCTTTACTACTGAAAGTATTACAGATGTCCCATATTCCCCCTACCCACTGACATACTTACCCCATAAAGTGATCCATGAGTACTTAGATGTAGAGGAGTGATCAATTGTGAACTCATAGATTTGCACATATTTAACCCATTTAAATCTATCACAGTTATCTTTATCAATGTTATCATTATTAAATTATCACATGGTTGAATATTGGGAACCTAGTCAAATTCTTGAGTCCTTTGGACATAACCCTCATGGTCTCACACACTCCCTTTGCGTTCTGGTATAAAGTGTTTTAGATTCATCTTCTTCATTTTCTGCCCAAGACCTGGAATCTGACATTCCTCTAAGACACTCTAGTTCTTTTTTAGTGGAAAATAGTATTTTATAAATAAAATTGTATTTTATTACACTCTAGTGCCAAGAGTCTATAATCTTGGCACTAGAGTGTAATTGCTACTGGGTTAGTCACCATTCCTAGGCCTTTTTGATATACAGAGTTAAAAAAATCTATTTTGATTTTAGATTAAATACATTGTGAGTTCATATTATGCTTCCAGTTGAGAATAGAGTTCAGAGAGGGCAGTGCCAACATAGGGTTTGTGCCTAATTTCATACATACCCAAATCTGATTCTGCTTCAAACACTTTATATATAATATGACAACCAGCCATATTATAAGTAAAAAATGAAAGCAATTTGATGATATCAAGAAATTATTACTAATTTTTAGGTGTGAGAATGTTATTATAAACATATTTCTAAAATAATTTCATTTCTTCTAGAGATACAGACATACTGAAATACTTATAGTGGAAATTCCTTGGTATGTGGGATTTGATTCAAGAGAACCCAAGGGTTGGGGGGAAGAAGTGGATGGTGTATAAATGAAACGGGCAATAAGTTGATAATTGTTGAATATGAGTGATGGGCATGCGATTCATTGTTCTAGTCTCTACATTTTTATATGTGTGAAATTCTTAATTGTACATTTTTAAAAGGATGTTCTAGGAGAATATTTAATGAAACAGTACAATGTTCACATATAATTAAGTGAAAAAGTAGGTATGCTACTTTGTAAAATAAGCCCAAATTTTTAAAGAAAAAAAGTAAATATATATATTTACATTTAAAAGACTGAAAGGACTTACCCTAAATGATGAATGATCCTCTTTGTGTTACAGATTTTCCTTTTAGTCTTTGTGTTTTTGTGTATATTCCAATTTTTTTAATATGAACATATACTACTTTCATAATCAGATAAGAAGACAAGTGTTATTGACTAAGTGACTTTAAGGCAGTGACTACATCTCCACTTCCTTGTTTGTATGCTTTTATGATAATGGATCCCCCATTTTCAAGTGATTCCAACTGCTGCTACAGTGTGGCTGCCTGACAGCCGTGCTCTCTCCTCTTCCTGTCGTTTCCTTCCAGCCACATTGGCCCTGCCACGGCGGGTCTCATCTTTCTTCCTCTGCTGGATGCCCAGAGTCATGAAAGTCAGGCCCTTAACTCAGAGAGGGAGAGAATTCAACTTGCTCCTCTCTGCTCAGCGTTCCTTCTCTCTTCTTTGCCTGCTTTAAATTTTTTAAAGAGTTTATTATTTTCTTTAGAATAGTGTTAGTTTCACAGCAAAATCAAGAGGAAGGTATAGAGGTTTCCCATGTACCCCTTGTCCCACACAAGCACGGCCTCCCTATTATTCACATTCCTCACCCACCAGAGAGGCACATTTGTTAAAATGGATAAATGCACACTGACACATCATTATCATCCATAGTGCATAGTTTATTTTAGGGTTTACTCTTGGTCTTGTGCATTCTATGAGCTTGGACAAAAGTATAATGACATGTATCCATCATTCTAGATCCATGTGGAGCATTGTCACTGTCCTGAAAATCCCCTGTGCTTTGCCTCTTCAGCTCCCCACCCCCAGCCCCTGGCAACCACTGATCTTTTTCTGTCTCCACAGTTCTGCCTTTTCTAGAATGCCATATAATTAGAATCATACAGAATAGCGCCTTTTTATGTTGGCTTCTTTCACTTAGTAATTTGCATTTATGTCTCCTCCGTGTCTTTTCATGGTTTGATAAACTCATTTCCCTTAAGCCCTGAATAATATTCCATTGTCTGGTTTACTTCTGTTCATCTCTAGTTTTATTCCTTATATCCGATCATTTTTATTAATAGTATTAATAGGAACACATGATATATCGCTTTTGCTAAATGCCAGGCAGTTTATTATTTGACATACATTAACTTATCTAGTTTTCAAAACAACCTTAGGATTTAAGAATGATTTCTAATCCTTACAACATAGAGATCTCTACTCATGCTGAATGGACACGGATCAGAGATAGTTTATGAAGCTTGCCCTGCCACACTCCAAGCAAGACAAATTCATGTATGCCTGGATCCAGAGTTCATGGTTTCCCCACTCTGCACTGCTGCCTTCTTTAAAAAAAAAAAAAAAGAAAGAAAAGAAGGGCTGCGGACCCTCTCAAATTGCCCTAAAGCAGAGATCTGCTAAGCACTATAGAAGGTTTGAAAAGGGATTGTGTTGTATTTGTTTACTTATTCTGTGCCCTGTGTGTATTGCACACTAGCCCTATAAACTTGCTCTTTTGTCACTGGATTCATTCTAATAACAGTAGAATTCAAAATGCATAATAATACAATTTCAGGTTAAACAGTCTTAGTAGGAAGTATGCAGAGAACTAATATCTAGGGGTGCCTTGTGCAGATGGGAGAAGACCCCCAAGGGCCACTGAGAGCATCAGTAGAGAGGAAAGAACCAGAAAGGGAAAGAATGACACCCCAGGAAGAGAGGAAGCTGCAGCCTGAAGCAGTGCCATCGCAGGGCTGCTAAAAGCGAGCAAAGGAACTGAAGTGCAGCCTTTTCATGGAAATGTCTGCACATAACAGTAACAGCCTGAGTAACGCCACCTTCGGCATAGTGTTACTTAAGAACATGTGCTCTTCCAAGTTGTAATGAAATAGAAAGTTCCTAAAACACAAATCATGTCATTTAGAAATTAAAACCCAAAACAGTATTTTTCATGGCAGGCCTTCTGCCAACAAATTGGGTATATCTTTGGTGTTCCCCAATTCACCCCTTGGAAGCGTCCATCCTACCCACCGGCCCCTCTAATGACCAAGTCCTGCCATAGTCCAGGACCGCATGACCATCCACACTCAGCCCCTCTGCAGCCCACTCCCTTAGAGGGGTGGAGCCTGCTGGGCAAAGAATTTTTCTTGATTTATCCTACCTCTTCTTCCTTCACAGACAAGTGTCCTTGGGACTCTATAGCCACACTGTATCCAGTAGGAATCTGACAAACCATGAGAATGTGGCTGAGTTCCCTTTTCTAGGGAGATATTTGCATTTTTACAGGAGTCTTGGGGAGAACATGCCTTAAACCAGAGGAAATGGTTTAATCATGGAAATGTCAGATGTTGGGAGAAGCTAAAACAGGTGGTGTTTGGGGTAGCCATAACCTCATGCACCCATCACATCACACCAGATATGAAACACTGACAAGAAGACTCAAACTCTTTAAATATTGACAGTTTGGGACGCTGGTATCTGGGACATTTTTATTACATTAAAAGACCTGAGAGACGGAGAGGGCAGTGGGATAACATAGGGAAAGGAGAGAAAGAGGGTATTGACTAAAACAATACAATATGGGAAGTACATAGAATGAATGACTTCTAAGTGGTGGGGGAGTTTTTAGACTGAAAGCATCCTGGAAGGTTTTTTCTTTCCACCCAAAGCTGGGAGAGCCCACGAACCTATCCCACCACAAGCAGAGAAAGCGGGAAAAGACATTTCGCAGAACTTGTCCACCTGAAGACACTAACTTTGCTTAAATCTCTGCAGTGCCCCATAGAAGCAGAAGTAGCTGGACATAGGGAAACACACTTAAACTTCCGAACTGTGAACAAAGGCAGGCACATCCTGTGAAATTGGACTCAACTCATTGTAAAGACCTACTTACTCCGCGTGAACTGAGGAAGAACACCGGAAAACACAGACCAACACGACACTCAGAAAAGGAGCAGGAAGCAATGCAAAATCGGACCTCAAACCACAGACCTAATCAGACCTTGAAGGCAGTTTTGGCCAATTACTTTTTAAATAGCAAATACTTACTGAGTCTTTAGTAGGTATGTTCCCAGCACTATTCTGTTTTATACAGATTAATTCAATTTTACAACAACACTTTGAAGTAGATACTATTTTTTAATATACATTTTTATTGATTTCATAGAGGAAGGAAGAGAAAGAGAGAGACAGAAACATCAATGATGAGAGAATCATTGATTGGCTGCCTCCTGCACGCTCCCCATTGAGGTTCAAGCCTGCAACCCAGGCATGTGCCCTTGACCGGAATCGAACCTGGGACCCTTCAGTCCACAGGCCCAAGATCTATCCACTGAGCAAAACCGGCTAGGGCAAAGTAGATACTATTTTTTTTATCTTTGTTTGATAGGTAAGTTCTTTGCGATTAAGAAACAGGTAAGGTAATTAAATTTGATCAGAGTTATATAACTAGTTAGTGCAGAGCTAGGGTTCAAACCCAGCGACTCTGGATTTGGATCCAGGGTTGGTGCTATTCTTCTGACTGTGGAAATCCCACCACATGGGCCAGCTTGGAGGCAAGGGCAGTCTAAAGTTTCATAATTCCGCTCAAATTCAACTCATATTCCATTTTTCAATTTTATCAACTGTGGAAGGCAGAGCCACATTCCAGCATTCTAAACCCAAAATATAAAAGTATAAGGCTCATTATATGCTCCTTCCCCTCCTTCCTGGCCATTTCCTTCCCTGACAGACACAGAATCTTGTTCCTAATCCAATCCCTTGTGTGAGTGCCCCTGAGTTTGCCTTTCCTTGTTAAATTCCCTTTGTCTATTTACATGGAACTTCAACATTACCATTCCTCCTGGGAATGCAAAATCTAGTTAGTTCTTTCATTACCTCTTCCTGGGACATCTTCCTTTCTCTACTTTGCTCAAGATCAATGATGCATTTCTTGAATACATTCCTATATAGTTCTCCTCTACAAAAGAGCCTCTGGCCTCCCAGAAAGCTAAATTCTTAAGCAATATTGAAAAGATGCTGAAGATATGGGACCTAGGGCCTCCTTCAAATATTTGCAAGGCCAGGACCTTTCTAACAGGAAACATCAGAGGCACACCAAGGATATTATTCTCTGTTATTTATAGCTTGCTGTGCATTTAGTGAATTATGGATAACTCATTTCATTGTTCTGGTTCAATAACTCTCAGTTTTCCCTTTTATTGTTTTCATTAGTTCCAGGGAAAGGAGCATCTTCAGATATTACAAAGGAGGGGTATTTGAGTTGGTTTGGTCACCCTTTCCCCTTTGCTCTCCTCATCAGTGTTGTTTGCAGTAAAAGTTCTGGTGCCCAGAGCATGCAGGGAGCCCAAGGTAGAGCACTCTCACCCCTGGAGTGGTGCCTGAACAAGACTTGTTCCTAGTTACTGCCCCTGCATTAATCACTTACTCTGCCTGTGGGCCTGGCAAGTGTGGCTCAGTGGTGGAGCTTCTGCCAGGATGACTAGCATTATTAATCATTTTCTTATCAAGTAGAACAAATTTTCCCCAATTACTCTCCTTTTAAAATATGTTTGTTATCTTTGTTAGTTCATTGCTTCATGTAAAGTTTAGAAATATTTTATTATGATCCATCCATCTATGAACCAGGAGCTCATGGTTGGATTCCTGGTCAGGGCACATGCCCGGGTTGGGGACTCCATCCCCAGTAGGGGGTGTGCAGGAAGCAAATGATCAATGATTCCCTCATCATTGATGTTTCTATCTTGCTCTCCCTCTCCCTTCCTTTCTGAAATGAATGAATGAATGAATGAATGAATGAGTAAGTAGATAAAAGATAGAGCAGGACAGACCCTATTACTCATTCTGAACCACTTTCACATTCCCAATCAGCAAGAAGTAGTCAGGGTTTGCTCAGGTGATGGCATTTGGACTGAAAGGACTCATTTGTCCCCTGTGAGGCTTGGAGGAACAAAGAACATAGGCCCTGGCCTGTAGGCTCCTTGGCCCCAACTTGCTGTCTTAATAAGAAACTATCCAAATGTATAGATAATTTTATGAGTTTTGGGGGGCCAAACTGATGATAATTGCCACGGGCAAAATTCTCAATAGACTGAGAAAATGCCCCTGAGAAAGATAATTTTATACATTAGACTATTTTACACATTAGACTAAAAGGAGGAGACAGAAGGAGGGTTACATGAAATCCATCGGTGCTAGATGACTAAGAGGGTGGAAGAAAGCAAAGCAGGGAAATCTCTAGGATTGGATACAAAGTGAAATGGAGAGACACATGCTTCTTTTACACTGGAGGGCACAGGACAGTTAACAGTGAACATTTAGAGCACATAGAGATGGTATTTGAGCAATAAGATAACAATGAGAGGTCTGGGGTCTCATGTGCTGGTGGAGAGGTTATATCCTGAGGGGTCTGGGAAAGGGTAATTACATTGACATTTCAAAGGTATGCTATCTTAGATAAAACAAACAAACAAACAAACAAACAAACAAAAACCCAGCAACAGCAGACAGGCTCAGTTAAGGTAAAGATTGACCTTTGTCAAGGAAGCTTAGGCCTAGTACGTGATTATGGATCATGACTCGCTTTGAGGTAGGAATTCTTATGTTCAGACCATCCTATGGTTACTTTTGGTCTCTGAGTTTGTAAGACCGCCATGCAGGCCTTCCCTGAGCTTGTCAGGTTGAGTAGGTAGCCCCTTGTTTGCCCACATTGCCAAGTGGCATGGGGTTGGAGGCAATAGTGCAGCTTGATTTGAAATTGCAAAGTTGAATGACATTTCTCTCAGCTCCCACATACAAAGCTGCTGTCCAGGCCAATTGTTAGCAAAACAGAGGAGAGAGAAGTTTTATTTTTCTTCCTAGATCCCAGCATCCTTCTTCAAATCCATTTGTTTCTTTACCCCCACTAAGTTCCTCAAGCCTTCTCGTTTCCCTTTACTTTATCCCCATCTTAAACTGCAAAAGAATCTGAAAGCTCTTCACCATATAGTGAACACGGCTCATAATAGAGCAAACCTCCTTTATTGGAGGTTTCTGGGGCAGATTCTGGGATTGCATATCTTCTGACACCCCCCCACCTCTAACCCCACCCCCTACACACACACACACACACACACACACACACACACACACACACCAGGGAGTCCACATTGTGAACAAAAGGCCTCTGGGGATTGCTATGCTGGGTGTTGTATTTGGGAAAAACTGGCTGAAGGTTGAAGGGTCTTCTGAAGCACTAAGGGTCTTATGTAGGGAAGGGTAAGGTGGGAGGGACTTGAAGGAATTGTTCTTCTGAGCCCCCTCCTTCCCGCCTCCACCACATATTATGGGTTCAATTTTGTTCACCCAAAAGGCAAGTTGAAGACCTAACCCCACCGGAACCTGTGCATGTGAAATTAGGTCCTTGGAGGAGTCATCGAGTTAAGATGAGGTCACAGTGCAGTAGGGTGAACCCTGATGCAGTGACTTGTCCGTATAAGAAGAGATGCACAGACACACATAGAGGGAAGACGATGTGAAGACACACGGGGAGAGCGCCATGTGACAACAAAGGCAGAGAAAGGAGTGATGAGTGTGTAAGCCAGGGACTCCAAGAATTGCTGATGAATGCCAGAAGCTTGAAGAAGCAAGGAAGGAGTCTCCTCTATAGGCTGCAGAGGGAGAAGAACTCTGACAACAAATCTAGACTCCAAAACTGTGAGACAATGAATGCCTGTTGTTTTAAGCCACCCAGTTTGTGGTACTTTGTGGCAGCCCTAGCAAACTAACATCCCCCACCCACAAGCAAGTTTAGCCTCCTGCCTCCCCAGTCACAAAGTGTGGGCAGGCAGTCACCTCTTGCATGCCTACCTAATGCCAACCTTGCCTGGGACTTGGCACTGCAGCTTATCTTCATCGCTGCCTCATCCCAGGTCTGACCCCTGGAGCATGGCGGCCACAACCTTGGGTTCTAGGAAGATCTTTCAGGAAAAGATGAACAGAATGTGGACTTACTTGGGCACCGTCAGGATTAAACCAAAGGCCCATCAGCTGTAAAGAGAAACAGAAGAGAAACCAAGTTAAGCTCTGACTTCAACCCTGAATTGTTTCTCTGGAGCTAGAGAAATGGGCTTTTGATCAGAGGCAGGGCCCCGCCAGGGTGTCGCATGTCTGAGAGTTGCCCTGTGGTCTGAGTCCTTATTATGTTGGAGCCTGCATTTCCTCCAAGGACGCCTGCAATTTGTCACAGAGGTCGCTGACTTTCCGTCAGAGGGAGAAAAGGACGAGAGCGGAATGGAGACTACAGTAGGCCTCTTTTAACCTTCTCCAGGTCCAAGCGAACTGTAAACATGAAAGGGGATTCTTGAAGGTGAAATGATCACCATGATCTTTCCAGAATGCCTGTGGTCTGTCTCATCGCACTCCACTCTCTGACACTCTCACTTTTGGAGTGTGTAGCTGTACAGTGTCCTGGAAATAATAACAGTCATAAAAACTATCATTTACCAAGTGCCATACACTGTACATCTATTATTTTATACCCTCAGAGTAACTGCACAGCACACACAATCCCCACATTATAGGCAGGCTTGGAGAGACTACAGAATTTGCTCATGTTCACAGAGCTGTGGGTGGCTGAACCAGCAACCAAGGCCAGCCAAGACTGTTTTCCCACTAGTTGGTCCAACTGTCAAAAGACAAACACACCTTGGGCTAGACTTGGACAACAGAATTCTCTGCTAGTCACTTTGTCCTTGAGTTAGGATAGCTACCTACAGGCTTAGCCCCTTCTTTGTAGCTCTCCTGACCATTCTCAGAGTCCTCCGAATTTCCTTTTGAAATATGTACATGGAAAAAATAAAGTAAGCATATTAAAACTCTCCCAGGTCAAGCAGAGAGAACAGAAGGTACCCTGATTGCTTTATGGTGTTGCGATAGATAGTTGCACTTCATTAAAATCTAATTTGCATTTTATTTTGAAAACCTTTGTTACATTTGTGGTATCGTCTTCACACAGATTGCCTGAAGCATTTCTGCAAACCAGATGTCCCAACTTTAGGGGAGCAGAAAAGTGGAAATGACCCAAGCCCCATTAGGTACCTAGGTGCACCCCACTTTTTTAATATTAAGGGCCTCGGGTTAAGGAGAAAGTTTGCCTTTGGCATATGTAGTCCTAACCTGTGAACCTGTTTAGCAATTAGCATAATTGTAAACTTTGTTTTCAGATAAGAGAGAGGAGGCCAAACCAAAGGGATTAGGTAAACAGTATTATTTAATCCTACAAGTGGGTGTTTAAGACTTCTTATATGAAGGTTACTTGTAGAGATGACAGTGATGGGTGGCCTCTGTCTCCTCAAGGCTGTAATTGTTGATAGCATGCACCTTTGCTATGATGTGATGAGGATTACACTTTCACTCTGTGGTCTTTTTCCAAAAGACTCACACTCCCAGTCTAAACATGTGAAAGATACTGGATAAACTTCAATTGAGGGACATTCTATAAAATAGCTAATCAGTATTCCCCAAATTGTCAAGATCATCAAAGGCAAGGGAAGCCTGAGAAATTGAGAAAGTCTAGAGCATCTTAAAGAAACATGAGTATATTTAATGTAGTGTCTAATGTAGATGGGATCCTGGGTGTGGGGTAGAAAGGTGTTAGGTGAAAGTAAGGAAATTAGAATACAGTATGAAATTTATTTAATAATAATGTATCAACATTGGCTTATTAGTTGTAACAAACGCACCATACTAATGTAAGATGTTAACAGTAGAGAAAACTGGGTGTGTGACATATAGGAACTCTTTTGTACTATCTTTGCAACTTTTGTGTAAGTCAAAAAACTATTATGAAATATAAAGTTTAATTATTAAAGATGGGCATTAGATTTGAACAGATATTTAGCCAAAGAAGACATACAAGAGACTAATAAGCATATGAAAAGATCCTCAACATCTTTAGTCAGTAGGAAACACAAATTAAAACCACAGTGGGATGCCACTATACATCCACTAGAAAGGCTAAAATTATAAAGATTGACCAAAAAAAGTGTTGGCAAGGATGTGGAAAAATTGGAATTTTTATACACTTCCCTTGAAAATGAAAAAATGGTACAACTACTTTGGAAAACAGTTTGGCAATTTCTTTTTATATATATCCTATCTAATAATAGACAAAGATTGAAATTGACCGTACCTTCGCTACTCCTCCCATTGGCTAATCACCGAGATATGCAAATTAACCACCAACAAAGATGGTGGTTAATTTGCATACGCAGGCACGAATTGTCGGACTGAAGACTGAAGGCGGCTCCGGCCAGAGCAGCAAGGGCTGTGAAGGCGGCTCTGGCCAGAGCGGCACCAGTTTTCCTCCGGCACCCGGGACTCAGGCCTATTGCACGAATCTTTTAGTGCAACAGGCCTCTAGTGTGTGTGTGTGTGTGTGTGTGTGTGTGTGTGTGTGTGTGTGTATTTACTATTATATGACACAATCATTCTATTCCTAGGCATTTACCCATCAGAAATTAGAACATATATTCACATAAAGACTTGCATGTTTTGTATGGATGCTTACAAATGCTTTATTTGTAATAACCCCAAACTGGAAACAACCCAAATATCTGTCAATAGTGAATGAACAAACTGTGATATTTCCATATACTAGTAGTGAAATGTTACTTACCAATGAAAAGAAACAAACTACAGCAACACTATGGACAAATCTCAGAAACATTAAGCTTGGCTAGACTGAAGAGAGTACATTCTGTATTATAATACTTACAAGAAATTCTAACAAATCTCAAGGAATAGAAAGCAGATCGGCAGTTGCCCAGGACACAGAAACAGGCATTAACTGCAAAGGAGCAGGAGGGGACTTTTTGGACAAATGAAATGTTCTACATCTTGATTGTGGTAATTACATGGGGGCATGCATTTGTTAATACTCAGCAAACTACATTTACAATGGAGCATTTTATCTTACATAAATATACTTAAAAATAATTTTTAATAGAGGGAGTGGTAGCAGGGATATTGAGGATGGTCCTCTGAGATGCTTCAAGGATGAGAAGGTGTCTTCTCTGGCTCTGTGGCCCTTCCACCATCCCATCTCATCCCTACCATGCCCCCCCCACCCAGGGAATGAGGGAACTGTTGAACATTTGACCTTTTGAGATTGAGGGTTCCTGCTTGTCAGGTGATTTAAAAAGGCAGAAAGATCAATAGGCTAATCAATGCTAATAGGACTCAAAGAGATCTTATAGCATTCCTGAAGAGAGAGGAGGAAGGGATATGCCTTTCCCAGTTCTTCATGACTCTCAGAAGACCCCACTATCTAATGAGAGCACAGAGATTAACCAAGGCTACACGCTTCCAAATGGGAGCTGTAGGACCTCCTGGTGGGGGCCAGAAGGGCTCACAGCTGTCCCTCTGTGGTAAGGGAGCGCTCTGGGAGGGGACTAGCATGAAACAAACATGGTCTCAGGAAACCACACACCCACCTTACACCGAGACTCCATAGCAGCAGATGCTGTGGGAATCAAACTGCATGGGATCTGGACGGGGTCTTCCTCCCACGGCTGATACTCCCAGGCAGGCACACAAAGAGGATTTCGCTCCTCCCTGCTATACTTGGAGTTTATAGGTGGGGTAGACAGTATTAGTTCAGAGAGGGAGAGAGCTTGGTAATCTGAACAGTGAGCAGCTAATAATGTTGAATTTTGACAGAATGTTCAACAGAGAGAGTCTAAGCCTTTAATAACCAGATTGGATTACAAAAATCTGCAGACCAGACTAAGATTTAAACAACCATAGGCCTCAAAGTATGTATGTTCTGGGTAGATTGAAAAATTTAAAAGGAGTTTTGAGAACATAGCCAGATTAATTAAAAAAAAATACTTGCATAGGTATACCTCAATCCAACTGTTATATTTATATCTGAATAATATTTTTATAATATACTGCTTTGTACCCTCCCATTTTCACTGGGCTGTATATCAGGAACATTTGTTCTTGTCACTAGATAGTCTTCTCCAACATAATTTTTAATGTCTATGCAGCATTCCATCATATAAATGTATATATTTTACTGAACTAGCAGCTTATTGGTGGACATTAAGATTCTTTCAGTTTTTCAGTGTTATAAATAAATTTGATGAAGGTTCTTACACATATATCTTTTCACACATCTCTGATTATTTCCATAAGCTAAATTCACAGTTAAGGGATTGCTGGGACATAGGATATTCACATTTTAAGGTTTTTAACACCCTTCAGAAGGTTTGTCTCAATTTACACTTCTACTGGAAATCAACAGGTTTTTAAAGGCTAATTTTCTATTTCCCTATGCCTCTATTATGGCTCAACAGTGCTCTGAACTGGATAAAAGGATGGTCATGAACCCATCTCACTTCCACTGTTATGTCAAAGTTAGAGCGAATTTGGTGCTGATAAATTTAGCAGTGTTGGAGTTTATGCTCAGTTTAGCCACAAAAATGGCTGTGTCCATGTTATAGTAATGGAGTCACTAGTAATAGTAATGGAGTTGACCTTCATTGAAAGATTATTATATGGCAGGCAGCCTACATAGTGTTTTACAGGTATTAACAGTCCTATGAGTTACATACTGTTGATATCATTGTAATTAGCTAATTCTTTTTTTAAAATATATTTTATTGATTTTTTACAGAGAGGAAGGGAGAGGGATAGAGAGTTTGAAACATCGATGAGAGAGAAACATCGATCAGCTGCCTCCTGCACACTCCCCACTGGGTATGTACCCACAACTAAGGTACATGCCCTTGACCGGAATCAAACCTGAGACCTTTCAGTCCCCAGGCCGACACTCTATCCACTGAGCCAAACCGGCCAGGGCAGTAATTAGCTAATTCTTAATAATAGGAAAGGAACAAAGGGAAGGCTAAACATTATAGGCACATTCCCTGCAAATCATTGGGGGAAGAGGACTGGACAAAGCGAAGATAGACGCATGCCCAGTAAAGTTGAGATGACCAGGGAAGGTGCTTTCTCTCAGTCACACCTGGGAATAGAGGCCATTGGCCAGAATGGATATGGCCACTGCAAGTGTGGATATATAATCTTCTAAACAAAGGAGTTCGCTCTCTTGGTTGCTCTTGGCTCTCTCAGGACTCATGTGACTCTGGGTTTCTGAGGGCTCTTTGCTCTTGTTTCTCTGCATTTGTCCACATAGCCCATGGCCATGTGAACCCTACACACAATAGACTAACAGACGGTAACTAGCCTGATGTTGAACTGGACCCAACTCCAACATGGAAAGGAAACTCTGGACACTGGCTCTGCTTTTATATCTGAAACCCCAGCTACACTTCTTCTATGACTGGACTAAGGGAAATGGGACTTTGGAAACCCAGGGCTGTAACTCCATGGAAATAAAACTTTCCACCACATCTCATCCACTCATGGGGGCTTCCAGAAATGCTTATTCCAGTGGTACCCCAAGGACCCCACTTCCAACGATAACACTATTATTCTCCCCGTTTTGAGGAAGAGGAAACTGTCATTAAAGTTTAGTGCCTTGATCAAGGTGGTTTCTCCATGTTAACACGTACCATCATAACCTTCACAGCTTTAGTATTTCTGCACCTGGTATTTCTTTTCACTTTCATTGGACCTTAAAGAGTCAATTCTCTCTTGCAGATTACACACTGACTCATAGAGAAACCTTTGCTCTAAATGTGACATATGGTGCTTGGTGAGTCTTGGGGTTCTCTATGGGAAAATCTTATAGACTCTTCCCCTCACTTCATCTTGAAAATGGGTACACATTACCAGGTCCCAAGCACAATGTTGTGACATATCGTCCCAGTTAGTTGCAGCATTTGCCACAGGTTTTTTGTTACAACTAAAAAAGTTCTTAAGTTTGTAAATGAGGTACTTTTCATGGAAAGTGGAGTGACTGTAAGATCATCCTGTGCTAAGGTCACTCCCACTCCCACACTTTCTCCTACATGCTTTCAGAGAGAGACAGAGAGGAGAGGAGGAGGAGCAGCCTGCAATCTATTCAGTCTCTGCTCCCCCCCTACCCCCTCTTCACCCTGCTCTGTCACTGGGTGGCACATATCTATACAGGTTTTGTCAGGAAAAGCATTGGAGTCACAGTTCAAAACTGAATGAATAAAAAGAGGCCGACAATTAGATTGATTGAAGAGTGGGAAAGGCATTTTTGTCTGAAAACAACAGAAAAATAATTTAAACATTTTTATTCTTTCTTCTTTCCTTAATTAGCATCAAAAAGCCAAATTCAATTCCCTGCCAAAAACAAAAACAAAAGACAAGATATGTGTGTACAGCAAGGATAGACATGGAAAGCACCATGTTCAGGCTTGTTTGTGCTTGACCATGTCAAAGGCTATCAAGATGGCCATGAGAAGAACGGGACTTCAAAAAACTTTGTTGTTAAATTGTTGTTAAAGGAACGTTTTCTCACCCATGAACAGCTTGCCTAGGTCAGATAAGAGCATGAAAAGCATTTACAAAATCCTTCTGTGTTTGTTTATTCAGAGAGTTGTTCTTAATTCATTAGCCTGTAACTTCGAGAAGGAGATGGCCTTCTCTGGCCCATTGGCTGGTTGGGAAAAGTCTGCTCTTAGTGTTGAGTTGACTATCCCTTTGTTAATTTTTGCAGCTAGGCTATCGACGCTCTTGCTTGCCAATGAGCACTTAGGGTCTCTGTCTGCTAATGAGGTCAACGCAGGGGACTATAAACCTAACTAGGACAGGTAACTCATTGTAGTTTATAGTTACATCTGGGTGCCTAATCCCAGATAGACATCCTTGAATTTAATGCCTATGTTCAGGGCCAGCTCAAGCCTAGCCTCTACTGGAGAAACACTCAAAGCTGTGCCATTTCAGTGTACATGTTGGTGTATGAATCAGAAATCACTGTTATTATTTAAACGATAAACATTTCCCTATTGAAGAGCAGCCTGATCAATAATATTCCCAGCTCTCAAGCTGTTCCTATTGTCTACATGCCAGTCCTCTCTGCTTTTCCAGGCATCTTAGCTCAAATGACTTTTGTTGGAGATTAATGTCAAGGGAGCATCCTCTCATTATGCAGCAGTCTCTGATTTTGAGGTGTCTTTCAGATGGTATGAGTTTTCTTCTGTGTGTTTTTTTTTTTTTTGCTCTTTTTCCTCTTAATAAAAATTACATATACACATTAGTCAACGTGGGAAGAATTCTGTAAAGGAACTATGACTGAATGATAAAGCAGCTTTTAGCCTTAAATTATGGGCAGTCCTCTGATTAAATTCTATACTGTAGGATTATAACTATCTCCTAATGCTATTGTTTTTACCTGGTTGTTTATTTTAAAAACACTTTGGCTGTTTTCCTTGCATAAATGTAAATTTCTGTTGATGAATGTCCTCAGATGCTTTTCTACAAATCATAGTTCAGAATACATTCTTCTTTAGAGAATTGCTGCTATTAAATATTACTGTCCTTGCAATAGAAAAAAAGAGACTGTGGCAGTTCTGGAAATTAAATATTTCAAAAAATGTTGTTGTAAGTAGCAATATTTACCATTTAAAGTCATTATGCTGTTCACCTTAAACTTATACAGTGCTGTGTGGCAATTATATCTCAATAAAACTGGAAAAAAGATCTACACACACACAGATATTTATCACCTGATGAGATGAAAATAAATTAATGAATTTGAGCAGATAGAACAGTTTATACTAACACCCAAGATCCATAATTATTAAATACCCCCTAATAATCATAGTTGTAAAAAACTTTATTTCAAAATTCTGTGATAGGTACGTGGATTTAAACTATTTTCACCTTTCTTGTTTTGTCTTGGTAGTAGCAAATTTTAACTCTATTTATACTCTTAATAAGTCAAAGTGGTTGGACAATGCGTTACATCTCACATTTCTAGTACATGCATTAGGAAAAAGTAACAGACAATTCCACGACTCTAATGCAGAGAAGAATAATTTTCAGTTCCAGTCCAATTATAAGTTTCCAAAGATAGGAAGCCAAGAAAATAGAATGGGGAGAACAGAAAGGAGCAGCTAGCATTTACTTCATTAACCTGGAAAAGCTCAGTGGGGAAAGGGTCTGTGCAAAGAAGGTGATCAACTCCTCCTTTATAATTGTGAGCCTCCCACAAGGTCAATCGTGTGTCTTACTGGCCCTGAGGGGAAGAATGAATCCATCCACCCTTTCTGGCGTGGGGAAAAGTGATCAGTTGCCAGGAGCTGGGTACCTCGGGCAGCACTGCCTGGCCAAATGCCAAACTATGCTAAAGAAGTTAAGGTTCTTGATCTGGAAAATTATAAAATTCCGGGAAAACCAGAGCCTTGCATTTCTCACAAAGTGTGGATGAAAATGTGTTACCAGTGTAATAACAGTCTAGCAACTTCTATTGAAGAAGGCTTGTGTGCCTTAACCCCTAGGAGGAAGAGGAGCATAGGAAAGAACCAGAAGACCTGTTTTTTCCTCCTGTTCACTTGCAGATTTGCTGTGTGATCTCGGACAAATCACTTCCTCTCTCTGGGCCTTTAGTTTCCTCTGATACTGCAAGATTCTCCTCGTTTATGGGACTATAAGCCACAGTGTTGCTGACCAGCCCTGCAAAGCTGTACATGCTGACAGTTGTTGGTTGGTTCCTTCAGGTTCCTTTGGAGCCCACATACTCCAAGTTGTATAACAGGAACAAATGCATATGCTACTGCTTCATTGTTTTCTTAATCCATTTTACTCACAACAATGCTAATATTTATCTTTTTTTACTGTGGAGGCAACAATAATTATGACTTTCATTGTTCGCTTACTTACAACTCCCTCTCTCATGAGGTTTCATGAGGGGTGGGACCATGTCTGTTTTCTTCATCACAGTATCCCAGTGCCCTCCACTGTGGCCAGTCTACCATGAGCAAATATTTGTTGAATGAGTGACAAATGAGTGCTCTGCAGTGAAAGTTTTCTTCTTCTGGTCATTTTATTTCCATCTTAGAAGCTATTGTCAGGAACAACGCTGCAGCTGATGATGATGATGATTTTTTTGTACATTTTCACCTTTTCAAGAGCTCTAAAGAGCCTTTGGTTTTGGCCTAGGCAGGTCTGACTTGAAAGTTGCCATCCTCTCTTCCCATTCAACCTCCTTTGCTTAGGGATACAGAAAGTTTAAGACTTTGTCAAGAGTAGGCTTGTCTTCAAGGCAAAACATGGTGATTAGGAGCAGGGCTCTGGGTCATTCACTCCTGAGGCCTGAATTAGGCTCTGCCCCTTTCAGCTACCTGACTTTGGGTAAGTAATTTAGCCTCAACTTCTTCAACTCTAAACTGGGGATAATAATAGAACTTGACTGATAGGTTATCTTGAGGACAATGTGAAATGGTTAGTACAATGCCTGACACAGAGCAAGTGCTTATAAACATTAGATTGTATTTAGTAAGATATTTCATTCAACCCCAGAAGGAAAGTCCAAATGCTGAGTTCTGGGGCTGGGAAATGTCTTACGAGGCATCTTTCTTTGTCTTCTGTCTGGCTTCCCATCACACATACTCTACCCTAGACAGTACTTTGTGGTCCCAAAAGGTGGCAAGCAAACGTGAGAGGCTTTAATTACTGACCCCATTCATTTGAAGCCATAAGCAGATCTGAAATTTACAAGCCAACAGTACAAAATTGCTGATGACACTATTTAAACCTTGGTGAGATGAATCATATTTAGGAATAACTGATATTTTAAAGTCAAGTCACTGTTGCCTAGACAGTGTTGGTGCACTGGCCTTTGGTGACAGCTCAAGAGAGAGAGAGAGAGCCCTTGTAGGCAGAGAGTAGGGGGTAGTAACCTTCTAAACAGAAGCGGCAGCACACCCAGCGCCAGGGTACCCAGAAGAATGTAACATTCCACTCCCACCGTCCTCCCCCACTTCCCAGCTTCAGCAATGTGATTTTAAATAAGTACATCCCAAGCACTCTGTGTAGGTGGTGGAGTGGGAGGAGGAGAAATGTAAGCTTTGTTTTCCAGACTGCCTGCCTTTCAATCCCCGCTTCCCTCTGACTTTCATGAGTGATGAGGTCATCCCGGCGCAGGAAAATCAAACTCTTATTTTTCAAACCCTATAAAGGCGAGCATTGTCTGTCTACTTAAACAGAGGCCAGACGGGTTGGGGAGCAGGAACCCGAGTGGCGCGCCCCCTGGCGGTCGCCCGAGGCAGTCGTGCCCCGCTGAACCACAGGCAGGCGGAGAGAGTACGTGCTGTAATGGAAGTTAAAATTAGATCAATAGTCAGCTTGGCTCTCTCAATCAGTGCTTCTCAGGGAGAGCAAACAACCCTCTATTTATAAGCTAAACCCGGCATTATCTTCCTGTTTTAAGACTCAAAGACCCATTACTGCGCGCGGCAGGAGAGAGGATGCTGCCAGGAGCTGGTGCCTGCCACATCGCAGCCTCGCTGGCTCCCAGGGACAACATGCAGCCTCGGGGGCGCGGGGACAGAGTGGGAGGAGACACTCCAGCAGTCGGGGGGGGGGGGGGCACACTGCTCTCTGTAGGACTCACTCCTCGGGCGTACCCCCTATAGGACTCACTCCCGCCCCCATTCCTTACCTCGAAGGAATCCTTAGTTTTTAAACAGAGAAACCACCATTAGGGGCCCTCCTGTAGATGCGGAGCGCACATTGGCTGCTTCTAACCACACAGGGCTTGACTGCCCCTGACAGGTTTCCAGCCTGGCTTCCCCAGGGACTGCATTGCTCAGTGCTTACTTAGACAATTGTTGCTGTAAATAGCTACAGCCCCTCGCAGGACCTGTCACAGCAAGCCTGCAAATGGATTTACTGCAATCTGCGTGCCTTCTATTGAAGGCCTTGGTGAGATGGGCCCGCCTCCATCCAGCCCCTGACATACTGGCACCTCTGCGCACTCCGAGGCCCATTTGCCCTATGAGTAGAAGTCACTTCCCACGTATGAGGGAAGGCCACACCTAGCATTTGTGTTAGAGTTGTGAAATTGTTTTCAGTTTTTGAACGATGCAACAGACAAAGGGGAAAATCTGATACAACACAATGTCCTTGAAATGTGTCCTATCAAATCACATTTCTGGGGGAAAATAGGAATTCCAGTCATATATGCACATGTGCGGTATGTTTTATATTATACACTATATATTTTCTTAATTTTTACCTTTCTCTATTTTACAGCTTTCTTTAATAAGCATGTACTACTATATTTACCATAGAAAAACTTGGAGCCAAATAATTTTAATTAGCTTTAACATACCTTAGATATATTTATAGAACTGATTTATTCTCATTTGACATAAAAGGATTTTGAACTAAAGATAGAAACCGAAGTATTCTTCATTTGGAAACAACTTTTTTCCTCCTCTTCAAAATCTTGCTGGCTTACCTCCAAAATATCTCCTGCATCTGTCCCTTTCTCCCCACCTAGAAGGTTCCTAGCTTATTTACAAGTCTCTATTCAGTATCCTTCACCTGTTTTTACAAAAATAGCAGTGTCATGTCTGGTCTTCCTGGGTCCACTTTCTCTCATTGCAGTCTATCGTGCTCCACATAGCAACCAGGTTGTTCCTTTAAAATGTAAATCAGATCAGCTCTCTTGTCTTTCTAAAACCTTCCTCGGCTTCCCATTGCACCTCAATTAGACCCCAAGCCCTTTACCATAACCCAAATATAGTGTGTGACCTGGCTGGCCACCTTGCTCACCTCTTCTCAATTTCTCACTTTTGTCCTAGCGTGCTTCCACATATCACCTTTTTGAGTCTCAAACCCACAAATTCTTAGCACTCTGGGAACTCTTTCAGATCTTCTCAAAGCAGCCTTGTTTTTATCATTCCAGATTTCTGAGACCTCCTGCCCCTCCAGAACGCATTATCACATTGCTCTATTTTATTTTTGACTTAGCAGTTAAGTGAAATTGGTTTATGAGTTTATTCTTCCTTTTCATGCATTAGAATGTAAGTTGGTTAGAGCGTCATCCAAATAGGCCAAGACTATAGATTGGATCTCTGGTCAGGGCACATACAAGAGTCAACCAATGAATGCATAAATAAGTGGAACAACAAATCGATGTTTCTCTCTCAAATCAATACATAAAATATTTACAAAAAGGATGTAAGCCCCATGAACACAGGCTCCTTATCTTTCTTGTTTACTACCATTTCTTTGGATTCTGGAACAGTGCCTGGTCCATAGTTGGTATTCAATATATATTTATTGTACAAATGATTAGGTGAGATTTCCTAGTATCTCTAGCATTATGCATATTCTGCCTTACATTTTATAGTTATTTTTATACCTATGTGCTTTCTCCTTTCAACTGTAAAGTCCCTCAGGCAGGATCATATGTACTTCATTTTGTTCTCTATGGTCTTATTGAGTCTGGCACATCACAGGTGTTTAGTATATTTATTGGATTATATTGAGTAAGTGATTGCATAATAAGTTAATACAATATGACTTTACCCCAGATCTAGCTTTTACCAGGAAAAATGCAAAAGTATTATGATATCCAAAGGGATAGACTGTTACTTTGATTCTTATAACAACACACACACACACACACACACACACACACACACACACACATTTATTTTCAATATTTTTAGAGAACATGATTTTATTTGATCTTAATACCAGCTCTGTGAGATGGGCTTTATGATCTACACTTAACAAATCTAAGATCTGAAGCTTAAGGGCATTAATTGACCTGCTCATGCTTGCACAGCTAATATGAAGCAGAGAAAGGATGAGGGCTGGCTAATTTCAAACATTCATAAATGTGCACACATAAAACCATGCAGACATATGCCCACATTCAACAACATCCTCCCTTCTCAGCCACATTTGTGGTTTGGGTCGAATGGGATCATTAATGCAAAGTAACTTGGAGTCTGGTACATGACAGGTTCCCAATAAATGATCATTCCTTCCTCTTGCCTACACTACAGTTGCCATAATCTCCCAATCTCAATAAAGAAGAATGTGTCTATCTTCACTTTGTTCCTTTTCTTATTAAACTGATCTCCAGGATCTTCCTTATTGTGAAATTTTAATACATAATGTAATTAGATACCTTCACAGATCTGAGCAACAGTAAATGGATTTTTGCTAACTGGCAACCTATTGCTCTTTCATCTATTACTCTGAATACAAAGCAATGAGAGATATTGGTGAATACCTACCAGAGCACAGCTTAGCTTAAGTTATACTGTTCAGTGTCAGTGAGAAAATGGCACATAAAATGCTCTAGTATATCTATCCTAAACAAACACTAAACATAGTGCATCCAGAGGGGTCCAGTAATGTGCAAAATTAGTTTTACAATAGGCAAAATAAATCAAGAGGCCATCTGTTCATTCATATATTCATTATTTATTTGGGTGTATTTTATGTGCCAAGCACTGTACTAAGTATTGGGAATACAGAGGCAAGCAAAAATTGATTAGGTCTCTATTAGTATGGGTGTAGTAGAAATAAGATTTAAGCCAAAGGGTCACACAACAAAGATCAGAGCTGTGAGAGGACAGAGCAGAAGGAAGTGAGAGAGAGGATTCAGGGGAGAATTTCTTAAGGAAGTGATGACTAAGCTGAGCTATGTCTTGAGTTCAGGTATGGCATGATACTTCCAATGATTACTAAAGAAGGAAGAGGAGGAAGAAATAATCAAATAAATAATAATAATGGTGACTAACTTTTAAATTTCTTCATATAATAAATATTCCTTGAGTGCCCACTATGTGCCAGGTAGCTGTATAGGTGCTGGGGATTACAGCACTACTGGTCAAAGACAAATTGCCTCCCCTAGGGGCTTCCATTGTAATGAGGGGAGGCATACAATAAACTAATAAAAATTCTAATAGAAAGGAATGTTAGGTGGTGATTTCTATTAAGGAGGAAAATAAATCAAGAAAGGAAAATAAGGGAGTGGGTTGGGGTGGGGCAGAGAGGTATGATTTTACAAAGGGTGGTCTTATGATGCTGTCACTGAATAATACATTTGAGCAAGACCCAACAGTGATAAAGGAGCAAGGGGTGCTGATCTGAGAGGTGAGGTGGCGATTGCAGAGGGAAGAACTTTCCAGATCTTTATGATTACAACTAGAGGCCTGGTGCACGGATTCATGCACCAGTGGGGTCCCTGGGCCTGGCCTGTGGGGATTGGGCCAAAACTGCCTCTCCGACATCCCCTGAGGGGTCCCGGATTGCGAGAGGGGGTTCTCAGGTGACGCACCCTGGAATCGGGCTCCCTCCTCTCTGTTTCCTGGTGTGTCACCCAAGAACCGCAGGTTGGCAGCTCCTGCACTGAGCATCTGCCCCCTGGTGGTCATTTCATCGTAGCTACCAGTTGGACGGTCCAAAGGTCAGACAGTAGTTTAGGCTTTTATATATATAGATGAGCCCGAGACAACAGTATAACTGACTTATTTGAGGAAGTACAAGGAGACTAATGTGTCTAAAGTAAGTGAAGTTAGCAAGGAGGTAAGTAGTAAGTGAGTTCAGAAACCTAAGGGATCATAAGGGACCTTTGTAGGCAATTGTAAAGATTTTGCCTTTTACTCTAAGTAGAATGGGAAGACATTGGAAATTTTTGAGCAAATGAATGACATTATATGACATATCTTAATAGTCTGGCTGCTATGTTGGGAGCACTCATTATGTTTCAGGTAATGGGCTAAAATGACATCATTTTACCTTCACAGTTCTGAGAGGAACCCATTTTACAGGTGAGAAAATCAAGATGTAGGCAGTTTAAATACTTATACAAGGTCACATGGCTAATAACTGATAGAACTGGGATGAAGAGTTAGGCACTGTGATTCTAGCTTCCCAGCCCTTAACCACAATGGTAGAATGCCTCCCTAAGAGACACTGGGATGGTGGGTGGTGGTGAGAGTAACAATAACACCTGTCTTTAACTGAGGGTTTTCTAGTCGCTGCTCTAGCTTTTCTCATTAATTTTATTTCATTTCACACAAACCCTATCAGATAGGTATTTTTGCCCTTTTATTATAGATGAGGGAACTGAGACTCAGGGGAGTTATGCAACTAACCTAAGTTCAAACAGTTTATAATTAGATGTTAGAATTTAAACCCAAGGCTCTTCATCTGGGAAACCTATGCCCTTCTGCCTCCCAGATAAGTATGTTAAACTTCAAAATATCTTTATTATACGGAGCTTATAATGCATCTTGTGTTTTTAAAAATCCATTCTATCTTTCTCATTTTGATTAAAGCATTTAGTCCATTTATTTATATAACTACTGAAATAGTTGGTTTAATACTCTCTACTTGCTATTTTTCTATTTATCCCATCCATTCTTTGTTCCTTTATTCCTCTTTTCCTACCTGCGTTTGAGGTATTTATATTCCATTTTTTTCTTTCTACTAGCTTTTTATTATGCATTCCTTATTTTCCTTTAGCTTTTACCCTAGAGAATCAATATGCCTTCCTAGTTTCTCAATGCACATCTTAAGTAAGTATTTTTACCACTTCACAAGTAATGCAAGAAACTTACAACAGGTTAACCTCATTTTAGACTCTCCAATCCCTTGTGATATTATTTATACATTTACCTCTACATTGTTATGTTCTCACAAATCTTTTCTTATTTTTGTTTTAAAAGGTCAATATTTAAAATATTTATACATGCATTTATCCTTTATAGTACTGCTCTGTATTCCTTCCCAAAGTTTAATATTTCCATGAAGGAAAATTTTTCTTCGGCTTGAAAATTTCACTTTAGTAAGTCTTGTAGTGCCATATTCTGGAGATAAACCCTGTCAAGGTTTGTTTGTTGGAAAATATCTTTATTTTGGGTTATCTTTTAAAGTATATTTTCATTTGGGTATAATTTCACTTGGTATACTATTTTTCTTTCAGCTCTTTAAAGATGTTAAAGCATTTTCTCCTGGCTTCCATGGTTTCTACTGACAAATTCGCTATGAGTCTTGTTACTTTGAAGCAATGAGTCTTTTTTTCTTAGACTACTTTTAGATTTTTTTCTGTGTCATTCATTTTCAGTACTTTCAGTATGATGTTCCTTGATGTGGTTTTCATTGTTTGTATTATTTTTAGTGTTCCCTGTTCTTGGATTTGTGGGTTAATCTCTTTGATGATTTTGGAGATGTTCTCACTTGTTATCTCTCCTATCTCTTCTCCTTCTAGGACTTAATTACTATACATTGGATTTTTGGACTCTGTCCCATATGTCTCTTAGGCTTTATTCTGTTCTTTCTACACTCTTTCCCCCTCTCTTTTGTATTTCAGTTTGAGTTTTTAAAAAGAAAAACCACTAATCTTGTCTTTGATTTAAATATGTCGTACCTCACATGCTGGTAAGCTCATCCAATGAGTTTTTAAGTTAAAGTATTATATTTTTCAATTCTAGGATCTCCATCTGATATTTTTTAGGAATTTCAACTCTCTGTTAAATTCTTAATCTTTTAATCCATTTCTTTTTCTATTTTCTCTATTTTCTTAATATAATAATTTTTATTTAAAAAATTTTCTCTTCTAATAATAATGTTTAAATTAACTGGGTCTGCTTCTATTGTTTGATTTTCTCTCTTGATTATCAATCATATCTTCTATTCTCTTCTTATGTTAGTAATTTTGAATTGTATTATAAATGTGGGTATTGAAAACAACCCAAAACAGAGCAAACAAAAATACCCCAAAGAATGTAGAATGTTCAGATGAAATCTTCTACCAGAGAACAGGCAGAGATGGAGCTGGGTATGAGGTTGGGTTGAAGTTTTTATTGTCTCAGTTTGCCTTTGATTTGTCCTGTTCTTTACAGAGGGCACTTTTAGGCTTTTGATGGGGAACTTAGCAGCTCCCTGTTGTAAAAATTCTGCTCTTCAGAGGTTTTGAGCTTACATCTTACACTTCCCCTATACACAGGTTCAAAATCTGGCACATGGTTTACGGGGAAGAACTGCTATGTATTTATTGCAAACCAATATTTCTAGCAGGACTTTGTCTCTTAGGCACAGAAGACTGCAAGAGCTTCTACTCTCTCTTTCTATTTCAGTCCCCATAAGCCTTTCCATGACCCTAGAACATAAGGGAACGAGTCTTGCATTTCTTGGTTTTCTCATATACTAGAGGCCCGGTGCACAAATTCATGCATGGGTGAAGTCCCTTGGCCTGGCTGGTGAGTGGGGCCAATCAGGACCATCTCGCCCAGTCCCTATTGGGCTGGCCGGCGGGGGGGGAGGGACTGTGAGAGGTTAGCTGGCCATAAGAGGTTGGCTGTGGTAGTGCATTGACCACCATGGGGCAGCTCCTGCATTAAGCATCTGCCCTCTGGTGATCAGTGCACGTCATAACTACTGGCCGGTCATCTGGTTGTCCAGTCGTAATGGTCGCTTAGGCATTCATATATATAGATTATTACAGTCCCACATGTTCACCAAAAATTCTGCTGGTTTCTCTTTCACCCAGTAGAGTCCTGCTTGATCCAAATCCACTCTTTAGCCTGTATCCATAGTGGGAAAATGCTCTTTGGGATGCAAACAACTGGTGGTTATAAGAACTCTTACAAATTTTAGTTTACCTAATTCTCTTTGCCTCCATAGCTCCTCAGTGCTATGATGTTTGCAATGTGCCTGTTTTCCCCCTTCTTAGCCTGCTGTGATTTTCTACATTCTATCCAGAAGTGAATATCCCTCTCAGATGTATAAAGGGTTAGAAATTTTGGAGCTGAAAAGGACTTGGGCATTTACCTAGTACAGCTGCCTCCTTGGACATATTGGAAAGTAGATGCTCAGAAAGGAAAAGTGATTTGTTCAAGGCCAGAAACTAATAAGACTAGAAACTAGACCTGAAGTAAATGTTGAGGTGGGCCTCCTCACCCCAAGTTTAGTATTCAAGAGGGCAAGCAGGAGAAAAGGACATAGAAATAAAGAGAAGAGACCATGGGAAGGACTCCATCGGAAGCAGAGAACAATTTTGGAGTCCTTGCTATCGCAGTCCAGGTGACAAGTCCTAGGACATTCATGTTGAAAAACCTAGCTGAGGTCTTTTGAGTCAGTCATAAAATCTAGCACTTGCTTATTTCTTTTTTCTCCCTACATTCTTTGAAGACAGGATTTAAAATAGAGTGTGGTAATGTGGAGAGTAGAAAGTCTGCTATCAGAACACTGAGACTACTATCCTTGGCAGGGGGATATTGGTAACCGATGGAAGTTTAGGGTGTTGTAGGCTCAGGAATTATGCTGGTCAACAGAGTAACCGGGTCAAAGACTGAGCCATGTCTTTTGAAACATAAAAAGTAAAAATTTCTATCCTTTCCTATATAGGGAAAATTTGTAACTGCCACTTTTCTCCTCTCTCTCATTTGTTAAGCTAGTTAAGGTTTGAAAGAAGGAAAGAGAAAGTGCAAGATTTAATGATGAGATGGGACTCTGGAACGGGGAGCAGAGACCCATCCCTTCCTAACATGCCCCTCACCCTTTCACCAACACACTGAGCTAGCACGGGGTAGGAAGAACCATTTGAATTTGTAGAAAGTAAAAAATCATGAGAAGATACTTTAAAATAAATGTGATTTTTTATGTTTAATCTTCAATATGGTAGTAGTATGTTTATTTAAGATTGTGGTTCTTGGTCCTGCTGTTAATGGAAATGTATCACTACTCAAGCCTACAAGAGAGGTTGCTAAGCAACTGAATAGTGTAAATAAGTAATGTGTCAGAGTTCAGGATCAATGGAAAATAGTACATTCAAACTTCTTAGAGGAACAAACTGTATTTAAGGATATTATCACATTATTGTCTACATGCAAATGTGTGCTATTTGTAAATGAATCACATCTCTTCATTAAGGAAGAACATCTTATTTATCATCCTTGTAGCAGTTTCTGTGACAAAGAAATCCCAATTTCTTTCCATTATCCTCTATTGATGATAGTTAACATTTCTTGAGTACTTGCTATATAGCAGACATTTTCCTAAGCAAAGAATACTTTATGCAAGCTATCACATTTAGTAGTTCTAAAGGTAGGTACTACTATTATCCTCCTTTTTGTTTAAAAATTTATTTATTTATTTATTTATTTCAAAGTGGAAGGGAGAGGGAGAGAGATAAAAACATCAGTGATGACAGAATCATTGATTTGCTGCCTCCTGACGCCCCCCCACTGGGGATCAAGCCCACAACCCCAGGCATGTGCCCTTGACTGGAATTGAACCCGGGACCCTTACTGAGCCAAAACTCTATCCATTGAGCCAAACCAGCTAGGGCTATTATCCTCCCTTTTTTAACAAGGTTAAGAAACGTACCCAAGGACATGTAATAAAGGGTAGAGCGCAGTTCAGTCTGATCCCTATGGGATAATGTTTTGCTCTTATCAGACTGGTCTTTCAGTGGCTCCAAAGGAATGGTGAAAATCTTTCCTTTTGAATGATGGTCAACTAGTGGTTTGGTTCCTAAAGAGCAACTCCATTCCTTCTTTCTGCTCTATTCAGCCAGGCGCCTTGGTGACCAGTCTTCTCTCTCAGTGCGTGGTGGTCAAGCTGAGTTGCCTGAAGCCTGAAAAAAAAAAAGAGAGCAGTTTTTGGAACCAAGGCTGATCTGGCATGTCCTCTGTACCAGCATCCTTGTTGGGATCCAGCACATCTCTCACTACTTGTGCAGCTTCAGGCTACTCCCTTTGGCATTCCTTATCTGTAAAATTGGAATATTATCATCCGTCTTGCAAGGTTGCTGGGGAAATGAAATGCTATACGTAAAGTGTCTAGGTCAAGGCAGGCACATTATAACAATTGTCAAAGATGAATTCCCTACTCTTTCCTGTTCCTGTCATTAATGCATGCTTGTGGAATATCTCTCTTCAAACTTAGCACCTTGTCTAAGAGATTTTTGAGGACCTTGTTGACATCCTGACTTTGCAAATAACTGGGGGAAAGTTGTGAGATGAATAAAATGAGGGCATCTTTAGACAAGCAATTATTCACTTCTACTTTGTATTTCCTCATAATTCTCATACTTGCTTTGAGAGTAGTCCTCCGCTTTAAATACTACCCGATTTTCCCCTTTGGCATAAATATTTCCTGCCCTTGCTTTCCCCTGCCCCCTACAAAGACATCCCATGATAACATACCCAGGAAGTGGGATTCAGGATCCCTTATCTTCATGTGGAGTGATCTGAAATTAAACACCCACTTTGAAGGGGGGCACTTTTCTTCTGGGATAAATTTGTCTTCATGACAAACTCAAGCCACTGACCTGTAGGTGGAGCTGCACGAAAAAGAGACAGAAGGGAAACAGGAAAAAGTCAAGCTTGCACCTCAGAGAAGCAGGAAGCCTGAAAAAGACACAATAAAACACAAAGATGATGCATGGCCCTTAGGGGGTTTGCAGGGGAAAGAGTGACATATGAACTGATTCCACAAGAACTTGAAGAGACTGCCAATGTGCTCAGCCAGCCCAGGGTGGAGTGCGAAAGAAATGAGATGTGGTCTCCCGAGAGCTGGCCGTCTTTGGGAGTGGCAACACATAGACATGGAGGAAGAACAGCAAAAGGCCGATTGCATTCAGTGGTACATTGTGATGCAGCTTAGGACATGGTTTCATAAGTGAGAGAAAGGCTACTATCATTTTTTTTGCATGTTGCTATATTCCAGTCACCAAATTAAATGGGTTAAATAGATTACCTCATTTAATTTAATCCTAAAAACAAACCTTTGACATCAGCCCATATTGATAGTGAGGAAATTGAAGCACAAAGTGATTAAATAAATTGTCTAGGAGCCAACAACAAGTGAGCTATAGAATTTCAACTTAGATCTGCTCTTGGAAGGTGGAGAAGCATTTGCTTAGCTATTGACTAAGCCCTCCTAACTATTCTATGCCTCAGTTTCCTTATGTGGTGAATGGAGATAGTAATACTGTATAAGAGTTGTCTGAACCCTCTTCTCTGGCAATATACTCCCCACATTAGCCCCTGATAATTGGGCATCTTTGTTCCAACCACATGATCTTCCAAATGGAGTCTGTTCAGACCAGGATGGACACTGGACTCAAGAGAGGGAGAGATGGAAGCAGGGAATGACAGGTCCCAGAGCTCCCTCAAGTTTGTCTGTCCAGAGGCCTGATTGTTCAGCTTTTCTTAGATTCCAGTGAGACTGTTTTGACCTCATAATACTCTCCCAACCCCCTATTCTCCCTGTTTTCTGGGGCTAAATTGAGCTTCTGCAACCTGCAACCAACAGATGCCTGACTAGAACAGATACTTTCCTCATAGAGTTATTGTGAGGAATCCGTGAGATAAAGTAAATTGCAAAGGGCAAGATCGATGAGACTATAGCAGTTCATTTTACTGAGTAAAATAGCAATTTGGCCTTTATAATTGGGTCCTGAGGTTTTCTGTTTACGGAATGTTTCATTATGTCAAAAGGGGGATATGCACAAATTTCACTTTTACCTTTCCTGCCAGAAGTAATCCAAGTGGCTGATGGCCGTGTCAAACTAAGGATGCACAGACCCAGGTTCTCTGTGTTTGGGACAGAGCGGCTCCAGGCTGGTCTTCTGGTAGTCACTTTGAATTAGGTTTCCACTGGAGTCAGATTGTACCCTGTGGAATCTTCTGGAGAAATTTGTAGACAGCCTGACTGCATGACCGACTGCCAGGCTGGCCACATTGCCCACACCTCCCGTGCGAAGATTCTGAGAGGAGTGTGCAATTCAAATCCAACAAGTGGTTTCACCAAGGAAACTTCTTATTTGCTTTGGTTCAATTGCACAGGCTGGTCGTGTCCTTCAAAATGGTCAAAGTAACTGTGTAGGCATATAAACACAGTCCGAGAATACATCGCTCTAAAACAAAATAAATTTCACACTGGACGTTATAAGGCTGGGTTATTTAATATCGCAAATGCTCTACCTTTGGGCCAATGATTCAGTACATTTGAAGAGCTGATCTCAAACAGCATACTTTCTGCTGGCGTCTTGTCACGTGGTTGCATATTGCTCTATTTATCATGGACCTCAGCCGCCAAGGCTTCCTTTGTATCTGGATAATTTCAATATTTCTCTGGGTAAAGAGGGAGCCATTTTCATGGGATCCCCATCCCTGACTGCCTCCACACTCACCCTATGTTCTCCCACTTTCTCTGCAGATTGCATGGCTCCACTCTCCACCCCACCACCAGGTCAGGCAGCAGAGGAAGCAATATATTTTGTGTATTTTTTTTCCCTGTGGCTGCTTTATTATTTAACTCAGACCATGTAAATCACCAGTCAGAGGGTGGCCTTTGAGTGAACCTCGTTCTAAATCTCAATTGACTGGTGCAAAGACAGTCAGAATATTTTTTCCTGCTACTTTTCTCAGCTTTTGCCCATTAGGATCAGTTATGACTCTTTAAAATTAGCATCTTTCATTGGTATTATTAAGGGTTCTATTCACAAACCCCTAATGAAGCAGCAGGTTAGTGCTTACTCTTTTTTTAAATATATTTTATTGATTTTTTACAGAGAAGAAGGGAGAGGGATAGAGAGTTAGAAACATCGATGAATGAGAAACATCGATGTGCTCGCAACCAAGGTACATGCCCTTGACCGGAATCGAACCTGGGACCCTTGAGTCTGTAGGCCGACGCTCTATCCACTGAGCCAAACCGGTTAGGGCAGTGCTTACCCTTTAGAGAAAGTTTTGGGGGAAGTTCATGGGAGAGGATCCATGATGGCTTTTAATACATATGATTTCCCAGAAGATATTTCTGAATCCTGCTCTGTGGTTGCTTGTCCTTTAATTACCAATGTCATCAGAAAAATAAATTGCACTGTAATCTCCTATCGGTGGATTGCATTGTATGCACCAGACAGAAATCTCTTTTTCTTTTCTTTCAGTCAAAAAATCATGCAGGTCTCGGGTGCACAACTCCACAGCACACCATCTGTACACTGTATTGTGTGTTTACTACCCCAAGTTAAGTCTCTGTTCATCACCATTTATCCCCCCTTTCCCCTCCTCCACCTCCCTCTAACTCTCTTCCACCTGGAACTCATCACACTGTTGTCCATTTCCATAAGTTTTTTTTCTTTTTTTTCTCAACCCCTCCATCTCTCCCACCCAGCACACCACCCCCACCTGACAGCTGTCAGCCTGTTCTCTATCTATGAGTCTGTCTCTATTTTGCTTGTTAGTTCATTTTGTTCATTGGATTCCACAGAAATCTCTTTTCAGAACAGCCTTCCTTCACAATGTGGGTTGTGGAGGAGGTGGTACTAGCCTAGTTGCTTGCTCTGTGTCCTAGAATCTTGGTGGCAAAAGTTACATAAGGTCAACCCAGGCCAGATATCTATCTAGAACTGTCTTGATAGGTTAATCTGGGCCTTTATTAATTCAACAATAAATGTCCACCAAGTCTGTGTATGATAAATATATACAAGTATAAAATAATAGCTAATACTTATCAAGTATTTACTATATGCTAGGCATGAATCTTATCTTATCCTGTGAGTAATCCTATGGGGTCTTAACAGCTGAGATTTATTAAGTCTTCACTGTGTGCCAGGAATTATTTCAAGTGTCATCCATGCACTAACTTATTTATTTAATCCTCCCAATAACTCTATGATGTGGATACAATTTTTCGATTCATTTTATAAATGAGGAAGCCGAGGTACACAGAGAGGTTAGGTAATTGGCTCAAGGTCATACAGTTGGCAAGTAGTGAAGCTGGGCTTCAAACCAGCAGTCTGATTTCAACTCCCATGCAATAAACTACAACTGTCTCCACATGGTGGCTGTGGACCATTGGAAACTTCCAGTTCCTTCTGTGGCTAAGGAAATGATTGCTGCTTACATATCTGAGAGTGTAGTCTATGTCTCAGATTCTGCTCATTCTCACTGTGGCCCTCACACTCTTTTTGCCACAGGCAGCCTGTGCAGGAAAGGTGGTGGTTCCTTAAGGGGAATTGTTACGATCTGGAGATTTGTCTCCATTTCTGCTAATGTAATTTCTCAGGTTTCCTTTTAAATATAATGTTTTTATGTTGATTTCTATGGAGATTGGCTCTCCCAATACTTTCTACAAAATACCTGTCTCTAATTGCCAAGAAAACGCCTCTCTCTGGGTTTGTTTACATGGCCTCGCGGCTCTGTCTGCTCAGGCCATGCCCTCCATGCCCTTTCTCTGTTCCTCTCCTCAATTAGCATTCTGCTACATTAAGGCTGTGAAAAGAGCCATATTTCTCTGCATTTGCTAGGAAGGAACATTTTAATATTAGGATTTTAGCTAAAAAGTGAAAGTCTAATTGGGCACCTCTCCACGTTGCTGGGCAGGGTCTGGGCCCAGGGCTGTGTGGGTAAAGCTGGAGACAGCGAAACAAAGGGAGGGTTTGAGATAAGAGAAGCAACAGGAGAAGAAAAATCAGAGAAAAGGGAACCTTGGAGACAGGTTCAGGGGGTTAGCTCAGGTGGAGCTGCTGCTGCCCATTGCTCCCCTGGTCACTGGTCTCCTGGAGACTTAGAGTTTAGGGGAAAAAGACAACACAGCGAAGACACAAGGCATGGGCATGCTCTAGCAAGTGCACCATGACTCCTTTGGTGCACTTTTTATCTCTCTTTGGTCTGCTGGAATCCTAGGGAAGCTCCCAGGGGAGGGTCTTAGCAGAATACTCATTAGCTTTTCAGGTATGTACTTCAATATGCTGAGTCATCAAAACGTGTGTGTGTAGAGTCAGGAGTTATTTTCTGGTTAGTTTCATTTTTAAAGAATGTCACAGAAAAGCCTTCTGTCCAGGGCAGTCTAAAATATGTAAACCATTTGCTCCTAAGTGTCCTTGGTTAGGGAAGATAAAACCTTGTGATTCATTAGCTGGCTATAAATTGCTGATTGTTTGGCCTTGTTTAATTATATTGTCTCAGTTTCCCTTATTCCACTCATTAAAGAGTCTCCTTAGCCTCTTACTATCCTGCCTCATCATGATATAATTAAATATCCCCCAGGACTGTTATAAATAATAGCTCAGGACTGTTCTGATTCATTGTAGGCATTTTATGCCTAATATCAAGTAGGTTACATAAAAAGATGGGAGTACTGCCTTCTACATTGAGACAGAGTAGGAAGAAGAAATGAAAATAGACTTTGGTGTCAAGTAAACTCAGGTTTGCATCCCAGTTCTAACACACACTGCCTGTGTGGCCTTCGACCACTTATTGAACCTCTAACGTTTCTTCTTCCATAAAGCAGAGATAACAACATCTCATAGAATATTTTAGGATCAAAAATGATAGCAGATATGATGTTCCTAGTCTGGTGTTGACTAGGTATGCAATTGTTTTTCTTTTATTTCATCAAATTTCCTGTTCCGCAATATTTAACTGTTATACTTAAAATCTCTGGACCTATTTTCCTCATTTAAAAAAAAACAATGAGGTGTTAGGATAAGTAGATTGTCACAGTCTCTTCTAGCGTTAAATGTTTCCTGTATCAATATTTGTAAATGTTCTAAGTGCTCTCCTTGTGCTACTCATGGGATCCTCTTATCAACCATTTGAGTTAGGGGCTGTTATGACTCACATTTTACAGGCGAGAACAGTGAGACTCAGGGAGAAGGATTAACTGGTCAGGCTGGACTCAGAGCCACACTCAGTGGATGCCTAAGAAATGGCTTCTTAGCAATTGCTCTCAATGCTCTTGAGCGTTCAGGCCATGTGCCACCTACACTATGACATGGTGGGATGTGTCCTGCCCAATAGGTTTACTAATGGGGCACAGGTCCAAAAAGAGAGGAATTTCACTGTAATGACAGAACTGTGCTCTCACAGGACACAAGCAGGTGACAATGAGTTACCAATTTGCTAAATGATTGGCTGGATAGCTCACCGACTGCTTGTTCAACTTGGGCTGACGTTGCATATGGAGAACATTCTGACTAAATTGACTGCTGAATAAAATATCCGGCAAATGTGTATCATTTTTTTTGGTGATATCGGGGCATCCATCTAAAGTAGTTCTGCTCCCTTAACAAATTTCTTGCTTCTAGTATGCTATGGGTTTAGAAACCAGCTAAGCAAACTTGTTAGAATTCTGTTTGAGTTAGAGGAAGAATGTTCTGAGGAAGTGCCTGAGGAGCCCTTGGAGAAGTGGTAGGGCTTAGAGACTGTGACATTTCAGTGTCATCAGAGAGGAGGAAAATTACAAATTATTTACAATAATTTGAAGCCTATCAAATGTTTATACTAATTAGCATATGCACATACATAGATGTATACGTCTGCCACACCCGCATTCGGCTCTGCTTTAAATGTTCTATTCCTTGCTGGTCTCAAATGTTGATGCAAATAGTAGCTGTATTCAACTTTCCCACATAAATTGCCTAAAACTGCAGGAGCTGACTCCTGGTCATTTTATCAGCATACTTCTCAGGAACCCACATTGGCACTGCAATTATTGGCTGGTAGGAAGCTGGTATCTGCTTTCCTGAGCTCTACTTTTTTTCTTCTGCAGATGTTATAGCTTAACAGTGGCACAGATACACTCATGTACTTAGGTGATTCTAATATTCTATCTTTTAAAATTTATTAAATAAAAAATCACCCATCAGTAGTGTTCCAGATCCCGTTGAATTCTTATTTCACTTTTAAACCTTAAAACCACCAGAAAAATTGTGCTGTAAGGCTGTGAATGGCAGCCAACATCTCTCTTCAAAGAAACTCAAAATACTTCTCAAATATTAATTAAACCCACCACAGAGTAGCCCAGTCATATGTGGCACTTTATCTTTTTTTTAAAAAAATCTAGGTAAGCAAGTAAGTAAAAGATATACATGGAAGAGGAAAACAAAAACTTCTGAGGAAATAAATTTCAGTTCTTATATACCAAGGGCATCTACTCCCTCTTAATAAAACGATTATCTAGTCCCTGATTGCATTTGGCTGCTCATCTTCTTACCTATAAAGCTGTTGATTCAATTTTCCTTTCCACAGTCCTTATTCTCTCAGCATGGGCAAAAACATTTGTTTCTTGCTTTTACTGTGATCAGACTCGGTAAGGCTGTGGTCCACAGGGGAACTTTGACACTTCCTAAGATAACAAGAATGTCACACCTTGTGCATCTAGTTCACTGGTGACAGAAATATTCTAAGCTGGTTGGGACCTGTGGATGTAACAAAACCTTCAGAATAAGAGTTAGGGTGTAGGCCTGGCTTGGAGCTTTGAATTGCGTCTTGAGGTCATGCAAGGAACCTAGAGGGATGGGGCACAAATAAAGGCAAGGATGCAGGCAAAGGTGTGCGCACTCTTGCAACCCATACAAAAAAAGAAAGCCACATTGCTAAACTTGAAACTGCAGTCGTTTTCCTCAGAAGTCCTCTGACTCACCCAAGCAGTAGTACCACCCTGATAGCAGAAGTTGGCTGTCAGTCTGCGAGAATTTTTGGGTGTCTTTGAGTCTGATTTAGTTACACCAATTCTCATCTCTCTAGACACATCCAATCATGCCTCCTGATGTCTTATGGTTTTCATGCTTACTGGATTTAATATCTTAGATATGTCTTCTTCATCAATTATCATTATGTTGTGCATCTAGTCCAATATTATCACCATATAAATGTTTATTATTATTATTATCTCTGTCCTTAACAATGTAGTAGCTTAATCAGCAATTTTCAAGAACTAGGTATCATATATAACAACAATAAAAATACCTTTCATTTGAAAAATACTTTTCACAACCTGTATCTCACATCTTGGATGCATTTCTTTCTTTGCTCATTTACTCACTCACTCAACCAAGAAACTTCTATGGTCTCACTGGGGATAAAACCATAATTAAAATAAGGTTTCTGATTTCAAGGAGCTGACAGTGCAGAGAGGAGACAGACATGGAAGCAGATGCCGAGAAAAACAAGTGCTATCCTGGAGCTGATCCTCAAATCATTTTCTACTGATGAGAAAAAGGCAAAGAGCACACACACACAAAAACCTTTGCAAGGTCACACAGCTAGTGACTTGAAGAATAAAAGCTGAAATTCAGACCTGTGGTTATTAAGTCACTGAATTTTTTGCCAATTCTGCCATCCAGTTCACTTTAGACCAGTGGTTTTCAAAAGGTGGTCCGACGAGCAGCAGTATTGGTAGAATCTGAGAATTGTTAGAAATGCAAATTCTCAGACCACCCCAGACCTACTAAATCCAAAATTCTGGAATTGGAGCTCAGAAATCTGTATTTTAATAAGCCTCCCAGATGATTCGGATGCACACTAATGTTTGAAAACCACTGCTCTAGATCAATGCTTCTCGAACTTCAATGTGCATAGGAATCACCTTGGGGGTTCGTTAAAAATATAGCTTTTGATTCAATGGTCTTGAGGAGGGGTTGTTGATTATGCATTTCTAATAAGTTCCCTGGCTGTGCCCATGCTGCCAGTCCTTGCTTGTGTCGCAAGAATATATAGAAAATTAACACCAATAGAAAGTACTGGCTAAGCCCAGCTGATAAGTAATGCTGGGTTGTCGAGTGAATTTAATAAAATAATTCCCTTAAATACTAGTACAGACAATATTCAGATAAATAGACTTTCAGGGCATAAAAGCTATCAAATAACTACTGAATGTGTGTGTGCAAGAATGCACTCGTGCATGTATGGGCATGTGCATGCAGGGAAGCACATGCGTGCATACGCACAGAGATAATGAATAAATATTTAAAGAAACAATATTATATGGCAGCACCTTTCTTATTGAGATCATACAGGTATTGTAACCCAAAATAAAAAAATGCCAGGAGGCCAGAAACATTTATCTTAGTGGTCAAAATAATTATCACAAAGTCCATAATTTTTTACTGATAGATTAGTCCTTAAAATCATTAGAGTTATTTATTTTTACTTTAGACAAAATGTTAACATAGTCACAGTGAAAATGGATTTGAAAGAGTGCCGGGGTCCAACCCCAGCGGGTCCAGGGGTCCCCAAAGGCGTGGACAGAGTCGGCGAAGAAGGAAGGACACGGAGACAGTGTTCAGTTGATCAGCAGCCTAGCCAGGATCTCTAGCCTGGATCTCCAGCCAGGATCTCCAGCCAAGTTCTGGGCTGGATCTCCAGAGAGGTTCTGCTTCGGATCTCCAGCGAGGTTCTGTAGCCATGTTCCCTCGCTAGGTTCTCCAGCCAGGTTCTGTCCAGGCTCTCCAGTCAGGTTCAGTGTCCAGGTTCCAGTCAGGTTCTCCTGCCAATCTCTGTAGTCAGGTTCAGTCCAGGATCCCTTGCCATGTTCTCCCGCTAGGCTCTGTCTCTAGGCTCCGAGGCCAGTCCCTCTCCAGGATCCTCCGGCATGCTCTTTCCAGCAAAGTTCTTCTGTCTCTAGGCTCCGTGTAGGTTCTATCTTCTTGATTCTGTTCTAAGTTCTGAGTGTTTCTGTCTTGTTACAACTGTATTTATACCAGTTGATTCAATCCTATCAATCTCTATTACAAAGGTTAGGGCGTTTCTTATCTCCATTCCAGGGAGAAAAGATTATGTAGTTTAAGCATGATTGTTCATAGTTAAAGTGATTAGTTACCCGCCTGGCACTTAGTTGAGGGGTTTTATTCCCTCCCTAACTTCAGGGGAAAATCCCTACCTGGGGATTCAACCTTTCTCGGAGAGGTGACCTTGGTTAAAACACAGCGCCAAGAAGGTGAGCAAACATATTAAGAACCGTATGCCATATATGCCAGGTCCCTTGAAACAGCAAGGATGGACTGGCTCCCGGCAAAAGAGTAAATTGTATATGCAGGTCAAGATGCTATAGGCAGGCATTCCGATAATAAAGAAGATAATAAAGGAGGAAAAATTGTGTGTGTGTGTGTGTGTGTGTGTGTGTGTGTGTGTGTCCACGAGCAAATAAGCATATAAAACTTAAGAGACTGGAACCATTAATATATGAGAATCACATAAGTAAACATCAACAAAGACATTGTATGGAAAGCAGGGTGAAGTAATGACAGAAACATGAAGAAAATATTAAAAAGACAAAATGTTCCAGATATTTGGAAAGCATGTAAAACATTTTAGACACTTTCCCCCCAAATGGTAGAGTTCCCAGATTTAGCAAATAAAAAGATTTTAACTGGAAATCTTAAAAATGGTTAAAGATAAGAGAGATTGATAATATCTAGGAATTTTATTGATGTGGATTGCCAGTTTCTCTGAAATGCCTCTCAAGTATTATTGTAAGTGGAGGTTGTAGAGTGGTGAGAGAAATAGGAGCTATTGGAGTTGTATATTTGGACAGGGAAGGTCCCAGGCAAATTTACTGTGGGTCTCTCAGATAGTTGAGAAGGGTATATTGGTCAGAATTAGTTCTAGCTACAAAACATATAAAAGGTAGCTTAAACAGGAAAGAAGTTTACTAGCTTCATGGCATTGCAAATCAGAATTAGATTGTCTAAGATGAGCATAAATCAGAAATGTCATCAAGGGTGCAAATTTCTTTTTTTTTATTTATGGAAATCACATCTTTTTTTTTCCAATTACAATTGACTTACATTATTATATTAGTTTTAGGTGTACACCCCAGTGATTAGATATTATATATCTTACTACATGATTATCCTATTAAATTTTGCACCCATCTGACCCCATACATAGTTATTAGTATATTATTGACTATATTCCCTATGCTGTACTTCATATCCTCATGACTATTATGTAACAACCAATTTGTATTTCTTAATCCCTTTACCTTCTTCACTCAATACCCACTCCATTCCCATCTGGCAACTGTAAAAATGTTCTCTGTATCTATGAGTCTGTTTCTGTTCTGCTTATTTATTTTTTTAGATTCAATTGTTAATAGATATGTATTTATTGTCATTTTATTGTTCATATTTTTTAGCTTTTATTCATCTTCTTAAAAAAGACCCTTTATCATTTCACGTAATACTGGTTTAGTGGTGATGAACTCCTTTAGCTGTTTTTTTTTGTCTGTGAAGCTCTTTTTCTGACCTTCAATTCTAAATGATAGCTTTGTTGGGTAGAATAATCTTAGTTGTTGGTCCTTGCTTTTCATCACTTTGAAAATTTCTTGCCAGCCCATCTGGCCTGCAAAATTCCTGTTGAGAAACCAGCTGACAGCCTTATGGGAGCTCCCTTGTAGGTAACTAACTGTTTTTCTCTTGCTGCTTTTAAGATTCTCTCTTTGTCTTTAACCTTTTACATTTTAATTATGATGTGTCTTGGTGTGGGCCTCTTTGGGTTCATCTTGTTTGGGACTCTCTGTGCTTCCTGAACTTGTATGTCTTTTCTTCAACAAGTCAGGGAAGTTTTCTGTCATTATTTTTTTCAAATAAGTTTTCAATCTCTTGCTCTCTCTCTTCTCCTTCCAGCACAACCATGATGCAAATATTGGTATGCTTGAGGTTGTCTCAGAGGCTCCTTACACTATTTTCTTTCTTTGGATTCTTTTTGCTGTTCTGATTGAGTGTATTTTCCTTCCTTATATTCCAAATTGCTGATTTGATTCTCAGTTTCATCTACTCTACTGTTGATTGTCTGTAATTATTTTTTATTTCATTTCTGTCTGGTTCTTTTTAATGGTTTATATGTCTTTTTTTTCTGTTGAAGCTCTCACTAAGTTTCTTGAGCATCCTTATAACTATTGCTTTGAACTCTGTATCTGGTAGTTTACTAGTTTACTTGCCTCTATTTCATTTTGTTCTTTTTCAAGAAATTTATCTTGTTTTTTATTTGGGAAGTGTTCTTTGTCTCCACATTTTGACTGCTTCCCTATGTTTCTATGTATTAGGTAGAGCTGCTAAGTCTCCTGGACTTGGTAGAGTGGCCTTGTGTAGTATGTGTCCTATAGGGCCCAGTGGCACAGACTGTCCAGTCACCTGAGCTGGACACTTCAGGTATGCCCCTGTGTAGGCTGTGTGTACAGTATTGTTGTAGTTTAGTCTTGATTGTGGTTGGTGTCACTGGGAGGGATTGACCCCCCACCCCCCAGGCCAATCAGCTGCAAGGGTTGGCTGCAAATACAGTGGAGAAGCTGCTGTGCAGGAGCCAGCCCTAATGGAGCAGGATTTGCTTTGGTGCTCACCCAGTACATCCCTTGAGTGTGTTGCTTGTGGAGTTGGTAAGGTTGTAGTCCAGTGTGCTCTGAAACTATCTACTAGGTGCACTGACTCTGGGGCCTCCAGAGAGGTGCAACATTAACCACCAACTGAACCCTGCCTGGGACCACCCAGCATGAGTTACAGAGAGGTCTGCAGATGGCTGTTACCTGTGCTTGGCTTGGTGGTGCCCAGGAGAGGCCATGCTTCAAACCAAGGTCAGTTGCCACTAGTGCTAGGCCTCATACCACTTAGCAAGAGATACAGGGATGCAGATGTCAGATGCTGCTTGTTTGAAAGATTTTAGAAAGTCCAAAGCAAGAGGCAAGAGAGGCCAGTTCTATAGAAAAACAATGGGAAAAAGTTTGGATGGTCCCACAAATTGGGTGGATGGGGTTTCAGGGAATCAATAGGACAGGATAAACAGTATGAACAAGGTTTATGGGTACTTGGCTATGGTGCCCAAGGGATCTCAGAAAGGGAACAATCGCCTCTGCCAGCATTTTTGTCTGGCAGAGAGCTGCTTCCCCCATTCCCCACTCTCCCCACCCTCCACCCCCAAGTTCTTATCTTGATATCAGATAATTTAATTCCTCCCCATATGTCCCTGGTTCCTTTCAAGCTGTTACTCCAGTGCTAGAGCTCAGAGGGAGGTGAGTCCAAGTTAGTCTGTGCATGGGCCCTTTAAGAGGAATGGCCTGGGACTCCAGCAGCCTCCACTTCCCTCAGCCTCAGTCCCCACTAGTTTTTACAGAAAGTTATGGGAACTTCTCATCCCAGCACTGGAACCCAGGTCTGGGAGGTCTAGTGTGGGACTGAGATCTCTGCAGCCAAGGTGGTATCCCTTCCAATTTTAAACTACCACATGTGAGTGTGTGAATAGCTTGTTCTGTGTCTCTGCCCCTCCTATGGTCAAGATGTGGCTTCTTCTTTAAATCCCTAGTTGTAGGATTTCCATTCAGTTAGATTTGAAGTGGTCCTGGATGATGGAGGTCTGAAACGTTATTTTAAATTGGAAACATATTCCTTGAATAAATTCAAGGTTCCGTTGGTAAGAAAAAAAAAGGGTAGACTAGATGAATATTGAGTGGACAATTAACAACGTGTCAAGGAATTTTTGGAGGAAGTGGTATTTCAATAGTGAATGAAAGAAAAAGAGAAAGGGTGAGTAAAGAATGCAGGAGTCCTGTAGAGAGCGCCTGGGAAGGCACATGGGCATTTCTTTAATTATTGTCAGCTGAAGCCAGTGGTGTCGGCAAACCCACATCCTGGAAATACATCCTTTGCCGAAAGGCAGGAGTGTCCTCAGCTTCACCTTCAGCCCAGGTGCCAGGGGGTGGGTTTTGTTATTTAAATCCAGCCAAGCACCACGAATGAATATGACTGCGGACCACCCAAAAATGCAAATAATCTCCTTTGTCTTGACTTTTAGTAAAACTTCCTGTTTTTTGCTGTATAAAATAAATATGCTGTATTGGCTCAGGGTCACTGTCTCTGTCCCTGTCCTGGTCAGAGGACAGTGGTCCCACCCTGCCCCAGCTTTTTCTTCCATCTCTGTGTCTGTCTCTTTCTTTCATTTTCTCAATCCCCAGCCACCCCTACTCAAGAACCAGACCGCTCTCTAGGCACGCTGAATGTGGAGAAGAGAGACATATTTACAGAGTCCAAGAGAAGTGTGAAAGCATGAGTGAAAAGGTTATATTATTTGGATGTTTATGGAAACTATTATATGACCTCAGGGAAGGGTCAAATTGCCTAATTCAAATCAAAGTAAAGCTCCATTGTTGAGACATAGAACATGTCATTTAGCCTGCTTCTCTGTACCCCAGGCTATTTTGAAAAAGAAACTTAGTGTTGAGTGACAAATGTTACATATTTATTTGACACTTATTTATTAGTAAATCATGCGGCTTCTCAGTGTAGTTTAATTTGAAAGATATGGTAGGAGAGATCTCTGGGCAACTGATAATCTATTACAAAGAGGACTTTATGATATGACATTACTTTAACCACCATTACAAGCAAAATGGGAGCATCTTTGCAGTTTTCATCGCATTTTCTGCTTAGATCAGTGAAATATATATATATATATATATATATATATATATATATATATATATATATATACACACACACACACACACACACACACACACACACACACAAATGACTACATTACATCAAGAAAAAAGTGAGACTGTACGGACAGCTTACAAAATCACATTTGAATCAGATGAGGAAGATTTCACCAAGCAATGCAGACAGAGACACTTCAAGACCCTCCATTGTTAGGGAACTGTCCAATTACCTTAGAAGACTTGTCAGAAAAATTGGCTCACCTATTTTTATAAAGGAAAATGTTAAAGAAAAAGTAGATGAAGTAAGTTTTCTCAAATGATGCATTGGCTTTCTGCTTTAATTCTGATTCAATTATCCAGAACACAGAACTCCCCAAGTCCTTTGAAATAATTGACCTTTTACCTGAATCTTCAAGCAATTTTTCCCCATCACGGTGTGTTTTGTGAACATTTCCCTCTTTTCTCTCCTGCAGATAGTATGAATAGCCCAATTTTATTCATTTCTTGACAAGTAAAAAGGTGCCAATCTCTCATTTCACCTCCATCTAAGCAATGTCGAGAATTGTTCCTCTCTGACTCGATATGTGCATGTTGGGTGGGGTGGGGTAGAGGAAGGAACGAAGACAAAATGAGGAAACGACGTTAAGAACAAACATGTCGCTCCAGACCCTGGGAACAGTCAAATCAAGCTGCCAGCTGCAACAAGAATCTCTCTAATAAGGAAATTAGAGCATGATCATTTCTGGCTATGTGACTCTGATCCTAAATAGGTTTTACAAATAGATTGTGATTGAACTTGGAAGCATAAACAAATTGGCTCTGCAGAATAAAGGCTGAACTACATTTTGGTAGAAGGACTAAATGCTTTCCAGGGAGGCGCTGTGGGAGAACGGAGGGCTCCTTTAATGACAGCATATGCATTTCGGAAACATACCAGCTTCCGGGCTTCTCTTTGGAGAGTCAGGTCTGACAAACTCAAAAGAAAGTTTCCCAACAGGGTCCCTAAGAGGACAACTGATAAAGGCAGGGAATGGGCAGTGTGTATTGGAAATTCCCCATTCAGATGCAGGGAGGAGAAGTGCCATTTAAAAATAATAGATTTTAAAATATCAGTAGCTTATAAAATTCCAGTCAGCTGTCTCCCTTGGACATTTCTTTTGTCTCTTGGAGGGTTAGGGATAAAGGTTCTTTAAGCTCTGTTAATACATTTTCACTTATAAATATTCATGCCATGTTCCGGTGCCTCCCCGGCTGACTCAATGCAGGCTCCCCGCCCTGGCAAACCAGTGGTGCCGAAGATGCTAAATTTCTAACAAGGCCCTGGGTCAGACTCAGACAACCCAGAGCCATTTGAAAACACCAAAGACTTTTCAGTCAAGATAAAGTGTGATAAATGTCTGTGTGTCCAAGCTTATATTCCACATGAGAGGATTAGCTTTCACTCTCTGCAAACTCTCCCAGGTGTTATAAGTAGTCACGGTTTTGTGTGTTTTGTGCTGCACACAGTGAGAAACAGATCTGCCGATTGGAAAGATGCTCTTTTTCTATTTCCCTTTCTCTAAATCCTCTGGTTACTTGCTAAGACCTGATCCATTATTGAGTACATGTCAGCAAAATCTCTCTGATATAACCTTTAGGAACATAAAGCACTCGTTAGACAGAGTGGGAATCACAATGGTCATTGGCTTGTTGAGTCGCAATTTAGATCCAGGTCATGCACGGTGTATTCCACTGTCTCAAAATGCTTACACTATGAAAGTTTTCCTACATCTGAACCTGGATCCTTTTTTGCTAACTGTTCTCCCCACAACCAAGGTATATTATAGGGAGTAAATGAAGTCTAGAGGTGCGTTTACGCCTCCCTTATTGGGATAAGAGGTCTCTCACATCCCTGGGGCCTGAGTGGTTAATTTCTCCCAGTAAATGCTTCCTAGGGTCCACTGAATGAGTATAAAGAGCTTATGTCTACACCCAAACACAAAAATATCTTCTCAAATTATATAGAGAAATAAAATATTTGGCTAAAAGGTGCTTATATTGTCTTACATTTTTATTACAGATACTTTATTTTCATTTATGATTCAACTTAAAATAGGTATTTAGCTCTAATATGTGAGTCTCTGCCGATGCTTTTTCTGTCAAGCATATAGAAATTTATAAATGATTCACCATGTGAGCTCCTTATGTAAATAAACTTCCTAAATTAATTCATTGTGAAAATGAAATTTCTGCTCTCCTTACTCATCCACTCAACTCAAATAGTTTATTTTCTTTACAATGTGTTTTCCTTAACAAGCACAGCAGAAAACACACTACGCTGGTCCTCCTGTGACCTAGATTTTGCACATAGCTCTTCCGCAAATGGGTGAATCTGGATGAGTCGTACATAAAGGATGGAGTTATGCCAGGTGCCTTGACGGTGGGCTTCTCAAACTTTACCTTGTGTACTAGTCTCTGTTCCAGAGAAACAGAACCAGAAAGAGAAAAAATTATCTATCTATCTATCTATCTATCTATCTATCTATCTATCTATCTATCTATCTTCATCATCATCATCATCTATCATCTATCTATATAGATAGATTTATTTTAAGGTATTTGCTTATGTGATTATGAAGACTTGGCAAGTCCAAAATCTGCAAGGTGGGCTGGCAGATTGGAGACCCAAATTGCAGTTTGAGTCCAAAGATGGTCTGCTGGTAGAATTCTCTCTAGGAGGAGGTCAGTCTTTTTTCTATTAAGGCCTTCAACTGATTGAATGAGTCTCGCCCACATTATGGAAGGTAATTTGCTTTACTCAAGGTCTACTGGGATGAATGTTAATCTCATCTAAAAAAATTCATTTATAGAAACATCTAGAGTATTGTATGGCCAAATATCTGGATACCATGGCCTAGCCAAGTTGACACATGAAGTTAACTGTCACATCATGTATATGAATCACCTGGAGAGCTTGTTAAATAGATTCAAGTACTCCATCTTCAGAGATTCTGATTCTAATTTGCAATTCTAATAAATACCCAGGTAATGGTGATGGAGCTCCTCTAGGTATTACTTTTTGATTAGTATTGTTCAAGGTATGCTATTGGATGATCATGGTCCAGCGTCTTCTACAGACGAGGAAACTGAAGCCAAGAGTTATGAATGGACTTGTTCAAAGGAGTGTATGTAATTCTACTCCAAATCTTCAGATCTTAGCTCTTTTCAAATAACATACTGCCTGACATATAGTACAATTGAACTTTCTTAGGATGAAATTTAGCCTTATAACTAAAACTTCCCCCAAATCAAATGAGTGGAATTTTCCATGGAACTTGACACCTGATTCTAAAATTCATGTGGAAGATTAAAAGGCAAGGACTAAGTAAAGCAATTTTGAAGAAGAATGAGGGAAGACCCATACTACCACATTTGTAAGTATTTTATAAGATGATAGTAATACAAGCAGCGTGGTTTGACAAATAGAATACTGTAACAAGTCAAGAACCTATTGTCAAACCATAAATATTTGATATATTCATGACAGAGTTAGCATTATGAGGAAAGGTAAATTATCAATAAATACTGCTAAAAAATGCCTATCCATGTGAGAAAAAAAATGGACTTTCTACCCATACTGCACTTAGAAATAAATTTGAGATGAATCAGTGTAGAAGCAACATTTTAAAACTTTTAATAGAAAATGTAAGATATTTTTATATGAAGGCAGATAAATATTTCTTAAATGAGATGTAAAAAGCACAAACCATAAAGTAAAATAATAACAAAGTCAATAAGTCAATATTTACTTAGCTATTCAATGTGCTACACAGCATTCTAAGTATATTACATATACTATCTCATGTAATCCTTATAAAAACCCTGTGAGGCAGATAGTATGATGATCTTCATAAAAGACAGGACTGGAGAGACTATAGACTTTCCTTCACTAACCTGTGCAGTAAGTGGGAGAGGTGTGAGTTGATCCCAGGCATTCTGGGTTAGAACAACTGCTCTATACTACCTCTCAAGGGAGGGAAGTTGACTATGTTCAAGTTAAAAGAATAAGTATCACAGAAACTAAAAATACAAAATCCTAGAAGAAAATACTTTAGTGCATATAATCATCAAAAGGTTACACACACACACACACACACACACACACACTGATATGAAAAAGAAACAACCCAAAAAGAAAATGGGAGCAGATTATGAACAGGCACATTATTGAAAAGGAAACTCAGTTTGGCAATATCTACTAAAGTAAAAGGTGCACATTCCCTAGAACCCAAGAAATTCTTTGTACACACAAATAGAGTTATTGCAGACTTGCTCTAGCAAAAAATGGAGATAATAACTCCAAAAATAAATGGTTCTATAAACTGCAGGATTATTATATTTTGGAATATGAAGTAAAGTAGATCTAGATATATCAACACAGATAAAGTTTAAAAAATCTAATGGTGGGTGAAAAAACAAGATGCTAAAAAATGACATATAGCATATGATAATTCTTGTAAAAGTCTAAAATCTCACCAAATAATGCTATATATTGTTATAGGTGCATAACATTGCCATAAGAATATGGATCAACTTCCAAATAATGATTACTTTTAGGGGTGGGAGGAGGAAAAAGGGAGAGAGTGGTGATGAGAAGAGGAATTTAATTATGTCTAATTTATTTATTTAAAAAATTCCCAAGTAGACATGACAAAATATTAAAATGTGTTAAATATGGATGGTGGGTACTTGAGTGTTTTATCATTTCCTATATATTTGAAACTGTCCACAATCACCTTTCAAAGACATAAAAACACTATCCTGCAGTTGTTGTTTTTAACATACGATTGCATTGGGGGTTTTTTCTGGGGAATAACATGCCTGGGTGTTCTTCTTTCTGCATGTGATTGTTTCTTAGCTATCTTTTTCTACATATTGTAAAATCTTAGAGTAGGAAGAAAAATTAGAGGGTGTTTGTCCAAATCTAACTCTTCACACCAGCACTTGTGGATTCAAATTGGTCTTCCAGGTAAAAAAAAAACTGTCCAACCTATGAGGAAAGGCAGGGGGAGAGGGGGTAAGAGATCAACCAAAGGATATGTATGCATGCATATTAGCATAACCAATGGACACAGACTGGCGGGAGGGGGGGAGGTGAGAGCATGTGCTGGGGGAGTGGGAGTGGCTGGGGAGAGGTCAATCGGTGAAAAATGAGACATATGTAATACTTTAAACAATAAAGAATTTAAATAAAAAATACTTTCTCAAATTTTCTTTTATGCTTAATAATCTGGAAAATATGGTTTTTGTTAACTGAATTTTTGATAAAGACAGAGCGAGAGATGATAGAGGTAGAGATAGAGATAGATCGAGATTTGTTGTTCTACTTATTTATGCAATCATTGGTTGCTTCTTGTATGTGCCCTGACCAGAGATCAAACCCACAACCTTGGTGTATGGGGATGATACTCCAAACAACTGAGCTACTGGGCCAGGGCAGATAATAAATTTTTTAAAAAGTAGAACATGACAAATTCCACTTAACTTTAATACTATGCTGAACACATAATTTTATCTATAATGACACAGAAGGCTGTGATAAATCTCAGTGTCATCCTCATAACTATCAATTATCATTATTTTGGTAATATGTGCCTGCACCAATTGAAAGAGATCTGATTGGCAAAATGTCAGATAATCCTATCTAATAAAGAGGGAATATGCTAATTGACCCTCACACCATCACAAAGATGGCAGCACCCACAGCCAACAAGGAGAAAATATGCTAGTTGACTGCCCCGCCCTCAAAGATGGCAATGCCCACAGCCACAAGAGGCTCATGTAACCAGGGCCGGCCGAGGCTTGTGCTGCTGGCAGTGACAGCAGCAGAGGTGTGATGGGGGCATCGCCTTCCCCTGATTGCCAGGTCACCTCCCTCCCCTGAGGTTTCCCAGACTATGAGAGAGGACAGGCTGGGCTGAGGGACCCCTCCTCCAGTGCATGAATTTTCATGCACCAGGCCTCTAGTATGGCATGAAAGGAATACTGAAGGAGAAGGGAATTATCATTTAAGGTATTATGGGAAGTGCTTTAGATATATAATTTCATTTAAATCTTGCAGCAATCCTGTACAATAGATAATGTTATTCCCATTTTTTTTCAAATTAAGGCACTGAGGTTCAGAGAGATGAGGTAATTTGCCTTAATTCTTGTTAAGAAAAATTATCCCAGACCTGAAAATAAGGAAAAAGATGCCTGCATGTCCTTCATATTGGAGCTTTATCTAATTGGAGCCCACAGATTATAAATTTTTTAAGGGAATGTATCTTTGTTTGACTTATATTTACTGTTGGTTAGCACCAGGCTCTGTGAAGCTCTAGGATAACTTGTTGCTTTTTGTCTAATACAAATGATTTCATTCCAGCAGAAAATATATGTTTCAAAGGGATGTATGTATCTATCTTTCATCTATCTATCTATCTATCTATCTATCTATCTATCTATCTATCTATTGATATAAACTTTGTTTCTCCAATTCTTGAACAAGTTTTACAACACTATCACTTCCCCATTAATAGATTAAATGAATTTTAATCTTTGTTCTTTGTATATTTATATTAGAGTCAAGTTTTTACCTTGTTAACAATTATACTTTGACAGTCCCACAGGCTAAAGCCAGAGCAGATAATAAATTAAGCTCCAGAGCACATGCTGTTGCTCCTACATCCACTCTTTTTGGCCACATGTAGTATTCTTTATTAGAGAAAACCTGTGCTTAATTAAGGAGCTAGTCCTCTGAAGTGAAGGATGGGGGTGGGGTGGGGTGGCCAAGGAAAACGTCAGTGTTAGAAAAATAGTCCCAATTTTCATTTCTCTGAGATGTGGAAACAATAGGGAAAAATCCCATCCCTGGATGTGCATCTCCTAATATATAGAGACCTCATCACTGGGACCCATAAAGTTGCTACTTCCTTTCTCCCCAAAATAGAGGGATAGCATGGCTTAGCCACAATTTTGTACTATGTATTTTGTACTTCATAGTCTGGCTTGAATAGAATGTGTATCATAAATGAGTAGAGACAATGTCTCTATCTGTAATCTCTATCACCATCTCTACCACCAGAGTTCTAGTTCCATACTAAATTCCTATAATCAAAGGCATTTTACAAAGATAGTTCTATAAACCCAAAAAACATACATTCACCAACATGTACAATGAAACACCATTCTTTCAGTGTGACAAGGGAAGGTGGGACTGAATTAGTAAAAATATGGAATTATGGACTATTTTTAAAGAATTTAAATAGCATTATTTTTAAGTACATATATGCTGGTATTTTAGTTATGAAATGAGACCCAGTATTTGTCCTTGGGGACTTAATTAAAGAGGAGATAAAAGCGGTATGTAATCAACTTATCAACAGAAGGAAGAAATGGGCATTTCTTAAGTGATTGCAAAGTTTGTTCTCTTAAGCAGGTTACACAATTCTTAATTCCCTTACAACCCTTTCCAGATTATGAGTGACACAGAATAACCTTTCTTGATAAGAAAAAGCAATAGAATTCTTTCAAATTCAACACAGGGATATGTGAACTAAGGAGGTTTCAATTCTGCATTTCCGCCCCTATAGATTTCTTCATTAAATGAGCTAATTGGCTTAGTCCACATCCCTGGTAACACCGTCTTGAAGTAAAATCTTGGACAAGGTCTCCTGGCAACTGGCAACTAGTGGCCACTGTCCTTTTGCCAAGAAAAAGGGGGCTACTGTTGTACCAGGCAGAGCCCAGAGGACCCAGGCAGCAGTCTGGCAGTGCTGCCTGCTGATGCTAATTATCCTAGTCTGGGGAAGTAGGAGGAGAGAAATTGATGCCAAGTTCTTGCACAAAGTCAAATGTTTCTGGAGGAAGGGAGTCAGGGTTAAATTAGCAGTCATAGTGAGGTGGGAAGCTGGTGGAGAAACACAGGCTGGAGATGGGGGTTGGGGATGGGGAATCTGGAAATTAAAATGGAGACAGGAGTAAAAAATAATTACTAACGCATTTCCCAACTTGGAAAGCCAGCCACAACCCACACCGGGGCCAGACTCGGAGCTCTTGTGTTCCAAGGAGGTTGGAGCGGCGCAGCCACAGGAGAGGATGGTGCGAGCCAGCTGCCTGTCTCTGGCTTCAGAGCTGTGCTCCCTGGAAAGGGGAATTCATCTTGAAAGAGAAAGCAAAGGACATTTCTGCCTAAATTCTCTGTTAAGATAAACATTCTCCATACATTCCATGGATTGATCTTTTAAGACTATTTAATAGCAAAATAAAACAAAATAAAATAAATCATCTAACATCAATACAAAGGAAAGAGAAACCTTTTGGAAAATGTCGGCGTTTGTGAAACTACACTATCTCCCTTCTCTGCCATTCATCAACATCACTGGGGGAAAGACACTGTGGGAGGGAAGCTCTCGGGAGAAGAGGAGGAGGAGGGGGAAGGGAAAGGAGAAGCAGTGCTCGCTGGTATGGGGAGAAATTCATGATTGGCTTGACTGTTTGGGATTGACTGTTTTGACAGTTGATTTTTATTATTTTTCCCCCTCCAACTTCAGAACCATGACAGATATTTGCTGAACATCAAATTGATGGGTGAGTACCTCATCAGATCTGGTTGCCTTAACAACTTCAAGTAGCCAAAATGTTAAGACAGTCAAATAAGACTGATTATTTTTTATAGAATCTGGGTGGTTGACCCTGGAATTCTTAGCCTTATCGTGCATATAAACACAGAGGCTGTATTAATAGATGCATGGCAGCCACAGGACAAGTGAGAAATCTGCCAACCACCCGGCTGCCTCATCTCTACAATGTCACTGAACCGCATTCAGAGAAACATCAGGAAGTCTCTGCGTTGCTTTCTGGGTGCTGAGTGTAACGGGAGGCAGCCAGCCTTAAAAAGGTGGGGATTCTGGATCCTTTCATTTTCTAGAAAAGAGACAAAGTCTGACTTGTATTGGAAAAACAGATTCCCCGAGATTGTTGTCTAGAGGCACTGAATCATGTGTGAATGTCAGCAGATGACACCAACCGTGGCATCATTTCATGGGGACTTTATCCCATGTGAACCAAAAGAATTCTGCTTGATGAATTTTCTTTCAATATCCACAGATAATTGTTGTGCTGTGCCATAGACCAAAAGGGAAATTAAATTTCTCTCATAATTGGATTTGGTATTTGCAGGCTTGCCTGAAGAAAAGGGAAAGGAAATTCATTTTAGAGATTGTTCTAAAATCTTGAATTAAAAAAATTGCAATCAGCATAACAGGTACTTATCTGGATTCAACTCACCACATGCAGAGGGATGGATGTTGAAAATAATGACACAGGTTCAAAAGGTTCCTGAAGCGTCACTCGTATTTGTTTGTTTGGTTAGGATTTTTTTTCTTTTCATTTTCAGTTCTAAAAAATTATTATTTGATAGCTTGGTGACAATGCAGTCTGTGTTGAGAAAATAGGAATTGATTAAGAAGTGAGAGACTGTGAGACTGAAAATGAGTGGGGGAAAAAGTCTGCAGAGCATTTACAGTGTAATTTTCCAATACAGATTGGAGTAGATACCACATGCAGTTGGAAACAGATGCATTTCCAAGCTATTGAATGAAGAATAATTTCTGAGTATCCTTCTTTTCAAAGAGAATCGAAGAAAATACAAGGCTAAATTTTTCATGTTAACACGACATTCATTTGAATGCCTAATTGCTTGAAACTTGAAAGTCAGTCTCAATTCGTGGAGGTTCTGACATAGCTAGCATGTAGCTGGATGCTAAAGAAGAATAGTTGCAATAATAATTCATGGAAATAAAACATTAACCTGTAAATTTTAGTTTGCTTGATTAATTAACAATGATGTTAACTTGATATATTGATTCTTAAAGGAATCTGTGGGTATATTTGAATGTGTACATTTATAACAGAGTACCACATCTTCTTAGATAACTTTACATTTTACCTTTTATTTTTCTTATTTTGATTGATCCATACTACCAGCTTTTGGAGATCCATATCTACATTGATTTATGCTGACGAGTGCACAGCCATGCCAATCCTGGCTGCCTTTTCCTTCCAGCTTTAATTGTTAAGAGCTGAACTTCTCTTTATACAAGAGTGGTCACTAAATGAACAAGAAAAGGATGTAATTCAAACACAGACAATCCACTTTGAGGTCAGCAAATTATCTCTTTCTGGGGAACTTGATCCAGGAAATTCCTAAAGAATAAGACAGTGTCGACAGATGACCTTGAAATGTCTTGAGATAGAAGCTGCAGAGGCCACAATGCTAGCTCCAGTTCTAAGAGAGCAAAAGCTGGGTCAGGTCACACAGGCAGCAGCAGGTGAGCAGGGAGGGAGGAAATGGAAAGGCAGACAACAGTCAAGTCAGATAAATACAAGGGCACTAGAGTAGGACTCCATGACCTTCTTGCTGTGCAGTCACCAGGATTCACCTTCAGTTCTGGGGCAGCTGCTGTTTCTGCTCTGGGGTTGTTTTTTCCAGGTAACCCTTGGTAACATGAGTGAGTCTCTATATCTTGCATCCAAGGGAAGTTGACTAAAAAAGCATTGTTATTCTCTATATTGCTGCTGCTGAAACTAAAACAAAAGAAGAAAGTAAAAATTATTCTTGAAAGGATGGATTGTATTATATAGTTCATAGCATACAATAGAATATACTAGTAGTGGAGTCAACACACATGCCCAGCCTTTTCTAAAATTGATGCTGATTTCAGTTTTTCATATTATGGCATTTTACAAACATGGCCCCCAAATCCTTTGACACCGCCTCTATCAAGAGGTGGTGCTTATGTCCTCTGACCTTGAATCAGGATGGGAGCTTGTGGCAGTTCCAACCAATAGAGAGCAGAAGAAACAATGCTGCATGATTTTTGAGACTAGTTTAGAAAAGAGTATGCAGCTTCTACTTGGTCCTCTGAAAATGATTTTGGAACCCAGCCATATGCTGTGAGGAAGCCCACCCAGTTCATATAGAGAGATTGCCAAGAGAGAGAGAGAGAGAGAGAGAGAGAGAGAGAGAGAGAGAGAGAGAGAAAGGTGTTGACAGCTCTTAGCTTTTGCAGGCCTCCCTTCACTCTCACTTACCCCTTCCCACCCACCCCAACCACTATTCTAAGTTCAACCACTGTTTGACTGCAAGTCCATGAGAGACCTAAGCCAGACAGACCCAGCTGAGACCTTAGCCTAAATCCCTGTCCCACAAAAACTATAACTAAAATAATTGTTTTTAGCAAAGTTTTAAACATAGCAATAAACATTTGGTCAGAGCACTATTACCAATCATGTAATAGGCTACACTCAGAACCTAAAGAGGCCTATCAGACATGGTGCTTCTTCCTCAGTGGTAGAAGGAGGCAATATACAATACTCTGCTTTTGAAGGGGATGCCCTGTTATGCCCTAAACCACTGGGCCCCTAAAAGTTACATTGATATGGTAGGTCCCTGAATTTTCCTTAAATGTATCTTATACTATCCGGAGTCTGTGTGTCATACCAAGGCCTCCAAAATACTTGCCACTTATTGCTTATCTGATTTGATTAACATGATGTCACCAATAAAGTAGATAAAAGCTTGGTTCTCTGGAATGCTCAATCAGGCTGGTCACTAAATTATGAGAAAGGGAGAGAGTTAACATAGCCCTGGGGCAAGATAATAAGTGTATACTGTTGTTTATCTCATATGACGATCTGTGACTGCCTGCCATGGATAGATACCTTGCTAATTTTTTTAAAAATATATTTTATTGATTTTTTACAGAGAGGAAAGGAGAGGGATAGAGAGTTAGAAACATTGATGAGAGAGAAACATTGATCAACTGCCTCCTGCACACCCCCTACTGGGGATGTGCCTGAAAACAAGGTACATGCCCTTGACTGGAATTGAACCTGGGACCCTTCAGTCCGCAGGCTAATGCTCTATCCACTGAGCCAAACCGGTTAGGGCCACCTTGAATATATTTCTTTATTGATTTAAGAGAGGTAGGGAGATGGAGGAAGAGATAGAAACATCAATGATGAGAGAGAATCATTGATTGGCTGCCTACTGGGAATCAAGCCCACAACCCGGGCATGTGCCCTTGGCCGGAATCAAACCCGGGACCTTTCAGTCCACAGGCCGATGATGCTCTACCCACTGAGCCAAACCAGCTAGGGCAGATACTTTGCTAATTTGCTCCAGTAAAAGATATCACTTCTGGTATAGCAGCTAAATGGGTCTGCTACTTAATTATTTTTCATAGTCCATTCTCATACTGCAGAATCCATCTGGATTTTGTAGGTTCAAGACTGATGAATTAAATTGGGGTAGGGTGGCAAATAGGGGGTAGGATTCTGTATTATTTATTTATTTATTTATTTATTTATTTATTTATTTAATATATTTTATTGATATTTTACAGAGAGGAAGGGAGAGAGATAGAGAGTTAGAAACATCGATGAGAGAGAAACATCGATCAGCTGCCTCCTGCACATCTCCTACTGGGGATGTGCCCGCAACCCACGTACATGCCCTTGACCGGAATCGAACCTGGGACCTTTCAGTCCGCAAGCCTACGCTCTATCCACTGAGCCAAACCGGTTTCGGCAGATTCTGTATTATTTAGTTTATCAAGACTGACACTAATTTCTGTCATTTCCCCAGGGATGCAATATTGTTTTTGACTTAATGTCTTGTCCATATTGGGGGAAGAGTCATGCCTGAGGCTTCCATTTGGCCTTTCCCATTATTAGATTTCTTACCTCAAGGCCCAGGAACCCATATGGAGCTTCTGTTAACTCTTTGTTCCAATTATACATTCAGGGACTAAGAAATGACTACTAATTGGGTCCATACACCAAGTTGACCTACTGTGAACCAAGCATCGATGTTAACACACATTTTTTGAAATATTGGGTAAAATTCCCTTTCCCCAAAGACAGTATGAAGTTCCCTAAAAAATTAAAAACGGAACTCCTATTTGACCCAGTAATCCCACTTCTAGGAATATATCCCAAGAAGTCAGAAACACCAATCAAAAAGAATATATGCACTCCTATGTTCATAGCAACACAATTTACAATAGCTAAGATTTGGAAACAGCCTAAGTGCCCATCAGCAGATGAGTGGATTGAAAAATGGTGGTATATCTACACAATGGAATACTATGCTGCTGTAAAAAAGAAAGAATTCTTACCATTTGTAACAGCATGCTTGGACCTGGAGGGCATTATGCTAAGCAAAATAAGCCAGTCAGAGAAAGATAAATATCACATGATCTCACTCATTTGTGGAATATAATGAACAACATAAACTGATGAACAAAAACAGATCCAGAGACATAGAAGTATGGAACAGACCATCGAGCCTCAGAGAGAAGGCAGGGGAGGTTGTGGGAGGGTGGGTAAGAGATCAACCAAAGGATTTGTATCATGCATATAAACATAACCAAAGGACACAGACAATAGGGGGGCAAGGACATGTGCTGCGGGGCAGTGCGCAGGGAGAGGGGAGAGGTCAAGGGGGGAAAAGGAGATTTTATGTAATACTTTCAACAATAAATTTTTTTTTAAAAAAAATTCCCTTTCCTAGTACACGATCCCCTGAGTAGATGATTGTAGATCCATCTGGGGAAGGCCTGGGAGGAGAATCATTACAGAAGTACTTGCCATGATCCTGCAGGCTTCTTTTCTCATGAGACCCAGCCTTTCTTTCAACAGATGGGCTCTGAGTTGAGAATTGGGTCAGGTCCAGAAACTTAGGAAGAGATAGTGGCATTTTATTGGGGCAGTAGCCTTTAGCCTCTGTTTCTTTTCGTTGTATGAATTTGGAAACAACCTTGTTGCCTGCTCTGTCTTGACCCTGGAAGTGCTGTATTCCATTAACTATCTTCACAACACTACGTGAGTTATGCCACCCCCCGCCCCGCCCCTCTTTGCAATAATTGAGTTTACTTTGCTTTGGATAGCTAAGTGCTACTACTCGGCTTCTATTCTTTTAGAAGTCAGTCAGCATTTTGTACCCAAAAGCCAGTTCTGAAATAGCATCCACCAAAATCAGTCCTGGTCTACAAGGTAGTCAGCTACCTTGGAGATTCTTAACAATCCTGGTTTCTCCAGTGAATCCCATTTCCTTTCAACTCTCCCACAGAACATAATAAGCTAACAGGTTTTCTGACATTGCATAATATAGCCATTTCAATATGACCTAATTCCTGAACCTTTAGATCCCTTCTTCTATTATTTGCCCCAACATTGTTGGCATGTTTCTCAAGGTTCTTGCCAGCAAAGGTGAGTGCTCCAATATCTATAAACTATTCTTTATCCAACTTTATATTCCATCTCTGTTAATCCAGCACCTCTAAGAACCCAGTCCATTTATATTCTGCTAGGTCTTGCCGGTAATGTTGGCTAGATTCTCCAGTTCCTTAGAACAATCCCTTTCCTCACTTTGCAATTCCAGCACTTCCCCAGCTGGGTTATGTTGTGATTTGACCCTAAATTATTCTTCTTGTGATTACAAGGGGAGAGGGGAGATTATGAGGAGTGCATGTTGCAAGGCAGTGCCATCTGCATCATGCTCAAGTAAGGCAGCCACTAATAACAAGGAATAGACCTTGGGTCCAGAATCCAGCAGAATCTGAGGATTTAGACTCCTCATCCTAAATTTCAGGGTCCCCACTCTTTCCCAAACAGGGCCATGACCTGTAGGAGACTGAAATTCAAGGTCAATTTCAACCTCCACGGAGCTCTGCAACTCTTATGCTTAAATCCTGGTCCTGAACCTCAAGGTTTTTCTGCCTTCCTGATGCAGGGGATGAGAGTACCTTTAAATCCTGCAGAGGTGGCCCTCTGGCTTTCACACTTTGCTTATATGGGTGGCTAGTTGCCTTCAGCCTTTCATCGACTTCCCCTAATGCAGTGGTTCTCAACCTTGTGGCCCTTTAAACACAATTCCTCATGTTGTGACCCAACCATAAAATTATTTTCGTTGCTACTTCATAACTGTAATATTGCTACTGTTATGAATCGTAATGTAAATATCTGATATGCAGGATGGTCTTAGGCGACCCCTGTGAAAGGGCTGTTCAACCGCCAAAGGGGTCGTGACCCACAGGTTGAGAAACGCTGCCCTAATGCATGGGTGAGCCCTAACAACAATTAACCAATTCCAAAGTCCTTAACCACCATTTACCACAAAACTCTCAAATGCTGGAAATATGTACACGCTAATGCCATTGCCCTTCCTGCAGTATCCCATCCCAGTTCACCACTGGTAGAAATTTTAATGATTGAACTGCAAGCACATGCCAAGGGCTGTTAATGTTTTATCTCCCACCAGTGATGGAGTCATCATTGCCAGCTGGCTGACGTCTGCTTTCTCAGGCGTCTTCTGGCACCATCTGTGGCAGGTCAGGTTCCCTAGGAAACAGACTGAAATTCTTAGACTTGTGTGCAGGAGGTTTATTGGAGAGTACTCTCAGGAACAATAACCATAAAAGGTGAGGGGGAAAGGGCTGGACCTAGAAAGAAATGAAACTGTCCTGCAACTACAACAGAAGCCTCAACCAATCTTACTAGGCTTCCTTGATGGGCCTTTAGAGTTGTCCTGCCCTGATACAGGGATGTTTGACCTTCTTAAACCACCTCCCTCCCAAGGCGAACATCCTGCCACCAGTCAGGGAGGGTGACTTTGGTGGGGTCAACTCTCTTTGGCTGCTGTTGTTTCCTGGAGAAGAGCTCAGCTGAGAGTTCTCCAGGATCTGGCGGGATGACAGCCTTGGTCCTGAAAGAAGAATCTGGTTGCCACACCACAACATCCATTCTACCTCACAAGATGACTATTTTCCAAATACTCCTGAAAGATCAACTGCTTACCCCACACTAGACATAGCAGAGCAACAGCAAGGATGGAATAGGAGAGTGGGAGACAAATGCTGCTCTAATAAGAATTCCTGGTCCTGACTTTCCTGCTTTCCTTATGCAATTCCATGCACTTGGCATTACTGTACATGAACCCATAGCCCACAGGAAGTGGTCTTGGAAAGGGCCCTCTATTCCAGGCTTTCCATGAAGGTCTCATGACTGATTAGGTGCATTGCCTAAGTCCAGCTGGTTTGTGAAGCAAAGGAAAGGGCACTGTCATTTTGTACCTTATAATAAGAAGTAGATATTTTGTTTTCATCCTGTTTCTGGCACAGCGCTGCTAGAACCCTTGGAAATTCCTAGCCAATGAGAGCAATGAAGGTGTCTCTTGTTTTGTTAATGAGATGACTTTTGAAAAGCCCTAAGTAACCAAAGGATGAGAACTGTTTGCTAGAGAAACCAGAGGGTTGAAACTTTCAGTACTACCCCTGTAGCTCCAGGGAGGGGAGAAGGCTGGAGAGTGAGTTTAGTAACCAAACACCAATGATGTAATCAATCATGCCTATGCAAGGAAGCCTCCACAAAACCCCAAAAGGTTGGGCTTCAGAGAGCTTCCTGGTTGGTGAACACCTGGAGATTTGGGAAGAGTGGCATGCCTGGAGAGGGCATGGAAGCTCCTTGCCCTTTCCCCATACCTTGTCCTGTGCTCCTCTTCCACCCGGCTGCTCCTTGTGGTGTGTTTTTATAACAAACTGGCAATATAGTAAATGAAATTCTGTGGGCCACGCTAGCACATCAGTAGAACCCGAGGAGGCGGCCGTGGGAGCCTCGGAACTCCATTGCATAGGTTGGAAGCACAGGTGACAGGACTTTCAGTTGGCCTCTGAAGTTCAGGGACAGGGCAGTCTTGTGTGGGATCTGAAGCTACTCCATGTAGATATTGTCAGAATTGAGGTAATAGCTTCATGGTAATAGCTTCAAGGAAAAAAACAACTTATATTGAAGTACCAAAGCAACAAGGTTTGGACTTTTAATGTCATTTGAACCATAGTCAAAGGATAAACAGCAAGGTATAGTGGGAAAATCTATTGCCCTTGGAACCAGAAGATACACAAATTTGGAGTTTAGTCCTGGCTTCGCCACTCATTAGTTAAATTTGAGCAAAATCACTTAACCTGTCTGCACCTCAATTTCTTCAACTATAAAATGAATATAATATGACAAAATTGTGTTATACTCAATTTACAGGTGGTTGTTAAAACCAGAGGGACAATGTTTGTGAAATATGAAATATTATTATTGTTTTGGTTTAAAGGAGAATTTCTTTAAGGATTGTAACAAGGGCTCTAAATTGGCTTTATTTTTATACTTCAAAGGCTTTGAATCACTAATGGGCAAATTTTTCCAAATTACACTTACTATTTTACCATAAAATATTTGTTTTCTGCTCTCTACAGGATTCTAAAACTAAACCCAGAGGAAACCTTTGCAGGTGTGACTCATTGACAATTAGTCAAGGACGCTTTGGTTCAGAAACCTCCCCTTGATAGTACAGAAAAGACCAATTTCAAACAAATCACGTAATAATAGGAGAAGGCCATTTTCTGCAATAGCAAAACCATGAGTAATGCTCACTGAGTCTCCCAGGACAGCAATCCTCTGAAAGAGATAGAGGGGAGGAAGACAGAGGGGAATGACAATAATACTTTATATTCATATAGATTTTTTCCTTCACTGATTCCCAAGCATTTGACAAACTGTAACTGGCTAATCCTCACATACACATTTGAGGTTAAATAGGCAGCAAGTATTATCCCTGATTTCAAATAGGGGATTAAAAGTACAAAGAATTTTTTAAATGTTTTTATTGATTTCTAGAGAGAGGATGGGAGAGGGATAGAGAGATAGAAACATCTATGAGAGAGGAAACATCATCGATCAATTGCCTCCTGCATGCTCCCTACTGGGGATCAAGCCTGCAACCTGGGCATGTGCCCTGACCAGGAATTGAACCGGTGACCTCTTGGTTCCTGGGTCGAAGCTCCATCACTGAGCCACACCAGCCAGGAAAGTGCAAAGAATTTCAATGCTTTGTTTAGGGTCACAAACATGGACTAGTGATAAAGCTGAGAAAACATGACACAGGACTCCCAGTCCACAGTCCAAATTCCAAGATCTCACTCTGCAGAAGAATTTGGGTCTTTTGTTGATCTTTCTGAAGCAAAATCCTTGACAATTCATTTTGCCAAAGACAGAAGATATGATGTCTTTTTTCCTATCTAATACTTGCTTTGGATCAAAGGCAAAGATACAGATTTTCAGGCACGATGAACTTTTTCTACAGTACAGCAAAGCTCAGTGTGGGCTATAAAGAAGCCTTTTGTATGTGTTTTTAAGTTCCAAGTAAGACATTGATGTTCTTTCCTGGGGCTGAACACTCTTTGAATCCAACAGCAAGGCAGAGCCTGTGAACAAAACCCTCCTATTCACTTCAAACTGTAGTATCTTTGCTAAACATTCTTCAGAGAATTCCCAGCTTTGTTTTACAGATTACCAAGGCTTCTCTTCAAACCACTCCACTGACCCCTGTTCAGCTAGTATCCTCAGTGTTGCTAGGAGAAGCAGACTGTCCTCACCACATTAAAGCTTTCTATGGGATAGAAGACAATTTTGCATTAAAAAGAAATACTCTGAAGAAAATTGCAAAAAGCCTTTAGGTACATATGCAGGCAGAAAAATCTATGAATCAGTAAGAAGAGAATTATTTCACCTTAACAAGGCTCACAAACATTTAACATTTTGGAGCCTAGTCTTTGTGTGGGAAAATGAAATTTTCATCCAGATTCCATTAAGTGTTGTATGTTCAGGGCATCCTGTCCTGGACTTCGTCAGTTATGAGGCCCTTCAGTTCAAGGCCCATGGCACCCATGATGCTAGGACATACCCGTTAGGAAATCAAAACCTGTTTCTTTGAATTGGAAACATGGAGGAAGAAAGAGGAAAAGGAGGGGAGAGCAGAGGAGAAAAGAAACATTTTATTTATTTACTAGAGGCCCGGTGCACAAAAATTTGTGCACTCGGGGAGGGAGGGGGGGTCCCTCAGCCCGGCCTGTGCCCTCTCCCAGTCTGGGAACCCTAGGGAGATAAGGACCTGCTGGCTTAGGCCTGCTCCCGGGTGGCAGAGGGCAGGCCCAATCCCTAGGTGCAGCCCCTGGTCGGGCTCAGAGCAGGGCCATTTGGGGAGTTGGGGCACCGCCCCATGTCATGCACAGAGCAGGGAGGATCAGGAGGTTGCGATGCCACCCTCAGTCACGCTCAGGGTAAGGCCGATTGGGGGATTGGGGCACCGCCCCCTGTCACACTCAAGGCAGGGTCGATGGGGAGGTTGCGGCGCAACCCCCTGTCACGCACAGAGCAGGGCCAATCAGGGGGTTGGGGCGCTGGCCCCTGTCACTCACAGAGCAGAGCCCATCAGAGGGGTTGGGGCGCCGCCACTCTCACACTCAGGGCAGGGCCGAAGGGGAGGTTATGGCTCTACCCCGTCACACACAGAGCAGGACCCGTTGGGGGGGGTGAGGGGGGAGGGGGTTGGGGCACCACACCCTGTCACACACAGAGCAGGGCCGATCAGGGGGTTGGGGCACTGCACCCTGTCACACACAGAGCCGCAGAGCAATCAGGGGTTTGGGCAGCTCCCCCATATCAGGCACAGAGCAGGGCTGATCAGGGGGTTGGGGCGCCTTCCCCTGTCCCGAACAGAGCAGGGCGGATAGGGAGGTTGTGGCCCCGCCCCCTGTCGCACACAGAGCCGCAGGGCGATCAGGGGGTTTGGGCACTGCCCCCTGTCACACTGATGCCGGTGCCGGGGAGGCCTCGCAGCTCCGCTGGTCCCCGTGCACTGGGTGTGTGTGTGGGGGGGAGTGTCCCTCAGCCCAGCCTGCCCCCTCTCACATACTGGGAGCCCTCAGGCGTTGACCCCCATCACCCTCCAATCGCAGGATCGGCCCCTTGCCCAGGCCTGATGCCTCTGGCCTAGGCGTTCGGCCCGGGCAGCGGGGACCCGCAGCTGCAGCGGCCCCACAATCGTGGGCTCCGCTTTAGGCCCAGGCAAGGGACCCCTAGCTCCTGGGACTGCCAGCTTCGACCGTGCCCAGCTCCCATCGCTGGCTCCACCCCTACTTCCTGCTATCACTGGCCAGGGCGGAAAAGGCACCTGATTCTCTGATCATGGCTGGGGGGCAGGGCAAAGGCAGCCCCAGGGCCGCCTTTGCCCTGCCCCCCAGCTCTTAGCTCCCCCCTGGGTTTCCGATCACTGTCAGGGGCAGGGGGCTTCTTCCTGCTTTCCCTTTGGCCTCCCTGCATTGTGCCTACATATGCAAATTAACCGCCATCTTGTTGGCAGTTAACTGCCATCTCAGTTGGCAGTTAATTTGCATATAGCCCTGATTAGCCAATGAAAAGGGTAGCTCGTACGCCAATTACCATTTTTCTCTTTTATTAGTGTTGATTATTTAAATATATTTTATTGATTATTTTTACAGAGAGAAAGGGAGATGGATAGAGAGTTAGCAACATCAATGAGAGAGAAACATTGATCAGCTGCCTCCCGCAAACTTCCCTACTGGGGATATGCCCGCAACCATGGTACATGCCCTTGATCAGAATCGAACCTGGGACCTTTCAGTCCACAGGCCGACGCTCTATCCACTGAGCCAAACCGGTTTTGGCGAAAAGGAACATTTTAAAAGGACAACTTGCACCCCCACAAATTGGTAACAATTTCCAAGTCTTACAGTTAAATCAAACCATGCCCGATTTCTGGTGCAAGTGTGAATGTATTGTGTTAAAAGATAAACTTGAGACATATTAAAAAATTTAAGAGTTTGAGCATTTATCCATTCAAATGGGGCAAAAAAAAGTGGTCAGCAGCACTTGCCAAACAGGAGCCAGGGGAAAGATATATGGAGAAAGTGCAGAAGCAAAGAGAGGAAACTATTTGATTTTTGGTTTTTGTTTTTGTAGCTTACAGCCTACTTGGCTGTTTGTGAATGGTTGTCCTTGGCGGCTTGATTTTGTAACCTGAGGCATTTACAGGCTAAGATTTTGGTTTGCTTACATTGTAAGCTGCCACTGCATTCAATTCACGCCGATCTAATGGCCTCCTTGTTTAATTAATTTAACAGGAGTGAGTGTACACCTCACTGGACTGGACCGCAAGCCCCGGTACTCACCAGGCCTTGTGATTTTAGGCAAGGCTTTTGATATTTATGGGCCTCAATTTCCTCATAAGTCAGACAATGAGGATATTTAAGGTTCTTTCTAAAGGTTCCTCAATAACTCATAACCAAAACAACAGATTAGCCCAGCGGTTCTCAACCTGTGGGTCTCGACCCTTTTGGGGGTCAAACGACCCTTTCACAGGGGTCGCCTAAGACCATCAGAAAACACATATATAATTACATATTGTTTTTGTGATTAATCACTATGCTTTAATTATGTTCAATTTGTAACAATGAAAATACATCCTGCATATCAAAATATTTACATTATGATTCATAACAGTAGCAAAATTACAGTTATGAAGTAGCAACGAAAATAATTTTATGGTTGGGGGTCACCACAACATAAGGAACTGTATTAAAGGGTCAAGGCATTAGGAAGGTTGAGAACCACTGGATTAGCCCATACTCCCCTCCCCCATTCCACCCACCACTACCCTTTTTTCACTTCTTCCCTTCTGATCAACTGTTGGCCTGAGATAAGACCAGGATTCTTTCCAGGTGGGTTGTCTTGACATGTTGTTTCTTGCATTTTAGGGCCCGCTCCTCTCTCCAGAGTCGGCCAGCTCCGAGGAACACAGGAGAAAGAGCACTTTGGGGAAAGGAAGGACAGGATCCCTGTTGACCACTCACTCGATCCAGCAGGCCCTTTACATGCCATCGCCTTTGCTCTTCAACCCTGAGACAAAAATATTGTTGAGAACATTTTGTAGATCATGGAATTGAAAGCCAGAAGAGATAAAGTGACTTGTTGAGATCGCACAATCATAAGAATAGAGTCAGGACAGGCTATGCAGTTTGTGGGGCCTGGGGCCGAGTGCAAAATTAAAATATGGAGCCTCTTGTTCAAAGGTTATTAAGAATTTCAAGATGGTGACAGGAGAGCATTGACCCAAGTGTGGGGCCCTTCTAAGCTAAGGCCCTCTGAGCTCATGCGGTTGTAATCCCGAGAGGCCAGCCCTGAGTATAGTCAGGATACAAACTCGCTCTCTGTGTACTCTGTCTGGAGGTTTTCCCTGTGCCCCAGGAGGCCGACGTTTAGGACATGCCCTCTGGCTTGTGGTTTGGTTTGGCCAGTGGGAGGCACTGCAGGAGGCTGGAGGAGGCATTGGAGCGTCCTCCTCAGCAGCAGCAGTTGGCTGGTTTCTGTATTCTGCCCACTCTCTTCAGCCCAGTGAGCAACCTTGTGATCACAGTTACTGTGAATTTAATGCTTCCATCCCTACACCTTTAGGCCTACGTTTCCCCTGTAGCTAATCCCAGTGTTCTTCACCTCTTACCACTGTCCACACCTTTGAAAATGGCCTCTTTTTAACAGTGACATAATTTCCTACTATCTGTTGTTTTAGCTTGACCAATTCGCCCTTTTCTTTTGGGAACTGCAACCTAGTGTTTCTTGGGCGAACTCATGTTCTGCCCCCAGGTACCTGGTGGTCATATGAACCAAGTCTGTCAATCAGGGATTCCCAACCTCCCTTGCCACATTGACGCCTGAGGGATGCACAGGTCTCCCGGGGACATTTCTGCCAGAGCTGGTGGAGGGGGTTGAGAGTCTGTCACTTTCCTTTCTGGAGTCAGATATTTTTTTTCTGTAAAGGGCCAGATAGTATATATTTTGGACTTTGTAGCCCACATAGGGTCCTGTCTCATTGCTCTTTGATGTTGTATAACCATTTAAAAACTTAAAACCATTCTTAGCTTGCCATATGTGGTCTTGCGGGGTGTACAAAAACAGGCAACCAGACAGTAGTTTGCTGAGCCCATAAGGAAATATAGGCTCAGCAGCAGCCAGCATGCATGTGCAGAGCAAGGAGAGAAATTCCTGGCGGCCTTAACTCTCCCAGGGGAGTCCCTAACACCTTGCTTCTGCAGCTTTCTTTTCTACCTAGGAGCTACCCAGCCCTTTTCCCAGTTACCATGCTAACCTGGCCTGTTTCAGTTGAATTTCTATAACTTGCAAATGACCAAATCCTGGCTAACATATCGTATCTTTCTATGTCCAGAACCCACAGCCAGCTCATCGCTTAATTCCAGGGTCTCAGCAACTCCCATGCAGCCTGTGACTGTACAGCTCTTATTCAAGGGCCCCTGACAAAGACCACGCCTGCTGTACTTTTCACACTGAAGACATACACGTTTTTTAAGACAGAAAATGGGGGGAGAGAGAGAGAGAGAGAGAGAGAGAGAGAGAGAGAGAGAGAGAGAGAGAAACATCAATGTGAGAGTAAAACAGCTGCCTCCTGCACTTGCACTACTGGGGATTGAGTCCGAAAACCATGCCCAACCAACTGAGCCACACTGGCCAGGGCTAACTCAGTCAGTCTTGACGAAGATTCAATGCTTTCTGGCAAGTATGCATTGTGGTCATGTTCAAAAACTGCCATTGCAAATGGCCTGATGTCCCGAAAGGGCAGCAGAAAGAAACAGAGTTTAATAGGTGGGACTTGTAACATTCACTGAAGGGGGAGACCAAGCTGCCACACGAGCTGGTCCCCTTAATACAGTAACTGACCCCCCAGAAGCTAGGTGGAGAGGGGACAGATACCTATGGAGTGTCTGGTAGGGAATCTTTTTTCATTAAAAGAAATGTTTTGGCAGAGACGTTTATAAAAAGCTACCACACAGCTTTATCCATGACTAGACTTGAGAGGCAGACTGTTTTAAAATAACTCTACCCTCTTTGGAAAGAGGAAATCAAAATGGTTATGAGATAGGAGTTAAACATGGCGATGGTCGAACTCAATGTCAAATATTCTGTCCCGTTGCTCCCATTAAGCAAATTCATATTTGATTTGACCAGGTGTCGACATTTGGGTTGTAGAAAGAGAGTTCATCACAAGAACACTAGGAGAGCTTTCCCGCCTGAATAAGGCAGTGTGGTGGGCTGGCCCTTGCAGGGAGGCAGGAAGTGTTGATTGACTAGACTGCAGGGCATGTCAAACATGACTGACTACGTGTGGGACTCCTGGGAATCTTGCGAAGATGCAGGTTCTTGGTGGGACCTGAGAGTCTGCATTGCTAATAAACTCCCAGCTAATAATGTTCCAGATAATCTGTGGGTGCACCATGAGTTGCAAGGGACCAGAGAACAACAGTGCCTTCACGCCTGTGACCTTTGGCCACTGATAAACGTTAATAACGCTAGCTAGCATGTACTGAGTGCCAACTATGAGAAACGGAGCCACTGAGCTAGTAAGGAATGTTGCTAGAAACTGTCTCTAAAGCCCAGGCTCTTTCCACTGTTCCATGCTGGCTCACTGCAGGGTAGAGAGGCACATGGGAAAGCCCGGGCCCTCACAGTCCAACATGACGTCCAGACCTAGCAGCCCAAGGAGCTGAGCCCAGGTGTAGCACCTGGCATACTTGCCAGCCAGAACCTTCTGGATAGATGCTTGGCCTCATTCCAGGATGTTTTTAAGCAGTACCCCTGGCATTTCCAGACACTGATGAATAGGCTAGGTCAGTGGTCGGCAAACTGTGGCTCGAGAGCCACTTGCGGCTCTTTGGCCCCTTGAGTGTGGCTCTTCCGCAAAATACCGACTTCTGTGCATGGGACATGAAGTATCAATTGCACTGTACGTGCGCGCCTGCACATGGTATTTTGTGGAAGAGCCACACTCAAGGGGCCAAAGAGCCGCATGTGGCTCACAAGCTGCAGTTTGCCAACCACTTTCTGCTCAGCCTACCTGAATGTGTAGAAATAGAGTATTAAGGTGAAAAAAAAAGTAGAAAACCTCTATGTGATTGAAAAACAGTGAGAATGATGAACTGCTCCTTCAGGCAAAGGCAGGAGGGAGCCCTCCACAGTCCCCGGCGCTGCGTGGTCCGTCCGGAAGACCAGTGCTGAGACTGGGCACAGATTCCCAACTTTTCTTCTCCCATTGACAGTTAGTAAAAAGTGGGGCCATGATGAACCAATTCTCCAGAGAGGAACTTTGTATTTCAAGCCATTTTGTCTCTGAAAAGCAGCCTGGATCCCAGAAACTTTTGTGAAATGGGTTTATCGTCTCCGTCTTTGTGCTGATTGGACGTGGGTGACTGTGGACTTGCATGATCGGAAAGAAACACAATCAGCTTTTCAGAAATGTCTACCCTGGAAAGCTTCACAAAAGAGTTTTTTGTCCTCTTTGGCCTCCTTTCTGAATAGTTTCTGTTGTAGAGCTCCAGGTAGAAACTGCTCCAGGCAAAACTGGGACACCAGGGAAATTTCTCTCTGACATTTTCCCACCTCTTGCATCCAGCTTCCTCCACTCCCGCCAGCCCCTCCACGCCTGGTACTGAATTCCACCCATAGGCACAAGTGAGAATAATAGCTGCAGGGGAGGGAGGGAGCGGGAACAAACACTTGGATATTGTCGTGAGTTCTCTTTATTAGGATGGGAAATTAGCCCTTTTTTAGTTGTCACAGAACAAACAGAATCATGACTTACATTTTGTAATTTATGTAACTGATTTTATGTACTCCTAAAAGTTTATCAGATTTCTGACAGTTACGAATCATTTCCCCCTTCTGAAAGGTGAAGGAGCAGGTTTTCCTTCTGCCCAGCTGTGAGCTTCTAGCTCCACATCGTTCTTCCCTGGGCAGTGGCGAAATACATTTCTAGGTCCAAGATGGAGCCATGTCAGCAAAACAAAACTTAGACAACTTTTATGTCCCTATGAATGCTCCATTTGGCTAGAAACCCCCTATATCCAATCAGCAAATTCCAAAACACCAAGTCAACTCAGGGCTCTATACTGACTTCCTTCTTCCTTATTCTTTGTCCTATAAACACTTCCTGCCTTCTACCCCATTTTGCAGTTTTCTGAATGGAGACTGTCTACTTCATGATGTATTAAATAAAGTGTTTGTATCTCCTCAGTTGTCTTCTTTGATCATTTTTCACAGTAGTAATCAATTACCTAAACTACTTACTAATGAAAATTTGATCTGTATGGATCCCAAACACTAGATGGCTTGTGAGGCTGGAGGACTGTCCTAGGCTAAGGCTTTGAACTGGTGTCAAGGTAGAGAAAAGACAGCCCCAGGCCATTTGCATCTCTGTTCCTTTGTGGGGCCATGTAGGAGTCCGCTGAGGAAGCCTGGAAACTAGAAGCTGGGTGATCTTAGAGAGGCTTCTATGAAGGGAGAGAGAAGTATCTGTGATGAATGCACTTACTCAACAACCTTTAGTGCAACAGCAAACAACTGGAAATAATTACCAATACCAAGGGGAGCTGGTCAAAAAAATTCTGAAACTAGTAAATAAATCATGAAGCTACCATAGGATGATGCCAGTAAAATAATGAGTTTAGACCTATAGGTTCTGTTAGGCAAAGGTCTCTGAACATATTGCTAAGTGAGGAAAAGTAAGAAATACATAATTTGCTTCTGTTTGTTTTTGAAAACCCATAAATATATCACTGGGTATGTACATAGCATTTTCACAGTAATACAAAGAAAATATTTAAAATAGTTGTCATTGATAAAGGAAGCTGGTATCTTCAATATATACCCTTTTATAATATTCTTACTATTAATACTAATATTAATTAACATTTATTGAGTCCTTGTCCTATTCCAGGCAGTGTGCTAATTCTAGGTATGTCATCTCATTTAATCATCCCAAAACCCATAGGACATATTTTATTATCTTTAATTTACCTTTGCATAAACGGAGCTATAGAGATGCCAAGTAACACATCCGAGGTCACACAGGGAGTAGGTGACAGAGCTGCAACTTGAGCTTACCCTCTAGAGCCCTTGCACTTCATCACTATACAATAGTGCTTCTGTTACTACCTTCTGTTTACAGGTGTGGAAATAGAGGCACAGGGAATTTAAGCAGTGAATCCTGGATTCAAACTTGGGTAACCCTAACCCAAGATCTTATACCCAAGGTCTTATACAATAAGATCTCTCTTCTTATACTGTTTAAATTGTTACCAAGCAGATTCATTAATTTTCAGGTTTCATACATCTTGGCAAACATAGAAGATATTCTCTTGTTTAAAACCTCTTTGAGAACTACTAGGAATACAGAAACTGGCCACCCTATCTTGTCCTTCAGGGCTCACAGTGGAATGGGAGATACCTACATATGAAAGGACACTGTAAATAGGAGGAGACGGGGAAGTGCAAGATGTTTTGGAGGCCAGACTCCAGCTCCAGGCTGGGGAGGGGTGGGCAAGGAGGGAATCCAAGAGCTATAATATCTGAGCTGAGTTCTAGAGGGATAAATAGGGAGGAAATAGCAATTGAAGAAGCTGGTGAGTGGGGCTGGTGCAGAAGAGGGAGAAACAGAGATGAAGGCATAAGATAATAGGTAGCCACAAGAACTGCAAAGTTCAAGATGGTTCCACAGCTAAGTTAAAAAGTGCGAGTAGCTAGAAATCAGACTGAAGAGGTGGTTGGGAGCCACCCAGCATAATTCAACTCAAGAGCAGTTGGTCTCAGACAGGACAGTTATTCACTGGACAGAACTGCATCTCTCATTCAAGCTGTTCAGCATACCTGGCCCTTGTCTACTAATTGTCAGTAACATCCTGGTCATTGAGAATCCCCCAATAACTCCAGAGCAGCAAGTGTCACAAGAATTTTTAAAACATGCAATATCCAACTATTTACTAGTAGTCTGGGGGCACTGACCTCTTCTCTCTTATATTGTCAAATAAAAAATGACAACAGCCAACACAACAATAGCCATTCGATGTGAATGTCCTGTCTTGAACCATAAGTATGTAGGTCATATAATAGTTTGCATCTTTTAGTCACATTGCATAAGATTGTATCTTATTGGTTAATTCTTGGTACCAGAAACCCTTATATACAAGTATAGGCACTTGATTTTTTTTTAAAGTCACACTGGCAGAAAAAAGTGTGGATAATTACCATTATTATTTATTTTTTTTATAAATCAACCAAAATTATACTTTTTAGGGTCAGATTGACAAAAAGTATATTTTTGGTACACCACAGAATTTTAGTGATTAGTTTATGTGTGCCATGAGATGAAAAAAGTTGAAAATTGCTGCTCTAGAGGGATGATACTGCAAAGTCCCATAGTCCCTTGAGGAATGTGAGATATGAAGTCTTGCAGGCCATAGGGGTTAAGGACTTTATCACAAAGGCAACAGGACACATGAAGAAAAACAACAATCAGATTTGTGTTTCAGGAATATTTCTTTAATTTGGAGATGTGAGAAAATTGGAGACAAAGAAAACAATTAGGAAGTTGTTTCCAGAATACAGGTAAGAAATTCGGAGGGCCTAGAAGAGAGCAGTGGAGATAAGTAGGAAATGGGTTTGTTGCCATGAGGGAGATATTATTAACGTGTGTCTACAAATAGGTGGTGGAGGATTAAGAAGAGAGCAGCCAAGGAGTCACCCAGGCAAACTTTGGTGACTTTGGGTAGACAGTGGAGCCATTGCCATGGGAAATACAGAATGAGCAGGTCTGAGAAAGGGAAGGATAATTTTACTTTGGTCATAACAAATTTGAGGTGCATTTGTCTGATCCAAATATGGATGTCCAGTGGGTCAGGAGAGAAGTCGGAGTTGGAGATACACACTGAGTCATCCACCTGTGTGCAGTAATTGAAATCATGGACATTGAATGAGTTGACTTGGGCAATTGGTGAGTATGATTAGGCAGGAAGAACGATTAGGTGTGTCGCGTGAAATTATCAATGGACTTACTATTGTCTGAAGTGGAGGGCAGTTCTATGGAAATGAGCCCTTTACCTGTGGAATCTGACACTATCTCCAGGTTGATAGTGTAGATTGAATTGGATTTTAGGACTCCCAGCTGGTGTCCCGAGCATTGTTTTGTGGTGGTGGTGGAAACATCCTCTCTCACATCAGAAATGTGACTAGAACCCAAAATACTCTCACCACCTGCAATAGATAATTAAGCTCTTGCTTGGGTAGAGGGAGGAATAGAAGAGGTGGGTGTGCTGTTGGGTAGAAACTAGAAAATTAAACCGTGGCTTGAAAATCTGAGGGCCTTTCCTGGATCAGGCAGGAGGTCTGCCCACAGTGAGGCAGGTGAGTGCTGATGAGCTGCTCAGCTGCGCTGACAAGAATGATGTATTCTTGGTGTAGAGTTCCTACCCCTTAAAGAGAAAGAAGCCCCCTGCCTTCCTTTTAGTGAAGCCCAGGCAGATAGCTGTCAGCACAAGAGCTGCGTACAGATACGTCAAAGCCTTTTGGTCTGAAGAAGGTGGGTAAAGAGCCTGGGCTTCCTCTGATTGGCCTTTCTCTAGGGCAAAGGGAGGAACTCAGCAACCAATGGCACCCTTGTACTCAAAGTGTAAGATTCCCCTGGTTCATGAGCCCCGTTTTTCTAGTGTCCTTTTAGGAAGAGGGAATTTATTTCATATCTTCCATTGATCTGTCCATGGAGCTGAGATCCTTTTACTTGATGTGGTCTTCATTGCCATTCCTCTGACCACCATCATGATACTGATGGTCACAGCCTGGAACACCTTCCAGTGTCACTTAATAAAATACTGCTTCCCACATGTGGTCAATGCAAGTGGGATAAATGTGGAAGTTAACCTCACTTACCTTTCCTGCCCTTCCTTCTATTTTTCTCAAATGCTACTATATATGGTCAGAGAATTCTATAAAATATTCCTGAAGGGCTGTGTATAACCAAAGGGAGTTTTTCTGACAGAGGGGAATTTTTATTTTACCTACATGTTTTTGTTGGGAGACAGTTGTCTGCAAATATCTCACATTTCTGAGCTCTCTGTGCCCTCTGAGCAGACATTTACAGCAAAGTAAGAATGTTTGTACAAGGAAACATTCCCAGATATAAAAGTTTAGTGATGTCTCCCTCCCTAGAGATGTTTCTAGGTAGGAAAAACAACCTCCAATATCTCCACCCAGAAAAGTTCAGCTTAAATTCAGGATTAAGGCTAAGGTTTTCTCTCTTTAGAGGGGAGGCTATGCAGGTTACTAGCAGCCCTGTACAAGGTAAGGGTTTCCTAATTGTGGCGTTCTCTCCAGTAATGCACCCGCTGCACATGTAGGCGCCATTTGGCCCTCACTGCATAGCCCTGTTGGGGATACTGTTCAGCATACTGCTTTTGCTGGGAGCTATACATGGTCTTTGTCTCTGATACTGAGGTCTCATTTTTTCTCTCTCTCTGTGTGTATGTCTGTATAAGCTCACATATATGTGTATATATACATGTTAAATTTATATATATTTGTGTATGTGCCTATATACAAATATAAATATATACACATATATAAATTAAAAAAATATATATTATGATACACATAAGTAAAACTGTGGCTGGCTAACTTGTTAGCTTACAAGGAATATAAAAGAGTCAAACCCTTCACAAATTCTGACTTATCAATTTTATATGTAGATTCTTCTAACGAAATCCATTCTCCACTTAGAAGGATTATCTAGGTTTGAGATAGATTCCATCTTTTCCCCGGAAAACAGTGGGACTCAGGACTTTGAGGATAGTTCAGGACAGATTTTGGCGTTCCAAGTCCAAGTTCATAGTGAGATATGAATTTTCTCCTCACTAATCAAACTCATCTAAGAGGTAATCATCGGGTCAAACATGTTGCACTTTCACAGATAGAAAAGGCCCTTGGAAATCATTAATATCATAGACAGAAAATTCCGAATCTGACTGAGGGGAGACACTGCTTCCTGATGGCAACACTAACCTGCACAACTAACACTCGCCCTGAACACTGGACATGGACTGCAGAGCCACCTTCTGCAATGCCTTCCAGCTTCTAGACCTGCCTCAGGGCCTACAGATGTCAAAGAAACTGGTAGGCCTCAGGCATTACCCCTTAATAGCCACCTCTTAGCTACACAGAGCCATGACAGCCACAGTGTGCTTGCTCACCAACACTTTCGGATTGCAACCTGGCTTCCCCTCCCCATCTAAAACATTCTACAACTCCCAGCAACTCTCAGAGCTCACCAAGGCCCAAGCAAGGGAGGGCATGTAAGCTCTATTAACTTTACAAAAAATCAACATCTGTTTACATGTTTTCTCTTTCCTGAGGCTACTTCGTTGAAGTTTCCTACGTTCCCATATTTAAAAGGAAACACAGCTCAAAGGAATGCTTTGCAGTAGGGTTTCATATTTCTGATCAGGAACCAGCATTCCATCCATTCCCCACTACCGCATGCCTGCCCACCTTCACTAACAAAGCCAGTCTGGGCCATGTGGGAGATGATGGTCAGGATGGCAGGTTCCACACTTGTCTCTGTGGTGACAGCAAGACTGTTCAAATAATCACCCGCATACTTTTCTCCAGGATGAAACTCACACGAACCTCCCAGTTGTCTGTCCTGTCATTCGCTAACAGAAAAGATTCTCGGTTAATCCTCCTCCTTCCGTCCAGGAAGGAAAAAGAGCTCATCCAAGCCCTGTTGGGCATCACCACCTGCCCATTTGTCCAGAGCCAAGTAAGATGGAGCTGGAGCTGGGGAATGATGGGAATTGTCTTTATATTATGAGCTGCAGAAAGTTGGCTGGGGAACCCAGTGAAAGGCTTAGCTGGCAAAAGAGATGATTTTTATCTTGTGCTGTGTATCTGCTCTTTAGAAAAATACATGGTGTAATCTTTTCTAGAGATTGGGTTAAAAAAAAAAAAAAAGGGAAGGCCTGTTCAAATCCTGGGTTTGAGGTCTGAAGGGCTCACAGTGTTAGGCTGTTCTCTGTTTTCCGATGCTCAACCCAAGCCAGAGAGAGGCCTTCTGCTCAGACTGAGTGGTGGCAGAAGGGAGGGTGAGCCACACAGGGCTGAGAAGGCCTGGCGGAGGGTTCCTGGGCCAGTGCTCGTGGCCTGGAGAAGATCCCACACTGGAACTTTTTGGATGACAGGAAGGAGCAGCTGTCCTCAAAAATGGAGATTTTTCCTCAAGGCAATATTCTGGCATGCATTTTTCTGGAAGTCAGCACAGTTATCTTAATGAGAATTTAGCTAAACATTTAACACAGAAGGGCTTTAGAGGATGTTATGAAGAAAAACACCATGCTGAAGTCTCTACTTTTAGTTATGATTCATTGGTGAGAGACAGTTTCTCCGTTGATTTCTTGCTAAAGCAGTTGCCCTGAGTTTCAGTTTGTACAAAGTCCAGGTTGACCAGGGTGGTGGGAAGAGGGCTTTGGTGTGAGCATTTGAAAAAATGCTTCCCTGGTAATTCCTGGCTGAAAAGCTCTTGGGGAGGAGAGAGCTGCAGAGGGCAAGGGGCATTAGTGAGGAAAGGTTCTTATTGGTGAAAAGAAATAGTGCCAGTAGAGTCACCGCAAGTGGGGTTTTGTTCTCAGTGTGGCTGTAACTACGTCTCATCTCTCATTCCCTTTCTTTAAAATTAATTAACTAGTTAATTAATTTGTAAATTTTTTATTGCTATGTAAGTGACAGATAATGTTATATTAATTTTGGTGTGTGCAACATAATGGCTTGATATAGGTCTATACTGCAAAATAGTCACTATTATAAGTGCACTTAACTTTATCACCACACATAGTTACCGATTTTTTTCTTATAATGAGAACTTCTAAGGTCTCTTAGCAACTTCCAAATATACACTGCAGTATTGTTAACTGTAGTCACCAGGCTGTACATGACAGCCCAGAGTATCTTATGACTACCTTCATTCATTTCCCCCACTTCCCCTGCCCACCCCCCATCCCTGCCTCTGGCAGTCACCAATCTGTTCTCTGTATCCAGGAATTACTTTTGCTTGTGTTTTTGTTTCTCACTCTCTTTAGGCCACAGGAAAGCAGGCTGAACATGACAAGGAAAAAGAATATGGAGGGCAAATGGTAGTTGGTTGGGAACAGCAGAGACAAAGTAAAGCCATCCCTTAGTTGTTCTACCAACTAACAGCCCAGGTAGTGGGCCCTTAGCCATGTTGAGTGTGCTGAGGGCCACTGCTCACCCGCACAGCACCTCTGTTCAAATTAGAAAAGGCCCCTTCCTCCAGGGCAAGGCTGCGGAGCAGAGCAAGGGCTGCCCCTCAGCCTCTCAGCACCGCCCTGCAGTGATGCCCAGGTGTAGCGACAGAAGGAAGCGCCTGCGGCTGAGGAAAGGCCCATGACCTTGACTCTCTTCCCTGGGGTCAGTCGTCCCGGGAGTCCCAGTCCTCTAGCCTGGAACGCAGCTCCAGGACTTCAGGGCAACCCAATTAGAGGAGGGCAAATGTTAGACCCACACAGTATCTTTCTTTTTCCTCCCTTCTTTAGTGAGAAGCCCTTTACCCTCAGAGGCCATTCTAATTAACTAAGAGGAAATTAGCCATCCTTCTAGCCAAACAAGAAGCTGCCATCGCAGTTTGACATATTCAAACCGATAACCCATTTCCAGGGCTCACCCAGCATGTATATCCTTCCATGTGAAAACCCTGGTAGTCGATGTTAAAAAGAAAAGAGGAGCCACATTAGTATTCCATTCTGCCTCTATGCAGTCCTGCTGCGTGCACGCCAGATCTCACTGTACAGTAATCTATATGGGGCTGCTCTGCTCATTAAGGAATCAGACAATGACAATCCCTTCGCCCAAGCTGGGTGGGTGCAGCGTTGTGAGCGCCTTTGTCTAAATGCCACAAATTGTTAGAGTTCTGCTCCGCACTTCAGTGTTGGTGCCATCACCCTTTAATTGGCCAGAAGGCTGTTGTAATATTCAGAAGGAATAACGACATTTTTGGTCCCTGTCCAGTTTTCAATATAATTATTTGTCAGAATCATATTAACCTGATGTATGACAGACCCATAAAATGGATTCATTTAGGTCTCCAGGAGTCCTCCCTCATTAACTCTGATATTTATAGCTACGGCTTCGATGATACAATCCCTCCTCCTGTGAAACAGAGAGCAGGAATGTCAGGTTTCCCTGACACTGTTCGGGGAGCCGTTTGCTTTCTGGTGTTGCAAAGAAGGGCGAAATAAGCCTGGCCTCCAGTTCAGGCCTCTGCAAACCTTGATTGGCTCCTCTGCCAGTTCCTCACATTTTAGAAAAGGGAAATAAAACTAAAACTAGACCTTGTACACAAATCCCACAAATTTAACAACTTTCCCAAGGTACTGAGGCAGAACCAATGAGACTGAAGTATTCAGCGGGTTGGTTCTGAAGTCATACTTCCTGGAATGAAATCCTGGCTTTATCACTTACTAGCTGGGGCAAGATGCAAAGTTTCCTTAGACGTCAATTTTCTCATCTGTAAAATGAGGGTAATAATAGTTTCTCACCTCATAGGATTGTTGGGAGATTCAACACATATAAGGTGCTTAGAGCCATCTTGGCACATAACAATGCAAAATGATGTTAAGTAAAAGTATGATTACAATTGCTGTTATTACATTGGGTCACATCTAAACCAAGTTTTCATTCTACAGGTCTACAGTCTTGCTCGGTTGGTTTTACACTGTGTTCTAGGGAGCCCTGGGCTTGAGCAGCAGTGCCTCAGTTTCACCAGAGGTGGATGTGGGCTAGCTGTGGAAACTGCAGTGGGCAAAGGCCCATCAGAAAGGAGCCCCTATGCCAGTGATGGCAAATCTTTTGAGCTCGGCGTGTCAGCATTTTGAAAAACCCTATCTTAACTCTGGTGCCATGTCACATATAGAATTTTTTTGATATTTGCAACAATAATAAAACAAAGAATTATATTTTTTGATATTTATTTTATATATTTAAATGCCATTTAACAAAGAAAAATCAACCAAAAAAAATGAGTTCGCGTGTGACCTCTGACACGCGTGTCATAGGTTCGCCATCACTGCCCTATGCCCTAGCTCTTGTGACTCAGTTCAATTCCCAGCCAGGCTCGTGCTCAGGTTATGGGTTTGTTCCCTGGTGGGGAGTGGTGCAAGAGGTAGCCAATTGATGTTTTGATCTCACATTGATGTTTCTCTCTTTCCCTTACTCTCTCTCTAAAATTCAATAAAAAATCTTAAAAAAAGAAAGAAATTAAGAAAGAAGGATCCCCATATTTTTTAGCCAGAGCCTTGATGCTTTCATCCATGTAATGCATTGGAATTTTGAGTTTTCATTTAAAGAATGGCTCTAGGCCCAAAACAAATGGAAAACTGCAGCTCCAGATATTCGTGATCCATACCAGTTTCCCAGATAATCTAAGGGGACTCTGAGTACTTGTTCCTGCAGCTCAACCAAAATGTATGAAACTGGTCATGAGGCTCTCAGAAGTTATCTTTTCCTTTTAATTTTTTTTGGGAGCCATGTGGCTGCCACTTTGATTTCCTTGCTTTATCAAGGGCTAGGTTGCTTCCAAGGCTGGTAAATGGCTGTGTTGGAAATCTGATCCATGACCACAACAGAACCTTGAGCTTTTGTTCCATCCAGACGCCTCTGTTTGACTCCCATAAAGGGGAGTGTCAGTGGTTGAGCATTGATCTATGAACCAAGATGTTACAGTTCCATTCCTGGGATCAATCTCCAGCAGGGGGTATGCAGGAGACAGTCAATCATTGATTCTCTTTCATCATTGATCTCTTTCTCTCCCTTCTTCTCTGAAATCAATATTATATCCTATCTAATAAAAGAGTAATATGTAAATTAACTGTCATTCCACAACAAAGATGGCAGTGCCCATAGTGGCCGGGGCGGGACGCTGGCGGCGTTGCCCCGGCAATACGGGCCCAGCATCTGCACCACAGCCATGCAGAGGGAGGGGAGGCTGGGGTGAGGGACGCTGGGCCCCCTTTTTAAATCTACAATTGTGTATTCTCTCTGTTTAGCTCATTTAGGCTCTATCCCATGATGCCAGTTCTAGGAGTCGAAGGATGAAGAATCAGAGGCACCAGCAAGAAAGGTCAGTTGCAGTCACCAAAGCAGAGTGGCAAGTGCCCCCAGGAGACAGTACTGCTAACCAAACTCTCCAAACACTCACGTGTAAATCAGAATGCTCATTATAAAGAGACACAGGTAACTCATATGAGTGAAATGCATGGGCCCACTATCCATGCATTAAGATATCAAGGAAGCTTAATTGGTCATTAAGAGTTCGACTAGACATTTCAGTAAAGGAAAATACGGTAGCCCTGTGAACTATTTGGTGTGATACCATGACAACTGACCACGCCTTCCTGCTCCCTAGAAGGAATGGGGATTCTATTGTCCAAATGCTCTCACCTCCAAATTCAATGTCTCTTCACTGGATATTGTCATCAACAGTGAAAAATACTTCTTTATCTTTTTCCCCATTTCTCTAAGCTCACAGACTGATTTTTGCCCTTTTATAACTCATGCATTTTATCCCTTTTTTAAAAGAAATATTTGTTCAATATCATTTACTATGTGCCAAGTGCTGGAAATATAAAAGTGAACAATCCTGTGGATACTTTTCCCACCACCAGTTTTACTACAGTTGGATTTTTAAGGTGACTTTGGTACATCTGAACTGATCCATTTAGAGCGTGACCTCAGAATTCTGCATCGAGTTATCACCTGCCTTTCCTGAGTGAACATCTTCTGCCTCAGCAATATTTTAAGCTCCTAGAAGGCAGAGAAAAACTTAGTATTTTTTCAGGTATCCCTTATGGTATCTAGGGTATAGTGAACTAAATAATAGGAACTAAATATTTGTCTCTTTACAAGAGGTAGCATGTTTGACCCTGGCTGGGTAGCTCAGCTGATATGCCAAGTTGCAGGTTCTGTCCCTGATCAGAGCACATACAAGAAACAACCAAGGAATACTTAAATAAATGAAACAACAAATCGATGTCCCTCTCTCTCAAATAAAACAAAAAACACAAGAGATGCCATGTTTCTTACCAGCTGTAAGAGAAGAGGAGGAACAAGCCTCACACAATTTTATTTCAGAGATTCCCAACCAGTTGCCCATATGTTAAATTCAGCCAGTAGACACTCTTTTTTAAAAAAAAAATTGAGTGAACATTTTAAAAGTTGAGATCACTTACACACATTAAATACACACACATATCTCCAAGTCCCTCTGGATTTTCACCTTCCCTTGAAAAACTGGAAGACCTGCAACATTGGCCTCATACCCACTGAGCACTGTGCTGGCAGGTAAGTACGTTGGACACTTCAGAGAGCAAACCCCCCCAGTAGAACGCAGTCCCTGTCACTCTGGATTTCATCACACTTAGCCTTCCTCGCTTACAAAGCAGCCTAATCCTGAGGCATTTGAGTCTGTGACCTCTCTTTCACACAAAAGCTGTATATTGGGAAGGCAGAGGAAATAGCCCCCTTGACCCACAAAAAAAAGAACAACTCCACGCCAACCCTGTGCTTCCTGGCACCCAGAGGTGAGGACAGGCTCACAAGCTAGGCCTGCATGTTGGCCCTGGGCCTTCCTTGTGGTTAGTTTTCTCTGCAATGTTGGTGCTCCCTGCTGGGGAGCCTATTGGGACTCCACATGGTCTGTCTCATCTAATCCAAGCGCTCTGCCTCCCAGGCCCTTCTCCAGCACACCCTGGACCCCATCTCAGCAGTTTTTTGGCTTATTGCTTGCTGACATGACCTACCCTCTAATCCTGCCAAGGAAATCTGCTTGCCTTACTGTCCCTTCCCCCATACCTGTCTTTCTCCTTCTTTCCTCACTCCACAGGCATCACCCAGGGAGGAATGATAGCCAGGAGCAAAGAAAAAAAAAAGGATGGGGGGTGGAAGGGAGAAAAAGAGGGAAACCATTTAGAGAGAAAATTTCGCATGCTTTATTTTATTTGATCTCAGGTCTCTGTCCACAAAGATGTGTGTGTGTGTGTGTGTGTGTGTGAGTGTGTGTGGTTTTTTTATGGGGAGATAAAAGAATAGAGCAAATAGATCTACAGCTATTATTCAAACTATAAAAGAAAAAACCGGGGTATTGAGCTTGTAACACATGAGACAGCTATTGTGCAAGGTGAGCTGCTTTCTTGCCAAAGCACCAAATATACTTGTGCATGCAGTTGTGTACATAAGAATGCCCATGAGCACATATATGTATGCATTTATTTTATTTAGATTATAAATTAATTACTTGCTTATGTAGAAACTTGGAAAATAAAACCTAAAGGAGGGAAAGGAAAAGGAATAAAAATTATATGTAACCTTATCACTCAGATAATTTTCAACCTGTTTCCTATTTTTATGCATAATGCATATTATTTTATATAGCTGAGTTTATATTGCACATTAAAGTTTGTTAGCTTGCTTTTTTTCCTCTTAAAATTGTATCATAAACATATCTCAATGACAAAAATGCTTTATAACCATCATTTTAATAATTCCATTATATTCACAGTATGGATTTTTATAATTTTACTTAACCAATCTCTAATTTTTGAGCATTTAGAATAATAGAATTTTTTGCTTTTATAAGTAACATGATTATAAACATCTTTGTGCATAGGGCTTTACATTTTGTGTCATTTCTTTAGGATGTTTCAAAAAATGGAGTTACTGGACAAAGAGTAAAAGTACCTTTACTACTCATGAGTTGCATATTGTTAAATTGCTTTCTTAAAGGTGATACTACTTTATCTTCCCAACACCCTCGTATGAAAGTAGGTACTAGGAACCCCACAGAAATTTTCAGTGGGATATAGCTAGCTAAGATATCTCATAATACACAAAGGAGTTATTTTATTACATAACTTATGAGTGTTGACAGAATATGTCATTTGAGAATAATCAAAGGCATTAGTTGAAAAGGTGTTTATCCAGTTTTCCTAAGAGAAATGAGAGAGTAACCTCCTGGTTTGTCACTAGATATAGTGCTAGGACCTCCATTCTTCCCTAAGCTGGTCTTTGATTCCAGGGCTGACTTACAGAATGTCACACAAGTGCCAGGGAAAGAAGACGGCCGCCATCCTGCTGGCCAGAGGAAGGAGTCCCTCAGCTCCTCATCACAGAAGTCCCCCTCAGAGCCTCATTTCCTTGGCTGCCTGCTTCATCACAAATTCTCCCTTGATTTTCAATGTGTCATCATTGTCTTCTCTCCTTTCCACACCGAACTTCTTCTGAAGTGAAAGGGAAGGCATATCCCTTTGAAGTGTATTTTAGGCTTCACAACTGTGCTGTATTGGGCTCTTAGATTTGTTTGTCTCATTATTTATTGTTATGATCATTTTCTCTTTGTTACAAACCCTTCTCCCCTTCTGACTTATGGAACTGGTCCAGATGGGGTGGGCCTGGCAGCCAAACTGGCACCAGCCATTGATCTTCTCTGCCTGAGGGAGCGCTGTCATCAGAACCCAAGTTTTGCCATCTGCTGCCATAAAAACCAAACTCATGAGATGGATGCTGGTGAAAAGGAAAGAGGTTTTATTCAAGTGCCGGTAACCTAAAGAGATGGGGGACTCTTACCACAGGTCCATCTCAACATCTCAGTACAGACAGAGGATTTATAAGGAGGGAGAGGCAAAACAGGACAAAGAAGTCAAGGGCAGGGGGTTGAGAAGTTCTCTACAGCCAGTCTAGCTCAGTTCATTCCAATAAGGACCTTGAATCTGGGCAAGTGATGGTCTAGTGCAGTGGTCGGCAAACTCATTAGTCAACAGAGCTACATATCAACAGTACAACGACTGAAATTTCTTTTGAGAGCCAAATTTTTTAAACTTAAACTATATAGGTAGGTACATTGTTATTAACTTAATTAGGGTACTCCTAAGCTGGCCTTTGCTAAAAATGTCCTCAATCTGATTGAGGTATGTTCGCTGAGGTCGACCCCTTCCAACTCTCCCATCCACACTTGTCTTGTATACTTGTTTCAGAGAGAGGAGTGCGGATGGGAGAGTTGGACGGGGTGGACCTCAGGGAACGTACCTCAAAACAATGTACCTCCCCCACACTTCGTATCCCGCGGCCCGCCTGCTCCGCGTCTCCTGTTGCCGACCAACAGACTGACACCCCCCACTTCTTCTCACATCACTTCTTCAAAATAGATTGGCCCAGGCCAAAAACCGACTTCTGTGCATGGGGCACACAGTTTCAATCGCACTGTAAGTGAGCGCCCACACATGGTATTTTGTGGAAGAGCCACACTCAAGGGGCCAAAGAGCCGCATGTGGCTCGCGAGCCGCGGTTTGCTGACCACTGGTCTAGTGTGTGATATCCTGGTCTTTGTCATCCCGGTTCTAGGTTTGAAAGTCAGCAAATCTCCTGAAACTGGGATGACTGATGGTTGGAGTCTGTATCTTCTGTAGTTCCCAGGACTCTTATACAAACATGCTGTTTGTCTACAAGCTATATATTAATTTACAGAAACAATGTCTAAAGAATAATGGGGTAGGTTACAATTTCCACTGTCACAATCACTACTGTCCTGCTTCTGCTTGGAGGGAACTTTGCCCATCCCATACACTGCCTAGCCAGATGAGAGGAGGGTGGGAAGAGGGAATGTTTGCTTTTAATCTTAGGGATTTTAGATCCAGGTTTCAGTGGTCATCCTTAAAATGCCCAAGTTTCCATACCAAGAGGCTCCTTGGTCCCCATGAAAACAGCTGCTTGAAGTTTCCCCATCTGCCTCCCAGGCATCCCTGACTTTTCAGTTTGTATAGAATCTAAGCCCTTTATGGGAACCTACTCTTCATCATAAAATATAGAGTGTGGTTCTGATGTTAACTAATCTCTCCCTAATAAGATACAGTAAAATATCCTCTTTGTTTCTTAGGGATTGCCAACTGGATTCTCTATCCTTTGCTAGTCCTCTTATATTTCACTCTGATATCAGTCTGTTTCAAATTGGTCATGTCCTGAATATCAGGAATTTTTATATTAATTGCAATAAATTTTTAATCTTCATCTCTGAGCTTCCAATCTCTCTGAACTTTGCAATATGTGAAAGGTTTTGGTTTCTCCTTCACTGGCCAGAAAAGAGCAACTTTCAAGGCTGAACACAATCTGAAAATAATTTCCCTACTGTTCAAAAATTATAGACCTATGACGAATTCTGAGTCATAACATCAATCATTCTGCTGGGCTGCATCTCCCTGGGGATTTTACAGTTTAATCATGGGTGGGGGACCTTTTATCTGCCAAGGGCCATTTGGATATTTATAACATCATTCAGTGCAGGCCGTACAAAATTATCAACTTAAAAATTAGCCTGCTGCCTGTCTGGTGGGGCTTGGTGGTTGAAGGTCGACCTATGAACCAAGAAGTCATGGCTCAATTTCTGGTAAGGGCACATGCCCAGGTTATGAGCTCAGTCCCTGGAAGAGGCACGCAGGAGGCAGCTGATCAATGATTCTCTCTCATCATTGATATTTCTATCTCTCTCTCAATCTCTCTTCCTCTCTGAAATCAATTTAAAAAACTATCCTGCTATATTTGGTCAAACATTTAATTAACTTAGCCCTAAAGCCTCGGCAGGACTAGACCAAATGATTTTGTGGGCCTTATTCTGCCTGCCAGCCAGATGTCCCCCACTCCCTGGTTTAACTGAACTGATTCTCAGTGAGTCCTGCTCTCCATCCCAGTCTTAAACACTGAACCCAGAGTGATGGAAGTCCAGCTGTTGAGACAACTTGATGGTATGTTCTTTTAGTAAAAACAAACAAACAACAAACCATCATTGAAGGTACCCTGTATAAATCTCTTGCTAACTTAAAAATGCCTGTCAAATAGACTTTAGGACTAAATTCAGTATATATGTTTTAAATTTTTATCTAAGTACTCAAGTGTATTGTAGAAAATTTAGGAAGATGAGTTAGTAATAAAATAAAACCAATAAAAATACCTGTAATACACCAGAGATATTTAATTTTTTGCATATATTCTTCCAGGCATTTAAAAATATACTTTTAAATGAAAATAGGATACTACTATTTGGCAATTCTTTTTCTTTTGTATAATGAGCAATGAATGTCTTGGATTTGACTATTACACCTGAAAGTGAGTGAGAATCCTTCAATTTTCTCCATAGTAAATAGATTTGTCCTGAAATCAAGGGAGAACAGACCAAGAATAAATGCAATAGCATATAGTCCAAATTGTGTGCTTGCTGCACTTCTCCTTTTTCTCCTTTCTCTAGGTTTGGTAACCAAAAGGAAAGGTGAAATGGCAGAGAAGACAGGAGCTATGTCTGATCAGGTCATTGTACTGTTTCCCTCTGCATTATGTTATTTATTTTTATTGACAGATCTGAGGTAGCTTTTGGTTCTTGGGCAGGCAACAGTTCATAGTGACGTAATTCTCCATGGGAAGTGGTCCGTCAGGTTGCCTCATGTTAGAATGCCTGGTTTGGATTTGCAAACACTTAACTGACTGTGGTTGTGACAGTGAAAATGATGACCAGAAGCACCAACCAGGGGCTTCCATCCTCTTGATCCACTGATTTGGCTACTTCACCCACCTTTTCTGTACGTTAAATCTATGACTGACAGACCTTTTTCTTAATACATATTTTGGTTTAGTTCATGTTCTTCTATGCTATCATCTTAGCAGTTTATACAGGTGGACTTGTTATAATTTCCTACTTTGTAATCATTATAACCCATATAAAGAAATATTTTCACAGCTGTATTGTATGAGACACAGTTTACCTTTATTTTAATGGCTAATATATATTTTAGATAGTTTAAATCATGAGACTCATGCCCTGGCCAGTGTGACTCAGTTGGTTGAAGCATTGTCCTGTGCACTGAGAGGTCATGGGTTTGATTCCTGGTCGGGAGACATACCCATGTATCAGGTTCAGTCCCCAGTTGGAGTGCATGCAGGAGCAACTGATGGATGGTTCTCTATCACATCGATGTCTCTCTCTCTCTCTCTCTCTCTCTCTCTCTCTCTCTCTCTCTCTCTCCCTTCCGTCTTTCTCTAAAATCAATAAGCATATCCTTGGGTGAGGATTAAAAAAATAATTATACATTCATGACACTCATATGAATGTATAATGTCAAAGATTTTGTTTAACTCACTAATTAATGAGATAGCCAATAAGATGCTACAACTAGTTCAAAGGAGAATCCAGAGCAGGAATTCTGAAATAAATAGATGAAAAGCTTGTGAATCTCCATCCACAGGGCAATAATCAATTACATTCAAATAGATACAATTTGTTTGCCTAACTATGGATAAAAATATTTGCATTATGATTAGTTTTCTAAGCTACAGAGTTGTAAAATAGCTCAAAGACATTGCAAGATGGGGATGACTCCTTGACAGGACACCCAGTAATCTTCTTTCCTTTTCAAAATCTTTCACATTCCCAATTGGAGTTTGTGTGCCCCTGTCTCCATTGCAAGATTCTTCTCACTCTAGGTATTGCCATGAAACTACATTGGTGAGGGCCAAGGGGAAGCTCCTTTCCCGCAGAGTTTATTACCATACCCCCTAGATCAGGGGTGGGCAAACTTTTTGACTTGAGGGCCACAATGGGTTCTTAAACTGGACCGGAGGGCTGGAACAAAAGCATGGATGGAGTGTTTGTGTGAACTAATATAAATTCAAAGTAAACATCATTACATAAAAGGGTACGGTCTTTTTTTTTTTTTTTTTTAGTTTTATTCATTTCAAATGGGCCGGATCTTGCCTGCGGGCCGTAGTTTGCCCACGGCTGCCTAGATCATCAACTGGTCCATAGGAATTTGTGGAGAAGAAATAGAAAGAGGTTGGCTTCTTGGGTGAGTTCCCTTAGTGGCAGCAGTGTCTAAGCAGTCCACTGGGCTATAGAAAATCGGAGACAGCCCTGGCTGATGTTTCTCAGTGGACAGAACATTGGCCCACACACTGAAAGATTTGATTCCCAGTCAAGGGCATGTATCTAGATTGCAGGTTCTATCCTTGATCCTGGTTGGGGCTGGTGCAGGAGGCAACCAATTGGTTTCTCTCTCCCACGTTCATGTTTCCTCTTTCTCTCTGTCTCTCTCTCTCCCTCTTTCTCCCCCCTCTCCCTCTCTTGCACTCTCTCTAAATATCAATGGGAAAAATATCCTTGGGTGAGGATGAACAAAAAAGAAGAAGGAGGAGAAGGCAGAGGAGGAGGAGAAGGAGAAGGAGAAGGAGAAGGAGAAGAAGAAGAAGAAGAAGAAGGAGAAGGAGAAGGAGAAGGAGAAGGAGAAGGAGAAGGAGAAGGAGAAGGAGAAGGAGAAGGAGAAGGAGAAGGAGAAGGAGAAGAAGAAGAAGAAGAAGAAGAAGAAGAAGAAGAAGAAGAAGAAGAAGAAGAAGAAGAAGAAGAAGAAGAAGAAGAAGAAAACACAGGAGACAGAAATCTGAAATGTGACCCATCAAATCCTCTTGTTCCAACAATCTCAGTGTTGGGATCTTTGTGATGAAGTGAAACTGTGACCTTTGGGACAGCCAGAGGAACTATAGGGAGAGATGGACCATATTGCTTTGTTTCACAATCTTCACAGCCTAAACAATTTAAATACTTAAAATATTTAAATCATTTCTGCTAGCATAATCTTTACTGGGATTGAAACATCATCTAATTTTAACCACTTTATTAAAAGGATCTTCAAATAGTCCTATCAACCCTCAATTGAAATAATCTCTCAGAAATAATGTGTTCACGGAACTCCTCAGCCTAATGAGTGGTCTCTAGAAGCCATCCAGGCCGAGTGGTAAAATTTCCAGTCAGCAGCAGCCAGCCAGCCCTCCTGTGGATTTCCCAGAGTGCCTGGTGACAGCAGCTCTCTGGCTTGCAGTGGAGTTCTCACTATGTACACTAGGTATTTGCTTTGGAGACACCCTGGATACTCACTGGTATCGTTTCCTCTAAATTAATTCGAGTTCAGCTTGTTTGAAATAAAACATACTCCCCTATCTACTTTGCCTGGATGGCAGTTAGTGTCTCTAAGGAAAAGGTGGGGCAAAAATAGAAGTCTTCTGTTATTCTGACACCAAGAAATCTATTTTCCTAGGACCATGTGGCTTCACAGAAGAGTTGAGCAAGGCCCTGGGTGGGGAATTGGACAGCTTCCCAGCAACTCATGAGTCAGGTCATTATTGTGCAAGTTCATCATTTTGTTTGAAGGGAATTCCCAGAACTCCAACAGCTCTCAGGTTCTTAGATTATGCAGAAATATATCCCAAAATAAGAAATACAGTCACAGTGCTTTCAGACTTTCCACCCCTCTGCTTCTTGCATTTCACTAATGTAATTATGAATTGTATGTTAGGATACCCATTTTATCCTCTCATATGTTGTTCTGGTGTATATTCACAAATCCAATTTGTTGGCTCAATAAGCCATGTGACCATCGGCAAGTTTCCACTTGACTGTGCCTGTCAGTGCGCTCATCTGTGCACCAGGACAGGGTGACCAGATGGTCCTTCCAGTCCTTCCAACCCCACATGTATATCTGCAATTCTCCAAACTAAGTCTGAGTTCCTTTAGAAAGTGTGTCAAGAACCCTGTGCCTGGCCAAGCCTTTGGAGGACGATGACATTGTGCTTAATATGATTTATCAATTTAAATGAACTATTTTATGATTATTTACTTAGAGTCTGCCTCGCCTTGCTAGACATTAAATTCCAAGAAGATAGGACTGATATCTTGCTCACTGAGCACCATCTCTCCAGCACCTAACCCAGTGCCTGGCACATTCTAAGCACTCAGTGAGTACTTGTTGAACAAATGAAGGAGGGCACCCTGGACTTGGATTCTTACTCTCCAGACACTGGCAATGAGGAAGCCTGACTAGGGCAGATTTGCGTAAGTTTCCTGAGCTGCTCTGACCTCAAAGGCTGTAGAAGCCTTCAGACAACTGTGCTCACAGTCAGGGACCTCATCTGGCAGCTGAGGCTTCAGAACCTGCAATACTCAATCCCCAAAACCTTCCAAGCTGTGACTTCACACTCTGGGGGGAGGAAGGGGGCAGAGCAGTACAATGGTGGTGCAGCTCTATGCTGGGCAAAAGGGGACAATCCACCTGTAGAAATTCTGGATGGACCAAGATTTAGCTGCTTGCCTTTCACCTCTCCACCCGGCCAGGCCTGCCAGACCAACTTCTGCACCACTGTGTTCACCCTCATCTTGCCAGCACTGGGTATTCTCAGTCTCCTGATGCAAATTGACAGTTCAGAGACATCACTGGCAGTGAGCCTGGCCTGGTGTGGGGTTTTGTCCACCAGGAGGAAAAGCAAAGCTTGGAAGGTGGGTTAGACCAAGCCATGACCCAGAGGGGAGTCATTTTTAATACTCTGCACAAAGGCAGCCCTGCCAGAAGCAGCCTTTTTCTTCTTCTTTTAATTCCAAAGAACTAAATGTCCTGTAGACACTGGTCAGTCAGTACAAGTTACATAAAGTGCAGGATTTGAGCTTTATGTAAAGTGCAGGATTTGCTCCATTTACCTCTGCCACAATGTCGGCAGCGTGCGGAAACTTTTTCCCTCAGAGGAGGGGGAGAAGCTGGGAGGCCTGCTAAGGCTCCTCTGCCTCTGTGTCTTGGGGCCTCACTGTTAACCTGACAGACAGAGAAGAACTCTGCCCTCTACGAAGGAATGTGTCCCCTCACCAACACACAAAGTAAGATATTTTCACCTAACTTCATTAAATTCCAGTAACAGTTTTAAGCTTAAAATCTTCCCTTATGGTCTCCAAAAGCATTTGTTTCACTCTTGAAATCTGTGATCTCTACCAGAGATTGCTAAATACAATATTCAGAGTTTAGAATAATAGAAATTGGGTGGATGGTGGAACTGAGTGGGGGCGGGATGTCAGAGAGAGAGCTTTGCTGGACTTTGGCAGGCTCACTCTTCCTCACGGGGCTTCACTGCCTCCCAGGACAAAACTCTCTGATTAACATGTGATTTTTCCATAAACACTGTTCACAGATTATAAGCAAAGGCAGCCCGCACATAAACAAGTGTGAGAATAAAAGCATTTCTTTCTTTTGCAAAATCTCTTCTTAGACTCACAATCCTTAGCTTTGGGGGATATTTGACAACGTCAGTAGTCATTTGTCAATGTCCAGCTGCTGAGGCACATCTCCTGGGTGGGATCAAAATGAACAAAATACATCTGTTTAGCAAACTGCCAAACAGGCTACTTGTGATTATAATATGAATCTGAAATTTGCATTAAAAAATTGTACTCAGGACCTACAGAGAAAGGGAAAAAAAAATGATATTAAATGTGTGTGTGTATGTGTGTGTGTGTGTGTGTGTGTGTGCACGTGCTTCCACACGTGTATGAAAACTCAGGAAAGGATGGGGAAGGGCAAAAGGATAAGTGATGGCACAAAGTGCTTTTCTTTTAATAATAAACAACAGCTATGGAGATAATTTGGTCTGGGAAGCCTGCCTGTGTTTCCTTGAAGTTATTTGCATATTGCTAAGTCGTTTGTACACTGCTGGGGCATCCGGGTCCCTGCACTGTGTTCCCGGAGGCCTCTCTTCTCCTGCCTTCATCACAGGAGGAGGGTGGTAATCATTACACTAGCTGGAAACACCAAAAACAAAAGATGCAGTGGCAATGGCAGGTGCTCAAAGTCACTTCTTTTAACTCTAAGAATCTGGGGACAGATCTGCCCTGTCAGCTTCTCAAGAAAACAGTCAGACATTATTTTCTCTCTCCTGGAAAGAAAACCATTGGAGGGATTATGAATGTTACTCTGAGTCTCAGTCTGAAGTTTAAATCTGTTCAAGCATGAAGTTATTAAGATGCCAACTTGCCTCACTTAATTACAACCTTCATTACGATATTGAATACTTTAAATGCACTATTTATCACACCTGAGGAGAAGAGCAGGTCTGTCTTAATGGACCACTCTCAGTGGGGCATCTATTGATTATCTTCTCTACTGACTTAATTCCTAGTAATCACCTAGTGAGCAGTCATTAAAGGAAGTGCAGGGTGGGGTTGGTGGGATGTGGTGGGCCTTTCATATAGCAGTAGCTTTTGGCCCCCTTGCTGCAATATGAGCCCCTATAGTTAAAGAACAAAAGTGTCTTCATTACTTTATTTATAGGATGTAACAGGGCAGAGCAGGGCAAATCAGTTCCTTCCTTGAGAATTCATTCTAACTGAGCCAACTGCACTTGAGACCCCTAAGACCCCTTCTGGCATCAAGACAAGACTGGTCTGTTGAAGGGGAGTCAGTTCTTTGGGAGTTACTACCAAGTGTTGGGTTGCATCATTTCATTGAATGTAATCCAATCATTGAAGGAGTCCCTCATTCATGAAGCTGACAGCAAAATACATATTATTGGCTGAATTTTTGGATGAGGTACCTGAGGTTCAGAGAGGTTATTGTGGGGGAGGGGAAATCCCCTCTTTTTCCCTCTTAGTTCTTCTCACTGGTCTAATAATCAAATTGATATGAGACAGATTAACAGGAAAAAAATAACCAAATTTATTATGTGTGTGCATGGGAGAGTTCTCCAAGAGCATGAGACCTGAGGACATATCGCAAATGGGGCAGTTGAGGCTTATATGCCATCTTGAGCTAAAGAGAAAGGGGCGGTGGTGGTTTATGACTTCAAAAAAGAGGAAGGAAATTCACATGGGGATGGAGAAGTAAAGGGTTGGTAATAAGTGTTTGCAGGGCCATCTTTAGCAATGGGGCGCAGAGAGGACTTTGATCAAACAGGTCTTGCTCAGGTTGCTCCTTGCCTGTCACACCAGTTTATATTAAATTATAAGGTTAACACTTGAACAACTGAGGAACTTAGAGGTGCGGACACCCGATGCAGTAAAAGAACCTGTGTATGACTTTTGTTTGACTCCCCAAAACTTAACCGCTATAGTCTACTGTTGATCAGAAGCCTTTCTGATAACATAGCCAATTAACATAGTTTATATTTAATATATTTGTACTGTATTCTTAAAATAAAGGAAGCTAGAGATAAGAAAATGTTATTAAGAAAACCACAGGAAGAGAAAATAGATTACAGTACTGTACATGTTTATTGAAAAAAATTTTCATATAAGTGGACCTGAACAGTTCAAACTTGTGTTGTTCAAGGGTCAACTGTAGTTGTCTATGATGATAGCTCCCTTCCTGGAACAGATCCTCTATCTAAAGTCTTGTAGGCAGTTGGGGGAAGGTAAAAGGTTCTTCCTGAGTCCTTTGTTTTTTAAAAATAACTAGCTTAAAATAATCAATATCCAAAACAGGCATATTTTGTGGTAGCAAAAGTTTGCCCCTACTCATTATGTATATATTTGGAGCAAACAATAGAGGGTAGTTGGTAGCTCTGATTTCAAGGAGGAGACACTGAGAAAAATGACACACTGACATGAGGGCTAGGAAAGGGAAATCCAACGCTGTGCTTCTGCCTTTGCTGAGTAGAGGAAGGAGGTCCCTGAAGACGCAACATCTCCCAGGTAAACTCCATCCTCTTGTCCTTTTACAAACCCATTCGGGGATCACTTATAGCACTAGGCAGAGCCTGCCATCGTAGGCACCTCTTTACAAACGAACTGTCTCCTCTAACTCAATCCTCAGGCAAGGGCCAGTCACGGGTATGGAGGAATACTGCTATTTGCAAAGCCAAAAAGAATGCTTACCATTTGCAACAACATGGATGGAACTGGAGAGCATTATACTAAACGAAATAAGCCAGTCAGAGAAAGATAAATATCATATGATCTCACTCATTTGTGGAATATAAAGAACATCATAAACTGATGAACAAAAATAGATACAGAGACAAAGAAGCATTGAGCAGGCTGTCAAACTACAGTGGGAAGGCAGGGGAGGGTTAAGAATAAGCTTTGCAGTTTCTTCAGGGGAGTAGGAAATCAACCTAAGGACTTGTATGCATGCATATCAGCATAACTCACAGACACAGACATGGGTGGTGGTGGTGAAAGCATATGCTGGGGAGGCCGGGGGGGAGGTCAATGGGGGAAAAAGGAGACATATGTACTACTATTTGTAATACTTTAAACAATAAATATATAAAAGAAAATAAATGGCAAAAAAGAGAAGATCTGGCTGGCCAACTCTTTTCAAACTTCCTTTTTATGTTTTGAACCAGAACCAGGCAGCTTGCTTCCTCCCTTGACCTCCTCTTCTGGAGCCAGGGTGTAGACTGGATGTGAGGTTCTGGTTGAATATCAGAGGTTGGCCCTGGAGACTGAGATGTTTCTAGACAAGTCCCAAGTCCCAGTAGCCATGTTAAACCTAACGCAAAAGTCAGTGGAGTTAGATTTGGCCACTCTGAGTTTGCATTTATAACCTCCAGTCTCTCTCCTTGTATCCTTTTCTTCCCTTATGGTATCTAATAACAGCAGCAACATAATAGTAATTAAAAAATAACAATGCTTACCATTTATTAAATGCTTATTAGGAACCAAGCCTTATGTTTAGTGCATTACATATTATCTGGCTTACTGACAGCAACTAATGAATTAAACATGATCACCTCATTACCAATGAGAGAGTCTATGGTTATCAGCCTTAACTGCATATGATAAGCACTCAGGAGTTTTTAAAAACATTGGTCCATGGAGATTATTTTAGTTGCCTGTGTGTGGAGCCTAAGAAATGCCAGCATAAGAAATGTCCAACCTGTAGAGAATTTTTATAAGAATTTATTTCAAACAAACTGATGAGAATTACTAAGAAGCAAAAACTCAAATATTCCTGAAGAATGAGCTTTGAAGTTTCTTTTATGCATTTAAAATTAAGGAGGGAGCATAAGGACAATTACAGGAAAGTGGGAGAAAATGGGACAGTTAACAAGATTATGTGCTCTCGTTAGGGTGGTTTCACTTATTTCAAAGGTGTGTAAACCTAGATGCTCAGAAACAATGAACAGAGCTTGCTTAAGGCAAAGATAAACCTTTTACTAAATAAGTTATATGCCTGGGGCATGGCTACGCACCAAGACCTGACAAGTTATCAATTTATGATCAGATCACCCTGTGAGTTACTTTCTGTAGAACTTTTTTGTCCACAATTCCTCCCTTTGGTCATAAATTAATCCAATGAATGCATTGATGACCAACCTTTTGGTTGGATAGTGTGGTTGGTCTTACAGTGCTAGGAAGGTCCATTCCTAGGAACTCTCAATATCGATGTCATCTTGTTGAAATGGTGGATCACTGGGGATGGGGCAATGCCATAACCATGGGATATGAGTTGAATCCAGATTTTCCCCAAATGGAAAGTACAAGTAAATTAAAGGCAGTCAGGTCTTATGGCCTTCATTGCAAAAAAGCACTCTGGATCATTTCTATTCTGTAGCTATCATTATCCAAGTTTTGCTTTCTATTTTATTTTTCGGTATTTGGCATCTAGTATAACATTTACAAAAACCATAAAAATAGTATTAATAATTATACATCTTCAGTAATTATAATTATATATAAAAATTATGTTTTTATAATCATAGATTATATAGTATAACAATTATTATAACTAACACTAGAGGCCCGGTGCACAAAAATCTGTGCACTCGGCGGGGGAGGGAGGTCCCTCAGCCTGGCCTGTGCCCTCTCCCAGTCTGGGACCCCTCGGGAGATAACAACCTGCTGGCTTAGGCCTGCTCCTGGGTGGCAGAGGGCAGGCCCAATCCCTAGGTGCAGCCCCTGCTCGGGCTCAGAGCAGGGCCGATTGGAGGGTTGGGGCACTGCCTCCTGTCACACTCAAGGCAGGGTCGATGGGGAGGTTGCAGCGCCACCCCCTGTCACGCACAGAGCAGGGCCAATGAGGGGGTTGGGGCGCTGCCCCCTGTCACACACAGAGCAGGGCCCATCAGGGGGTTGAGGAGCTCCCCCCTGACACTCACATAGTAGGGCCAATAGGGGAGTTGGGGCACCGCCCCCTGTCACCCACAGAGCAGGGCCGATCAGGGGTTTGGGGCGCCGCCACTCTCACACTCAGGGCAGGGCCGATGGGGAGGTTATGGCTCTACCCCGTCACACACAGAGCAGGGCCCGTGGGAGGGGGTTGGGGTGCTGCACCCTGTCACACACAGAGCCACAGGGCGATCAGAGGGTTGGGGAGCTCCCCCATATCAGGCACAGAGCAGCGCTGATCAGGGGGTTGGGGTGCCTTCCCCTGTCATGAACAGAGCAGGGCTGATAGGGAGGTTGTGGCCCTGCCCCCTGTCACACACAGAGTCGCAGGGTGATCAGGGGGTTTGGGCGCTGCCCCCTGTCACGCTGATCCCGGTGCAGGGAGGCCTCGCGGCTCTGCTGATCCCGGTGCTGGGAGGCATATTACCCTTTTACTATATAGGATAGAGGCCTGGTGCACGGGTGGTGGCCGGCTGGTTTGCCCTGAAGGGTGTCCTGGATCAGGGTGGGGGTCCCCACTGGGGTGCCTGGCCAGCCTGGATGAGGGGATGATGGCTGTTTGCAGCTGGTCACACACCCTTCAGGGTGGGGGTCCCCACTGGGGTGCCTGGCCAGTCTGGGTGAGGGGCTGAGGGCTGTTTTCAGGCTGGCGGGTGACTGAAGCTCCCAATCGTTCCTTTCTTTTTTCTTTTTTTTTTTCTTCTGGGCCAGCTTTAGCTCTGAGGCTGCTGAAAGCAGGTATCTGGTTTGTTTGGGTTCTATAATCAAAACACTGTATCAACTCCAGCTCTGAGACCCCAGCGGGCTGAAAGCAGGTTTTTGGGGTTTTGTTTAGCTTCTATATTTGTAACTGCAAGCTCAGAGGCCGGCAGCGGCAGGCGGGGAACGTTGGAGTCCTCCGTCACAGAAGCAAGCAAGCCTCATGTTAGCTTCAAGCTGCCTGGCTGCCGGCTGCCATCTTGGCTAGCAGTTAATTTGCGCATCGCCCTGATTAGCCAATGGGAAGGGTAGCGGACATACGGCTAATTACCATGTTTCTCTTTTATTAGATAGGATTATAAGCAGAGAGGGAAAGACAATCAAACAACACCAATCTGTAGGTATATAGGCCTTATCAATATCTTGGGATAGTGTAACCATGCAGAAACTTTATTTCTCTAACATGTCCCTTTCTCCTTTCTGTCTTTTTGATTCAAATTGGCCTTGTCCAGTCTAATGACACCATGACCCAACTTGCCTCCTTTCTTCTCCTTTCACCTTTAAAGCCCTTAGGATATCAGATTCTGGTTAGCAAACTGTCTTAGAATAAATCCTCAGGTCTGTTGATCAAGGAAACAGAGCTTTGATCAGACATCTTGACCTCAGTTGTGCTTTAGAACTCTTCAACCACACCCTCTTAAAACTAGACAGAATGGTGCTATCGCTTACATTAGAACCTGATATAATAATCAAATACTCCCTAACCTTTCCCAACCAATCAGTAGAGCCCATGATTCTAACTCACTTAATTACCATGATTAATATTTTTGCTTGTATATAATCTGTCCCTGTACAGGTCAGGGAGCCAGGTGTTTCAGCACAAGCTCACCTCACATGTATATCCAGGTGTGGCATAATTTCTTTAATTAATAAAGCTTTACTTTCTTGGCTACAAAGTCCTATTTGCAGTTGATTGGGCTTTGATGTGTGCAGGCAAATGAACCCTTTTAGTTTGGTAAAAATAGCTGTCTACAGCTAATGTCAGTGGCCTCTCATATGTCCGTTGTAGGCAGAGGTGTGTGTCAGAGTCAGGGGTAGATGTCCATTTGTGGTTAGGCACCAGATAACAACCCTTCCAAAAAAGTTGGAGAGTGTCTTTTATTTCATGTCCTTTGCAATAATCAAAATCTCTAGGTGGTGGTCAATAGTCTTTAAAGTTTTTGTCTCCTGAGAACTCACTGTGAAAGGAAGCCATTACCAATTTGACTTTTTCTTGATGTGACTCTATCAAACTTTGGCAATTGTGTAAGGTGTCTCCTTTCAATAATGTCAGCTCATACATGCCTTCATGTAATTTATGTTCAGCTAAAATGCATTATGATGCATGAAGGGATTGAAAAAAAAGGAAGAGGGGGTTTATCTGAGGGAGGCTGGAAGAACCGAGCAGCCATCTTGGGGTTCTCACAGCCCTGACTATATAATTTACAACCATTGTTTACTTATAAAATATAGCTTAGAAGTTTTTCATCACTTATTTTACAATGTTCCGCATGTGATATTTTTATTTATTTTTTATTAGTACTTTAAGATGTCTAACCCAAAGAACAAATATAGAATAAAGATGAATTAAGAGGGCAATAATTTTTTAAAATATATTTTTATTAATTTCAGAGAGGAAGGGAGAGGGAGAGAGAGACAGAAACATCAATGATGAGAGACAATCATTGATTGGCTATCTCCTGCATGCCCCCTACTGGGGATCGAGCGCACAACCCAGGCATGTGCCCTTGGCTGGAATCAAACCTGGGACCCTTCAGTTCACAGGCTGCTGCTGTATCTACTGAGCCAAACCAGCTAGGGATCCCATGTAATTAAACATAAAACCAAAATCTTTAAGGTCTTCCAGGGGCTCTTCTAAAGCACCTTAAAGTTATTATGGCATATATTAAGATTTTAATCTTTAAAACCTCAGTTTCTAAAAACTAAGAAGTCAAATTTATGAAAACATTTTATAACTGCAAGAAACATATTTCAAAGTCCATTATTAACATGAACTTATTTTTGTAAAACCCAGGTAAACTATAATGTCAATAACTCAAAAGACATGTCTGCTTTACTTGAACCAATTAACTTAAACTAGTTTTTATTTACTAAAGGTTAATATTAGATCACGTGAACTTAAAAAAACATTTGAGTTAGTTTTTATATTTCTAAGAATATTGGAATACCAATCCTTACAAGCACTTGCCTTTAATTTTAACAAACCATAATATAAGTAGAAAACTATCTCATATATAGACACACAGAGGTAAAACATAGACCATTTAGTCACGAGAAAAACTTGTTTGTTTATAAAAGAACAGTTGTGAAGTAGGCAGTTAACAGAGTTCCTACAGGCATGAACAGAGTAGGAATGATAAGCCAGGTATGGAAGGTCACCTGGGGGGAAAACCCCAGGTACCTAGCAATGGGTAAAACTAGGGTGACCTTTATTCCTCTAGCATATTGCTGGTCATGCTGTTTAAATCCCCTGACCTTGGTCCCCTGACACTGGTCATGTGGTTTGGACTCTTCCTTGATCTCTCCTTCCTTGGCATGTCACCAGTCATGTGGTAGACCCCCTTAGAGGGGGAAAATGGGAGCCAGAGAATAGCCTCATGTGACTACCATTCAAGCCTTTGCATGACCATCCCTTAAGCATTAAACCCTGGAGATCATATTTAGGTTTCAGCTCTATTTCAGCTCCAGGCCCAGAAGAGCAGCAAGGCCAGGTAGGGTGATGCCATGGCTTACACCTGGACCAGCTGCCATAACTAATGACCCCCTACCCTGGCAGCTACTAATCAGTAGAGACCATGATTCTGAAAAGACGCCCCTGGAAAGCTGATGAATATTCTATTGAAATACTCCTCTGATAAAAACCCTCAAGACAAAGGACTCATCGTTCTCTCTCTCTCTCTCTCTCTCTCTCTCTCTCTCTCTCTCTCTCTCTCTCTCTCTCTTTCTCTCTCTTTCGTACACCTGTGCCTTTCCTTACTCTTTCTTCCCTCAAGGCGCATACCTTTGCTTTCTTTTTCCTGAGCTCTAAGGGCCCTTGTTTTGCCTTTGTAAGTTGTTTCCTGAGCCCGTGCAGCCCAGCTGGCTTAATTTTTCCACTGCTCACTTCTTTTACCTCTGTGACTTGCTAAATAAACTATGCTTGTATTTGAGTCTTGGCTCTGAATTCGTTCTTAGCCCAAACTCAAAGACTGAAGTCTCACTTCTGGTGCCATCCGCCGCTAACAGTTGAAGCCAAATTTTGTTTTGGAAGTATTAACAATTTATATCTGTCCTCAACAAGATGACTTTCAAATGATCTTTCCCCTTTTGAATAAGGACAGCTGTTTTTATAGCCTCAAATAATTAGGTTGACACCTAAATAATATTATAGGTTGATCTAAATCTTATTTTTTAAGTTTTGAGAGACCAGTTAAATGTTTTCATTCTGCCTACTTTTATAGTGGGCTTTTCCTAATTGTGTGTGCAAAAAATTAATGTGGAAGTATTAACTGATTCTCATCTCAGCCATCTTAGTGTTAGAGGGAATGACTGTCCTGGGCTTGTTGGCCTTGGAGGCATTATTTTCCACATTAATTTTAGTTTTTCACTTGAGATCTGTAGTCTGAACAAACTTCTAAGGAAAAGCAGCCTTTATGTGGACACCTTCATATGAACCAAATGTACTGAATATCCCTGTAGGACTCCTTCATGTCCTGAGAACTTACTGGATGTCACTGAACCCAGGAAGATTTCCAAGGCACCAGTCCCTCTCTTCTAGTGAACCCATTCCAGGATGCACTGCCTTCACAAAAACACTCTCCCCAGAGCTCCTCCAGAATCAGTTGCATTACCACACTGGACGCCTCAGGCACTCATCTCCACCACTCTAGTTTGGAGTTCTGCAACAACTCTCATCACCCCCTCTGGCTATTCAGGTTGGGGAAGCAAGTGTCCTTTCTCTTTCAGAGCTAAAGAGAGTTCAGTTTCTCATTTAACCAGCAAAGATTTTGTTCAGGCTCTCGGTAAGCAGTCTGATTAAAAAGCTGAAATTAAAAACAGCAACCTATTGTTTCCCCTTTCACCTGGGTTATCTCAACGCTTATCCACCTCAAGGATTTTCTAAGAAGAGCTCAAATAAAATCATGGACCTGCTACTTAGAGCAAGGCTACATCATAATACACGGTATATCCATGATTACCCAGATTCAGCCATGGTGGGGCACAATGGGCCCTTGCTTGTACCTAGCAGCAGGTCTGGGTCTGCAGCGTGGTCTGAGGTAAGCTTCTTCAGAATCCTTTCATCTATTCCAAGTAAATATCAACATAAGAAATGTCCAAACCTGTAAAGAGTTCTTACAAGGTATTGTTTGGGGCAAACTGATGACGGTTTCTGGGAAGCAAGATCTCAAATGTTTCGAAGAATAACAGTTTTACAGTTTCTTTCGTGCATTTCAAATTAAGAAGGAAACATAATGAAAATTACAGGAAGGTGGGTGAAGCAAGGCGGGGATTAGATTATAGAATAGTCGAGGTTGGCAAGCCTTATTTCAAAGGTGTGTCAACAAAGACACAGAAACAATGGACAGAGCTTACTTAAGATGGAGAGAAACCTTTTACTAAAAATGTGGCCACACACCATGACCCACTCAGTTAGCAATTTATGATCACTTCACCCAGTGAAGTTACTTTCTATAGAAAACCACTCCCCTTTCTTTTTGTCCACAGTGGAAGCAAAAACTCTGCCTACTAATTCTCCTCTATGCTTTTATAGTTGACACTAAGGTCATGGATCCTAAATGTGTCCTGTGGGGTAGCTAGGACCAGAGCAGATACTCAGTGTGCCCTGGGCCCTGGGCAAGATACTCCTGAGCCTTGCTTTCTCCTTACATCACCCCAGCATCCTATCTCTCACTTTGCAAGTTAATCCTCTCTCAAGAGACTACATAGATTAATTCCAGTTGAGTGCGTATAAAAAAAAAATAGTGAAAATACTTAAAGCTCAGTGTTAAGCCTTTTTTAAAAACAAACAAACAAACAAAAACCAAGGAACAACACTATGCTTTTACTGATTTTAGAGAGAAAGAAAGGGAGAGGGAGAGATAGAAACACCGATCAATCAATCTGCTGCCTCCTACACACCACCTACTGGGAACTGAGCCTCAAACCCAGGAGTGTGTCCTGACTTGGAATCTAAGTGGTGACTTCTTGGTGCTTGGGTCAATGCTCAAACACTGAGCCACACCATCCAGACTCAGTGTTAAGCCTTTTGAAATCCCCTCCCCTTACCCCCTGGTGCGGATCTCCACTGTCCCCAAATTTAGCCTCTGTTGTTAGCTACCTTGGCCATACTTGGGGCAATTCCAGCTGGGGGTGGGCTGCCAATGCTGTCCAAGATCTGAGTGGGAGGAGTAGGCAGGCCTTCTCCTGCCTAAGAAAAGTGCAGATCTACTGTCTGTGCTTCATTGGTGATATTTCCTAGCTCTGAATGTAGGCACTCTCACTGGTGGTTCCCATCATGCATTCCTTGGAGTTCCCGGGATGTGCCCCACTTTCACTCACAAAATGAGCCCAGTCTGATTTCTTTTTTGTGAGTTCCCTGAGAAGGAGGCACAGGCTGATGTCACACTGAGGATTTCTGTTGGGCACAGCTCAGGCCAGGGGCCCTATAGAGATTTCAGTGGAAACTGCTGTTCCAGATGTCAGTCAGAGCCTTTTCTCTCTGGGACCCAGGCAGAAGTCAGTGGAGGTCTGGGCTGGGGAAAAGCCTGGGGTCAGACATTGAACCCACTGATTCAGAAAGTTCCCTTTTCTTTTTATTACTCAGGAATATTTGTCATTTTGTCCTGTGACTCATATTCTTCCTCTTGGGGAATGTCTCGGTTCCTCAGACTCATGGCTCCCTCCACCCTCCTCGGGACCTTGGTTGCCTCACATGCCCAGACTCAGATTGATTGCAGCTGTGCTGGGCCAGTCCCCAGACACACCCTGGGAATTTTCCCCTTGGCTGAGAGAGGCTGCCAGCCCAAAGGTTCACTGAGGCTGTGTCTTTATACCTCCAGGAAGATGTATGGCTAAAAAGTTTACTGAGAGAAGAAATTACATGAAGAAGACTTAGTAATGCTACCCTCATCCTTCCAGTTGCTCATGAGCAAAACCTCTCCTCTCCCACCCCTCATTCCAGGAGGTCATCACATCCTGAGGTTCTATTGACAAAGCACATTCACAGTGACCATGTGTTGCCACCTCTACCACTGCTCCTCTCCCTCTTCTCCCCGCCCCCACAAAGTCACCATCATCTCTTTTAACAGCTCTTGACATCTCCCTTCTCTTTTCACCTGGACTACTCCATGGTCTAATCAATGCAGCCAAGCGACAATGCAAAAGTTAAATAAAATCATGGGAGTACTCTGCTTAACACTCTCCCTTCAATGGCATTCTACTTCATGGGGTAGCATAAACCAAAGTCTTTACAATGGCTTTGTTACCAGAGAGGGGAAACTGGGGCCAGCCAGTAATGTGTGGGTTCTGGACTTGGTGCAGGAAAGATTTCACAATATGAGCCCAGGTTAATTTGAGAGTATGTTTATGAAAGCCGAGGACAATGAAATAAGGAGGGCTCAGGATAGAAGAAGCAACAGGAGAGGGCCTAGGCAGGGCTGCTGTCAGCTCACTGGAAAGTCAGAGAATAGGGGGCCTTGGGGACAGTCCTGGATGAGGTGCCACTGCCCGTTGCTCCCCTCATTGCAAGTCTCATGGGGTCCCTTAGAGTTTAGGAGATGCACACTAGTGGGAGAAAGAGAGGGGGAAGGGAAAAGATGGACTTGCTCCCGGGTGGGAGAGCACAGCAGGATAGATCCTTTGTTTTGAGGGATTTTAAAGGATGGGAGTTTAGGGAAGGTCTTAGGCAAGATCTCAATTTAATATTCAATCAGCTTTTCCAGGTGTGTGTTCTTTTGGGGTCATGGTCTTCACTGATTGGTCAGTGCTGGGGCAGGGGGTCATTAGTCATTGCACCTGGTCATGGCATCGCCCACCTGGTTTTCTGGGCCTGGAGCTGAAATACAATTGAGGTGAAGAGGTTATGTCTAAGGAGAAGGTCTAAACGGAATGACGGATGACATGCCAGGGAAGGAAAGGCCACCCTAGGGGGAGGTCCAGCTCCAGTTTGCTCAGCTATCTGTCTCAGTTTCCCCATTCTTCTTACTGACCTGTCTCAGCTCCAAGGCCCCACAAGAAGACCTCTCTGAACAACTCTTCTGCTGCTCTCCTCTGACTTATTTCTCTCCAGTCTCTGGGCTTTTGCATTTTCTACTTCCTTTTTCTGGAAAGCTCTTCCCCCAAGTATGGCCTGTTGAGTTTTACTTAAATGACTTTGCATTGCATTGGATTCTAAATCCAGGTAGTATTTGACTTGAAGCCTTTGTTTCTCATTAATTAGTTAAACCTATATGTAAAATTTGATGTAATTGCCCCAAATCTGCACAGACAACTTTCTTCCATCCTCTTTTTCTTTTTTTCTTTTAAATAAAGCTAGCTACTCATCCATTGAGATATGACACAATTACACACACACACACACACACACACACACACACACACACACATGTATACACACAGACACTATTCTGTATTCGCCCACATGGGAGCTATGTATTATGGCATATGGAAGAAATCTGCCCACTCGCTAATACGTGTGTCTCAAGGGAATATCTAGATGAACTCTGGGCAAGTTCTCACAACCACTTATGGCCACCGAGAAGTGTGAATTTACTTTGAAAAATGGCTATGAGTAATAAAAATGTCAAGCGAACACTTTCTGTAACCAGCGTAGATGGATTCACCTTTTTACAAAGCTTCGGCATGTAAAACAGGTTCTGATCTTTCACCAGGATAAAAGCCCATTCAAGGCTATGTCTGGAAGCCCATGGTACAGTAGTTCAGAGATGAATTTAATGGGTTTTAAATTATGGTTTTGGAAAACTCTAAATTATTCTCATAGCCTGGGTAGAGCCAGCCTGACCATTTGAATATACTCATTTTCAAGTGGGTTTATTTTGCAGGTTGGCTGCAACATGGAGATAAAAATTGATTCATATGTGAAGCATGCGTTTCTGTGCCATCTCAATTTGTGACTATCCATAGAATATACATACGGTATATCCATGATTATGCAACAAGCAATTGGCTCGGTGCCAGCTTCAATTATAGACTCCAAGTTAAGACAGAGTTTAGAACTCAAAACAAAGTATCCTGGACCCAACCCACTTTTTCTTCAGTATTCCTGTATGTTTCTTAAATGACTTACCTCCCCTCAAAATCTACACTCTGACAAGTCTTCAGAATTTGGTGCCAGAACTTGAATCTATGATGGTTTACCTTTATGTACCAAGTGAATTTTTAAAAATCAACAACTCTGTATTAGAATAGCCTGAAGCAGTGAAGAAACACTTGGTTTAGCTTATCTTTACACAGTGGTACCCTACAGTCACTCGGATACTTAATCAGTAATACAAAACCTCACATCCAAAAGAAAGAACATTTAAAAGGGTTCCACAGTTGTTTCATACTCTACCTACCACACATACTATGTCCTTCTTTGATAGAGCAGTCATGCTGTCAACAGAGATTTCTTTGAGAAAGAAAACATACTGTCCTTTTTAGAATAAACTATGTTAAATGAAAGAGCCGGCTGTTTGCCTCTGGCTGAGCAGAGGAGAGAGGAAATTTAAATTGTAGTGTTTTTTCCATCTTTATCTAGCTCATCTCTTTCATTGTTCTTTATTTTAGGTTTTTCTCCATCTTTTTCAAATGCAGGTGAAAATTGGGGAGGCTTGAAGTAAGTTGGGAAATCAAGGGTATTGAAGATCTGAAACTTGAAAGGGGATCCTGCATATAAATATCACATTTCTAAATCATCTCTATGTCCTCTGCTTACTTTTAAATTCAATTTGCATCATCATTTCTGTCAGGGACTAGGCCTATGCTAGTCAGTGGAGATGTTGCAAAAAAAAATGAGACAGGACTTCTCCCTCAAGGGACTCCTCAGGAAGTGGGGACATACCTGTAAGCAGTCATTACAACATGGTAAGTCACCAAAGACACACCAAGTTAAAACTCAGGTGTATTTCTACAGTTTTAAAAACATTACATAGTGTCATGGAGAGGGAGCATTCATTTCCCCCGCTACTCTTCTTTAGTTCTTGTGGCTGGATTAATAATAAAATAATAAAATTGACACAAAACTAGATAAACAGGAGAAAACCCAATTTAATACATGCACACGGGAAAATCATAATATGATGCTCAGCTTATAAAATGAGGCTCAAAGAGGTGATTCACCAGGCACCTTTTAATACTCTTTAGATAAACAATAAATTTGTGAGAAATTGACAGGACAAAGAAAGTCAGTGCTCATTAGAAAGGAATCTAAGCAAGGTTTGGATATTCATTAGTGAGGAATCTCAACAAAGTGATAAATGAGAAAAGAGGCAATGAGATCTGATTTCAGCTCTGAGTTTAACTCTAGTGATAAAGGGGTGCCTTCCAGGCGCAGGGAAGACAACTTTTACTTGGGAGATTATTTGATGCATCCAAGGAGACAAGGGAGGGTCAAGGTGCCCTGTGGCATTGGCCATTGGTCAAGTAACTTTAATTCAAAGTAAACAATATGCCATTGTGGGATATTTTGAAGTGGCCTGTCCTAGGCCTCAACAATAGTAAGAGGTAAAATGATAATTTCAACCTACTACTAAGAATTTAAAATTCTTAATGATTCCAGACTTTTTCTTGTGTAAAATACAGTAAATAGAAAAAGCATATATAAGTAAAACTGTGTCTTTGTGTGTTGGGGGTTCCCCAGACCATCCCCGAGTTTTATGATGTGCTAAGAGGAGTCACAGGACTCAGCTGAAAATAATACTTATGGTTAAGCTTTACTACAGTGAGAAGCTATAGAGCAAGATCAACAAAGGGGGAAGCTGCATGGGGCAAAGTCTGGAGAAACCAGGCACAAGCTTCCCAGGGTCCTCTCTCTGGGAAGAGGAGTCACACAAGATGTGCTTAATTCCCAGCAAGGAATGAAACAACATTTGTGAAATGTTACCTGCCAGGGAAGCTCTTTAGAGACTCAATACCCAGGGTTTTTATTGGGACCTGAGCACAGAGGCAGCCTCTAATTCAGGGGTCATCAAACTATGGCCCGTGGGCCACATGCAAATACAAATATTGAATTTGTTCCCGTTTTGTTTTTCTACTTCAAAATAAGATATGTGCAGTGTGCATAGGAATTTGTTCATAGTTTTTTTTAAAACTATAGTCCAGCCCTCCAACGGTCAGAGGGACAGTGAACTGGCCCCCTGTTTAAAAAGTTTGAGGACCCCTGGTTCATACCATAATTTCAGATTTCCAGAGGGAAGCAGAGATTCAGTATAAACCATATGGTTTGAACACAGTTTAGGCACTGTGAACCACTTTCATCAACCAGGAGTGGTGAAACCTTTTCAAATTCCACCTTCCCAAATGGCAGTCAGGCCTGCTAAACTAACTCTTTTTTGCACAATTTATACACACATTTTGTACAAAATGCTCTATTATTGTATACTAGAGGCCTGGTGCACAGATTTGTGCACCGGTTGGATCCCTCCGCATGGCCTGCAGGGATTGGTCAAAAACAAACAGTCCAACGCTGCCTGCTGTTCCTGCCTGCAGCTCCCGCTCATCCCAGCCCTGTTGTGCCTGCCGTGGGTTCGCACCCAGTCAGTCTGACTGGGAAAGGCTCATGCTGCCACAGAGGCACTTGCCAGCTGTGAGCCCTGTGTCTGGGGCCTGCCTGTCAGCTGAGCAGTGCTTCTGCTGTGGGAGCACACTGATCACCAGGAGGCAGCTCCTGCATTGAGCATCTGCCCCCTGGTGATCAGTGCATGTCATAGGGACTGGTTGATCGGTCGACCATCGTTCAGTTGCTTAGGCTTTTATGTATATAGATTCTTCTGCCTGTCTGTATGCAACGTTTCTTTTTAAAACATAATTGTTGTGAAATATTTCCATGCCAGTTCATAGGTAGGTCTCATACTTAATTGTCAGTTACATAGTATTTCATTTTATAGACAAACAACTTTTAACCATTCCTATATAGATTGATATCTGGTTTGTTGGCAGTTTTTGACATAACAAACTATGATGCAATGAATATCATTGTACATACATTCTGCATATGTTCATGCCTGTGGTGTCTTCTAGTTCCTGTTACATAAGCTTTTAGAAGTGGTATTTCTGATGAAATTTGATTTGGTAAAGAAGATCAGTGTGTTGGAATTTAGTGAATGTGCTAACATGGGGAGAGCTTGTTGGGAAAGAGGACAATTAGGAGACAATTAAAGTATTTAGGTGACAGTGGATCAGGGCCGGAGATAAACGGTGGCAGGGAGCTTGAAGAGGAGCAGAAATGGGGTAGAACTAATTAGGAGGCAACACAACAGCCCCTGACTGGATGGCTATTGCAGAGGAAGCACAGAGGAGTTAAAGGTGACTTCCAGTTTTATGATCAGGTAGATGGCAATTCAGTGGAATGCAAAAAGAGCAGCTAGGAAGCAATTATAATAACTCAGGGAAGAAATGATGGGGCTCACTTATTCATTTATTCATATATGTCCAACATCTGCTATGTATTAGCCACTCTGTTAGCTATTAGCATTAATACTTTTTTTTTCTTAAAAATATTGAGAAAAAAATTGATGTAATGTAGATTCCAATAAACTTGACCATTAATTAACTTCATTGCTCTTCTTTTGTGAATGGCACAAAGCTTAATAAACGCTGTAGAGAGAGTGATGGTCCCAGGTGCTTGAATAATTTGCACACACTTTAAAGTAAAAATATGAGGAGGGAGGGGTAAAAGAATTATAAGAGCAAACAGATCTCTCTGGTGTCTAGGTTTGAAGACAGACTCCCTCCCACATGCCCATTTCAGACAAATGCCCTTGACAAACGTGAGCAGACGGTCCTCCTCCTCACTGCCCCCAGAGAACCTTCTCTCCTGCATAGTTCCCTGTATCACTGGTGTGGGCATCAAGTGAGAAGTGAGAAGTGAGAGAGAGAAGCTAGTAAGCAGTTCTTTTTATTCTTTTCACTGATTTGCTGTTTCCTTCACATTTGCCCCTCCTCCCTACTTCACGAGCCTAAAATGCAGCTTCTAACATCTGAAGCCCAGACATATGTAAATCACAATTTGAATGACAAGGGTAGTTTTATTTTTATAGAATTTTATGCATCCTTCAATAGAAACTGACATGCTTTTATGCATTTTATTTCACAACTTGTTTGAATTTATATTGGAATCTGCTTTCTGATTAAGTTTTTTTTTTGACTCGGCAGAAAAATCCCATTCTGCATCCATTTGCACCCACTATATCTAAAAATGTGATCTCACACATTCTTTAAAATATATTTTTTCATAGTCTTTGAAGCTCATATGGTGGGGGCAGGGGAGGGGTTACACTTATTTTTCTTCCTAGATACAGACTTACATTTCTTTATTCTCCTTTTAATTCCTATAAAAACTCAAGTTACATTCTCCAAAGAAGACATATAAATGGCCAGTAAGCACACAAATAGACATTCAACATCACTAATCATTAGGGAAATGCAAATCAAACCCACAATGTAATATCACTTCACACTCAATAAGATGGTTATTACTAAGTTTTCTTAAAAAGCAGGAAATAACAAATGTTAATGAGGATGTAAAGAAATTGGAAATTTTGTGCATTGCTGGTGGGAATGAAAAATGTTGCAGACACCGTGGGAAACAGTATGGTGGATCCTCAAAAAATTAAACCTAAAATCACAATATGTCCCAACAAGTTTTTTTCTAGGTAAAATTTTTCTAACCAAAATAATTCAAAGCAGGGACTTGAACAGATATTTGTACATTGATGTTCATAGCAGCATTATTTGAAATAGCCAAAAGGTAAAATCAGCTCAAGTGTTCATTGGCAGATGAATAGGTAAACAAAATGTGGTATATACAGTGGAATATTAGTCAACCTTAAAAAGGAATGAAATTCTGACCCATGCTACAACATGGGTGAACCTTGAAGACATAATGCCAAGTGGAATAAGCTAGGCACAAAAGATCAAATATCTGATTCCACTGATATGTGAGGTTGCTAGGGTAGTCAGATTCATAGAGACAGAAAGTAGAATGGCGGTGGCCAGGGGCTGGGGCAGGAGAGATGGAGAATTACTGCACAATGGCATGGAGTTTCAGTTTGGAAAGATAAAAGTTCCAGACATGGATGATGCTGATGGTTGTACAACAATGTGCATGTACTTACTAGTAATGCCACTGAACTATGCACCTGAAAATTATTAAAATCTTAAATTCTATGTTACATATATACTTTATCACATTTAAAAAATGAAAACAGGCCAACTTACATTCAGGACTGCCTGGGAAAACCTGTGCTTTTCTCCATGGGGACTTCTTCCTCACTCAGGGACTCTCATCCCAGCTTCCTCTTCTACTATAGTGCTTTTTTGCACTCTTCTCCCTCTTCCCTAATCACAAAACTTTCTCTAAAGGCAAATAGATTCAATCAACATTCCCCTATAGGTATTTGGGCCAATATGATGGCTTTCCCTGGTGTGTTTTCATTTTAAAACTTATCTCTAATGGAAAATGGTTTTTCTGGTGAAGGTGGCTGTGTAGGCCCCCTCAGATCTCTATGATTTGGCCTATGTGCCTCTGCAGACTGATGTGATGGTTATTGATTTAGTTTGGAAAATGGAAGTCATCGTAGATACTTCAAGGAATGAAGTTTCCAAGCTGTTGGAAGAGAAGGAGCAAAAATGGGGTGAGAGGAGTCCAGTCAGTCGCTCCAACCCCAGAAGAGCCTAGCTTCCTCTGAGCTCACAGGACTCACACCCAAGCAGCCTGCCTACCCAGTCACTCTGCAGGCATCTGCTGCAGCTTTGCGGGAGCCCACTGCTCCGGCACCGCCTCTGCAGAAGTTGGTATCAGACTGCCGCTGTCTCCTGCTCATGCATGTGCCTTCCATGCTCAGAACTAAACTGCAGCCCCACTGGCAGGGAAACCTGAGGAATGCCGTTTACAGGTTCGAGCCCAGATGATTTGGGGAGTATAGGAAAGTAGGCGCTGAGCATAGCAGGCATATGTGGTACAGACCAGTGTGGTTTGGGAGTTGACATGAGCACCTTCATACAGACAGTCTGATCCCAGCATGAGGAGTCAGCCTCAGGCTCCCAAAGGGTCACATCTCCCAGGTCAGACACACCTGTCTTACTGGCTCTGTGATCTGGAGCAATACCAGCAATAGCCACTTACCAAGCCATTTCAGGAAACCCTGAGCTTTGCAAAGTGCTTTAAACCTCTCACCAACAAGCCTGTAGGTAGGTTCTATACTTTCCATTTAACAGATGAAGAAAGTCCGGGAGACAGGTCACATGGCTACTGAATGGGGAGCAGGGATTCAAACCTAGGTTTGAAAGATTCCCCTCATGCTGAACTCTCTCAGCTTCACTTCCAACCCGCAAGCTTGCAAGGGATTTGATGAGATGCTGGATGCACATTTCCCATTTCAAATTTCTCTCCCATTTCACCATTAGCCAGTCTTTGGTGAGCACCTCTGAGGAGAGCAGGCCTTATATGGTTTCCTCCCCCAGGGGGAGGGTGCTGGTCCATACCAGTGAGGCCGAGTTCTGGAAATGGACCCAGTCCTGGACCAAAGAGGGAAGTTAGAACACTGGGAGTTGTTTCTGCCGCTGGGTAACTGTTCTGCAGTGTGACCTGTTTTAGTTTCCAGTGGCTGATGTCACAAATGACCACACACTTGATGGCTTAAAAAGAAATGTATTCTCTCAGAGTTCTGGAGGCCGAAAGTCGGAAATGAAGGTGTCACCTGGGTCGAGTTCCCTCCAGAGGATCCGAGGGAGAATGCTTCCTTGCCTCTTCCAGCTTCCTGCGCCTCCAAACAGTCTTTCCCTTAAGGCCACCGAGTTTAATCCGTCCCTCCTTTCCACAGAGCCTTCTCTTCTGTGTCTGAGTTATCTCCTTCAGCCTCACTCCTTTAAGGCTACTTGTGATGGGATTTCGGGCTCACCGGGCTAATCCAGGATGATCTCCTCATCTCAAGATCCTTAACTTAATCATGTCTGAGAGCCCCTTCTCCTGGATAAGGTAATGTTCGCAGGTTCCAGGTTTGGGAGGTAGCCATATCTTTGGGGACATCATTCTGCCCACTACACCGCCCTCTTAGGGGAGGAAGGGGAAAGCAAAGAGGAGCTCTCTGCTTCCTCCTCTTAGGAGCACATCTTTGGACTTGGACCTCTCTCCTTCATTCTGTAGCATTTTTCCTCCAGTATCTTCTGGTTGTTGCCATTGGGGGAAAAAAAAAAATCAGAAATCTTGAGGCCACACTAAACAGGGAGATATTGACATGTAACTTTTTGGATTTCTATGGTATAGTTGGGAAATGTTCATAGACTCTGTCAGGCCTTATTTCCAGTTCAGGCAGGACAACTTCCTGCTAGCTCCTTGGCCTCCAGGGTCAAACATTCCTATATGGCCCTTACTTCGAAGAAACTACCCAGATGAGTCTTTCTCCTTTCTGCCCTTCCTCCTGCACAAAGCAGGCAAGAGCAGCCTCTCCAGCTGAGCTGTTTGTCCCCTGCTGGTGTCCTCTTTTTTGGGCCTTATTTCACTAAGAAGCTTCTTCAGGACTCCACCCCCCACCCCACCCCCATTCCGGAGTCATGTCACATCAATCCCGTGCCTGGGATGAACATTCAAACCCCCTGTTTCCTTCCTCTCAGATTCCCCCAAATCCAGACACTCATGACATCTTCACCTCTTGCTGTCTTGCCAAACTCTCATTCACAACAGCATAAAACACAAGCATTGGGAGACTCGTCAATGTTCTCCTGGCCCAGGAAGGAAGGGGGTGATCACTCTTGATTCCCAGGCAGGATTTGGGAAGAGTTTCCACTCTCTGAAACCTCAGTGGGAAGATGACCAGAAGGCTCAGTCCTGTGCTGTCTCCACCTAGAGCAAGTGGGTGGGCCTACGTGAGTGGACCTACGTGGGGTCCATTCCCTGTGAAACAATACTGGCAGGTCCTCACACAAATTGGGTCCAAATGGGAAGCAGGGGTTCCTGTGGCTTCATTCACCATTTGGTAGACATTCTCATTCACTTCATCTTGGAGATCTGGCCTTCTAATTCCCCTCCGTTCTCTAAGTCCCATTTGAATAACTTCTATTTGCATAGCACTTCCAATTCTGCAGAACTTCCCATGTAGATTCTGCTTTGATCCTGCAAACAAGACAGGGAAGCAGTTAGCTGAATATCACTAACCTCATTTTACAGACTAAAAAATTGTGGCTTTATGATCTGTTCCAAGTCAACAGCCTGTAAGTGGCAAAGCTAGGACCCCAGTGCAGGGACTCTGGTAATGAGGACAGTTTGCCTTCTGCTCCTGGCATTTTGTCTTATTCATGTTTTGTTTTGTTTTTCCTTCTTATTTCTCTTTTCATCTTCTCTGTTCCCCATCACTCAGTTCCCTACTATTTATTTTCCTCTCTATTCTAATTATTTCTGGCATTCTCCTAGACCTGAGTTTCCACATTGGTTTTACTACTTGCTAACTATGTGAACTTGAGCACATTTCTTAACCTCTCTGAGCTTTAGTCTCCTCATTTGAAAACAGGGATAATTCTAACTTCCACACAGGGCTATGGTGGAGGTTTAATAAGGTCACACACACACACACACACACACACACTAGGGGCCCAGTGCACGAAATTCATGCACTGGAGCGGGGGGGGGGGGGGTGATCCCTCAGCCCAGCCTGCCCCCTCTCACAGACTGGGAGCCCTCAGGGGATGTCCTACTGATGGCTTAGGCCCACTAGAAGCAGGCCTAAGCCACAGTATGCCTCCCTCTGTGAGAGGTGACCCGGCTGATCAGGGGAAGGCACCAGCCCTATCACCCTGCTGCTGCAGCCACTGCCAGCCACCACAGCCACCAAGGTGTTTCCATCAACACGGACTCCAGTCCCTTCACCATGAAAAAATAGCAACTTTCTTTAGGCATTTTTAAGATGTGTCTTTCATTGGATATGACATTTCTTTCTTTTTTTTTTATCCTCACCTGAGGATATGTTTCTATTGATTTTTAGAGAATGTGGAAGGGAGAGGAAAAGACAGAGAGAAATATCAATGTGAGAGGGACACTTTGATTGGTTGCCTCCTGCATGAGCCCTGACCTGGGCCCTGGCCAGGGTGGAGCCTGCAACCTAAGTACATGCCCTTGATCAGAATCAACCCGTATCCTGCAGTTGGCAGGCCAAGGCTTTATCCACTGAGCCAAACCGGCTAGGGCAGGATATGACATTTCTTAGCCTTCCAGAAGCAGACCTTCGTTTTTACCTCCAGGAGTGAGGTGGAAAAACCCTAGATCACCTTTTTGAATTCTTGTTACCCAAGTTACTAAGAAAATTACCAGTGGTGTATAGGGAGCTTAGCCAATGAGCTGTCAGAAAAGGTGTTTTCCCTGCAGCTCACCCACAGAGGCAGGACTGCTGGCAAGCCTAGGCTGGCACACCCCCTGTCTCCAGGCCTGCTCAAGCCTCCAATGTGGCTTGGGCAGGGCCCCCCAGCTCTGCTCAAGCCTCTGCCCAAGGCTTGGGCAAGGCCACCCCCCTCCCCTCTGCTCAGGCCCCTGCTCAAGCCTCTGCTGTGGCTTGGGCATGGCCCCCCAGCTCAAATTAAGCCTCTGCCAAAGCTTAGGCAGCCCCCCCCCCCCCACCTCCCACTCTGATCAAGCCTCTGCCACAGCTTGGGCAGGGCCCCTTGTCTCTGATGAAGCATTAGCCACAGCTTGCGCAGGGCCCCCTGGCTCCGATCAAGCCTCTGTTGCCCCTCTCCTCCCCCCACCCCCCCGCCACAGTGCCAAGGCCAGTAGGCCAGGAGTGGCCAGGGGTGTTCTGGGACCGAGGCCACTCAGGGCCTATGTTGGGACCTGCAGGCTCTGAGCTGCCTGGGTCCCTAGGATGTTCTTGGGACCTAGGCTGCTGGGCGTCTGCATATGCAAATTAACCCACCATCTTGATCGCTTGCTGGCATGGCTGGCTGATGTGGCTTGTCAGCGTGGCAGAGGTATGGTCCATTTGCATCTTTCTCTTTTATTAGATAGGATATATATATATATATATATATATATATATATATATATATATATAGAGAGAGAGAGAGAGAGAGAGAGAGAGAGAGAGTGAGATAGATAAAGAGAGAGACGAATACTCTGTGGTACTTGGTTGGCAGTCAGCAGACATTGCCTTCTCTTTTTTTAATATTGTGGACACATGGCTAGAACTGTACACTTTTGTCCCCTGTTCACCTGTGTCATCCTTATCATATAACTGTTGGATTTGATTTATCAGGAGAGTCTGGCTGTGCCTCTGTGACTATAAGCCGTGGCTCTGAGAGATGTGGTGGAGTGATTAATAGCAGCCTGCCCCAGAGCTCTGAGAGTGGCGAGTGACACGCATTGCCCTGCCTCCACCTCTAATTCTGTACTGTCATACGTGGCTGTTTGGCCTGATGGAGGTCTTGTGGTCCACAGCGCAGCATCTGGCTGCAAGTCCTGGATTTTCTGAGTCACCAAGACAGAGGCTCTGAGTGGAAAAGGAAAGGATACAGCGGGATGGCATTTACCCAGAGTAGTGTGTGAGCACAGGGTGTGAGCACAGCGTGGGCATGCAGCCATGCTCGGTCTTCTACTGATCTCAGCCCTACACAAAGTGTGAGCTGGAAAAGGCACAGCAAAGCCACATGTGGGCAGGTTTCACCCCCACTCCAGCAGCGCCATTGTCTGCTGCTCTCCCAGTGAGAAATTCATCGTTAGGATAGCACGCCTGGGAATGGAAGAGCCCGGAGGTATGATTCACTTTCAGACATTCTAGTTGCTGACCTTTCTCCATCTTCTGCAAATGAGATGGCATCATTTTGCAAAGCCAGCTACTTACCTACTTCTGTTCTGCAGCTATCTGACTGCCTCAGCTAAAAGAACGGGATGTATCATCGTTACCTGCTTGAGTTAGGCTTTTCTTCCCCCACCTACGTGTCTGGAACATTGTTGTCAGTGGCTGGTAATAAATCTTGAGGCAGAGCTTTCGCTGAATTCACTGATTCTATTCAAAGAAAAAGCAACAGTGACTATGTCTATTCCCAAGTCAGTCAGTTACCGATTTCTTCAGTAGGACTTCCGGGCTGTAGTCAGTGAGGAATCAGGAAGCCAGGGTCCTGGTCAACTGGGCCAGCCTCCCGGATACCGGCCTAGTGCTGGGATTGGAGAAAACACACAATTCCTCTTTGAAATTATACAGTTGGAAGCGGTTTCTCTTGGCTTCAACTATGAAGGCTGGTGCCCAGAGCCAATCTTTGGCGAACTGAGAAGTATGAAGTATGTTTCCCTCTAATATTCCCAGCACCCCTCTGAATCACTTTTTCTCTATTCCTCTCCAAGTTCTCTAAGACTTCTCCCTTCCTGTTCCTCATCCATACGTGAATTCTGAAAGGATCTAAGACACACTGTCTGTACATGTAGGTGGTTGATAGAGTCTAGAGCAGTGCTTCATAGCTCCACAGTGTGTGTATGTGATACCCCCCCCACCACCACCACCACCACCACCATACAGGGTTCAAATTCAGATTCCTCCTAAGCAGCTCTGGATGGGCTCTGAGATTCTGTGTTTCTCACATGATGCTGATGTGGCTGGTCTGTGGACCACTTTGAGCAACATGTTGGAGAGACCTCCAGTCCTTCTCCTGCGTTTCTCTGTTACTCTAACACTACCACACTCACGACACTCCGACAGCAGATGTGTGGGTTTCCCCCACACCAGGCAATTCTCTGCAATGCCAGCTGGGTACCCTACAATTCAACTCAGTTCTAACACTGTCTACCTGGAGAGAGCATCGGATCCCACAGGGTAAGGACGCAGTCCCATGAGTTTGCCCCCTCCATACTTCAGATGCCCATTGCAGGTCCCCAGGTTACCACAACTTCTGTCCAACTTGTTTACAAATCAGAGGTCCCCATGCCCTCTTCCCCCTTGGGTTTAATATTTTGCTAGAGCAGCTCACAGAAATCAGGGAAACACTTATGTTTACCAAGTTAGTGAAGGATATGAGAAAGGATAGAGATAAACAGCCAGATGAAGCAAGGTGAGGGATGGTTCCAAGAGTAGAAGCTTCTGTCCCAGTGGAGTTAGCATGTGCCACCCTCCGATATATGGATGTGCTCACCCACTTGGAAGCTCTCCAAACCCCATTCTTTTGGGAATGTATAGAGGCTTCATCAGGCATGATCAGCTATAAACTTCACTTTAGCCCCTCTCCTTATTCTGAGAATGGAGGGTAAGGATGAAAATGCCAAGCTTCTAGTCATGACTTGGTCTTTCTGGTTACCAAGCCCCATCCAGGAGCCCAGCCAGAGTTGCCCCTAGTGCTCTTATATCACTTAGGAATTTAAAAGGGTTTCAGGAGCCCTTGAGAGAAACTGGGGGTGAAGACCAATATATATATTTCTTATTAGTGTTACTGAATGGGGATTGGGCCTGGAGAGGATCTGCCTCAGGCCAGTAGTGTGTGGGTTCTTTTTTTTATTTATTTAATTTAATTTTATTGTTTAAAGTATTACAAATAGCAGCAGATGAGTGGATTAGAAAACTATGGTACATCTACACAATGGAATACTACGCTGCTATAAAAAGGAAGGAATTCTTAACATTTGCAGCAGCATGGATGGAACTGGAGAGCATTATGCTAAGTGAAATAAGCCAGGCAGTGAAAGAAAAATACCACATGATTGCACTCATTATTTATGGATAATAAAGAACATTATAAGCTGATGAATAAAAAGTGTGTGGTTTCTAGACATTGTGCAGGAAAGATTTCACAAGACGAGTCCAGGTAATTATGAGAATACATTTATTAAAGCTGGGGACAGTGATACAAAGGAAGAGCTTTAGAAAGAAGAAGCAATAGGAAAGAGCCTAGGCGGGCCTACCTTGGCTCTCTAGTAATGTTATGGGAAAGAAGTGAGCCACACGAGGCTGCATGAACTCACTGAGAAGTACAAGTCACGGTGACAGAGCCTAGGAAGGGCTGCTGTTAGTTCATTGAAAATTCAGAGAAAAAGGGGGCCTTGGAGATAGATTTACTGAGTGAGTCAGGACAAAGCACTGCTGACATTGCTCCCCTGGTTGCAAATTTTGCGGGGATCCTTAGAGTTCAGGAGAAAAAAAGAGCAGAGATACAGGGTGTGGGCATGCCCAGCCAGAGAGTACTGTGGGTCCTTTGTCTTGAGGCTTTTTATCTTTCTTTAGCTGGGGGAAATACTAGGAGAGGCCCCGGGGGAAGGTCTTAACAGAATATTCATTAGCTTTCCCGTGTTCTTCAATATGTTACTTCATCAAAATGTGCTTATAGAGAGGTCAGGGTTATTTTCTGGTTAGTTTCATTTAAAAAAAAAAGAAACTTCAAGGGGGACTGGGATCAAGGCTGGTCTGCCTTGCGATGGTCTGGAATATGTAAACCATTTGCTCCTAAGTATCCTCAGGTAGGGAAGATAAAGCCTTGCTGGCTGTAAAATTGCTCAAATTGTTTGGCCTTGTTTAATTATTTTGTCTCAGTTTCTCCTATTCCACTTGTCAAGGAATCTCCCTGGCTTCTTACTATCCTGCCTCATTAGTAGCAAAGCTTTAAACTAATCCTGGGAGCAGGAGGAGGATGGAAATGGGGATGGTCTCTCCTTTTGCTCTCTTGCTTAGGGAATGGTGTGTGTGTGTGTGTGTGTTCATATTTTCCACATTTCTTAGTAAATAGTTATATCCTTGTGCTCTCTTCAGATATTACACAATGATTGGTTTGCTTGATCAACATTCTAGATTAGATGCTCAGGTATCAGTTATCATTGATGCACAGCTATGATAAATATAATTTTCACTTTGGGAAACATGTCTTCAGTCAAAGTACCCCTGATCTTTCATTTTGATAAAGATCAATCAATCAGATTTAAATTAAATTACTTACATATTTTGTTCTACTGTGTGTTTGGGGGCAGGGGTGAGTAGGGAGGAAGCCAGAGATGGGACCAGGGGAGATGGCCCAGCTTATGTCTATGCCTCATCCACCCCTGCAGGTCTGTGCCTCTAGTGAACTGTCAGAAGAAAGGATTTGCCTGAGAAGTTGAAGCGCCTGCAAACAGGATCCAGCTGATAATCCAGACTCAATACTAAAGCCCTACACAGGTGGGTCCTCATCCCAGCCTTCTACTGACTTGATACTCAGGTTGTAGGAGAGAGAGGCTGTGAACAAACACAAAAAGATATTTCTTTAAGAGATTAACCTGGTGCCATTTTAACAGAATGTTATACCTAAAGGAGGAGATCAACCTCTAGGTGCCCCCATCTCCACTGCCCTAGCAGGGTTTCTTGCCGAAGCTGAGTGGTGCCTGCAAAGGTTGACAGATGTGCCCAGCAAAGGAAGCAGAAACCCCTACGGGATTTAGGAGCCCTACATGGAGCCCAGGAGGGCAACAAGGTCAGGAAAGAGGAGAACCACGTGGAGACAGCACAATGGACTCACGTGGGGAGCTAGATGATTTCATTCACGACAGAAACTTTGTCATTCATATGAGAGAAACTCTGCAGCCTCCCAAGAATACCAGGCAAGAGGTGACCGTGAAAGGGGATTTCGCTGGGGCCTGCGGCTTTGCATTTCTGGTAGAAATAAAAGCCGAGGGCTATGAACCGAATTTCTTCAAAATCCCATGTGTTCAGGCCTCCATTCTGTCGTCTGAAAAACCAGAGCATAAGACGTGATGAGTGGTTTGGGTCTACACACATGCTTCTGTCACAGCAGCTCTGGCCTTGCTGGCTCTTTCTTAAGGGGCTACCATGTATGATTTCTCTCAAGGAAAGGAAAGGCTCCTCAGCTAACATCCCTGAGCCGGGTGCTCTCTGAGGGCCCGGCCAGAACTAAGACACTACAGCTCTTCTGTGAGTGAGGAAGAAATGGTGGGTGCTGTGACAGGGCTTAGGAACATAGCTTTCCACTCCCTGGTACACACCGAAGCCATTAGGACACTGTGCAGCTGCGGAGAGGATCCTTGAGGTGGGTGCTGAAATCCCTGGCAGAAATGAAGGGTGGGCAAGGCCCCGGACCTCACATGCAATTTTAAACCAGGAATGAATAAGCTCTTGCTCACATTCCTAGCTTTGCAGTGTTTAAATTCAGACCCATCACCAGCTGGCACCAGCAGCTCTCAATGTCCTCAGGGAAAAAGACCATTTCTAAATTAACCAGGACCCAAATCAGGGACCTCATTCTACCATGATTGAAATGTTCCAAGTAATGGGATTTTAAATATATTAGTTATTCATCATGGCGGCGGTATTATAGATAAATACCATATCTCATTGCGATGCTAAGCTGTCCACCAGTCATCTCCTTTAAGGAGAAAAATAGAATCAATGTGGTTCTGAATAGTGATCTGCTTAATGATTTCAAGGTTTTTATCTAGAGAGGATTTCAATAAACTACTTTAAAAGAAGTAGAATGCAAAAAAAAAAAAAAGTGTGAAGGGCTTGTATAATTGCTGAAAGCTTGGTTCTCAAGGGCTGGAAATCAACGAAAAGTGTGAATGTATGGAAAGATTTTTAAGTACTTATTCAGGAGAAACTAAATAGAAAATCAATCAGGAAAATTAAAAATTCATAAATCCAATTGCTTCTAATTGGCTCAGAACATAGTACAGAATTCAAAATGTTTACCTATGAACAGCTCTGTCTCTTACAATTATGGAAAGAGTATTTGGGTCACTCTTTTTTTCTATCAGATAGAATTCATCAAGGCCAAAGCAATCCTGCAAAAGATTCAAGCTGGAAAACTCTTCATTATGGCCATTTATGAAGAAATCCCTATTAAATATTAATCAAGCTAGGAAGAACACATTTTTATTTCAAGTCTTTAATTATTTATTAAGCCCCTACTATGAACAAATTAACTATGATTCTTGAGAACTCACAATTTAAAAGAGGAAACAAATGAATGCCTAATTAACCTTCAGACAAGTACTAGTGCAATGAGGGCTTAATAATAGAGATGTCACCACATAGTATGGGAAGAGAGAGGGGCACAGATGATTTTTAACTAAGAAGATCTGCAAAGGTTTATTGGAGAAGGTGAAATTCATATCAAGGGGTAAGAAGATAGTCAACCCAGAGAGAACACTTAGAGCAAATGTCAGTGAAAATGTGAGCTAAGCTTGGGAAATGCAAAATATTTTATAATAACTTAGAAGAGCTGGTACGAGGGAAAATCCTGAAGAACATAACATATAACACTGTAATCTCTGCCTCTCCATCTCAAATTTTGGTGGGAACCCATAATTTATGTGTTGCCCTCATTTCTCTTGTTAGGATGTAAATTTCCTAATAAACATATACATTCTTAAGTGTTACTGGCTTAATAGGTTACCCCTCCCAAGGGGTATTGGCTTTCTTAAATTTTTTTTTTAAATTTTTAAATTTGTTTAAGGTATAGAAGAACTAAAGATATGGAAGTAGCCATTATTGAAACAGTAAGAGCAACTTTAAGAAACTTGTAATCCACTTTTCTTTATTGTGATCATTTTCAACGTTCCAAAGCTTGCTCGGTGTTTATTTTTAAAACAGGGCCATGGGGAAAGGACCACATTCTCTTCTAAGGTATTAAACTTTCTCTGATGGCTTCTGTGTGAAGATGGTATTTTCAGGTAGGAAGATTTACCCAAGACCCCTGGGAGTTACCTTAGTACAGTGAGAGGAGTACATGATTTACAGAGACAAATACTGGGATTCAATCCCTGCTCTGCCACTTGGAGCATTGAATCTGGGGAAAGCTGCTCTGCTTCTCGGAGACTAGACTTCTACATGTGCAAACTGGAAGTGATCGGTGATTACTCCCAAGCCCAGATTAGGGTACAGCATCCCCTCAGATCACGACAACAGCTGGCAGCTAATTTCACCTGAAAGCAAAGTCATTCCTAGTATCAGAGGCAGTAGACATGAAGGGCACTGGTAGTCCCCAGAGAAGCTGTGGGGTTAGGCCATGGGGACTTGTGTCCCTCTAGCGCAGAAGACCTCAGGTCCCTCTCCCACTGCCCTACTGACTCCCACACCATTGTTCTCTTCCCAACCAGTTTCTCCTAGCTGAACTGGTCAGCTTTCAGCTCTCAGAGGAAAATTATTTCTTGCTGGAGGCTTTCTCTTCCCCATCCAAGCAGGTTGGGTCTAATATCTTCTCACGCTCATGGTAACTTCTAATTTACTCACATTCAGTGTTTATATTCCTTGCTTGACTGTAAGACTTATGAGGGTATCAGATCAATACGGTTTATTGCCTGGCCCTTGGTAGATGACCTTAAATATCTCTGAGTGAATTAACTTTAAAAAGGGGGGAGGGAAAGAAAACAGGAAGGGAGAAAAGGAGGGAGGAAGGAAAGAAGGAAGGAAGGAAGGAAGGAAGGAAGGAAGGAAGGGAGGAAGGAAGGGAGGGAGGGAGGAAGGAAGGAAGGGAGGAAGGAAGGAAGGAAGGAAGGAAGGAAGGAAGGAAGGAAGGAAGGAAGGAAGGAAGGGAGGGAGGGAGGAAGGAAGGAAGGAAGGAAGGAAGGAAGGAAGGAAGGAAGGAAGGAAGGAAGGGAGGGAGGGAGGAAGGAAGGAAGGGAGGAAGGAAGGAAGGAAGGAAGGAAGGAAGGAAGGAAGGAAGGGAGGGAGGGAGGGAGGGAGGGAGGAAGGAAGGAAGGAAGGAAGGAAGGAAGGAAGGAAGGAAGGAAGGGAGGGAGGGAGGGAGGGAGGGAGGGAGGGAGGAAAAAAGGGAGGGAGGATGGAAGGAGAGGCAGGCCCTGTTAAAATAAATTCCATCATAATCAAGTAGATCATCTAGAGGACTAAGGATGCTGTGTTCAGACTGATGTGGTGGCTGCTGAGGAAGAATTAGGCGCAGCTCCATTAATATTCTATGATCTTTCTGAAAGAACAAAAAGGCAGCACTAGGACCCACTCATTATTACATATGTAACTTTGCTTTCGGTGCTATTCTTGCTAACATTTAAATGCCAACATCACAACCCTGGGGCCTCATGAATTGCACACAATAAACCCCCATGAACTGACATTCTTCTGCTCAGCAGAGAACTTCAGAATATCTTTCACCTGCTTTGCAAACTGGACCTCTTTTACGAAGTATGGTAGATGAATATTTTAAAGAGTCCAGAAATTATAAGAGTATTCCATCAAAAACATCTGCTCTGTTTGCAATTTAAAATACTTTATAGGGTCTAATAATGGAGAATTTGGATGATTTCTTCTATTTTTATCTTGATTGAAGATAGGATTCCAGCAGAGGGTAGAGTAGGGTTAAAGAGAGGTCAGGATAGGATGATAGGGTGTGATGATAGGATGCATTGGGGTTTAGCATTCAATTCAATGCAAAGAAAATCTATTAAGTACTTATTGGATTGAGTGGTTCAAAACAATACCAAGTGCCAGACACTATATTAAAATGCTTTATGCAATTATGGTTCCAGGTAATAAATTATTGTATTTAATCCTATTGGCTTTGTAGTTGGTATTATACTACTGTTTGATTAATTTCACAGATGAGGAGCAAGGCTCATAGATGAAAAAGAAATAAAAAGAAACAACAACAACAGAAAACCATGCCAATCCAGCTGGTGTGACTCAGTGGTTGAGTGTTGACTCATGAATCAGGAGGTCACTAGTTTGATTCCCAGTCAGAGCACATGCCTGGGGTTGTGGGCTCCATCCCCAGGGGTGGGAAGGGGGGGGGGTTCAGGAGGCAGATGATTGATGTATCTCTCTCATTGATGGATGTTTCATCTCTTCATCCCTATCTTTTCCTCTCTCTCTAAAATCAATAAAAACATCTTTTAAAAAAAACATGCCCAAGAGCACATATATCTATCTATATATATAAAAGCCTAAGAGACTGTTATGACCAGTCAACCAAATGACCGGTCGCTATGACATGCACTGACCACCAGGTGGTAGACACTCAATGCAGGAGCTGCCCCCTGGTAGTCAGTGCGCTCCCATAGCCAATCTCCCTCAGCTGGCCAACCTCCCACAACCCCTCCCCCTGGCCAACCTCCTGCAGTCCCTCCCCCTGGCCCAGCGGCCCCTATAAGCCTCGATCAGAACTGGGTGAGACGGCCCCAATAGGCCCTGATCGCCGACCAGGCCGAGGGACCCCACCCATGCATGTATTCATGCACCGGGCCTCTAGTCTTAGCAATAATTAAAGTCAAAGTCATAAGCTGATGGTCACTCAGGCATCCATATCTGGTCAGGCTGGCAAAAGCAAGTAAACAAAAGAGGTCCTGGATAGGGCAAGCCCACATGTGCAGTAATAGACCCCTCTTCAATGAAAAATGTAAGTTTGAGTCCTTGTCTAGTTTCTAGAACTATAAAGAAGTATAAGAAACTTGATAGAATCTTATTCCTGACTCATAGGGCTATGAACCTATTGGGGAGAAAGGAGATACAAACCTAAGTCATGCTGTGATGCACCTGGTAGGAGTGTATTAGAAATGCACCTCACTAGTTATCTGTACCCCATTCCCATGCCCTCCCAGGAATGTTACATTCCTGGCCATACCACTTGATTGTCACATGTGTTTGGAATGTTTGTTTTTTAACTTTTCTATGCCTCAAAGTTCTGATGTATAATATTACAACAATAAGAACTCAAGAGAGTTTAGTGAGATTATACCAGATCATCTATTCCTGGCTCAATAAATAATCTGGCCTTAAATTTCCTCCACAAATCTTTCTCTTTCTTGATTCTTAAATTTCTCTTCCATTCTTGGACAGACAAATCATATCCCCTCTGTCCAGAAGGCCCATGCTCCCTTCTGCTCCTGTAGTTTTGCTTAGAGTTTTTCCACCACCTAGTGTGTTCTCCCTTCCCACCCCCCCTGTTTAAGCCTGACCTACCTTCACAGCCCAGTCTAAGTACCATGGCATTCACACAACTTTCCTTCATTATTTTAACCCACATATGAAGACTCACGGAGCAAAACCAAGTGTTGAAAGGACTTAGTCCTCAGAGTGCAGCCCTCTTTACAACTCAGGAAATCGAGGCTGGCAGAGCCTAACTTTTCTGTCTTTCCTATTTACATCGCTCATCATTGTCATCCATCACAGCAGTAAACCACCCACTGCCTCTGTTCCTCCTGCTTCCTGTCTTCACAGCTACTCATCTTAGCCTCCAAATCTTGGCTCCAATGACTCTTTTCCTCTCCCCAGAATAGATCAGTCCTACAGGATATCCTTTCTCATAGTCCCTATTCTTCCCTTTGGAAGACTTCATCAAAAAGCAATTCAGGAATTACGGCTGAGTTAGCTATTAGTTGCCCATCTTCCTCACTGGATAAAAGCTAGTTTTTGTTTGTTTGTTTGTTTGTTTGTTTAAAAAAAATAATAAACTCAAATATTTAGTGTGCTGGCTATTGGTGATTCATAGGTGAACCAGACAGATTTTGTCCCCACCTTCCTGGATTCTCCATAAAGCTGCCAAATAAAAAAGTGAGAATAATCTTTTGGGAACTCTCATGAACTGGCAGTAGCTAAAGAAAATGAACAGTCCTGGAAATGTATCCCCTCTAAACTAAAGTATAATAGTGAACTTATTTTTATAATCAAATATAAGCCAACAGAAGTGTTTCAAGTGCTCTAGGTAACATAGCAAAGAAAAAATGTTTTGAAAATGAAATATCACTTTCTTCTTCAAAGGCCAAGAGTCAACATTTACTCTTCTTAGTTGCCTAAAGCACTCTAGTGCTTTGTTTTTTTCCAGCTGTTTGTTTCATAAGAACAATCTAGTTCCCTATTACACTAGAAGCATGAACCCTGAACACCTGGGCTGTTACTTTCCTTTGTAAACCAATCTGAGTGCAAACAAAGCCCTTCATTTAAAGGTCAAGACTATCTTGCATCCTTCACTTAAAGGAACCAAGTTCTTGTGAAATGGCACTAAATTATAAGCACACAATCCACTTAGAGTGAGACTTGTAATTTTATAGGCTTCTAATTGTCCACTTACGGAAATCACCTTATGCTAGTCTGTTTGAAAATATTCTCCTTAGAGAATATTGCAATGTTTACACCATCCTTTGACTGATAGGTTTCAATGGGCATTTCTGCTTAGTATCTCGTAGGCAACTCAGTATCAGTAAATCCCAAATTCACTTATGAGCCAGTAACTCTCTTTTTATTATGAATATCTGTTAAGGACACCTCTAAACTAGAAATCTGAGATTCAGTCTCTTATTCAAACACAAACTACTGCATTTTTTAACCTAAATGTCTCTTGAATTTGCTTCGCAATCCCCTCCCCCACTCTCTCCCTTCCTGACATCCTTCCTTCACCTGCTAGCTCAAGTTTCCATCACACCTTCACTGGCTTTGGACTGTGGTCTCCTAATTTTCTTCCCTCAAGCTTTGCTCCTGTCTTTCTGCATCTTACACTCCCATTGCAACACAACAACCTGCAATTTCCACCTTGTCACTTCCCTGATTAAACCCCTTCAGTGGGTTCCACTTACCACTGGCAGTTTTTCTCAAGGCGACAGGGCTTGTTTGAAAGTTTGGGAGGGACAAGAAATTTTCCCTTGTGCTGGACCATCCATTCACACTGCAGGATAGTGAATGTCCCTAGACAGGCTACTGAATGCCAGCAGAAACCCCCCGTCATTGAGACAACCAAGAAACACACATGTTCAGGTGCTGCTCCAGCTGACAATCACCTCTAAGACAAAAGTGCATAATTCTTTTAAAAAAATATATTTTATTGATTTTTTACAGAGAGGAAGGGAGAGGGATAGAGAAGTTAGAAACATCAATGAGAGAGAAACATTGATCAGCTGCCTCCTGCACACGCCCTACTGGGGATGTGCCAGCAACCAAGGTACATGCACCTGACCGGAATCGAACCTGGGACCCTTGAGTCTGCAGGCCGACGCTCTATCCACTGAGCCAAACAGGTTAGAGCAAAAGTGCATAATTTTTAATATGGTCTACAAAGTCCTCCTTACCTCCACCTAGACTGCTGGCCTTCTGCACTCCTCCTGATCCTTGGTTCTGTCAACAGTAACTGCTGTGCTGTGACATCTCCTCCAATGTCCTAACCCAACTAACTTCTCATTCTTCAAGATTCACTTCAGGGTCTGCTCCTTCCTTGAATATCTTTCTTCACTTTGTCTCTGCTACTTCCTCTTGCCCTACCCTTATTCCAGCACTGAGTAGGCAATGCTTCTCCTCTGGGTACACTGCACCTTGGAGCACTATCCCAGCAGGAATCATATCAAGTTATCATGACCTGTTTATGCTTGACTGTCCCACTAATGTTTTTGAGTACAGTGTGGAAGAGACAGATGCACTTCCCCTGTCTCCTTCAAGGTAGAATTTGCTACCTATAGTAGTGTCATAAGGCTGCTGAAACAAATTCCTAGGAACCAGCTGGCTTAAGACAACATAACATTATTTCTCATCGTTCTGGAGGCTAGAAGTCTGAAATCAGGGTGTCAGCAGGGCCACACTCTCTCCAAAGGCTCTAGGGCAGCGGTTCTCAACCTGTGGGTCGCGACCCCTTTGGGGGTCGAATGACCCTTTCACAGGGGTCGCCTAAGACCATCAGAAAACACATATATAATTACATATTGTTTTTGTGATTAATCACTATGCTTTAATTACTTATGTTTAATTTGTAACAATGAAAATATATCCTGCATATCAGATATTTACATTACGATTCATAACAGTAGCAAAATTACAGTTATGAAGTAGCAACGAAAATAATTTTATGGTTGGGGGTCACCACAATATGAGGAACTGTATTAAATGGTCGAGGCATTAGGAAGGTTGAGAACCACTGCTCTAGGGGGAGATCCTCCCTCCCCTCTCCACCTTTCGGTGTCCCCAGGTGTTTCTTGGCTTGTGGCCACAAACTCCAATTTCTGTTTCTATCTTCACATGACCTTCTCTTCTTCTCTGTCCCTTCTGCTCTTTTGTTCCTTATTTGGACACTTGTCATTGGATTAGGTCTTACCTGGGTAGTCCACAATGATCTCACCTCAAGATCCTTAATCATATCTGCAAAGACCCTTTTTCCAAATAAGGTCATAATGATGGGTTATGGGGTTTAGGAGGTAGACATGCCTTTTGGGAGGCCATTATTCCACCCACTGTACTTTCCAACTGTGAGGAATAGGTTCAGCAAATAGCCTCCAGCTGTCAGCTGTTCCAGGGACAGAGGGATCGGCTCCATGGAAAGCCCCGTTAGACTGATTGTAGAAAATTGGGATGGGTCACTGAGAATTAGGCCACCTTGTCACCTGGCTTATGACAGGATGATTGGAAACATCCATAGCTAAATTCTTTCTCCTTGACTTTCATTCCCTTATACTCGCCATGACCCACTTTCTCTAGTTTCTTTCAATGCAAGTATTTGTCGACGGCCTTTTAAGCTCCTCATTGAGTGAGATGTTGAGGTTGCTATAGAAGAAGCCTAATAGATTCCCGTGTCCTCCTGGAACCGGCCTTCCTAATAGGAAACATGGGAGCAGTAAGAGCCAGGCAGCCGACAATTAAGTGTGGTGATGAATGGTAAAGGAAGGTGACGGCTTCAGAAAAGAAGCAAGGCTAGGTTCTGTCACCCTCAATTTCCTGAGCTGTAAAGAGGAGCTGCACTGAGGGCTAAGTCTTTTCAACATTCGGTTCTGCTCTGTGTGTCTACATATGTGGGTTGAAATTATCCAGGAAAGTTTTAAGAAGGCCTTGGCACTTAAATTTGGATGTGAAGGACAGATGCGGTTTAAATGGGGGGTAAGGGGAACAGTCCAACCTGAATGAAAGTACGGGGGCTGAAGGGGCATGGGCATCCCGAGGGAGAGGAGAGAGGGATGGGATTTGCCTGCCCTAGAGGAGGAAGAGGGGGAGCAATGGCTCAGGAACAATAGAAAGATGACCAGAATTTGGGTATGAAATAGCAGGAGATGAGGTAAAATGGGCAGATGTGTAGGCCCTCAAAGGCCAGTCTGCTAACAGTGTGGAGTCACAGAGCCATTTGAAGGAGCTTCAGAAAAGGGAGGAACTGGGGTTACAAAAGTGGTATTGGAACTAGAGAGCATTATGCTAAGTGAAATAAGCCAGTCAGAGAAAGATAAATACCACATGATCTCACTCATTTGTGGATTATGGAAAACAACATAGACTGATGAACAAGAACAGATCCAAAGACAGAGAAACAGTGACCAGACTATCAATCTCCAGAGGGAAAGTAGGGGAGGGTGGGGGTAAGGGGAAGAGATCAACCAAAGGACTTGTATGCATGCATATAAGCCAAACCAATGGACATGAACAACAGGGGGATGAGAGCATGAGTGTGGGGGCGGGGGTAGGTTGGGGGTTAATGGGGGATGAGGACACATTTGTAATACCTTAACCAATAAATAATTTTTTAAAAAAAGTGGTATTTGTTTTTGAAGAGAAGTATTTGAGACACAGTATAGGTACAGAAAAGTGAGAGACCAGACCCTGGAAGTCAACTCAAGACACTGTTGAGGTTGCCCAGGTGTGTGATGTGATGGGACTTGGAATGAAGGCAGAAATAATATTAGGGACCCATTTGAGTTTTGGTTCATTAATTAGTGTGAACTTTGAAGAGAGAGAAATCTTAAATGACTCCAAAGTGAAGATCCTTGGAAATACCTGTAGAAACCCTCAGGAGTCAAGATTAAAAAGACCATGAGCCTGCTTTGGGACATTGAGTTGCGGTAATGTCAGGACATTCAAATAGAAATGTCTGGCTGTTTGTTAGAGATGCCTCATTGCTGCCCTGTCACTGCTGCTGCCTTGTCCTGTCAGATCTGTCCTAATGGGCTGTCTCCCCATTGCCCCTGGGACGACAGCTCCTGTTAACGCCACAAAGGCCTTCTCTGTCTTATCTTGAATGTGACCTTTTCCTTAATTTACGGTATCTACTCCTGCATCTGTTGGTGTGTTAGCATCCATTTTCCGTTCTCTAGCGGCTGAAAAAGAGTCATGAGGGCGATCAGGGCAGCATCCACTTATTCACTGAGCATCTACTTTGTGCCAGGCACGGTGCTGGGCTCTGGGCATCTACCATGAGTAAAAAAAACCTGACCCACTTCGTGGTGGGGAAGATAGATGTCAAATCAAGGTGAGAGGAGTACGAGAAAGGACAAGATTCTTAAGATATAAAACAGGGCAGTCTGAGGGGCTCTGTGTGGCTTTAAAAGAAGCAGCTTTGAAGTGAAGCCCTGAAAGACACTTGGGAGTAACCCAGGGCAGGGCTGCAGGGTGTAGGGCTGCACAACTCAGGGGAGCCTTTCACACTGCACTCTGGAGATGTGGGAGGAAAGGACCCAAAGGCTTGCTGGGAAATGTGGGGAGAGTGGGAGGCAAGTGGTGGGAGGGACCCCTGGGATGATCAGAGTTTAGATACTGACTCATGCTACCTAAACCCAAAAGGCATTAATAAATATAAACCAGCATAGCTGTTTGCTAATTTCATGAGAAATTAGAGTGTATATCTGTCACACAGACCAGAGATTGACAGCCTTGAGGTGCTGACTCATGCTAACTAAGCTCCCAAAGCATTAATGTATGCAAGCCAGCATGCCAGTTTGTTAATTTTCTATGAGAAACAGAGTCGATCTGTGGAGATTGACAGCCCGTCCTCTCCTTGCGTGGGGGGCTCCCTGGGAAGCCAATTATCCCAAGGTTCATGATGAGCCTGGAATCAGTGGGAAGAATAGTCAGTTACACAACCTGAGGACTCAAGGACTTTGGGCTCTGTGTCTATCTTGTTGGGGACAGGCTCAGTGGGTTTGTCAGGGGAAAGAGGCAAGGTGGGGGTCAGCCCTCTCTGACCTCTTTAGACCTCTCTGCTCCAAAGCTTATTAATGCTCCTGATTCTCATTCTCTTCCTTTAAACATGTGAGTGCTAACTGGAATTTGGGATTAACCCATTTATTGCACAACTTCACAAAACCAACCATATGTGTTGATTTTGGTCATTGAACTCTAAGGGACTCCCATTGTTCAAGTTCTTGGTGTCACCCTTCTTCTGTGCTCTGTCCACACATACAAGCTAATTTGGTATCTTGGGTCAGTGTGGTCACAGGCACATCTATGGTTTTAGGGTTAGCTGAATGCTAATCACATCACCCTTCAACCGGGTAAAGATCAGGATAGCTGTGGGGTATAATTTAAGTCTTCTCACTAAGTTATGAGCTCACATTCCTGACTGCTGCTCCACCCTCTCCCTAGTGCCTGTGAAGCCTGGCTAATGCTGCCCTGTCACGAGACCTGCCCTACACTGGCTCCTTCTCAGTCTGGATAGTTAGCATGGGAGGCAGAATAATGCTTCCTCAGAACCTGTGGATATGAGCCTTACATAGACTTACACGGTTAAGGATTTTGAAATGGGGAGATTGTTGTGGATTATCTGAGCCAATGTATCACAAGGGTCCTTATCAGGATAATAGGGACTCAGGACAGTGAGAGCAAGAGTTGCAATGGCAGGAGAGAGAGAGAGAGAGAGAGAGAGAGAGAGAGAGAGAGAGAGAGAGATTTAAAAATGTTATTCTGTTTACTTTGAAGTTGGAGGAAGGAGACACACTTCAAGGAATGGGCAGCCACTAGAACAGTGGTTCCCAGCGTGTGGCATATGCCCCACAGGGGGGCAATTTGATTTTTAAGGGGGGCAATTTGAGAATGAGGTGTTAACAGTGAATTTTTTTTTTTTTTGCATTTCTTATGGTTCTAGGGGCCTCATATATAGTATATAAATATATATTGTGACATATGTATGCATTTCAGTTCTCTATTTTGAAACTTCATTTGCTATTTTTTCATATCACTTTATATTATTATTTTTTAACAATTTCTAGTGATTTCTTCCTCAGTACTTCAACTGTCCTTTTGTTCTTTTATTTTTCTCTTTCATAAATGACATGTTCTTTGGAAGCTTGTGTAGACCAAGTTAGTAGCCCTTTAGGCTTCCCCCACATGAATAGAAGTTCACTTTTTTTTATATATATATATTTTATTGATTTTTTACAGAGAGGAAGGGAGAGAGAGATAGAGAGTTAGAAACATCGATGAGAGAGAAACATCGATCAGCTGCCTCCTGCACATCTCCCACGGGGGATGTGCCCGCAACCCAGGTACATGCCCTTGACCGGAATTGAACCTGGGACCTTTCAGTCCGCAGGCCGACGCTCTATCCACTGAGCCAAACCGGTTTCGGCAGAAGTTCACTTTTTGAAAAATAAGAATTATGTGTCACGGGGGGAGGAGGGGCATCAGGATTTTAGAGATGCTTAGGTGGGGCATGGCCAAAAAATGGTTGGGAACCACTGTGCTGGAGCCTTTAGCAGAAACACAGCCCTGCTGACATCCTGATTTTAGGACTTCTGACATATAAAACTAGAAGGTAATAAACTGGTGTTTTTAAAACCAGTAAACGTATTGCAATATGATACAGAAGCAGTAAGAAACGGATACACCCAGTTCCTCCTACCTGGCAATGTCCACTCTGCTCTCTAGAGCCTCATCTCTTTAGACACACCAGAGCGCTTATTGGTGGGAGACAAGGTACTCAGTGTTTATGCAGGGTGAGAGGTATGCTTCTCACGAGCAGTGCAGCATTAAAATCTTTAGCTCCTTGCTGCATATGCATACCCGATGATTACACATGCTGGGCCCAAAACGCAGTGGCACTGTCACTGCCTGTGCGCTGATGAAGGTGCAGGTTTTCTTTGAAGCTAGTTGTTCAGATCAGCTCTACTGGGGCCTCAAGCAAGAAGAGAAATAAGTCCAAGATTCTCATCATGATGCAGGTTTCATATAAAAAATGCACAATCAACCGACTGGAACAGGAAATAATTAATCAGAACATTACAGAGCAGTTAAGTATAATTAATTCATACAAAAGAAAGTGAGTGTGCAGTTTTAGCTGCCAGAGTGATTTTATTTCCCTGCAAATTTAGTTCAAGATAAACAAACATCAGACTAATCTTTTCAGGTTTCTCATGACTTGTGTATTATTTCCTCCTTTCTAGTTACCAAAAATATTATTAAATGTATGCACTATCACCTGTAAGTCGATCATATTCTGGGGAGACAGCTTCCTGTGCCCAGTAAATGGAAAATTAACTCTGTCATATGTCACTTTCTACTACGTGTGTGTGTGTAAGAAGGTTGTGCTGAATAAAAGTTGAAGGAAAATTTGATTTCTGCCCAAATATCTTAAAATCTAAGCAGAATGCATAAAGATGTTATGAAAACAACAACAACTGAGAAAGTGACTTAACTCAAGGGTAAACTTATTGATAGTGGGTTTCCTTTCCTCTTATCTTTTTTCCCTTAGAGCTGGGAGCTCTTTATAAGGAAAGAGGTAGAAAATGTAAGGCAACCTGAGTTGGCTGCAGAGACAGCATTATTGTTCTTTTCCCAGTAACCATGCCATAACTGGGACATTCAAAGGCCCAAAAGACAGGTCCCGTAAGCAGGGCCTTATGTAGAGGTGGAAGAAGGCATCACACAGGGGTGGTGGGAGGAATATTTTTCCCCTATGTGGCTCCACAGAACACAATGTGCTCTGCCCAGCTGGACAAATGATTCCATGTGATGGATGCTTATGGTTTTGAAGTCCAGATCCATCATGAAAACAATAGGAGAGGGGGGCTCCCAACGGCTTTCAGGGGCCCGAGGGCTTCTCTCTCCTGTTAGATTTCCTCCCCAGATTAACCTGATCACAAATTACAACCAAAGGATTGTCTACATCACAATGTACTACTATGTGACAGACATAAACATGCTTCGATTTCTGATCGAATTCCCAGCATAATGACACTACAGTCTCTTAGGGTCATATTTCTTGCATTTAGAGTTGGTCTAGCTCCTGGGATTGATGCTCCTCAATTTCTGCCTTCAATGCAGGGTATGGTTTTCAAGATAAAGTTATGACCCACCCATGGGGTTTGAAATAAATTTAGTGGGTCACAACCAGCATTTTCTTTTACAAAAATAGGCTAGAGAATAAAATCTATACTAATAAAAGGTAATATGCTAATTAGACCAGGAGACCGGACATCTTCCAACCATTTGACTTCCTTCCAGACAAAGCCACAGTGGTAGGGGCTGAGGCAGAGGTGGTTAGGGGCCATGAGGCTGGCAGGGGAGGGCAGTTAAGGGCCAAGAGGCCAGCAGGGGAGTGGTTAAGTGGTGATCAAGCTGGTAGGCAGGCAAGTGGTTAGGAGCCAGCAGTCCCAGATTGTGAGAGGGTGGGATGGGGCCTAAACTGACCTAACCCCAACGGGTTCCGGATTGGAGAGGGTGCATGCTGGAGTGAGGGACCGCCCCCCCGCCCATGCACGCATTTCGTGCACCAGGTCTCTAGTATCAGGATATATCAAACAAAGCAGGATGATAGTGTGTGAGCCTCCATCTGAATGACAACAATGAGTGTGTGTCTGTGTACCTGTATCACAGAATCCAGGCTCACCTGCTCATCTCCATTCTTGTGTGTACTGGTTATGATGAAACATTATTAGATGGGGGCAAAAATGTTTGAAAGCCTCTGATGTTTGTATTGGGCATTCTAATGCCAGATTCACCCACAGAAACAGGCAGAGTAAAGCATAATGAAACTAGTTTACACTGGATAAGAAGTGGACAGAGCCAAAACCACATGGAGGCACACAAAGAGTGGCTAGTCTGGCCCCAACCCCTGCTCAGACCTGGTTGAGGTCTCCAGGGGGTCTTCTCACACCCTTGACTCTTCCCCCAAAGGCCTGTGAGATTCCTATGTCCCTATGTGTGTGCACTGCCTAAATAGATAAATGGGGCCTAACGTGATGGATTCACTGGGGCACATGTGCAGACTCTTACAATCAATATGGAAGTGGATGTGTGGGCAGAGAGAGAGAGAGAGAGAGAGAGAGAGAGAGAGAGAGACCTGTTGCATAAGTGTCACAACCCCTTCCTTCTGCTGAAAGTAATGGAATGTGTGGGCAGTGCTGCGCTGGCATCAGCCTAAGACGACTCTTGAGCGAGAGCTAGATGGACTCACAGCTGCATGCTTATGTGCACACTTAAGTGTTCTCGCTCTCACTCCAAAGGATAAACAAGCCATTCCTACAGTCCCCATCCCCCCCTTTATTACTGAAGCACAAGTTTGTATAGGTTAGGCTGCCGGGGTACACAGCTCATATCACTACCGAGGACTACACTAAAGCCTCCAGGGGAGTCACCCGTCCTTGTAATCAAATGGACTGAGGATTACCATAACATCTCAGATTTATTATTTTTTATGTAATTTTTGGTAGTTTTAGTCAATGGGGCAGTCATTTCAAAAGTGCTGGTTATGTATGACCTAAGCACTCATCATCAATAGCTAATAACATTCAAAGACAGAGAAAAACAGGCATGTATACCTCCTGTTGGAAGTGGGGGGGGGAAATCTAAACCAAGTTTGCAGGAAAACTTCTGGCTCCAAGTACCACTTAAAAGGAAAAAAAGAAGTCATATTAACCATGTCAACAATTTGGTGAGGATGCTACAAGCCAAACTATGGGCAACTCTACCAGACAAAGAGGTCTGGTTCCTTCAACAACAACATAACAAACAGGGGAAAGAATATGGATTTTATCTGGATCCTGAGGCACAAGTAAAGGGATTGAGAGAGCGAGAGACTATATCAGGGAGATGTAAATACTAAGTAGATATTGGATAATATTAAGGAATTATCAGCATTGATTTTGAGGAAGTGTGATAATGGTGTCCTTATTGTTTATAGAAAGAGTAGTTGTTTTTACAAGTATACACTGACACATTTACCAGTGAAATGCCCTGGCATCTGGGATTGGCTTCAAAATGATTTGGGGCAGGGAGGGTGTGAGGGAAGAAACAAACAGACCATGAGTTGAAAATACTGATGCTGGGTAATGGGAGTTCATTCAGTATACTCTGCAGTTTGGTATATGTTTGAAATGTTTCCTGCTAAAAACATTAATGTCTATTTTATTGAGGTATTTGTCCTTTTAACAAACATTGAAATCATATTGCTCTTACACAATAGGTATTGGGAATATGAAAACAAATTAGTGTTCTCTTGACCAAACATCTTTTCTTTTTAATTTTTTTTTATTTGAGAGAGAGAGAGAGAGAGAGAGAGAGAGAGAGAGAGAGAGAGAGAGAGAAAGAGAGAGAGAGAAACATTGATTTGTTGTTCCACTTATTTATGCACTCATTGTTTGATTCTTGTATGTGCCCTGACTAGGGATTGAACCTATAACCTTGATGTATGGGACAACGCTCTAAACAACTGAGCTATCCGGCCAGGGGCAGACTTCTTTTCTTTACTTCATATTTCTTTCTAAGATGCCATTGATTTTCAGACCCACAGTTGTTTTAGCTGCATTTTTTGATGCCTCCTAACTTGAAGGTCAAACTCCAAGCTCACTTGGGGTGGGGAGAAGAAGACAAGACTGCCATGTTCAAATCGTGCATTGATTTTAAGATCCATCCTGATTTCAGGCTATCCAAGCTATATCTCAAAATCAAGGAAAATGATAATTCTTATTTTCTTTTGGATCTACAGTAAATATTTGGTTGCAAAATCTTCCGGTTTTCCAAGGGAAAATAGTATATTCAGTGTAACTGTGGTTTTTGCCCTTTATGTCCTTTCTTATTCCCAATGTGTCAGAATCCAGCCATCAGGTTGAAATAGGTTAATCTGGTCTTATCATCAGCAAACCTTCCTCAGTCATCTGGAAGAAGATACTGACACAAGAAGGAACTATGAATACATGCTTTAGAAACTGCGGTTGCAGCTGGTTTAAAATGCTTCTAAGGGTTCAAGATGAATGGCACAGCTGCAGAGAATGGAACTGGGACTTTAAGCCAGAAAGGACTGGGTTGAAACCTGTCTGTATCAGTTCCCACTGGATGAGCTTGGATGTGTTTCTTACCCTCTGAGTCTCATACCTCATGGATAAAATCTCTTGAAAAACTTACTAAGATTTAAATGAAATAATGACTTCAAATCACCTAATGCCGTGTTAGGTAGGACTTAGTAGAAACTACATTCTTCTTACAATTTTTTTTTCTGGAATCCAGGTGAGGCACATACTCTAGATGGAAGTTTTTAACCCAACCTTCTGACTGGTGCCTGCAGTTAACTAGTCATTCTGCAAAGTGGTCTTTTGCCAGAGGATTGAGTTTGGGTGATATCATAGCTTGGCTGCTGTAATGAATACTACAGGCTGGGTGGCTTACACAGCAAACATTTATTTCTCACAGTTCTGGAGGCTGGGAAGTCCAAGATCAAGGTGCCTGAAGACCCGGTGTCAGGTAGGCGCCCATGTTCTGGTCTGCAGACGCCTGCTGCCTTCCTCTTTTAAAAGGTCCCTGATCCCATCAGGAGGGCCCATCCTCATTACCTAACCTTAGTCACCTCCCAAAGGCCCCGAACCTATCACAGTGGGATTAAATACAGGGCTTAAACACAGGGTGGGCCAAAACACAGATTGTGAGTATACAAAACACAGATTTTATTCTTGTATTATTATTTATTAATTATTGTTTTGTTTTTCCATATGAACAACTGTAAACCTACTTTTGCCCCACCTGTATATGAATTTGGTGAGGGCGAGGGCACGTTCAGTCCATAGCAAGTGAATTGGCAGCTTTCACACAGACAGAAGCCTGAGAACTTTCTTAGGATTTTCTCCAGATCTGACTCACATTTAGCAGATGAATTCCTCTGTGGATTATGTGGCTTTAGCCAAAGATGCAGAGGAAACTATGTTTCCTCTAGATACCTAACTCCTAGTAGGTACTCATCAAATAGGGATTGAGTGAGTGTGGCTAGAGAGAGGTCCCCTGAGTACACATCCCAACCTGTGCTTTGGTCCCACCAACACCAATAGGGAGGGGCTGCCCATTTTCTAGGATAAATATGTACCTTAAGCATCGTGTTATTATCGATGTTGCTTCCCTGCATCCTAGAAGAGGAGTCTCAGTTCCATTTCAGAGATGAGATGAGTGCTTACCCCCTCCCCCATACCCTCCCTGTTGGGAACCAGGCAGCACTGAGCAGCCCTGGGTAGAAAACCGGGAGAACTTCTGGCCTGTCCTTGTCCACGCGTGTCCCGTGGCTCTGCCGAGGACTCCAGAAGCTGGCTCTTTGTGATCAGCCTGGGTTGGCAGTGGCTGGCAGCGCCAACCCACAAGCAGCAGGCCCACAGCATGCAGACGCCAGCTGGCCCCTCTCCCTGCACCACCCCATCTGCCAGGGACCAGGAGGAGCTGGCCAGCTTACAACCTGAGGCCTCCTGAGTGCACCTATTGCTTGTGTGCTGGGAGAAGAGGGAAGGGCGCTGTGGGGGAAGGGCACCTTGCTTCCCCAGGAAAGGAGCAGGGAAAGGTTCCCTTCCCAACCTCCTTTCTACACCAGCTGCACTGCAATCCCACCTTCTAATTACCTGTCTGAGCCTGAGTTTCTTCATCTGTATGAAAGACAGATCATAATAGAACTCACGTCATTAGTACTCCACAGAAGCAAGTTCAAGGTTAGTTCCCCAAATTCTGATCTGCCTGAGGATTGATGGATGAGATTTGTTAAGTGTGCTGTGGGCGATGAAGCAGGCAAGGGCTAAAGACAACAGATCTCCTGCCAAGGTTAGATGCCAAGGCAATCCCACTATGACCTTGGATAGCTCTGGAGGAGGAAGGGCTGGATGGAAGTTGCAGACTATCTGCAGATTCCCAGCCTCCAAGTTTTCCAGGGAGAGGCCATGAAATCCAATGCCTTTAAGAGCCAGGCAGGTAATGTAAACGAGCGGAGCGTGCCAGGGGTTTGCGTAGTGAGCATTAGCCGTGTTCCTCCCTCCTACAAGGATGCTTTCTCTACTTGTTGTGAAACAAGCAGTCTGCTGGGTGTATGATCTGTTTTCTCGTTTTCTGTGGATTCATGAGCACAGAGAATTTATTTCTCTACAACAAACAAAATACTAAAATAAGGGCTTAATTAGCCACCATGGAAGGAGTGATGGAAGGAGAGAGTGTGCTCCGCCCAGAGATGGCAGAAGCTGTAAGCCCCAGCTGATCACTGGGAGTGGGAAGTGGACCCAGGATGGCCAGATTTTCTAGGTTTTTTTACTTAACAGAAGCTTGTGATGGGGGTGGGGGAAGAAACATGTATTAAACTCCTAGTCATCTTTCACTAGACACTTTTATATTCCTTATTTCATGTAGTCCTCAAAACATTTCTGGAAGCAGAGGTTCCTTTTTTTTTTTTTTTTAAGTAACAAATGAGGGGATGGATCAAAGCCCAGAGAAAGTAAGAAACTTACTAAAGATATGCATCAGCTCCCAGGGATGGTGTCTGTCTGATGCTGGCTGTGTTTGTACACCCTGGTACAGTGCCTAGCATGGAGCAAGTGCTCAATAAATTGCTGCTGATAACGTTATTTCCCAGGGTGAAAGAGCCAGTGAGCGATGAGACCTTCACGAAAAGTGAAAAAAGACCTTGTGGGATGAAGGAGAGGTTTGCATAATTAATAGTGAGCTAAGAAATGACTGATTGATATGTCACACCATCTTTCTTCCAAGTATTTGGAGGCATTTGACAGTTAGCTCACTTGTCTTTTCACCACCCCGGCAGTATTCAGGGACCGAGCACTGTGACCTGCTCCCTGTCACTCCTTCCTGCACTCCTGGAGACTTCAGGGCACCCTCTCTTTACAGGCCCTTCCAGGGAGCTCGCCTTCCCACCCCCACCCCGTCCTCCTCACTTATGAGGGACTATGATTAAACTCAGCAAGGAAGATTAACTCAAATTTCACCTTGGGCTTCTAGTAAACTATGGAGTATTTACATAACCTCTCCTTGGGTGTGGGGCTCCCTGGGAAGCCAATTATCCCAGGGTTTCTTGGTGATCCTGGAATCAGCAGGAAGAGCAGTTAGTTTTACAACCTGAGAACTCAAGAATTTTGGACTTTGTGTCTGATGTGTCTGTCCATCTTGTCCGGGACAGGCTCAGTGGGTTTGTCAAGGGAAAAAGGCAAGGTGGGGATCAGCCCCCGCTGACCTCTTTAGACATCTACTCCAAAGCTTATTAATGTTCCTGATTCTCATTGTCTTCCTTTAACCATGTGAATGCTAACTGTAGTTTGGGATTAACCCATTTATTGCACAACTTCGTAAAATCGACTGTATGTGCTACTTTTGCTCATTGAACTCTAGGGGCACTTCCAGTGCTCAGGTTCAATGGGAAGTGCACATAAAACTCCTAAATGAACTTTGACATTACCTGTCTTAAAAGCTTATATGAGACACAGAAATCTTGATTAAATGCTGATGACAAGATGTCCTGTGTTGCTTTTTCTCATTTAATATTAGACTTTCTTGGTATAAGAAGCTCAATAAGAAATGCGACATAAATGGGTCTTGCTTTTAATTAAACATATAGATATAGATGTTTATTTACTAGTTCCACCAAGAAATTGCTTTATTTTCATCCATGCTGTTAGTGTTCCCCCTGTAGAAAAGCATTCTTATTAACCTTGCTTGGATGCAATTAGTTGTGCTGTGTTTATCTCCCTGGTTCCACAGTTAATTCCAACGTAGAACCAATTTATTTATAGTTTTCAGTGCTCAGAACATCCTTCCTGCTGAAAATTCATTGACAAAGCCATGGTTCACGGTGTACTTTTATTTTGGGTGGAAGGAAGCAAGGGATTGGTTTGGAGAAAAGTGAAGGAGGGTGTTTATAAACTACTCTTCATTGGATAGCATGTCCTAATGAAGGACACAAGCTGCCCACACTTTTTTAAAAATACGTTTTTATTGATTTCAGAGAGGAAGGGAAAGGCAGAGATAGAAATGTCAATGAGTGAACCATTGATGGGCTGCCTTCTGCACAGCCCTCACTGGGGATCAAGCCCACAACCCAGGCATGTGCCCTGACCAGGAATTGAACTGTAACTTCCTAGTTCATAGGTTGATGCTCAAGCACTGAGCTATGCCCCCCGGGGCCCGCCCACACTTTTGATATAATTATGATGTGTGACTGGCTCTCTGCATAACTTCCTGTCCCTCAGAGACAGGTGACAGGTTAAAAAAGACTCTAGTCTAGCTGTCGCATCTCGAAACACCCAACAAACACAAACAGTGAAGCATTTTTAATGCACAGTACCTGACTGACTCACCATACATCTCTGGCCACATGAGGAGTCAGGAATTAGAGCACCACCATGTTAGGACGATTTAGATTCCCTCTCTATGGAAAGCATATAAAATTGTAAGCATTAAAGACGGAAGAGAGAACCATGCCTTCAAATGAATTTGAGGCCCTTAATCAAGCACTCTCTACAGCAAGTTCGGCACCAGCTGGGAGCACTGAGGCTGGAGAGCCAGCTTGAACTGGGCAGCATTGAGGCCGAGGCCGTGTGAGTAGGTGGAGAAGTGGAGAGAAGCCACTTCCTATTCACAGCCTGTCTCCAACTGCCTTTTTTGTTTTTTTTCTACAGCCACCCAGGAGCACTGATGGAGCAAAGACTCATTTTAGAGAAGAGAGCAGGCTGACTACAGTAGAACTTAAGCAAAACTCCTGGACTGAAATACTGCCACTTGTGAAATGTCTACCAGGCCTCAATATTTTTAATATCCATCTTCACTCCCATATACTTGGATTTCGTTTCTGCTGGTTATTAGCCTGATGACAGCTCTAAGTCCTTAATCGAATTCTATCTAGAGTGATTGGAGGGCCTGCTCTTAACAGTTTAGACGTTTTAATAATCAGCCACTGACATGAATGAGTAAATAGATGAGCTAAGTGACGCTGGCAAGAGACGTGGGGATCCAGAGGCTGCCATGCGCTGTGCAGGTGAGCCCTTGTGCTCCCATCTCCTTCGCCTTCCAGGAAAAGGCAAATAGGGTTACTGGATACCTTTCCCTAATGTCACCCTTCCCTAATGTCACCCCGTCCTCTGGTTTCACTGAGGGACCCAAGGGCTGTCCTAACAAGAACATTGTTCTGGGAGCAAACAAGTCTGCAGTGTGGCTGCACTTGTCATACTATTTTACACTCCAAGTCGTTTTATGTTCTGTTTGCTTCTTTGGCAATAACCCAGCAAAGGAAAATACATATTCACGTATATGTTATACTTATCGCTAGATAATCATGCTAAGGTTTTTTTACTCCTTCGCCAGTGTTTAATAAGAATAGGAAAAAGAGAAATACTCACAGTTCCTGCATGTTTACACTGGGCCAGGGAGGCTCTGTGCTAAATGTTTCACATGCATTATTTCATTTAATCTTTAAAATTTATTTATTTATTTATTTATTTATTTATTTATTTATTTACTTTTTGTTAATCCTCACTGGAGGATATTATTTCCATTGATTGTTTTTTAAGAGAGAGTGGAAGGGAGGGGGAGGTGGGGGGTAGAGACATCAATGTGAGAGAGACATATTGATTGGTTGTCTCACGCCCACCAGGGCCCAAGGATTGAACTATAACCCAGGTACATGCCCTTGACTAGGAATTGAACCCTCAACTTTCAGTGCACAGGTGTGGGGCAACACTCTAACCATTAAGCTACCGACCAGGGTGTCTTTAATCTTCATATTTAAACAGCAATTTAAAAAAGCAGATGGGGAGGCACAAGGAGGTGTGGTTAATTGTACAGGATCACACAGCTGGTGAAGCACAGGGGGTGGGCGCCTCCCCTCTCAGTGCCTGCACTGAGCCAGCTCAGGGTCTGCCTGGCCTGAGGAAGAGATGGTATCTAGGTCCCACGCAGCATCTCCACTCCATAGAAACTATTATCAGGAAACACTGGGTCTCTGTGCCTCCTTCCCTGGGTAAGAATGAATGTGCTCAGCTATCCTTCAGGGCACTAATGACGGCTATTATTGTTTTCCAGCTGACACTTAGCCGATTCTTTCTCCTCTTTACTTTCAGGCTAATAATTAGATTTAAATCCCCGACAGGACTCTAACCATCACCCCGGGGGGTTCCGGGTTTCTTTACTATTGCTTGCAAAGGTTTTATCTTAAAAAAGCCCCATGAAACTCAAGTGAGTTACACTCAGCAATAGCTTTAAAAAAGTCTATTATCTTGTGGAGCCTTTTGAAGAACACACACTGCTCTCTCTCATCTCCCCTTGAGAGATCAGCCTTTTATTTTTATCTCCAATTTGAAGAATAAAGATACTCAGGAGGACCAGAGAAGGTAGACACACAAAATGTTGTTTTCATCAGCACCTGTGTCACGGCCAGGTTCATTTGGGCAGCATCCAGGCACTTGAAATGTGTCGACGCAGGAATTTTGTTTTGTTTTTTCCCCCCCTTTAAATTTGTTTTCTACATATGGTGAAAATTATTGTGGTGGTTTTGCTTCTCAGGGGAAAAAAATAAAGAACTGTTCTTTATATGAATAAATTAGTCTCTAGGCCTCCGTGCTGGGTTGCTTTGAGCAAAGCACTCTGAGGCAGGGATTTGCATAGAGCTGTTTACCCACCCTCACTCCACTGTCCTTGGACACCCAGATCAATTTGTGACAGCACTAACGTGGTTGTAATCAGGAAAGGCAGATTTTCTCTGTGTGAGAAGACTCAAAACGGGCACTTTAAATCCTGTGAGGAGCAAGACAGAGCCATAGAAATAAGTACCTGGCTCAGGTGGAGATGCTGGCCTCATTAACACCTGTTAAAGCAACTGAGTGGCCTCCCAGGGGCTCAGTCACTCAGGAAAAATCTGTTCTGAGCCCTTCTTATCCCTTTACAGTATGAATCCTGGAGGATCCCAGTTGCTTTTGAGGAAGGAGGCCAAGAGCTTGGGGGGTCTCTCTCGTAAATCTAGTCTATTCATAAAGAAAACAATTCTGCCCAAAAGGTCCAAGGATAAGATATGGTAACTATTCCATTCAAACCCTTTAGCTACTAGTAAGTGTTTTTAATAGGCTGTATTTAATATTTTTCCAGGGACATACAAATAATATAAGAGTATTTTATTTTACTAAATATGATGCTTTTTTTAAAATATATTTTATTGATTTTTTACAGAGAGGAAGGGAGAGAGATAGAGAGGAGAGTTAGAAACATCGATGAGAGAGGAACATCGATTAGCTGCCTCCTGCACATCTCCTACCGGGGATGTGCCTGCAACCCAGGTACATGCCCTTGACCGGAATCGAACCTGGGACCTTTCAGTCCGCAGGCTGACGCTCTATCCACTGAGCCAAACCGGTTTCGGCTAAATATGATGCTTTTGAAAAAAAAACAAAAACGGAAGAAAATATTTTGGTATAATTTTAAGCACGACTCTTTCAGGAAATTAACAAATGCCCCACAATCTATCCATCAGCTTAAAGCTTAAGGAAAGATCTCATAATTTTCTGATAGCTTTCTTTGAATACTGGTGAGAAAAAATTGATATTTGTTAATGTTTTCAAATATATTCCTACAGAGGATCCAGAGCAATATTTCCTGTTCCATTGAGTAATTGTTGTTACCAGAACACTCCCTATTGATAGCTTGGCATATAGCTACAGACAGGAGGCATGGGCTCTATTGAATCCAGGTTAATCAAATTTTTAAAAATCCAAGATATATACCTAACCAATTCAACTGTGAGAATTGAACACTTGATAACATTGTAATAAAGAAAGGTTTTTTCTCACTTGTAAAAAAATGAGGCTTATGAAAATTACATTCTAAAAATATCTGGTTGGGCTGGGGTGGGAGCTCCCTGGGGCGTGAGAAGCATTCCTAGAAGAGCTGCCTGGGCGGAGGTTGGAGGTGTGCACCAGCAGGCTCTTCCCGGGGCTATGGGACAAATGCTAGGGAAGGAGGGGCAGCAGTGGGAGAGCAGCACTTCCCAGCTGCCCAGCATGAGAGAGACATCTCCCCAGAGAAGGTATTACCTATACAACAGTCAGTTTGTACACAAAAGTTCACTTCACCCATAGTGCAGTGTAACTACATCACCCCCAAAACAATGTTTTTAATAAAAATGACTAAGAACGCCTTTATGAATTAATAAAAGAGCTTATTAATATTAATTTGAAAAATAAATGAATGAATAAATGAATAGCCCAGTCAGCGTGGCTCAGTGGTTGAGCATTGACCTATAAACCAGGAGGTCACAGTTCTATTCCCGGTTAAGGAACATGCCTGGGTTGCAGGCACAATTCCCCAGTGTGGGGCATGGAGGAGGCAGCCAATCAATGATTCTCTCTCATCATTGATGTTTCTATCTCTCTCTCTCCCTCCACCTCCTCACCCTGAAATCAATTAAAACTATACATTAAAAAAATAAAAATGAATACATAAGTAGACAGCTTCTGTGGAAGACATACTAGTACTCCATGTTTTGAACAAATACACTTAAAGTTGGCAAACAATCCATTTGTTGGGAAGGCTACCAGCTTACATGTTGTCACTTTAACCTTGAGGAATTTCATAGGCAACTCACAGAAAATTAGAAAGCAAAATGGTAGTTGTCTTTTCTTGGGGATTCAGGCCTATGATGAAACAGGATTCTTTTCAGAGGAGGATCCAGAGCTGGGGCCGGGGATGGTGCTGCAAGATCTGTAAACAGCAGCCAATCTGTCTGCATGTCGCCAACCGGCCTCGGGACTGCACCAGACTGCAGTGTGCACACGGGCCAATCATCTCTCTCCCAGCTGGACTCCTTACCAAGCATTTCTTATTATACAAATTGGGAAAAGACACCCATTCTTCCCCAACTGCCTATTTTCAGAGCTGAAAAGCTGCTGCCTCCTAGCCCAATGGCAAATAAACAAGAGACTTTAAGTTGAGTTCTGATGATTAGATCCACTGACTCCTATGCAGTCTGCAGTGCTGTCTTCAACACTATCCTCACCCAATTATCCGTAACTCAGGGTTAAAAACTTCATTTCCCTCTGATGTGATGGATGAGTGCTTGAGCATGAAGCGAGCACATGCAAAATAAACACGGGGAGGAGCTCCAGCACAGCCTCATCCTCACACCAAATGCTGCCAGTCCGGCTTCACTCTCTGAGCTCCTGGTGAAATCATGTCTCACACGGATGGTGTTACCCTAATCCATTATTTTCAGAAGGTGTCAAGCTGGAGGCCTTGAGCTGGAAGGTGCCGCACAGAAATGAAATCCACTTGCACCTGGACGCCTGCACCCCTGGGAGCTCTCAGCAGGCGGAGGAAGGTCTGTGCCACCCAGAACAGCTTTCCCTGCAGGAGGTGGGCCATGAAGTGCTTTCTGAGCTCCATTAGTTACTCCTGCGGAGGCTGAAAAAGGCCTCATAAATGCACAAAAATTAAATCACCTACGAGGTAAGGAATGAGATAGTCCTTTGCTGCCAAATATTGTTCTGTTCAAATGCTCTAGAACCACACATGCGACGCAGAATCAGAGTCCACACCTGCAAGGAATGCAGCACTAAGAAAGCCTTTATGAATCGATGAAAGAGCTAAATCACTATTTGAAAAATAAATACATAAATAGCCCGGCCAGCATGGAGTTCTGTGCCCCCCAAACCCAATGACAGCTCATTATCTGGTAAAGATCCTCTGATCTGGCTTCAAGTTAACTTTACCTCACCCCCAGCACCACTCCAGGCGGAACCCTCACCTCCATTCCAGGGATCCCCAGGCCTCGGGTGGACTCAATTAGAGCACCAGATGCCTGGGGTCTCTGACTTAGTGAGGGCCACACAGGACCCAAGCAGAGCACGAGGTGCCATCTGGGGCGGATGGGTCTCCTGGGAAAGGGAGATGCACTCCATTGGCTCCCCTCTCCTCTCCCTGAACTTGGGAGGAGGCCCTCTGCCCTCTCAGGCAACCTGGGCAGAAAAGCAACCGGGAGGAAAGGAAAACTGAAAGCTGGCGAGACATTGTATTAGCCAGTAAGCCCCCTTTTTTCGTAGGTTTAGGTTTCCTTTCTTTTGCAATCAAAATAGTCCTAAGTGATAGCCAACTAAAATGGAGAAGATTGGATTTACAGTTCAATTTTGGAAGAGGCTTATCTCATTCTACACAGGAGAAGGGACACTGAGATGCAGGGAGGCAGCTTTTCTTACCTGCCAAGCTCCTCTGCTAGTTAGCAGCATAGCCAGGACTAGAGTCCAGATCTCTTGCTTTCTCACCTGATGTTTTCACAATACCATCAACATGTTGGACTTGTTTAAAACATGTTTTTTTGTCAATCTTCATTTCAGGATATTTTTTTCCATTAATTTTTAATGAGTGGAAGGGAGGGAGGGAGTGGGGAGAAAGAGAGAGAGGGAGAGACAGAGAAAAACACTGAGGTGAGAGATACTTCCATTGGTTGCCCTCCACACAGGCCTCAACCAGCCAGAGAGGGATCTGCAACCCAGGTACCTGCCCTTGACCAGGAATGGACCCCATGACCACTGAGCCACACTGACCACAATATTTAAAACAGCTATTGAAAACTTTGCTCCAATTAAGTTTCCTTGTTGTATATTATATACTTTTTAAATATTTATAAATTAACATTTTAAGTCATCCTTTTCATTGTTACCTAGCATATGAACTTGAGAATACGATGATAAACAAAGTTTCTCAAAAATGTGCTGTGGAGAACCAAGATGGCGGCGATATAGGCAGACATGTCCCAGGTCGTGTCCCGGAGCAAATGGAGCAAGCAGCTGAAGCTAGTAACACTCACACCGAATTGGCGAAATTGCTCAGCTGGTGAGAGGGTTTGCAGCCAGGAAGAGCAGAACTCCCCTGGAAAGGTAAAAAAAACCCAGGGATTTGGGCAGGAAAGTTTGCCAGACCTCTGAGCCCAGAGAGTCGGAGGGAGACCGCGTGGCAGACAGCCGCGTCCCTTGGGACAGGCACAGCCCCTGACGGGGGAAAGGAGAACCGCGGGATTCCTGGCGCCGCCAGGGAAATTGAGAGCTGGGTTCTGTGATCACGGAGGACTGAGCCTAAAGGGGGCAGCCTGAAGAGCTGACCTGACCATGCAGTCCTGGTAAGAGAAGAAGCTTACAGAAACCAAGCCTTCCCCGTTTCCGCGGCCGGCATTTGTTTGTTTGTTTTCACTGAATCCTGTTCATGGGACATTTCGGATACAGACACTCACCTGTGCTGAAGAGAGGGAGAGTGTGCTGAGGAGTGGAATCTGGGGAGAGGCTGGGGAAAGAGGGGGAGCCGGGAGAGGTGGTAGTGAATTGAGTGCTGAGACACCCCTGAGCCCAGGACTGGGGCAGCCACCCTCTCCGGAGAGTGACACTCCTCCCCCCAGCCCCCAGGCAAGGAGCACAGCCACACCCAGATTCCACCCTGTACGAGATCAAGGATTAAGATAACCTGATCAGTCCCTGGGAGTTAACAGGGTCTGGCCTATAGGGGGATTTTCAATCCCAGCAACAACATAGCGCCGGTAACTAACTATTACGCAGTCAGCTCTGGGCAGTGAACTTCCACTGGACAGAGAGGCCCTGTAGCCTCAGAGGCCAACCCCAGAACACTGCCACCCAGAGGCTGACCCACAAACTGACTCTTTGCTAAACACAAAATAAGGCAGTCTGGGAAATAAATGCGGCATGCTTTAAAATAAGGACTGTGGTTTACAACACAGAGGAACAGTATATCGCAGGGAAACTCAACACTCTCCTGAATACCTGGAAGGTCTAAGGCGAGCCACACTGAAGAATAGAAGAAACGAAGGACCTTCACTACTGCAATTTTTTTTCTTTTTTCACTTTTTAACTAAGAAACCAATTTTTTTATTCTTTTTTTTCTGTTCTTTTTTTTTTCTTTTCTTCTTTTTCCATCACCTGATTTTACCCTTTTAATTACTACCTTCTTATTTTTAACCAGTATTATTACTGCTACCATTTTACCATTTTTTAAAGTGCCATTTTATTTTTTCTTTATTTTATTTTGGGATTAGTGTTCACCATTCTATTTTCATCGTTATATTATTGGTTGTTTATAGTTTGCATTCATATCCAGGGAGCTGTTGCTGGAATTTGTTGGGATTAATGGCTGTTCTATAGGAGTATTCTCCTCATATAAAAAGTCTCTTCCCCTCTTCCACTTCATTCTCTCATTTCGCTCTTTTTTTTTTTTCTTTTCTTTTCTCGCTTTTATTTTCCCCCTTCCTTTTTCCCAATTTCATTTTTGCACTCCCTTTTTTTGGTCCCTACTTTTCTGTTCCTTTTTCTCTTTTATCTTTTTTTCTTCCTTCTTCCTTATCCCCTAATTCTCTTAATTCAGGTGGTCACCTTTAATTGGGGTTATTAATATCGTGAATATATTTGTGTATAGTGCCTGGTACGTGGTGCCTTGTTGTGTTGTATTTTGTGCCTTTAAATCAACGCAGCAGATCCAAGCAACAGCAACCTCCTGAGCACCACATCCTCTGCTGAGGAACAGCAGCTGTACGTGAAACCTCGCCCCACCAGCCAGAAGAGCCACCACAGCTGTGAACAGCACCCACCAGAGGAGCTGCTGACAACTGAAGAGCAGCTGCTACCGCAACCGCCCGAAGAGCAACCACAGACCAAGGAGTCACTGCCACCAAGGGAGCAACCACTGAACAACTCAACGTCTAGATATGTCAGTGAGATCAAACACGGGTAGACAAAGAAACCCCCAAAGGAAAGAGAAGGAGGACTCTCCAGAAAAGCAGCTAAGTAATACAGAGGCATGCAACATGACAGATAAAGAATTCAGAATAAGGATCCTAGAGTGCATAAACCGGATGGAGGAAAAAATCGACAACCTCTGCAAGAAGCAAGAAGAAACAGATGAAAAAATCGATAACATATGGAAGAAGCTAGAAGAAACAGATGAAAAAATCGATAACATATGGAAGAAGCTAGAAGAAACAGATGAAAAAATCAACAACCTAAGTAAGACCCAAGAAGAAATGAAGAGTGATATAGCTGCAATGAAAAACTCCATTGAAAGTATCAACAGTAGACTAGGAGAAGCGGAGGACCGAATTAGTGAATTAGAAGACAAGGAAGCAAAACACACCCAAAATGTACTGCAATTGGAGAAAAAAATTAAAAGACAGGAGGAGAGCCTAAGGGAGCTTTGGGACAACATGAAACGAAACAACATACGAATAATAGGAGTACCAGAACAACAGAAGGATGAACAAGGATTAGAAAACCTACTCGAAGAAATAATATCAGAAAACTTTCCTGAGGTGGGGAAGAAAAAAGTCACAAAAGCCCAGAGAGTCCCAAACAAGGTGAACCCGAAAAGACCCACACCAAGACACATCATAATCACCATGGCAAATGTTCAGGACAAAGAGAGAATCTTACAGGCTGCAAGAGAGAGACGGAAAGTTACATACAAGGGATCTCCCATTAGATTGTCAAATGACTTCTCAACAGAAACACATCAGGCCAGAAAAGAATGGACTGAAATTTACAAAGTGATGCAAAGCAAAGGACTGAATCCAAGAATACTCTATCCAGCAAGGCTATCATTCAAACTTGAAGGGGAAATAAGAAGCTTCACAGACAAAAAAAGGCTAAGGGAGTTTGTCACCACCAAGCCAGCAATGCAAGGAATGCTAAAGGGACTGGTATAAAAATAAGAAATAAAAAGCTCAGAAAGAAAACAGCCACACAAAAAAAGAAATGGCTACAAACAAGTACCTTTCAATAATAACTTTAAACGTAAACGGACTAAATGCTCCAACCAAAAGACATTGAGTGGCTGAATGGATAAAAAAACATGACCCATACATCTGCTGTCTACAAGAAACCCACCTCATTAGAAGGGACTCACACAGACTGAAAGTGAAAGGATGGAAAAATATCTTTCAGGCAAATGGAAAGGAAAAGAAAGCTGGGGTAGCAATACTTATATCGGACAAAATAGACCTCAAAGTGAAGGCCTTAACAAGAGATAAGGAAGGCCACTTCATAATACTAAAGGGATCAATACAACAAGAAGATATAACCCTGGTAAACATATATGCACCTAATGTAGGAGCACCCAAATTCATAAAAAAACTCCTGGAAAATATCAAAGGAGAGATCAACAACAATACAATCATAGTAGGGGACTTTAATACACCATTGACAGCACTGGATAAGTCCTATAGACAAACAACCAGCAAAGATACAGCAATCCTAAATGACTCACTAGATCAGATGGACTTAATAGACATCTTCAGAACACTTCACCCCAAAGCCAGAGAATATACGTTCTTCTCAGGTGCTCATGGGACATCTTCAAAAATAGACCACATATTGGGTCACAAGCAAAGTATCCCCAAATTCAAGAAGATTGAAATCATAAAAAGTGTCTTCGCAGACCATGATGGCATAATATTAGAAATAAACTACAATAAAAACAACCCAAAATACTCAAACACCTGGAAGCTGAATAGCATGCTATTAAATATTGATTGGGTTACCAATGAGATCAAAGAAGAAATTAAAAACATCCTGGAAACTAATGACAATGAAAACACAACAATCCAAAACCTATGGGACACATTGAAAGCAGTCCTGAGAGGGAAGTTTATAGCTCTACAGGCCTATCTCAAAAAACAAGAAAAAATGGTAGTAAATCATCTAACTCTACAACTCAAAGAATTAGAAAGAGAGCAACAAGAAAACCCCAGAGTGAGCAGAAGGAAGGAGATAATAAAGATTAGAGCAGAAATAAATGACATAGAGACCAAAAAAAACAATACAGAAAATCAATGAAACCAAGAGCTGGTTCTTTGAAAGGATAAACAAGATTGACAAACCTCTAGCCAGACTCACCAAGAAGCAGAGAGAGAGGACCCAAATAAATAAAATCAGAAACGATAGAGGCGAAATAACAACAGACCCCACAGAAATACAAATGATTGTTAAAAAATACTATGGACAGCTCTACTCCAACAAACTAGACAACATGGAGGAAATGGACAAATTCCTAGAAAAATACAACATTCCAAAACTCAATCAGGAAGAATCTAAAAATCTCAACAGGCCAATAACTATGGAAGAAATTGAAGCAGTCATCAAAAAGCTTCCATCAAACAAAAGCCCAGGACCAGACGGCTTCACAGGGGAGTTTTACCAAACATTCAAGGAAGAACTAAAACCTATCCTCCTCAGACTACTACAAAAAATTCAAGAGGAAGGAACACTTCCAAGCTCATTCTATGAAGCCAGCATCACCCTAATACCAAAACCAGGTAAAGAAAACACAATGAAAGAGAATTACAGGCCAATATCCCTCATGAACATAGATGCCAAAATCCTCAACAAAATCTTAGCAAATCGGATCCAGCAGTACATCAGAAAGATCATACACCATGACCAAGTAGGATTTATCCCAGGGATGCAAGGATGGTACAATATCCGCAAATCAATAAACGTGATACATCACATAAGCAAATTGAAAGAAAAAAAACCACATGGTCATATCAATTGATGCAGAAAAAGCATTTGACAAAATTCAACACCCATTTTTGATAAAAACTCTCAGCAAGGTGGGAGTAGAAGGAACATACCTCAACATAATAAAAGCCACATATGACAGGCCCACAGCCAACATCATACTCAACGGACAAAAACTAACACCATTTCCCCTAAGAACAGGAACAAGACAGGGATGCCCCCTCTCACCACTCCTGTTCAACATAGTACTGGAAGTGTTAGCCATTGCAATTCGGCAAGAAGAAGAAATAAAAGGCATCCAAATTGGAAAAGAGGAAGTAAAACTGTCCTTATTTGCAGACGACATGATATTATACATACAAAACCCTAGAGATTCCATCAAAAAGCTACTAGACTTAATACATGAATTTGGCAATGTAGCAGGATACAAAATTAACCCCAAGAAATCTGAGGCATTTCTATACACCAATAGTGAACTTTCAGAAAGAGAGATTATAAAAACAATCCCGTTTACCATTGCACCAAAAAAATTAAGCTACCTAGGAATAAACTTAACTAAAGAGGTAAAAGATCTCTACTCAGAAAACTACAGGACGTTGAAAAAAGACATAGAGGAAGACATAAACAGATGGAAGAACATACCGTGTTCATGGATTGGTAGAATCAACATCATTAAAATGTCCATACTACCCAAAGCAATCTATAAATTCAACGCACTTCCCATTAAAACACCAACGGCATACTTCAGAGATCTAGAACGAACTTTCCAAAAATTCATCTGGAATAAAAGAAGACCCCTAATAGCTGCAGCAATCCTGAAAAAGAACAAAGTAGGTGGGATCTCAATACCAGATATCAAGTTGTATTACAAAGCCACTGTTCTCAAAACTGCCTGGTACTGGCACAAGAATAGGCATATAGATCAATGGAATAGAATAGAGAGCCCAGAAATCGGCCCGAACCAATATGCTCAATTAATATTTGACAAAGGAGGCAAGAACATACAATGGAGCCAAGATAGTCTCTTCAATAAATGGTGTTGGGAAAATTGGACAGATATATGCAAGAAAATGAAACTAGACCACCAACTTACACCATACACAAAAATAAACTCAAAATGGATAAAGGACTTAAATGTACGACAGGATACCATAAAAATTCTAGAAGAATCCAAAGGCAAGAAAATCTCAGACATATGCCGAAGCAATTTCTTCACTGATACAGCTCCTAGGGCACTTGAAACTAAAGAAAAAATGAACAAATGGGACTACATCAAAATAAAAAGCTTCTGCACAGCAAAAGAAACCATCAACAAAACAACGAGAAAACCCACTGTGTGGGAAAACATATTTGCCAATGACATATCTGATAAGGGCCTAATCTCCAAAATTTATAGGGAACTCATACAACTTAACAAAAGGAAGATAAACAATCCAATCAAAAAATGGGCAAAGGACCTAAATAGACACCTTTCAAAAGAGGACATTCAGAAAGCCAAGAGACATATGAAAACATGCTCAAAGTCACTAATCATCCGAGAGATGCAAATCAAAACAGCAATGAGGTACCATCTCACACCTGTCAGACTGGCTATCATCAACAAATCAACAAACGACAAGTGCTGGAGAGGATGTGGAGAAAAAGGAACACTTGTGCACTGCTGGTGGGAATGCAGACTGGTGCAGCCACTATGGAAGACAGTATGGAGTTTCCTTAAAAACTGAAAATGGAACTCCCATTTGACCCTGTGATCCCACTTCTAGGAATATATCCCAAGAAACCAGAAACACCAATCAGAAAGGATATATGCACCCCTATGTTCATAGCAGCACAATTCACCATAGCTAAGATCTGGAAACAGCCTAAGTGCCCATCAGTAGATGAATGGATTAGAAAACTGTGGTACATCTACACGATGGAATACTATGCTGCTGTAAAAAGGAAGGAACTCTTACCATTTGCAACGTCATGGATGGAACTGGAGAGCATTATGCTAAGTGAAATAAGCCAGTCAATAAAGGAAAAATACCACATGATCTCACTCATTCATGGACAATAGAGACCATTATAAACTTTTGAACAATAATAGATACAGAGGCAGAGCTGCCTCAAACAGATTGTCAAACTGCAGCGGGAAGGCCGGGGAGGGTTGGGGGGCAGGAGGTAGGGGGGTAAGAGATCAACTAAAGGACTTGTATGCATGCATATAAGCATAACCAATGGACATAAGACACTGGGTGATAGGGGAGGCTAGGGGACGGTCTAGGGCGGGGGGATAAAATAGATACATATGTAATACCCTTTGTAATACTTTAAGCAATAAAAAAAAAATGTGCTGTGGTCTGCTGTAGTAGCAATAGAAAGAGCTCAACAAAATAGCTTAAAATGTTTTATTAAGTATATGTAATATTATAGGGTAATAGTTACAAAGTTATGGCTTTTTAAATAAAAAAAGTAGCTTGGCAAAGATTGCAGATATTCTAGGCTTCAACAGTGATAATTGATTTAATACATATTTAAAAAAAAAAAAACCTTTAAGGTAACACAGCTGTACAACAACTTTGGTCTTTAAATCACTTCGGAAAATGGCTACTGACAAATAGCACACCTTTAATTGCTATGGAAAAAGCCCCCAAGAGAGTATCTTGCACATAGCAACACTGGAGTTTTCTTTATTTAGATTGTTGATGGACATTCATCTGGTGTGGGATCTAATTCTCAGCGATGGCTTCTGTAAATAATGCTCCATTTAATAAAAACAAATGTCTTCCTTTCTCACCAACCCTAAAAACAACACATCTAAGATTCCACTGACGTTGCCTTACAGAGAAACTTATTAAAAATGCTCTCTTTTTTTTCTAAAAGATAAATTTATGGGAGAGCTGGACTTAAATGATAAGTAAGAGCTGTCAAATACCAAAGGCAAGAAACTGCCCATTCACTGCTCATCTCTTGAAAGGTACCTGGGTTATCCCTTTTAGCCATGGAAACTCACAAAGGACCCCAGTGGGAGATGGCAGTTAGTGACATTGAAAATAAAACACAAGTAAAACTTTCTGATCATACTCACCATCAAACAAAATATCATAAAAAGATAAAGGGTTGCCCAACAACCATTTCTCTAGTTTCCAAGGACAGGTAGGTAAGGGGCATGTATTCCCACACATAACATGACAGAGGTCCAGTTTTGAATACTCACTTTGGGACAAGAGAAATCTAGAGGTGGAATAGAGCTTACTTCTTATTGAGATGAAGGAGTAAACTCATCAGTTTTGAGCTTTATTAACTCAAACCACAATTTGGTCACTTACTAAAGTGCCTGCAGCATCCTGGAAAGATCAATACTTCTGATTATGGGCTAGCCTCATTATTTTATTCTGACATTCTCAGAAATTTTAAACAGAATGAACCTGGAGTTTCCAGGTGAAAAATAACCACCTATGAAGGTTTCCAGAGTATGTGAAATTTGTCCAAAAAGAAAACTCTTGCTCACCCTATTAAAAATAGTGGGAAATTTACATTCAACCAACTCTCAATCATCAAATATATACTGGGTATCTAATGTATGTAAGACACTGATAGGAAGAGAAAGGGGGAAAAAAATAAAAGCTCTTGTTATGGAGGAATTTTCAAAGCAAGTGAGGGAAAGCATGACAAACCAATAGAGCTAAGCAGACACAAATGGAATAGCAGAAAAGGTAAGTTAAGAGGAAAGGGGGGGCCAGGCAGATGTGGATAGACTGCAAAGGGAGCGAGAGGGGGATGGGAATGGCTGAGGGGAGTCAATGGGGGGGAAGACATATGTAAAACTTTAGACAAAAAAAGGTGGGGGGAGCGAGTGGGAAAGGAAGAGTTGAAAGATACTGTTTGGGGGCAGAGGGAAAATTGGATTTGGCCAGAAAGGTTGAAATGGTTGCTGCAAAAATGACAAATGGCTTCACTCTGAGGGACATACAATAAAATTGAACAGAAGAATCAATGGCAAAACTTGAATCAGTGAGAAAAAAGCAGATTATGGGGGGAAACAGATATATGATGCCCAAAACATTGCTGGCAATTTTAATTAGGTGGGACAGAAAGTTGGGAGCCATGACAAGTCTGATGGGATGAGAACGGACTGGCCCAATGATGCCCAAGCGAGAGGGATGCCGCTGCTGTGCTCCCTTTTCCAGAGAAGCTGACAACGACTCAGCACGAGACTTGCTTTCATCTGGCATTCATCCTGCTACCTCTCTGCCTTGTCTCATGCAGTGACTGCCTCCAAAGATGGGCAGCGTTAAAAACCACAAAGGATGGATAAGTCCCAGTTGAACCCTAAATAAAGGAGAACTTACTGCATATTAAAAGGTACAATGTTAGTGTATAAGAAGTTTACTATAAAGATTTTCATAGCTGTTTTTTTCTTAATAGAGAATAAGAATTTCAATCTTTTCCAAGTCCATCTGCTTTTTCCCTCCTTTTAATGAAATTGTTTTCTAAAGTAACAAACAATATTCCTAAAATGTAAATATTTTCAGAAAAAAAAGAGCAGCAGGAGCCATGCAAGTTGTATAAAGGAATACAGCTCCCTCTACATAATATAATATTTTGGACAGCAACACAAATAGGGAAAAATTAGTTTTCTTTTCTTTTTCTTTTTTTTTTCAAGAAGTGCAGTCTTCATAGTGTATCTGGTTATCTGAGAGTCATTACAGGTCATACCACTTGGTCCCAACATGAAATATGACAATCAATTTTGACATTAAAGAGGCACATGGAAACATTCAGTGGACTGAGAAATAACTATTTATAATACAACCACAAATATGTATGTCTTATTATTACACAAGCAGGAAGAATCACTAGTATTTTTAGAGGGTATTGGTGAGCAGTCAAAAGATTTGGCAACTGACCTAAAAGTTTTAAAAGTTTTAAGTGATCAAATATTCTCATCAAATATAATTCCACCCAAAAAGGATATTTGTTTTTAAATGCTTTTGCTAAAAGCATGAATTAGCATTTGCTCCCCTGTAGGTACCCACTGTTGTTTGCACAGAAGAAGCATGTGCCTGTCTTATACACGTGCACATACAAATACACACCCACAAAGGAGGAAAACGAGTGCTAATAACCTAAACATTCTCCAGGTGACCACACTGTCAGAATGTTAATTTTCTTCTAACGGAGTAGAAAACGGAGGGTTTTGCTTTACTTTTCAATTGTGGAGTCAGGGGGATATGAGGCAGTACACAGGAGGAAGATGATGAGTGTATATCATGCAACACAGATACAGTGGCTATAGAACCACCCTTTCAAGAGCTGGTCTATTGGCCTGACAGTGACACACACTTTGTAGCCATGCAGGGGACACAGTTAAAACCTCAGTCTTGGTTTTTCATGCCCCAGATCAGAAGAGAAGTGAAAAAAACACCATAGACTGTGCCTTCAAATCCAAGGAAGGGAATACATATGTTACAACCATCACTATTTTTGCTGAAACGTGTGAACACAGTTCTCTGAGAACAAGTCTGGCTCCTTTCTGCAATGACGCTACCATGTCACTGGACCATGTTCAAAGAGGAGAAAAGGTGCTACATCTTGCACAGCAGAAGCAAACAACAGGAGGACAAGACAGGGGTGAAAGGTTGTGTGAATAAAAGAAAAAGACGTTCATCAATAAAATTACCCTAAATCTGCCCTAGCCTGTTTGGCTCAGTGGATAGAATGTCAGCCTTTTGACTGAAAGGTCCCGAGCCCTTTGTGGGTCCCACTGGTGCTCTGATTACCCAGATCCAATTTAGAGGACATCTTTGGTGACTGTGATGCATTTCATTTGCATGTAGTTTACATTACCATGCACATTGTTTATTTTCTTTTCCAAGGTTGGCCATTAGCCTACTGCGACATATTTCCACCAACTCAGTTCCTGAGCACAGCACATACACACACTATCTCCCAGCTCTGCAGGCCCAAGTCTTGGGATCAGTCTCACTGGATGAAAGCCAGGTGTCTCCTTCTGGGGGCTCCAGGGGAGAAGCGTGCCCTTAGCCTCTCCAGCTTCTAGGCTGCATCCCTTGGCTTCCTCCATCTTCAAAGGAGCAGGGTAGATCGTCAGATCTGTCTCTCATGAGGCTTCTTTGTGAAGGGAAAAGGCCATGTGGTTCCGCTCTCACCGTGTTGTTCTTACTTAAAGGTGCCCGTGGTTAAAACGGAGTGACATGTTGACATCTAAGTACAGTGGCTGTTCCCCCTGCTTACATCATGTCCAACCCTTGACAGACTCTTAGACTTTTAAAGAGTATTTTTGGTGATATTTGGAGGCAATTACTTGAGATTGTTAAATCAGCTAGATATGAATCAGTATTTTTTTTTCCACTTAATAGGATCCGCAAAGTTAGGAAATGTGAATTTTGGAAATGTGAATACTGGATTGTGTCTGGTGGTTGTTTGTACCTGGTGAGCATTGCCTGGCTGGTGTGGCTCAGTGGCTGAGTGTCAACCTATGAACCAGGAGGTCACAGGTTCAATTCCCAGTCAGGGAACATGCCCAGGTTGCTGGCTTGATCCCCAGTGTGGAGGGTGCAGGAGGCAGCCCATCAATGATTCTCTGTCATCATTGATGTTTCTATCTCTGTCCCTCTCCCTTCCTCTCTGAAATCAATAAAAATATATATTCAAAAAAAAAAAAAAAGAAAGGTCCCAAGTTCCATTCTAGTCAAGGGCATATGCCCACATTGAGGGCTTGATCCCCAGTAGGGGGCAAGCAGGAGGCAGTTGATCAATGATTCTCTCATCATTGTTTCTATCTCTCTCTTCCTCTCCTTTCCTCTCTGAAATTAATAAAAATATATTTCTAAAAATTACCCTAAATCTGTTGAAGGAAGCATGTGTGAATGGCAACCCCCAAGAGTGAACACCATGGTCTCCAAGAGTATCACATCGCACAAAAGCTACACACAAATGTTTCCAACTAAATTCCTGTCTGTACGTAATTTGCTATGTCCTTGACCTAGAAGTGGCAGACCCATTATCCGGCTAACACCATAACTGCCAAAGTGGCTGTGAACCTCAGTTTCCTGAGGTTCAATGGAAGCCACCATTTTTCAGTGACATCTCTGGGTAACCACCAGGTTAGTGTCAGGTAATTTTCATCTTGAACCAATTTACACTGGTGACCTAGAGTCAACAGATCCTAGGATCTGAAAGTTGTCATTTATGGAAGTTGACCACTCTACTTTTGCCCCTAATTGAAGAAAAATAACAATAAAAAACTGGATCTCAATTGGGCACACAACACAGATCATAATACTTTTATTAACTAAATTACAAATAATTGAATAAAAACTTAAACTGTAATAACCATTTAAAATTCAATGATTTACTTTCTCTTATAGATGAGAGTCACTTTCCTTGTTTTCTTCTCTTGAACAGTGAGTGAGTCAAGGTCAGGGTCCTTAAACTTAAGTGCATTCCTTTCACATCGTACTACTCTGCAAGTCAGAGTCCATCACTTCTGTTCTTTTCGTCCTGAAAATTTAAGAAATGAACATTTAGTTACTATGTGTCTATTTTCTATGCATTGATAAGTTTATGTAGCTTAAAAATTTGGAATTGTTTCAGATATATAATATCTAAAAATAAAGCATTTAATCTTAGGTTTGCAAAGTCACAGATATAACGCAGGGAGATCATTAGCCATTTTCGTGGCAGGAAGGGAAAGGGCAATGACAAATGAGAGTAAGGATCAACCAGGTCTGATCACTTTCATTTGCTGGGTTAGCTGAGGACAAACGAAGGGATGCTGATTTTGTAAAGCAAAAGCTACTGCTCATAGAGTATAGAATACTATTCCTCACATTCAATTTAGATCACTTTAGACCTTCATGTAATGTAAGTGAAACAAACATGTGATTCGGTATAAATCAAATAGGAAACGTCCCTAGGAGGGTACTTTGAACCTCCCACATGGATGAGGCAGACACACTGTGAGCATCATGCTGTTAGCTGTCAGCTCAATGATCCCACCAGACAGACATTTAAAATTAACCAATAAATTCTGAACAGCTAAATATTAGCAAAATTAAGGACATTTCAAGGGTCATTATAGATTTTATGTGCTATTAACAAATAAAAACTGCTATATCTCCCCATACAGTGGTTCAAAAAAGTCACTTCTTAAGGGAAATCAACAAAGGTAGTGGTACTCAAGGTTCTTATAACTGGTTTTCTGACCCAGAGGGAAAAGGGGTTTCATTACTCTATTCAACTAAAGAAGAATGACTCTACAATAGAAAAGGAAAGAACAAAAAATTAAAAAAATAGGACACCAGAATGAAAATATGAGCAAACGATGCCACAATTCTAGGCACTAGTTCTTTGTTTAATACCATTTCGTTTATTCCTACTAACTACATTTTTTTATGGAGGGCCGTAATTACTATAATAAAATATGCATTTTTGTAATAAAGGCTGTGACACACAGCAACAAAAGTGTGATCATTCTGTGCCTGCTTTTTGAACACAGCCTAAACATTCTTTTAAACTTAATCCACCAACAGACATTCGGTGTGATTTTACTCTTATGCAAACATTAATTGTACTGTGGAATACAGCCTCTTGAGTTAATGCTGCACTTTTGCTAGAAAGGTGAGCAGGTAGGTCACAGACTTTAAAACAGTAAAATGGAAAGTGAACTATTTGCATGATCAAGTCATGACAGTAAAATACCAAATGAATGAAGTTTTTGACAAGGTAAAAACACATTAAAATGTAAACAGAGCTACATGAATACTTATAACGTTTGATATCTCTGACCTCTTTAACAAATGTGTGTGTTTGAAATATTTAATAAATAATTTTTTTAAATTGTTAGCCCAGAGTCCCCCCTCGCTCCCCCTCACCCCCCCCCCCCCCCGCCTCAAAATAAAGCAAAATCTGGAGTGGCCAAACATTTTTCTTATTTATTTATTTATTTATTTATTTATTTATTTATTTATTTATTTATAAGAGAGGGCAGAAAAGAGTTGGTGTTTTGTTTTTAAATAATTTGTTGTTGTTGTTGATGATCCCCAGAGAGAGAGGCAGGGAGTACAGAGAGAGAGAAACTTCGATGAATGAAAAACATCCTCAATTGTCTGCCTCCTACATGCTCCTCACTAGAGATCAGGCCCACAACAGGTCTGTGTCCTGACCAGGAATTGAACCAGTGACCTCTTGGTTCCTGGTTCGAAGCTCAACCACTGAGCCACACCAGCCAGATTCTCTCTCCCTCTTTCTAAGTCCTTTCCCTGAAGGTTAGAATCAAGTTCCTTTGTGGAAAAGCAGAGATATTATGCCCCCATGGCTTAAGTGCAAAAAAATCACCAACAAAAGGAACTCTGTCAAGATTATAAAGATTTGTGCCAGATTATCTATGTGTCATATAAAAACCATTTCACAGTAACTGTCACTGCATTTGAAAGTTGTTTGTAAAAAGCAGTAGCTTCTCTTTGCTGTGAACAGTACGACCAGAGATCTGATGAGTGACACCCTACAGCTTTTATATGACTACTGGTGCAATTTTAACAGAGTAGATTTAAATTTTATAAATGAACACATATAAACCTTTATGCTTTGACAGTGTCCCTTTTATTTAAAATGCCGTATTTCATAGAAGCAATTTTATTTCCTTTCAATGTCCGTATTTTAACGAATCTATAATTGTATGTGGTTTTTATACTTACCATCATTCATCATTCCTTTCAATTCTTTAAATACCAAGAATTAGTAACAAGCCAAGCAAACTATTAGTAAGGTTCCACAATTAAAAATCATTTCTAAATAAACAACTAGGTAGTAATATCATGCCAATTATTCCACAGCTGTCAATACAAATTAATTTTAAGACATTTGATTACAATGCCTTTCTGTGGATCATACCCACAGCCCCCCACAAAGGAAAGAGTCAGTTGAGAATATAGATCTAGATTTAGGGAGAAAGAAAGTGAAATGTTTTGGTCTCACTCTATGGTGAGAAACTATATCTTCCTAAAATTTATAAATCATAAATTGTAATTAATTGAGGTTCTTCTATACTGGGGGCGCTATAGACTTCATCTTGGCCAATATAAGAAAGCAGTAGTCCCCTAGCCCAATATCACTTGCTAATGCATGCAATTACTTGGGAGATAAAGAGCAGTGTATTTTTCTCAGAGGTGAGAACATTAAAACAAAAAACTTTTATTTCTTGATTAATATTAAAAATAAAAAGAGAGGTGAAGGTAGAAAAAAAAGACACAAAACACTAGATTTTCCCCAAGGCATAGACAAAACATTCTAACTGCTTTGGGGACCAGTTCAAATTATGATCTGGTAATGGATCAAGAAATATATACAAGTCTTGCTCCTGTGCCTACCACAGCCTCACAGCCCACAGTTCCTTTCAAGGTGCATGAATTCGTGCACCGAGCCCCTAGTATTTATATAAAAGTAGACTCTATTTCATGCCCTTCATACTAAAATTTATATATGCTAACATATAAGCTATATAGTAAATGGTGAATCCTGTAGTCTAAAACCAAAGCAATAAAGGTTAAAAAGGAAAGCTTTCCAAGTCTCACTAATAGTTTAAGAAGTGTCTTATTCTCAACATTCTTTTTCTGTGCAGAATTTGCTACCCCATCTAGTCCCTATCAGTTAAAGAAAACCTAACATCTTGAATAAAATATTAAAGTCCAAAATGAATAGCAACATAATAAATAATACAGCTAACAAGAAATGAGAGGAAAACAATCATTTGTAAGTCATGCAAAGAAAATGTGTTAGGATTTAATGGCTGGATAAGCTCTGACAGAGGCACAAGAAAAGCTGCTGTGTGTTTGTGACAGTGTAGCTATGGCACCAGTCTTAGAATAAACACCCATGGTAGAGCACTCCTACTCCCCCTTGCCTTTCAGGCATGTCTGTTGAGGCTCATCAGAATTAGCAGCATATGCAATCCCCACTTCCTGCCACACAGGAGTCTCACCTGTGGCATTCCAGGTACAGCTGCCATTAAATCCTTTATGGGAAGATGAGTACAATATAGTCCTTTCCAATGTTATTTGCAAAAAAGTAGCTTTTGTGTCTGTCACCATGACGAATCTCTCTTTATAATGGTGTTCTTTTACGCCCCATAATTTATTTCTCTCAGTTTAGCTCCTAAATTTACTCCTTTTCTTGGAATTTTCTCAAATAGCTTAATAAGATATCCAAGAGATAGTGAAAACAACAGTACAGTTTGGAGGAAGAAAAATGCTTATAAAATGAGGGAAATGAATCATAATTCAGAACAGATACTTTATCCAATATTTACATTTATTTTATAGATTATTATTTTAAATAACATCATTTTAATATAAATTTATTCCTAATTTTAAGCCTGAAATACTGTTCTGTACATGCACATCAAATAAATACAACAGGTGAGGCAATATATTAGAATCAGCTTTCCTTCAGCAGAGACAATGACCACTATTCTTACACATAAACTTTCCAATACTGGATATGAGAAGTCTGCAATATCACAAGGAACCATTTATTCTATCTCATTGCTACTTAATGACCATAGGTTCTAAAAATAGAATTATATTCAATTATGCAAAGGTTATAAAATGACTTCTAAGTTCTTTTAATTTAATTTTACACTAAACAGACAGCAAAAGGTTTTAATATCTCAGTTACAATTCCTCAGTTGAAAACATCAAGTTATCAGACTCAATTCATTTAAGAATTTTTAACTTACTGTTTGAGGATGTATAGTATTCTGCTTAGAACCTGCTAAAATTAAAAAATAATAAAATGAATTTAATAAATGAAAGAAATTAAGCCTATACAGTGTTAAATTTTAAAATAAAGTATTCAGAGATGGTTTCCAAAATGGTGGTGGTGTAAGTGGAAGCTACACTGACACTCTCCAAGGACCAAACTAGAATTTCAACTAAAATACAGAAAAAACATCTTGAATAATCAATTGAAGTCTAGCTGGAGAGAACACTGATAACTAAGAATGGGAAGTGGAGACCACTTAGAGACTGGTAGGAAGTGCATATGTGTGAAAGGATGGGCTGGGCTCCCAACAGCTGAAGTTCTGGAGGCATATCTCAGATGTGGGGGGTTCCCATTGAGTATCCTGGAATCTAAACCCCAAGCTGGGACCTTCAGCCCAGAGCACCAGAACTGAGAAAAGTGCCCACATAACATCTGGCTGTGAGAAGCAGCAAGGTTTCTGTCTGCCAGTGAGAGATGGCTGGAAATGCAGGAACCCCCTTGAAGGGCTAATGCACAAATTTTCATGTGCAGCCACTCACCTTGGGATCTGGCAGAGGGAGGGCAGAATGGACTAGAGCTGTATGAAGAGAATTCAGGATTGTGGGTTCTGGGGTTAGAGTTTGGAAGACAGCAACCAGTTTCCTGTGATGAGTCATTCCCTCACACTCCAGTGAACATCTTTCTGGAGCAGACCTTTACCATCCAGGGGAGCAATTGACTTGTTGGAAAACCTCTCATCCCATTTTGTGGTCAATAGCCTGAGGCAAATCAAGACTGATTATCAATCACACTACAGGCAGAGGCAGAATCAAGAATGAGATGGCACTAATAAATAATACAGTGGAAGGAATACACTGCATATTAGGGAAATCTGAGGATCAGATCAGTGAATTAGAAGACAAGATGGAAAAAAATCGCTCAATCAGAGAACCAAAAAGAAAAAAAAAAAGACAATTAAAGAACAGGACAGCTTAATAATATTCACATCAGAGGAGTACCAGAAAGTGAAGAAAGTGAGAAAAAGCTAGAGGATGTGTTTAAAGCAATAATGACAGAAAATTACTCAAATCTGGTAAAGAAAAAAGTCACAAAAGTTCAAGAAGCACAGATCATATTAAGCAAAAAAACCCCAAACAGGCCCATGCCCAGACACATCATAATTAAATGGTCAAAAATTAAAGACAAAGAGACAAACTAAAAGGCAGCAAGAGAAAAGCAATTTATTACCTATAAAGGAGCTCCCATTAAGCCAGCCGTGGGCAAACTACGGCCCGCGGGCCAGATCCGGCCCGTTTGAAATGAATAAAACTAAAAAAAAAAAAAGACCGTACCCTTTTATGTAATGATGTTTACTTTGAATTTATATTAGTTCACACAAACACTCCATCCATGCTTTTGTTCTGGCCCTCCGGTCCAGTTTAAGAACCCATTGTGGCCCTCAAGTCAAAAAGTTTGCCCACCCCTGCATTAGGCTGTCAGTTGATTTCATCAGAAACTCTATAGGACAAAAGTGAATGCCATCAAGTATCTAAGGTCATGAAAAGCAAGGATTTGAAATAAAGATTAATATATCCAGCAAGGCTATGATTAAAAATAGATGGTGAAATAAAGGGCTTTTCCAACAAAAAAAGGTGAAAGGAGTTTATCACCATAAAACCAGCACTGAAAGAAATGATAAAGGGAATGATCTAATGAGAAGAAGTAGAAAGAGAGACACATAGACATAAGGAATTACAATGGCAATAAATAGGTACCTATCAATAATAACCTTAAATAAAAATGAATCAAATGCTCCAATCAAAAGATATAGGGTAGCTGAATGGATACAAAAACATGATCCAATTATATGCCGTCTACAAGAGACCCACATCAGAACAAAAGACTCACACAGGATGAGAGTGCAGGCATGGAAAAAAATTTTCATGCAAATAGAAATGAGAAAAAGCTGGGATAGTAAGACTCATGTCTGACAAAATAGACATCAAAATCAAGGCCATAAAAAGACACAGTAAAGGTTGCTACCTAATGCTAAAGGGATAGATCCAGTAAGAGGCTATAACCCTGGTAAGCATATATCCACCCAATATAGGAGCACCTAAAAATATAAAAACAAACTTCTGGAGTACTTTAAGGAAGAGATTGACAGTAATAAAAGCAGAGTAGGGGACTTTAACACCCAGCTAACTTGACTAAATAGATCTTTCAGACAAAAAATTAACACGAGAACAGTGACTCTAAATGATACACTGATCACATGGATTTAATTGACATTTATAAAATATTTCTCCCAAGTGGCAGAATATACATTCTTCTTAAGTGCTCAGGGTTCATTCTCAAAGTTATACCATATATTAAGATACAAAACAAGTCTCTACAAGTTTAAGAAGATTGAAATCATATCAAGCATCTTCTCTGATCACAATGGAATGAAATTAAAAGTCAATTACAGTAAAAACATTTAAAAACATTATAACACATGGAGGCTAAATGGAATGTTATTAAAAATCTAGAGGCTCCATGCACAAAATTCATGCAAGTGTAGGCCTTTGAGGCCATGGTTGCCTTGGCCATCATGGTCCCGGCTGCCTTGCGGCCCCGCCCCCCACCCACTGGTTGTTCCAGAAGGTCATTCAGTCTAATTAGCATATCAGCTCTTTATTACATAGGATGAATGGGTTACCAATGAAATCAAGAAAGAAATAAAAAAAATTTCTAAGAACAAATGAAAATGAACTCAAAACAACCCCAAATCTCTGGGATACAGCAAAAGTAGTATTGAGAGGAAAGTTCATAGCACTACAGGCCTACCTCAAAAAACAAGAAAAATTTTTAATAAGTTATCTAACATTACAACTTAAGGAATTAGAGAACACCAGACAAATCCAGAATAAGAAAATGGAAAGAAATAATAAAGATTAGAACAGAAATAAATGACATAGAGGCTAAAAAAAACAATTCAAATGATCAGTGAAACCAAGAGCTGGTTCCTTAAAAAAATATACAAGATTGATGATCCATTAACCAGACTTATTAAAAAACAAAGAGAGTGGACCCAAATAAATAAAATCAGAAACAAAAGCACAGGAAGGAACAACTGACACCACAGAAATAAAAAGGATTGTAAGAAAATACTCAACTATATGTCAACAAGTTGTACAATGTGGATGAAATGGACAAATCCCTAGAAAAATAAATTTCCCGAAACTGAATCAGGAAGAATCAGAAAACCTGAATAGGCCAATACTAACTGAGAAAATAGAAGCAGTAATAAAAAAAACTTCCAACAAACAAAAGTCTTGGTCTGGATGGCTTCACAGTGTAGTTTTACCAAACATTCAAAGAACTTACACCTACCCTCCTCAAACTATTCCAAAAAATCCAGGAACACTTCCAACTTCTTTTTATGAAGCTAGCATTACCCTAATTCCAAAACCAGATAAAGACAGTACAAAAAAAGAGAATTACAGGCCAATATCCCTGATGAACATAGATGCTAAAATCCTCAACAAAATATTAGCGAATGGGATCCAGCAATATAGTTAAAAAATCATACACCATGACCAAGTGAGATTTATTCTGGAGATGCAAGGCTGGTATAATATTCACAAACCACTAATGTGATACATTACATTCAGACAAAAATCACATGACCATATGAAAATATGTAGAAAAAGCATTAGACAAAATCAAACACCCATTTTTTAATATATATTTTTAATTTATTTCAAAGTGGGAGAGGAAGTGTGAAACCTAGGCATGTGCAATGACTTGGAATTGAAACATGACCTCTTAGTTCATAGTTTGACACTCAAACACCAAACCATGCTTGGTGGGTGTAACACCCATTTTTTATAAAAACTTTCAGCAAAGTTGGAATAGAGGGATCTCCAGGACCCCTCGGGGGATGTTGGAGAGCTGGTTTTGGCCCGATCTCAAAGGCCAGGCCTAGGGACCACACAGGTGCATGAATTTGTGCACCTGGCCTCTATTTATTTAATAAGCATTAATTAAAGGGAGACAAAGAATACATAACAGAATTGAACTACATGATCAGTCAGCAAAAGCTAAAGTTCAAAAATAAAGATAAAATTTCTTTGAATGTACTGTGCAAGTCATATGGAAAATTATTTGATTATTTGAATTTATCCAATTCAAAAAGTATTAGAATTGAACAATTCAAGGCTTGTATGAATTTTTAGAAACACAAAGTTTGCCTAAAGCAATGCAGAAAAACTGATGTTTTATTTCATTAATTTGTAACTTGGATTATTTTGATAAATGTTTAAGAGCTTGCTTTACTTCATAAATTTAAAAAAGGTTGTTTAAGGGAGACTAATAAAAATCTGATTGTAGGGAACATATTTAGGCACTCAGTATTCAAAGCACCTATATCTATATATCTATTAAAAATAACTTAAACAGTCTGGCTGCTGTGGCTCAATGGTTGAGCTTCAACCTATGAACCAGAGGTCACAGTTTGATTCCTGGTCAGGGCACACGCCCAGGTTGCAGGCTCAACCCTCAGTGGGGGGCATCCCGGAGGAAGCCTAACAGTGATTCTCGTTCATCATTGATATCTCTATCTCTCTGTCTCCCTTCCTCTCTGAAATCTCTCTCTCTCTCTCTCTCTCTCTCTCTCTCTCTCTCTCTCTCTCTATATATATATATATATATATATATATATATATATATATATATATATATATATATATATATAATTTTAAATAACATACAAAAGCCTGTCAACTGATACTTGGCAGATTAAGTACAAAGTTTAGAAACAAGTTGACTCCACACTTAGTAATAATTGATTTTAAAAATAACAAAAGCCTAAATTTTAAAACAATGTTTTTATTGTAGTGTAATGCTTTTAAGAAAAAATAAGTCAATTATCAGAGGACACTGCTCTTAATTAGCAAAAAATGACAGATTTTGAATTTCAATTCCTGTCCACTTCTGGGCGTCAAGGCCTATAACCAGTCCAGTCTGCAAGAAGAGCAAGTGAGAAGTAGGTCTCTGTGAAAGAGCGCCATCACACAAACAATAGCCAATTAAAAACCCTTTTCTATGTATTAAAATCAATCCTCAACCAGTTGTTCTTTTCCATAGCATTAAAAGGTTTATGCATTTGAAAACATACAGCCATTTTCTTTTAAACTAGGCTATAATCTAAACTTTTCAATAGCTCATGATTTCTACCTTTTTCATTAGTTACCAATACATTTCCTTGATCCTAAGCTATAAGAACCAACCAAAAGCCTTTCCAAATTATAATATACAAGAGGCCTGGTACACAAAATTCATGTGTGGGGGGAGGGCAGTCCCTTAGCCCAGCCTGAACCCTCTCATAATCTGGCACCCCTTGAGGGATGTCTGACTGTCGGTTTAGGCCCGATCCCACAGAGATCCTTGTGGGATTGGGCCTAAACCGGCAGTTGAACATCCCTCTCGCAATCCGGGACCACTGGTTTCCAACCGCTCACCTGCCTGATTGCCCCTAACCCCTCTGCTTGCCTGTCTGATCATGCCTAGCCACTCACCTGCCTGCCTGATCACCCCTAACCACTCTACCTGTCTGATTGCCCCTAACCCCTCTGCCTGCCTGTCTGATTGCCCCAACCACTCTGCCTGCCTGCCTGATTGCCCTCAACTGCTCGCCTGCCAGTCTGATTACCCGTAACCACTTGCCTGCCTGCCAGATTGCTCCTAACCATTCTTCTTGCCTGCCTGATCACCTGCAACTGTTCACCTGCTTGTCTGATCGCCCCTAACTGCTCACCTGCCTGTCTGATTGCCCCAACCACTCGCCTGCCTGCCTAACTGCCCCTAACCATTATGCCTGCCTGATTGCCCCTGACTGCTCAGCTACCTGCCTAATCACCCCTAACCCCTCTGTCTGCCTGCCTGATCGCCCCTAACAACTCACCTGCCTGCCTGATCACCCCTAACCACCTCTGCCTCGCTCCCCATCACCACAGCTTCGTCCCAAAAGACATCCCAATGATGTCTGGAAGGTCGTTGGCTGTCTGGTATAATTAGCATATTACCCTTTTATTATTATAGACTTGGAATTCCTGGCATAGACTAACAAAAACAAAGTTGACTTACCAACAAATATCATATAAACTAATCCAAGTAATGCCCCTAAGGTTGTAATACCCAAACCTGAAATCAGAAGAGAACCATGCACTGGGATGCACTCTGCAAAAACAAATAAAATTTTATCTTAGAAATTCACATGAAATAACTGAACTTCTTAAAAGAATCAATAACAGAAATAACATTAAGTTTTAGGAAGAGTAATTATTTTTCTCATTTTCAAGAAACAAAAATTACTTCCCGGCCTTTGTAGCTCAGTAGTTGAGCATCAACTTATGAACCAAGAAGTCATAGTTCAATTCCTGATCAGGGCAAAGCCTGGTTTGTAGGCTTGATCCCAAGTTGGGGGCATGCGAGAGGCAGCCAATCAGCGATTGTTCCTCATCATTTTTTTTTTTTATCTTTCTCCCCATCTCCCTTTCTCTCTGGAATCAATAAAAATATATTTTTTTAAAAAGAAACAAAAATTACCTACATTTGTATACCCATTATTAACTCAGTGCAATGATTCCAAATTCCTTTCCCTGTACGGAAAGAAGAGCCGTTGCTTGCATATCATGTACCTTATCAAGTCTAGACTAAAGAGAAACAGTCTATGAAGCCTAAACCTCCACCCAAATGGTTCTTTTAAAAGCTCATCCATGAATACAGGCGTGGCAGTTTGGCCACTAAACAATCGGCCAATGTGGAAAGCACTGACCTCAGTAGAGGAAAAATGAGTGAAAAAATGAAAAGCTCACAACACTAAAACCTGGCATGAATGTAGAGCAACAGAAGTGTTCATTCATTGCTGGTGGGAATGCAAAATGGTGCAGCCACTTTGGAAGACAGTTTGGTAATTTGTTACAAAATTGATATATTCTTAACATACAATCTAGCAATTGCACTCCTTAGTGTTTGCCCAAATGAAGTTGAAAAAGTATGTCCATACAAAAACATACACTTCTATATTGTGTGTCTAGATCTGAAATTTGATAACAAACCAATACCTTTCCCTGTGCAGAAAGCAACCAAAATATCCTTCAATAGGTGAATGGATAAACAAACTATCGTCCATTCACACAACTGAATATTATTCAGTGCTAAAAAGTAAATAAGTTATCAAGCCACCCAAAGATATGGAGGAAGCTTAAATGCACACTACTAAGGGAAAGTAGCCAATTTGAAAAAGCTAGATACTGTATGATTTCAAGTATAAGACACTTTGGAAAATGCAAAATGATTGAGGCAGTGAAATGATCGGTGGTTGCCAGGGTTTCAGAATAGGGAGGATGAATGGGCAGAGCACAGAGGGTTTGGGGGGCAGGTAAACTTTTCTATATGATATTCTATGATTATGGTCCATGTCATTATACATTTATCAAAATCATAGACCATACAACACCAAGACTGAACCCTTAGATAAACGATGGACTTTGGGTGATAATGTTGTGCCAACGTTGGTTCAACAGACTGCAACAAATGTAATACTTGGTGGGAGATGTTGATAGAGGAGGAGGCTGTGAGTAGATGGGGTAGAGGGGGATTCTGTATTTTCCACTCCATTTTGCTGTGAACCTAAAGTCCTATAACCCATAAAATCCATTTAAAACAGAATAAGAAAGACAAAGAAAAGGAAAGAGAAAAAGAGTTCTAAGAGAAATTACTGGTAGGAAGAGAAATTGGGTCTAGAATAGATTGTGACCCTCACCTGAGACACAGAGGCTTAGTCCGACCACAGAGATCAAAAGGCCCAGCACCTGAACGAACAATAAGATGATGCTGATGGGGAGCTTCCTTTTAGCTGGAGCTTCAAGGAAAAAAGAAAAAAAAGCATGCTGCACATGTTTAAGAAGCAATCACTTCCATTTGTATTTCGTACAGTCAAGGTCAGTATCCTAGGACCGAAGACTGACTCTGTCAGGTGGTGGCTGCTTTCCCAGTGACCTAAGTCATCTCTCTCCACTCCAGGCTTCAGCTCCACATTCACACTCTCAGCAGCCTTTCACTTCTGCAGGGAGCTGAGCTGCATTGGCAGTTTTTACCCCAAATCTTAGAACAATGCTGCTTTTACCACACGTGGGTATTTTACCATAGGAGTGGCTATTAGCAGGGCCTCGCCACGTGCACACAAAATCACTCTGGTAGAGAACCACTGTGCAAGCTTGCCATTGTAGACATCATAACCCCTAATTGTGGCTTTAGAACAAATTAATACCATCTTAATGTATAGCAACCCAGAGATAGGCTCTCATACCAAGAGTTAAATGTGCTAATGGAAAAAATAGATTATTTAATAATAAAAATATTTAGTGATTTAACCCAAAAATAGAGTGAAAAATGTTACCAATTGTTGGTTGGATAATCATAATGTATAACTTTTAAAACTCAATGTTAATATTTGCAATAACTCTTTATGATTTACAACCCTATTTTGTATAACTAGTTTTTTAAAGAGAGTTTTTGCAACAGAATATAATGAGAATGTTTAATATCTACTCATAATTTCAAAAACTGAAATAAGAATATGAAAATGATTGTTAAGAAATTAGTATAATTTTAAAAAATCCATTGGCTGGCATTAAATATATCTCTGAAAGTCATTTTTTATAAAATAACTATGTTAAAACCTAATATAACATAAAAATTAATCCTTATGGGTGGAAATTTTTACTAAGAATAGTTAGAAAGACAAATAAACTTGTATTGTATTATAAAAAATGCAAGAATTATTTTAATAAAAAATGATGCTTTTTAAATGAAAAAGGACATAATCATGCTTAAACAAAAAATACTTACCTATCATAAACATAGAGATCTGAAGTAATATTAGTATTACTGTAGAAGCTACAATTAAACCAAGTCCACTGGTCCTCTTTGTTGAATATTCACCTGTTGATAAATAAAATTAATGTTTAAAATATTTTCCTACATACTTTCTACTCTGTGGGAAATTAAAGTACTTAATTTATTGAATGTATTCATCTCAATACTACTCTTATAAACTGCAAATCTTTAAAAATAAATGCTTTCCCTAAAACCTCACACAAAATATGTGACAATTTTTTTATTTAAGACCAAACTGAAGACATCTAAATGTCAACATCTAAGTCTCAACAAGTCAAAACCTTCAATTGGCTTTTTCTCCTTCTTAACTACCTTGGAGTCTCTTACCAATTTCTTCATGTGCTATATTCAATCTGTCCTAAAGTCAAAATAGCTATTCTTTGTAGCTGTCTTCTTAATTCATCCTTTCCTCCCCACACCCTCACTAACTTCAGCTGCAAAGAGAACTGCCAAATTTCTGGTCCTAAACATTACACCCATATTGTATTTTGTTAATAAAACGTAGGCTTTCTACATCTACACTTTGAGTCCCAGCCTATCCCTGCTGTTCTTTCCATGTGCTGCATACCCTTATTCCCCAATCCCATTCCCATCCTCCAAAGGCAAATGCAGTTTCAGATTGATCTGTTTCCCGTGTTCATTCCCACTTCCATGTCTGGCCTGATGAAGTTTGCCTTTGCAGTCGGTTAAATGGTGGCTCCAAACATAAGCCTACCTCCTAATTCCCAGAAGCTGTGAACGTTAATTTATAGAGCCAAAGTGGACCATTACATTATATGAATTAGTTTAGGTTCTTAAAAGAAGGAATTTATCCTAGATTAACGAGGTGGGGCCTAAATTCAATGGTAAGTGTCTTTGGAAGAGAGATGCACAGGAGTTTTAAGAGTGGAATTAGAGTTACGCTGCCACAAGCCAAGGAGTTGCAGGTGCCTGCAAACACCAGAAAACGGAAGAAGCAAGGAATGGATTCTCCCCTAGAGTTCTACCCCCCACAATGTTCTCAACCTTATCAACCATGACTTCCCTCATAGTAACTGCACCTCTTACCTGGGATGAAGAAAACGGCTCCAACAAGGACTAATATACTGAGAACTAGTCCAGCCACAGATAAAATGATGATTTTCTCCTTCGTAATACTGGAATTATATTTAAGTGCTTAAAAGAAAAAAAAATACAGAAAGAATTCCATGAACTCAATCTCAAGAAGTGAAGCCATTTCTGTAACTTAAAAGTGCAGACACAAACTGATAACTTCCTATAATTGAACAACCTTTGAGGAATAACTCAGTTGTATCATGTGCAGCCACCTCAAATCTTTTTCATAAGTCCGTCAATGACTAAATAGTGTCACGGCCGTATAAATATGGATGCTGAATTTACAGGTGATGCTTTTATTACCTTACAATTTAAAGATGAAGTCATATACATCATACTTTCTCAATTGGGGCATTATTAACATTAGGGCCAGATAAATCTTTATGGTGGAAGGGGGCTGCTCTGCACATTTAGAAGGTTTAGTAGCATCCCTGCCTCCCTCCAAACTGCATGCCAGTAACAGCCCCAGTTGTATCAATTGTGAAATGTCCCCTGAAGAGTAAAACTGCCTCAGCCTTACAACTGATATAGATAATGCTGATGGGAAATAACTGGACAATTGGTAATACTGAGAAAAAGAGAACTTTGTTCCACCTTACATAAAATGATAAACATCTGGAAATCTATATATTTTATTTTGAAAAACTAGAATAAAATTGGACTAATCACACCCTCTTGATATCCTGAAGGAAGAGAATGCTTAGATTGTTCAACTAATATATATATATATTAGAGGCCTTGTGCATGAATTCGTGCACAGGTGGGGTCCCTCGGCCTGCGTGGTGATCAGGGCCAATCGTGGCTGGTGGCCAGGGGGAGCGACCATGGGAGGTTGGCCAGCCAGCCCTATTAGGGCTGATCTGGCTGGCCAGCCAGTGGGACAGACTGCGGAAGATTGGCTAGCCTTGAGAGGTTGCCTGTGGGAGTACACCCGGGGCAGCTCCTGTATTGAGCATCTGCTCCCTGGTCATCAGTGCATATCATCTCGAATGGTCGATTGGTCTTTCAGTCCTTTGGTCACTTAGGCTTTTATATATATTGACTAGAGGCCTGAGCACAAAATTTGTGCAGGGGGCGGGGGGGGGGGGCGGTTCCCCCTTAGCCCAGCCTGCACCCTGTCCAATCCGGGACCCCTCGGGGAATGTCTGACAGCCGGTTATCTCTGTCACAATCCAGGACTGCTGGCTCCTAACTGTTCACCTGCTTGCCTGCCTAATCACCCTAACTGGCCCCCCTGCCAGCCTGATCACCCCTAACCATCTCTGCCTGCCCATCTGATCACCTCTAACTGGCCTCCCTTCTGGCCTGGTTGCCCCCAACTTCCCCTCCCCACTGGCCTGATTGCCCCTAACTGCCACCACCAGCAGCATAGTCCCTGCCAACCCTTGCCAACCTGGTCTCCTCCAACAGCCCCCCTCTGACAGCCTGGTCACCCCTAACTCTTCCCCCTGCCAGCCTGCTTGCCCCAAACTGCTCCCGCTGCTGGCCTGGTCACCCCTCACTGTCCCCCCTGCTGGCCTCACTGTCCCATGCAGCCTGCTCTTTAGTCGTTTGGTCACCCCTCACTGCCCCCTACCAGCCAGGTCGCCCCACACAGCCTGCTGCTCAGTCATTTGGTCATCCCTCACTAACACCCATGCCGGCCTTGTTCCCCCACTCAGCCTGTTCGGTCGTCTGTTAGGTTGTTTCAGATGTGAAGGCCTCTGGCTCATTATATCCTATCCTATCTAATAAACGAGAAACATGGTAATTAGCCGTATCTCCGCTACCCTTCCAATTGGGTAATCAGGGCGATATGCAAATTAACTGCCAGCCAAGATGGCAGCCAGCAGCCAGGCAGCTTGAAGCTACCATGAGGCTTGCTTGCTTCAGTGACAGAGGACTCCAACGTTCCCCGATGCGGCTGCCGGCCTCTGAGCTTGCAGTTTGAAACATTGTTACAAATATAGAAGCTAAACAAAACCCCAGAAACCTGCTTTCAGCCAGCCGGGATCTCAGAGCTGGAGTTGAAACAGTGTTTCTATTATAGAACCCAAACAAACCAGGAACCTGCTTTCAGCAGTGGAGGCCTAAGAGCTGGAGCCAAGCCTCAGAGCTAAAGCTGGCGCAGATTTAAAAAAAAAAAAAAGGAGCGATTGTGAGCTTCAGTTATCCACCAGCCTGAAAACAGCCCTCAGCCCCTCACCCAGACTGGCCAGGCACCCCAGTGGGGACCCCCACCCTGATCCAGGACACCCTTCAGGGCAAACCAGCCAGCCACCACCCGTGCACCAGGCCTCTATCCTATATAGTAAAAGGGTAATATGCCTCCCAGCACCGGGATCAGCAGAGCCACGAGGCCTCCCTGCACCGGGATCAGCGTGACAGGGGGCAGCACCCAAACCCCCTGATCGCCCTGCGGCTCTGTGTGTGACAGGGGGCGGGGCCACAACCTCCCTATCTGCCCTGCTCTGTTCTTGACAGGGGAAGGTGCCCCAACCCCCTAATCAACCCTGCTCTGTGCCTGATATGGGGGAGCTCCCCAACCCCCTGATCGCCCTGCGGCTCTGTGTGTGACAGGGTATGGCGCCCCAACCCCCCCGCCCCCCCACGGGCCCTGCTCTGTGTGTGACAGGGTAGAGCCATAACCTCCCCATCGGCCCTGCCCTGAGTGTGAGAATGGCGGCGCCCCAACCCGCTGATCAGCCCTGATCTGTGGGTGATAGAGGGCAGCGTCCCAACCCCCTGATCTGCCCTGCTCTGTGCATGACAGGGGGGAGTTCCCCAACCCCATGATGGGCCCTGCCCTGTGCATGACAGGGTACAGAGCCCCAACCCTCCTGATGGGCACTGCTCTGTGCGTGACAGGGGGCAGCACCCCAACCCCCTCATTGGCCCTGCTCTGTGCATGACAGGGGGGAGTTCCCCAACCCCATGATGGGCCCTGCTCTGTGCATGACAGGGTACAGAGCCCCAACCCTCCTGATGGGCACTGCTCTGTGCGTGACAGGGGGCAGCGCCCCAACCCCCTCATTGGCCCTGCTCTGTGCATGACAGGGGGTGGCGCCATAACCTCCCCATCGACCCTGCCTTGTGTGTGACAGGGGGCGGTGCCCCAAGCCCCCAATCGGCCCTACCCTGAGCATGACTGAGGGTGGCATCGCAACCTCCCAATCCGCCCTGCTCTGTGCATGACAGGGGGCGGTGCCCCAACTCCCCAATCGGCCCTGCTCTGAACCTGACCAGGGGCTGCACCTAGGGATTGGGCCTGCCCTCTGCCACCCCGGAGCAGGCCTAAGCCAGCAGGTCGTTATCTCCCGAGGGGTGCCAGACTACAAGAGGGCACAAGCCGGGCTGAGGGACCCCCCCTCCCCCCTGAGTGCACAAATTTTTGTGCACTGGGCCTCTAGTATTTATAAGATAGGGATATGCTAATTATCCCAGATATGCTAATTAGTTATAACCAGTATGCAAATTGACGGTCATTCCAACGCACAAGATGGTCACCCCCATATGGTCAAAGATGGCCACCACAAGATGGCTTGCAGGGGAGGGCAGTTGTGGGAGATCAGGTCAGCAGAGCAGGGCAGTTAGGGGAAACCAGGCCAGCAGGGGAGGGAAGTTGGGGGTGACCAGGCCAGCAGGGGAGGGCAGTTAGGGGCGATCGGGCTGGCAAGGGAGCAGTTAGGCGTCGATCAGGCTGGCAGGGGAGTGGATAGGGGGTGATCAGGTTTTCAGGAAGAAGCAGTTAGGGGTAATCAGGCAGGCAGGTGAGCTGTTGGGAGCCAGCAGTCCTGGATTGTGAGAGGGAGTCCAACTGCAGGGATTGGGCCTAAATGGGCAGTTGGACATCCCTCGAGGGGTCCCAGATTGGAAAGAGTGCAGGCTGGGCTGAGAGACAGCCCCCTCATTGCACAAATTTCGTGCACCGGGCCTCTAGTATATAGATAAAACCCTAATATGCAAATAGACCGAATGGCAGAACAACCAAACCACCAGTCACTACAACATGTGCTGACTACCAGGGGGCATGCGCGGAACATGGTGGGCATTGGCAGCAGGTGGCTGAGCACAGAACATGGTGGGCATCGGCCGTGGCAGGATGGTGGAGCAGGTGAGTGGGGTGCCAGACAACGGTGGGGCACTGGTTCCTGTCATTGGGGCAAGCCTCTGGTGGTTACTGAAAATTCTTTGTTCCTGTGTGCTGCAGTCCCACTGGCGTTTGCACCTGCCGTCAGCACTGGAACTGCCACTCATACCTGCTGTTGGCACCTGATGCTGGCCCCAACTGCTTGGTGCCATCAATGGGTGCAAGCAGCAGCTGTTGGCACAGATCGCTCCTCAGGGCTTCTCCATCTCCCCCTGCTCCTGAGGTGAAATTGGGGCCAGGAGCCACCGCTTGCAACTGCTGTTGGCAAAGGCCCTGCTAGCACCCACTGCTAGCGCTGCTATTTAAACCCACTGCCAGAGCCAGCCCCATTTGCACCTGTAGCTGGCACCAGAGCCACCACTCGCACCTGCTGCCGGCGCCCAGCACCAGTCCTGATCACTCAGTGCTGTCAGTGTGTACTAGCAGTGGCAGCTGGCCCCAATCGCCCCTGAGGGCTTCTCCACCTCGCCCTGCTCCTGAGGGATGATCAGGGCAGTAGCCACCACTCACACCTGCTGACAGCTCAGAGCGATTGGGACTGGCGCCAGCAGCAGGTGTGAGTAAGGCCAGTGCTATCAGCCTGTGGGAGCAGTGGCAATGGGAGCAGGGCTACCTGCAGACAAGGGACTGGAGGCCGAGATGGGAGGGGCTGGGCAGGGGCACAGAGGATGGGCTGTGACCACTGCAGCCTAGCAGCCCACAGTTCCTTTCAAGGTGCATGAATTCATACACTGGGCCCTTAGTAATTTCAAAAAAATAAACTACAAAAAGTCAACAGGACTCATTAGCTCTATTTCCAAGTATTTGGTACCTTCTGGAAAGAATAATCTAATAGATATGTCTAGAAATATTATTTCTTTTACTAAATCTTCACCTTAAGGGTTTTGTTTGGTTAATAGTAAAATTAACTTTTTACCATAAAAGTTCTTCAAAGTAACCTAAAAACAGACTGAGTAACAGAGTAACAGAGAGAATTTCAGTGCGTGATTAATTAATATCCTGAGAGGGCAATTTTTTAAAAAAATGTTATATTTAGCATTAAATTTGCTTCCACTAAAATGACAAACAGATTAAATACAGTAAGAACAACAAATAATCCCCTAAATGCCATGCTAACATCTATTTTAAGGTATTATAACCTAGGGTTATATAATAACCAATGGCACCTGAAACACTATATATTCATACTTTAAATTGTAAACCTCCACTTTATTCTCATTAGGGGAGATGGAGAGGTAATCATTCATCAATCCTGAAGCTGAGTAACTTCAGGAATCCACATTAATCAGGAAAGAGTTAAAAACAATATGGCAAGTTCCCCAAGCTTCCATTTGATCTATCCAGGCTTGGAACTTACCCCTCAGTTACATAAGTTGTGACCATGACTCAGTCATGTCACTGCCTTAGAACAGGGAACAGATTCCCTATTTTCTAGACTCAAACACTAGTGAGGGTAAAATTCAGCCATAACCAGTTTGGCTCAGTGGATAGAGCGTCGGCTTGAGGACTGAAAGGTCCCAGGTTCGATTCTGGTCAAGGTTATGTACCTTGGTTGCGGGCACATCCCCAGTGGGAGGTGTGCAGGAGGCAGCTGATCGATGTTTCTCTCTCATCGATGTTTCTAACTCTCTATCTCTCTCCCTTCCTCTCTGTAAAAAATTAATAAAATATATTTTTAAAAAATTCAGTGTATAGGTTACAAAAGGCACAGACATAGATAGAAAAATAAACTTAGACATATGTCAATTTTTCCTTTCAAATCAATGCATATTGTTGTCTAAATAGAGCTTGAAAGTTCTACAAAAGGACGATGAAACAGAAGCTGTTTCAAATTCACTTCACAATTAAACATTCAAAAGACACTCTCCCAGGCTTAATCGAATACATAAAAGAACTACTAAGATCAAGCAGCAAGAATTCACCTTTAGAGTACAGTAGAAGTTCACTCAAAAAGGCTGACTTAATAAGGGTTTGATTCTCATATAAAATTCAACCTCTTCAGGCTTAGAAGAGTTATGGGAGAAAAATAATACCAACAGTAACAACAAAAATAAAACACCATATAATACTATGATTGACAGTGTTCTACTATAGAACAACCTTTTCAAAACCTTTGCATATAAATATTGGAGGTAGTTTTAGTTTCTGTTGATGGGTTCAACTACTAAATATTTTCAAGGATACTTCCAACTCCCATAAGTTAAGCAACTATTTCTAACAAATATATTAGTGAAATCTACTTAAATAATCATAGGCAGTGAAAGAGGATCTATCTCCATGTTTTGTTTAGGGAATCATTTAAAATTAGTTTCTTTTAACTCATTTCCTCTGCCACAGTGGCCACATTTTAGCACATCTCACAGAAAGTGGGGAGAAGATATTTTGTAGTCCAGTTGACATTTCTTTCAGTGTAGAGAAAAGGGTTTGCAATCTGATATATATGCCATAGAACTCAGTTATCACAAGGAACCTTTTTGGGTGATCTTTATTTGTCCTTTAATAGGTATATTTATCCTTATTTATCACATCTATAAAAATTTTAAATATAAACAAAGAAAATAAACTCGAGTAATGACACAAACACTTGGCATTAAGATAAAGATAATTTAATGTGTTCTTAATGGGCTCTTACCAAACTTCCTAGTATGATTTTCAGGCTTTTTGGCAAGACTATGTAATTTAAAAAATATCTATGCTTTAAAACATTCCCCTCAACTAAAAGTATTGAAATCAATACACAAAATAAAATATGAGAAATAGCAGTATTTACACATTTTAAATACTTTTAAAGCACTGTTTTAGATTTACAACAAAATTTAGAGGTAGGTAAAGACCACCCCCCTATACACCCTGCCCCCACACATGCATAACTCCCCCATTATCAACATCAGCCACCAGAATGATGCTATTTTTACCAAGATGAACCTACATTGACACATCATAATTACCCAAAGCCCATAGTTTGCCTTAGGGGTTGTACATGATATGGGCTTGGGCAAATGCAAAATTACATCTATCCATCATCATAGTATCATACAGAGTATTTTCACTGCCGTAAAAATCCTCTGTGCTCTGCCTATGCACTCTGCCTGCACCCAATTCTAGGAATGACTGATGTTTTGTTTCCACCACTTTGCCTTTTCCAGAATGTCTTGTAGTTGGAAAACATACAGTATGTAGGCTTTTCAGATTGGCTTCTTTTACTTAATAATATGCATTTAATGTTTCTCCGTGTCCTTTCATAGCTCGATAGCTCATTTCTTATTATCTGGGTGTATTACAATGCATGTTGACACTCACCTACTGAAACATCTTGGTTGCTTCCAAGTTTTGGCAGTCATGTATAAGCTGCTATTAATATCCATATGCTTAAGTTTTCAACTCTTTTTGGATAAATATCAATGGGCACAATTGCTGGATCATCATATAAAAGATAATTTTGTAAGAAATTGCCAAACTGTTCTCCAGAGTGGTTGTACCATTTTGCACTCCCACCAGCAATGGAAAAGGTTCCTGTTGCTCCACAAGCTCACCATCGTGCGGTGGTGTCAGTGTTTACATTTTTAAACAAATCTTATAACCTTAGTGCTACCTGACACAGGAAGACCAAAATCATTGGGAGAAAATATTAGATTTTTGTGAAAAAATTAGGAATTCTAAAGTTTTTCCTCTTATACTATCTATAAAATAACTAAATCTATCCAGCTACATCTCAGAATGAGCTAGGTTGCTTCCTTCATTTATTCTACAAATATTTATTATGTAGTTACAATGTACCATGGCTTTTTATTAGTCCATCTCAACCAAATCAAGGTACAAGTAGATTACTTTATTCAAAAATTGATTGACACCCTAGCTGGTTTGGCTCAGTGGATAGAGTGTCGGCCTGTGGACTGAAGGGTCCCAGGTTTGATTCTGGTCAAAGGCATGTGCCGTGGTTATGGGCACATCCCCAGTGGAGGGTGTGAAGGAGGCAGCTTATGGATGTTCCTCTCTCATTGATGTTTCTAACTCTCTATCCCTCTCCCATCCTCTCTGTGAGAAATCAATATAATACATTTTAAAAAAATAATTGATTGAGCACCTATTATGTGATGATCACTATTCCAAGTGCTGCCTCAAGGCCCTTAGTTCTAATGTGTGAGTGAGTGTGGGTGTTTGGGACAGGGAAGAAGTGAGTGACCTAAAGTGTTACTCCCAGATCTTCTACAGTTAAATAAAAGGTCTGGGGCTGCTCTAAGCCTAAGAAAGTCCCTTTATATAATTTTTCATGTTCATATGATTGAAGAAATGGTATGTCCCTCTGGTCACCTGAAGAAACAGCTAATGTTAGAAACAGATACTCCAGTATAATTCTCCTTTCCTTGTCACTGATATAAAGTACATAAAAGATAGAATGCAGGTTGTGCTTCATGAAATCTAGTGCAATTAGCAGGTCAATTTGAAGATCAAATGATAACTATCATCTTAGTTTACATGAAACTCTGAAGACAGAATTTGATAAGCCCCTATAGACCTATACATACCATAGTCTAGGAACAAAACCCCAAATTCTAAGAATTAAATGCCTGCTCAAAGGCATGACCTTTATTTTTTATTTATTTATTTTTTAAAAAATATATTTTATTGATTTTTTACAGAGAGGAAGGGAGAGAGATAGTTAGAAACATCGATGAGAGAGAAACATCGATCAGATCAGCTGCCTCCTGCACATCTCCCACTGGGGATATGCCCGCAACCAAGGTACATGCCCTTGACCGGAATCGAACCCGGGACCTCTCAGTCTGCAGGCCGATGTTCTATCCACTGAGCCAAACCGGTTTCGGCTCAAAGGCATGACCTTTAGATTTTCCCTCACTAAGCAGTTAGTCACTGGTTAGCTGTAATGCATCTCAGATTAAGAATACATCATAGCCCTCGCTGGTTTGAACCAGTGGATAGAGCATCGGCCTTTGGACTGAAGGGTCCCAGGTTTGATTCCGGTCAAGGGCACATGCCCAGGTTGTGGCCTTGATCAACAGTATGGGGGTGCAGGAGGCAGCCGATCAATGATTCTCTCTCATCATTGATGTTTCTCTCTCTTTCCCTCCCTTCCTGCCCCCTTCTCTCTTCCTCTCCATTCCTCTCTCTTCAAAATCATTTTTTTTTTTAATGGACACAGACATTGGGGTGGTGGAGGCTTGCCTGAGGTGGAATGGCTAAGGGGGTGGGAGGAGACATATGTAGATCTTTAGGGAAAGAAAGAAAGAAAGAAAGAAAGAAAAGAGAGAGAGAGAGAGAGAGAGAGAGAGAGAGAGAGAGAGAGAGAGAAGGAAGGAAGGAAGGAAGGAAGGAAGGAAGGAAGGAAGGAAGGAAGGAAGGAAGGAAGGAAGGGGAAAAAACTTTATATGGAAGGAAAGCTTAGAGATAGTTTATGACACTGAAAATGCGAAGGACAAAATGCTGGAAGCTGATCTGAACTTTGAAGTACGACAATTCCCCAAGCATAGAAAGGATGCTTGCTTTGTATTCAGAGACAAGAAGGCAAGCATTGCTTAAATCACTCTTGATAAAACACTTTCAATGTTTGTAATGTTTTAATTTATCATGTACTAAATATTATTTTTATTATTGTTTCATTTCCTAATAAAGCTGGTACTGAGAGGTTTTTTTTTTCAGTTACACTTGACATACGCTATTATATTAATTTCAGGTATACAATAGAGGGTTTTTAATATTTTGACAAAAGAATTTAGAGGTCATGGCACAAAAGTAATTTTTCATATTTATTATTAGATTGATTTATAGTTTTGCCTTACATGATCATGCTTATGGTCTCCCAGGTTTGTGCAATGCAAAGATTTCTTGTAAACAGCAAAAGTTCAGTGAAGGGAAAGGCAAGCCTAGATATACCTATCTCAAAGAATTTGAAAATGTTAGCCAGATATTGAGGTGGAGTTGAACCTTAATCTTGCAGGAACAAGACGTCTTGATAAGCAGTGCTTGAAATCATTTATCAAACATCTCAATAGTGGGAAGAACTTGTTATACTATCAAAGAGTGAGGAAGAAGAACCATGAAAACCAAGCAGGAACTTAATTGTTAGTGGAATGGGAAACTGAGTCAGAACAAAACAAAGTGCCTGAAATGCAGCACTGTCAGAGATTTGTTTCTCTGGTTAAAGCTCAGTGTTTGATTCCAGTCATCTGTAAGCTCTTTGCTAAGCATAAGACTGAGCTTATAAGTTCATAAGTTAAAGCTAACAGCAAAGGTATTTAGGGACACTTCCCCGTAGGATACCTTTGTCTTTGAAAGGTGGTCTAGTACTTACCATATATGGCTTGGCTTCAGGAGTTCAGGAGTTTTCTCAGGCTTCATCCTCAGCAGGATCAAAGGCCCCCTGAGATCAGTTCAAGATACTGTTCTGGTATAAGGAAACTCTTTCTCCTCCAAGTGAAAGCATAAGCTGCTGTCTTTACTGAATGCTTGACCTATGAAGGTCCAGGTGGTATCTTGGAGTACCAAAAGATTGACATGCAGAACTAGAAAAACCACTGAGAGAAACCTCCTGTGGTCAAGTACAGACCATACATGGTCATCAAACAAGTTATGGAGTACTAGAAATCTAGTAGTATAATGTGAAAATCATGAGGCAGAGTTACTATTTATACTTTAGGAGCCATAAGACAATACACTCTAAAAAGTAGATTACCTGAGTTCCAGTCAAGATGGTATATAGGTAAACACAGCACTCACATCCTCCCACAACCACATCAAAACTACAACTAACTTTCAGAACAACCATTATTAAGAACTGCCTGAAATCTAGCTGAACAGAAGTCCTACAACTAAGGATATAAAAGAAAGAGCCATATGGAGATGTTAGGAAGGGTAGAGAGGAGGAATGGGCTGGTACCACACCCACACGTAGTCGATAAAAATCAGGAGGGATGTCTCTACTGTGCAGGTCCTTCTTGAGGTGGGAGGTGGCCTAGCCCCACCAGGTCCCCCAGTCCAGGATTCTAGCACCAGGGGGAAAAGTCTACAAAACTTCTGGCTGTGAAAACCAGTGAGGATTGTGTCTGAGGGAGACAAAGGGCTCCTGGAGTCCCAGGCAGTTCCTATGAAAGAGCCCATGCAAAGACTTCTTGGTTCTAAACTCTAGCTTTAGAGTGAAGCTTCAAATATGTGTCAGACACATACAATGAGAAGCTGAATTGTCTGCTGCCGGGAGCCGGTCCATGCTTGCTGTTTCAAGGGACCTGGCATATATGGCATACTGTTCTTAATATGTTTGCTCACCTTCTTGGCACTATGTGTTTTAACCAAGGTCTCCTCTCTGAGAAAGGTTGTTTCCCCAGGTAGGGATTTTCCCCTGAAGTTAGGGAGGGAATAAAACCCCTCAACTAAGTGCCAGGCGGGTAATTAATCACTTTAACTACGAACAATCATGCTTAAGCTACATAATCTTTACTCCCTGGAATGGAGATAAGAAACGCCCTAACCTTTGTAATAGAGATTGATAGGATTGAATCAACTGGTATAAATACAGATGTAACAAGACAGAAAGAGACAGAACTTAGAACACAGAACTTAGAACACAGAACCAAGAGAGACAGAACCTAGGCACAGAACCTACACAGAACGTTCTCTAGAGACAGAAGAACTTCGCTGGAGAGAACATGGCAAATGATCCTGGACAGAAACTGGCCTCAGAACCTAGAGACAGAACCTAGCGAGAGAACATGGCAAAAGATCCTGGACTGAACCTGACTACAGAAATTGGCAAGAGAACCTGACTAGAACCTGGTGACTGAACCTGGCTGGAGAACCTGGACAGAACCTGGCTAGAGAACCTAGCGAGGGAACATGGCTACAGAACCTGGCTGGAGAACCTGGAGAACCTAGCAAGACAACATGGACACAGAACCTGGCTGGAGATCCTAACCAGAACTTGGCTGGAGATTGTGGCTAGAGATCCTGGCTAGGCTGCTGATCAACTGAACGCTGTCTCCGTGTCATTCCTTCTTCGCCGACTCCGTCCACACCTTGGGGGACCCCTGGACCTGCTGGGGTTGGACCCCAGCAGTCTGCCTTTAGGGGCAGGGCTAAAGAGTCAGCTTTTCCCCAGACCTAAGTGCTGGCAGCAGCCCTTGCTCCTTTGCTGAGACTTTGCCCACAAAGAACCAGCAGGTGAGCCCCATATCTGTGTCTCCATCAGACTAGCTCACACTGCTAGCCCCATGCTGGTGATTCCCTGAGACTCAGTCCCATCCAACTTGCAGGCTCACCCAAGCCCTTTCCAGTGGCTTTTCCATACAAACAGATTGTCTGGGCTCATGCTTCAAACTTTTTTAAAATCTCTCAAATGTTCACAAGCCCAAAACAAGCAGCATCTGGCCTCAGTGTGCCTCGTGCCTCTTACTAAGCGGCCCCAGATGCAGCACTAGTGGTTGGCAGCCTTGACACCTCCAAGCTCAGCACAAGTAACAGCAGTCTGCACATTGCTTTGTACCTCATGCTGGAAGACCCTGGACAAGGCACAGGCAAAAGGGCCTGCATCTACTAGACCTAGCGTATTAGGTGGCCAGCTTCAGAAGCACCACCTAACAACTTCCACCAGAGACACACTCAAGGGGCAGACTCATCAGGCACCAGAGCTCTGATGAAGTGTGTCTTGCTCTGTGGAGTTGGGTCCTGCACAGCAGATCCTGTGCTGTGGTTGCTGCCAGTCCTCACAGCTGATTGTCCTGGGGGTAAACCCCTCCCAATGACATGCCAATAACAATCAAAGCTCAACTATAACAGAAGGGTGCCCACAGCCCACAAAGGGGGCACACCTGGAGAGTCTATCTTGGGTGACAGGGGATGCTATGCCACTGAGCACTACAGGACACCTTGGCTACTCTGCCAAGACTGGAGGACATAGCCACTCTACCTAATACATAGAAACAAACATAGGGAGACTACCCAAATGAGGAGAGAAAGAAACATGTCTCAAATTAAAGAATAGAACAAAACTCCAGAAAAGTACTAAACAAAACAGACAAGCAATCTACTAGCTGCAGAGTTCAAAATACTGGTTATGAGGATGCTCAAATATTTCAGTGAGAGTTTCAACAAAGAGATAGGAAACATAATGGAGATAGACAACATAAAGAACCAGTCAGAAATGAAGAATGCAATAACTGAAAGGAAGAATACATTACAGGTAATTAACAGTAGAGTAAATGAAGCAGAGAATCAAATCAGGGATTTGGAAGATAAGGAAGCAGAAAATATCCCATCAGAACAACAAAAAGAAAAATGAATAGAAAAGAAAAGAAAAGAAGAGAAGAGAAGAGAAGAGAAGAGAAGAGAAGAGAAGAGAAGAGAAGAGAAGAGAAGAGGAGAGGAGAGAAGAGAAGAGGAGGAGAAAAGAGGAGAAAAGAGGAGAAAAGTGAGGACAGTGTAAGGATCCTCTTGGGACAACATCAGCTTATTAATATTCCCAACATGAGGGTGCTGGATGGAGAAGAGAGAGAGCAAGAAATTGAAAACTTATTTGAAAGAATAGTGATGAAAAACTTCTCTGACCTGGTAAAAGAAATAGACATACCAGTCCAAGGTGGATAGTACTTTACAATGTGCCCATCACACAGCACAAGGACTCCACAAATGTTTGTGTGACACTTTTATAAACACCTTCAAATCTGAGCCCAAGCTGAGTGAATCAAATAAATATGTGCCTTACACACACACCACAGTTATTTATTCTAAGATGAATCTAAATAAAATATTGTCACCAAAATATTTAGGTTCATAAGCATATTCTTTAAAACATGACCAGTAGAATAAATATAAAAAAGAACATTCACCTCATTAACACAAAAATGAAAATTAAAACAGGATGTTTTTCATCCATCAAATTAGCAAAGATTTCAGAATTATAAAGATGTCAGGACTGTGTGGAGAAAGTCAGGTATTCTCATTTACAGTAGTAATTGATGCAATGTTTCTAGAAAACACTTGGAAGTATGTATCAAAAGCCTTAAAATATCTGTGTCATTTACAGTATTACATATCTTTAGCAGCTTTACTTTTCTATATCAAAAAAGACTGTAAACATCCTTAATAGCCGTCAAGATGAGAGTTTAGTAAATTACAGTATATCCATGAAAGTAGAACATAGAGGCAGCTATAAGAATATTTCTGAAAACATGTGCAGGGGAAGAATGAGGATGTAAAACTATATAAGCTATATGAGTGCATTTATCATTTTTCATTTTTAAAGAAAGGTAACAAAGATACATAGAAAAAAGACAGAAAAGAAAGTAGAAAATTCACTATACTAGACCAATAGTTTATTTCTAGGTTGTGGGATTCTAGATTATTTTTGTTTCTTCTCTATAAATTCTTATATTGTATAAGGTTTTCTAAAGTGATATGTATTACTTTTAAGTCAGAAAAAGAATTATAAATCTTATTTTGTCAAAACATGGTTAACAGAAACAGATTCACTCCTGGTTAAATCCACTGAAAATAATGTTATTAATGAGAATGCTACGATCAGCAAACTGCAGTCAATCCAATTGCAACAAATCACACTCTGAAATTATTTTATAATCTTAAAAAAGGCAAGTCTCTACCCAAAATTATATGACAGAGGTCTTAATGTCTGGGTTTGCTACTAGGGTTCAAGGCTTTCCCTAAATCAGGGAAGACTGATTAGGAAGACTGATGAGGTCTTGATGCTATACCAGCCTTTTGCTTGATATAAAAGGCCTTTCAAAATTGTAAGAAAATTTCCACAGGAATTTAGACACCATTTTAAACGTCAGTTGTGACATGTCATGACAGTTGTCACTGTTAGCTAAAAGCTTCCCCCTTTTTTTTGCCTTTGAAATCATAAATCATTTACAGAGTGCCATCCATTGAGGAGAACCCTTAAAATATATACCCAGTCATCCCCCTTTCCATCTACACTAATAAAAGACAAACATGCAAATTGACCATACCTTTGCTACACCTTAAGCCATGCCCACCAGCCAATCAAAGCAACTATATGCAAATTAACCCAACCAAGATGGCGGCCGGGAGCCACGGAGCTGGAGCAAGCAGGAGGCTTGGTTGCTCCAGTGATGGAGGAAGTCAAGCCTCCTGCCTGCCGCAGCCGGCTCTGAGCTCCACTCAAGGCAACAAAGTTTCAATTATAGAAGATAAATAAACCCCAGATACCTGCTTTCAGCCAGCCGTGGCCATGGAGCTGGAGCAAGCAGGAGGCTTGGGTTTCCCCTGGCAATGGAGGAAGCCAAGCTTCCCGCCTTCCCTGGCTGGCTCTGAGCTCCACTCAAGGCTACAAAGTTTCAATTATAGAAGGTAAATAAATACCAGAATAAAAAAAGAAAAGAAAAAAAGGAGAGGCTGGGAGCTTTTGTCGCCAGGGGGCTTGGCCAGCCTGAAAACGGCCCTCAGTCCCTCACTCAGACTGGCCAGGCAACCCCATGGGGACCCCCCACCTTAAAGGGGTGTGGCCAGCCTGAAAACAGCTATCAGCCCCTCACCCAGGCTGGCCAAACCTCCATGGGGTGAGGTTCCCCACTGGGGGGGCTTGACCAGCCTGCAAACAGCCAGCAGCTCCTCACCCAGGCTGGCCAGGCATCCCAGTGGGGACCCCCACCCTGAAGGGGGTGTGACCAGCTGCAAACACCCCATCAGCCCCTCACCCAGGCTGGCCAGGCACCCCAGTGGGGACCCACACCCTGATCCAGGACACCCTTCAGGGCAAACCAGCTGGCCCCCACCCATGCACCAGGCCTCTATCCTATATAATAAAAGGGTAATATGCAAATTGAACCTAACAGCAGAGTGACTGGGAATGACTGGTCACTATGACACACACTGACCACCAGGGGGCAGATGCTCAATGCAGGAGCTGTCCCCTGGTGGTCAGTGTGCTCCCACAGGGGGAGATCTGCTCAGCCACAAGCCAGGCTAGTGGCTGCCAGCACAGTGGTGGTGGCGGGAGCCTCTCCCGCCTCCTCAGCATCACTAAGGATGTCCTACTGCAGCTTAGGTCTGCTCCCTGCTGGTAAGTGGACATCCCCCAAGGGCTCCTGGGCTTCCAGAGGGATGTCTGACTGCCAGCTTGGGCCTGGTGCAGGGATTTGTGCACCAGTTGGGTCCCTCAGCCTGGCCTGTGCCCTCTCACAATCCAGGACCCCTCAGGGGATGTCGGAATCCTGGTGGACAGATTTGGCCCGATCCCTGCAGACCAGGCCAAGGGACCCCACTGGTGCACAAATCCATGTACTGTGCCTCTAGTATGCATATAAGATCCTTGGTTAATCTCTTCCTGCTCTTCCTCTTCCCCCTGCCCTCTGAGATTCATCAGTCTGTCCCATGTTTTCATGCCTGTGCGTTGAGCGTCTCACCCCTGGTGGTCAGTGCACGTCACAGCTACCAGTCGAATGGTTGAATGATCGCTTATCCTTTAATATATATATATATATTAGATATACATGCCTTAAACTTCTGAGTAAAAATCATGAAATTTACAACAGGACAATCTGCTATAATATTTTACTAGTTTTAACTGGTTTTAAAGGTTGCAGAATGAAATAAATAAACAAAATCAGCATTTTTTACTCCTTGCCTTTTGTAAATGTTTAGTGGCCTTCAATGACTGACTTTCAGTGCACTGTTGGGAGACAGGGAATAACTCTTACAGGTTAAAGATTTAAAAGTTTTAGAATGTCACCTCAAAACTTCACTAATTTAGTAAATTTCCTTTACTAAACTGATGTGGAAATATAGTTGGCCCTTGAATAACACAGGGGTTAGGAAAGCTGACACCCCCACCTTGTGCAGTAAAAAATCCACATATGACTTTAAACTCCCCCAAAACTTAACTACTAATACCCTATTGTTGACCAGAATCTTTATGGATAAAATTAACAGTTGATTATCACATATTTTGTATGATATATGTATTATATACTATATTCTTACAGTAAAGAAACTAGAGAATAGAAAATGTTATTAAGAAAATCATAAGGAAGAGAAAATACACGTACAGTATTTCCTGAAAAAAATCCAAATATAAGTAGACCCACATAATCTAACCGCATGTTGTTTGAGGGTCAACTGTACCTGGTTGAGCCTAATCATCAACCAGAATGCCACCTTTCTACTTAGCAGTGACAATTCTACAGTGTTCATGCTACATCTGATGCTGCACCAAGATCTGCCCTGAGAAGTTTAGACACATGGCTATTCCAGCAAAACCTGATCAAAGAACACACCCTCCTGGGGCTACTTCCTTAGGGGCTGCAGAATTGCACAGTAAGGATGACAACATGGTTCAAACTGGGCTTTTCCAAAGATGCACACATGTATACAGAGAAGTTCAAACTGGGAAAATAAAGAGAGGGAAGTCTTAATGCTCAGAACTGCAAAATCCTACTTAACAGTGAAATGTAAGCTGTGACCATCTACTCACCAATAATGTGTGTGTAAAAGCTCTGTATACATTAAAATCAGCAGGAGTTTTAGGTATGTTATTATTAGGATATCCACTATTCATTCTTTAAAAATAACTTCTTAGGAACTGCAGCGAATTATGAGAGATAATATATACTTCAAGGAGAATATTAATATTAAAACTGTATATTGTTTTTTAAAAATCTTTATTGTGGAAGTATTACATATGTCCCCTTTTTCCCTAATCGACCCCCTCCAGCTCACCACCGACCCCCACTCCATGCCCTCACCAACCCACTGTCTGAGTCCATGGGTTATGCATATATACATATAAGTTCTTTGGTGGATTACCTCCCACCCACCCCACTTCTCCCCCTTATCTCCAAGATTTTGCATTATATTCAATGCTTCCATGTCTCTGGATCCACTCCATTCATCAGTTTATTTTGTTAATTTGATTCCACATACGAGTGAGATCATGTGATACTTGTCTTTCTCTAACTGACTTATTTCACTTAATAAGTGAAATGCTCCAGGTCCCTCCATGCTGTCTTAAAGGGTAAGAGATTCTTCTTTTTTACTGTTGCATAGTATTCTATGGTATAAATGTACCACAGCTTTTTTATCCACTCATCTACTGATGGTCACTTGGCCTGTTTCCAGATCTTAACTATTGTGAATAGTGCTGCTATGAACATAGTGGTGCATACATTCTTTCTGATTGGTGTTTTGGGTTTCTTAGGATACATTCCTAGATTGGGATCACTAAGTCAAATGGTAGTTCCATATTTAATTTTTTGAGGAAACCCCATACTGTTTATCATAATGACTGCACCAGTTAGCATCCCCATCAGCAGTGTACTAGGGTTCCCTTTTGTCCACATCCTCAAAAACACTTGTCATTTGTTGATTTGTTGAAGGTAGCCATTCTGACAGGTGTGAGATGATATTTCATTTTTATTTTAATTTGCATCTCTTTGATGATCAGTGACTGGGCATTTTTTCATAAGTCTCTTGGCCATCTGTGTGTCCACTTTGGAGAAGTGTCTATTTAGGTCCTTTGCCCATTTTTAAATTGGATTGTTTGTCTTCCTTTTGTTAAGTTGTATGAGTTTCTTATATATTTTGGATATTAACCATTTATCAGATGTATCATTGCCGAATATGTTCTTCCATACAGTGAGTTCCCTTTTCATTTTGTTGATGGTTTCTTTTGCTGTGCAGAAGCTTTTATTTTGATGTAGTCCCATTTGTTTGTTTTCTCCTTAGTTTACTTTGCCCTAAGAGATGTATCTATAAACATATTGCTATGAGAGATATCTGAAATTTTGCTGTCTAGATTTCTTCTAGGATTTTTATGGTTTCCCAACTTACATTTAAGTCTTTTATCTATTTTGAGTTTTGTTCTTCTGTATGGTATGGTATAAGTTGGTGGTCTTAGTTTCATTTTTTTCCCCATGTATCTGTCCAATTTTCCCATCAGCATTTATTGAAGGGACTGTCTTGACTCCATTGTATGCTCTTGGCTCCTTTGTCAAATATTAATTGAGTGTAATGGCTTGGGCCAAATTTGGGGATCTCTGTTCTGTTCCATTGATCTATATGCCTGTTCTTGTGCCAATACCAGACTGTTTTGATTATAGTAGCTTTGTAGTATAAGTTGATATCTGGTACTACTTTGTTCTTCTTCTTTCTCAAGATTGCTGCAGCTATTTGGGGTCTTTTTTGGTTCCATATAAATTTTTGGAGTATTTGTTCTCGATCTGTAAAATATTGCATTGAATCTGTAGATTGCCTTGGGTAGTATGGACATTTTAATGATGTTGATTCTACCAATTCATAAACACAGAATATTCTTTCACTCATTTATATCTTCTTTATCTCTTTTTTCAATGGCCTGTATTTTCCAAGTACAAGTGTTTTACCTCGTTGGTTAACTGTATTCCTAAGTATCTTAATTTTTTTGTTGCACTGGTAAATGGGATTGTTTTTAGTTCCTCTTTCTGAGAATTCTTTGTTGGTGTATAAAAAAGCCATCGATTTTTGGGTGTTGGTTTTGTATCCTGCCAAATTCATTTATTAAATCTAGTAGTTTTTTGATGGAGTCATTAGGGTTTTCTATGTTCAATATCATGTCATCTGCAAATAATAAGAGTTTTACTTCCTCCTTTCCAATTTGGATACCTTTTATTTCTTGTTCTTGTCTGCTCGCTGTGGCTAGGACTTCCAGTACTATGATGAATAAGAGTGGTAAAAGTGGAAATCTCTGTCTTATTCTTGTTCTTAGGGGATATGGTTTTAGTTTTTGCACATTGAATATGATGTTTGCTGTAGGTTTGTCATGTATGACCTTTATCATGTTGAGGTATGTTCCCTCTATTCCTACTTTGCTGAGAGTTTTTATTAAAAATAGGTGTTGGGCCCTAGCTGGTTTGACTCAGTATACAAAGCATCGGCCTAAAAAATAAAGTGTCCCAGGTTCAATTCTGGTCAAGGGCATGTACTTTACCTGCAGGCTCCTCCCAGGCCCTGGCCCTGGTTGTGGCACATGTGGGAGGCAGCTAATAGATGTGTTTCTCTCACATCAATGTTTCTTTCTGTCTTTCCCTCTCTCACTCTCTCTAAAAGTCAATGAAAATATATCCTTGGGTGAGTATTAAAAAATAATAAAATTAAATTTTAAAAAATGTGTGTTGGATATTGTTGAATGCTTTTTCTGCATTTATTGATATGATCATATGATCTTTATTTTTCAATCTGCTTATGTGATGTATCACTTTTATTGATTTAAGAATTTTGTACCAGCCTTGCAACCCCAGAATAAATCCTGTGGGAAACTGTTTATTGCCTTCACTATCTGATAAGCATAGACAGAGAACCCCCGAAGGCTGGGTGCCTTTGAAGCCCTCCCAAAGGTCTGAGCTAGGCGCCACCTCTGTTTGTCCAGACAGTGGTAGCTGAAACTACTCCCCCATTTATTATTATGTAAATCCTTGCTGATGGGCTAGTCTGCCTGTTGCAGGGGGTCACCTGCCTAGGGCTATGCTATGGGTGCATCCCAGATCAAAAAAAAAGCTTGGTGAGGCCTGAGCACAGAGAGGAAGTCCTTCGGGACTTGCCGCCTGGTCCCCCAATATTGCAAAATTATCTCGTGTCTTTTTCTCTCATTTATTGTACGGCTCCTCTTTCAGATACTGAACCATACTCCACGCGAGTCATGGAAGGAAACACTCGACAAAATCCCACTTGGTCTTGATGTACAATCTTTTTAATATATTGCTGAATGCAATTTGCTAATATTTTGTTGAGGATTTTAGCCTCTATGTTCATCAGGGATATTGGCCTATAATTCTCTTTCTTTGTAGTGTCTTTCTCTGGTTTTGAAATTAGAATAATGCTGGCCTCATAAAAAGAGCTTGAAAGTATTCCTTCCTTTTGGATTTTTTGGAATCATTTGAGGAGGATAGGTGTTTATTCTTCTATGAATGTTTGGTAAAACTCCCCTATGAAGCCATCTAACCCAGACTTTAGTTTGCTGGGAGTTTTTCTTAATCACTGCTTTTATTTCATCAGTTATTATTGGCCTATTCTGGTTTTCTGATTCTTCCTGATTCAGTTCTGGAAGATTGCATTTATTTTGGAATTTATCCATTTCATCCATATTGTCCAAATTGTTGGTATATTATTGTTCATAATATTTTCTTACAATTCTTTGTATTTCTGTGGTGTCAGTGGTTACATCACCACTTTCATTTCTGATTTTATTTAGTTGTGGCCTCTCTCTTTGTTTCTTGATGAGTCTGGCTAATGGTTCATCAATCTTGTTTATCCTTTCAAAGAACCAGCTCTTGGTTTCATTGATTTTTTTTGTATTATTTTATTTTTATTATTATTATTTTTTAATCTAGTCTCTATGTCATTTATTTCTGCTCTAATCTTTATTATTTCCTTACATCTACTTACTAAGGCTTTTCTTGTTGTTTTCTTTCTAATTCTTTAAGTTGTAGGGTTGGATAACTTATTAAAAGTTTTTCTTGTTTTTTGAGGTAGGTCTGTAGTGCTATGAACTTCCCTCTCAGTACTGCTTTTGCTGTGTCCCAGAGATTTTGGATTGTTGTGTGTTCATTTTCACTTGTTTTCAGTATGTTTTTTTTATTTCTTTCCTGATCTTGTTGGTAACCCATTCATTGTTTACTAGCATGCTACTTAGGCTCCATGTGTTTGAATTTTTTTTTTTTTTGGGGGGGGGGTTTACTGTATTTGATTTCTAGTTTCATTCCACTGTGATCTGAGAAGATGCTTGATATGATTTCAATTTTCTTCAACTTGTAGAGACTTGTTTCATGCCCTAACATGTGGTTTATTTTTATGAATGATAAATGTGCACTTGAGAATAATGTATATTCTGTAGCTTTGTGGTGAAATGTTCTACAAAAGTCAATTAAATCCATCTGATCCAGTGTGTCCTTTAGAGTCACTGTTTCCTTGTTAATTTGATGTCAGGAAATCTACCCAGTGAAGTCAGCGGGGTGTTAAACTCCCCTACTATAACTGTGTTGTTGTCAACCTCTCTCTTAAAGTTCTTTATAAGTATTTTTAAAATATATTTAGTTGTTCCTATATTAGGTGCATATATGTTCACCAAGGTTATATGCTCTTGTTGGATCAATCCCTTTAGTATATATAGTGACATTTGTTGTCTCTTGTGATGGCCTTCATTTTGATGTCTATTTTCTCAGCCATGAGTATTGCTAACCCAACTTTTTTTTTCTTTTGCATTTGCATGGAAAAATTTTTCCCATAACTTCACTCTCATCTTGTGTGAGTCTTTTGTTCTGAGGTAGATCTCTTGTAGATCGGATATAGTTGGGTCATGTTTTGTATCCATTCAGCTACCCTATGTATTTTGATTGGAGCATTTAATCCACTTACATTTAAGGTTATTATTGGTAGGTACTTATTTATTGCCATTTTAATTCTGTATGCCTAGGTTCTCTATTTCTCTCCTTGTTACAACAGTCACTGAGCCTTCCTTGTAATGCTGGCTTGGTGGTGATGTACTCCTTTAGCCTCCCCCCCCCCCCCACCCCCCGGGAAGCTGTTTATTTCACCATCTATTTTGAATGATAGCCTTGCTGGATATACTAATCTTGGTTTCAGATCCTTGCTTTTCATTACTTTGAGTGCTTCATGCCATTCCCTTCTAGCATGTAGAGTTTCTGATGAGAAATCAGATGTCAGCCTTATGGGAACTCCTTTGTAGGTAACAGTTTGCTTTTCTCTTGCTGCCTTTAAGATTCTCTCTTTGCCTTTAACTTTTGGCATTTTAATTATGATGTGTCTGAGCATGGGCCTGTTTGGGTTCTTCTTGCTTGTGGTTCTCTGTACTTCCTGTATTTGTTTAACATTTTCTTTTACCAGGTTAGGGAAGTTTTTGGTCATTATTTCTTCAAACACATTCTCTATCCCTTAATCCCTTTTTGCCTCTTCTGGCACACCTACTATGCCTGGGTTCTTGTTCCGGCATTAAGCAAGGTTCAGCAATCTGGAGAAAGGCTGTGTGTAACTTAAATAGTCCAGAGACGAAATATAATTTTGAAAGCCATATGGGAGTCAGAGGAGCTTAGCTAAAAAGAACTAAGATCTCCTTGTCTCAGGACCCCATGCTTTTTATTGACACAAATTGTCCTGAGGCGAGGCAGAGATATACACTTCAAAGGGTTAGGGTTTCCTATACAGAGGCATTGTCACAATGGGGGAATTAGCCTATGGCTATTCAGGTGTTTGGCCAGTAGGAGGCAATAACATGTAGATTAAGATGACCTGAGCTGTCTGGCAGCAAGCAATCATCCTTTTTTGGGTTTAGAGAAATGCCATCAGTCATTCCCAACAGGTGACAACATATGTGACTCAGCCCTTGTTGAGTTCCCAAGTTCAATCAACCTTTCGATGAAACTCTTGAAATTATAACATGTTAGAATTGGCTTCTGGCACTGCTATTTGAATATTGTTTGGTTTCATGTTGTCCCACAGCTCTCTTAAGCTGTCCTCCTATTTTTTAATTGTTTTATTTTTTTTATTTTTGGTCCTCTGATTGAGTGATTTTTTTTCAACCCTGTCTTCCAATTCACTGGTTTGGTTGTCAACTTCCCTTAATTTTCTGTGTATTCCTTCCAATGTGTTCTTTGTTTGTGCTATGTCATTCTTTATTTCTGTTTTCATAGTTACCATGCTGTTTAGAATCTTTACCATCATTATTCTGAACTCTGTATCAGATAAATTTCTTATCTCCATTTCATTTATCTCTTCTTCTGGAGAATTCTCTTGTTGTTTCATTGGGGGTTGTTTCTTTGTCTCCTCATTTTGTTTTCCTATTTAGGTTTGTGACTATGTATTAGGTAGATCTGCTATGCCTTTAAATCTCTATTGCAGGCCAGTGTCAAACACTGTTTCTGTTTGTTCTTATTTATGACATTATCACATTTCCTAATACAACTTAAATAGAATATTTCACCAATATTGCCTCCTTAAAATGACAATTTCATCACTAAAACATAAATGAAAATAGAAACAAGTACTTACTCACAATATCACTTCCCCAGAACAGAAGGACAGCCAACATTGGGAAAATAATAGTAAGCACATAGTCATTTGCAGAAAACCATAAAGCTGGGAAGAAAAAAACCCCACAAAAATCATGATTAATATTTATTATCATAAATTTATGTCCAGCCAATTAATGATCAACAGTGTTATTTATTGTGGAGATGGAAAATTAAAATAATAGGTTAAAACTGTGGTCTTATATAAATACATAAATAATTACAGATATATTTAATTAAATAACAAATATTAATGAAACAAAAAAAAAGTTAAGTATTTTCCACCACATTTTCCTTAATCTGTGATTATGGAAAGAGGTAGTATACCCCAAGAGCTAAGAAAAGGGCTCCACAGCCACATTTCCTGGGTTTGAAACACAATTCTAACTTGTAATTTGTGTGATCTTGGACAGTATAACACCTTTCTGTTCTTCAGTGGCTACAATGACACTTTGAAGGACTGTAGTTAACTGTTAAAAAAATTAAGATATGAAAATGGCTAAAAACAAAGCTTGACCCCTCAAAGTGCTCAGTGAACACTAACTACAGTTATTATTATGGGGTCCTGTAGTGATTGCCTGTATGTGTAATGTGCCAAGAATTTACCTCAAAGGAAGAGTTATCTTCCTGTAAAGACTGACTCAGGGGACAGGAGTGAGGAAGTAGTACTGGGTACCCTACCCTTGGTCTTATTGTGACCTAAGAGTAAGACAGATGTGAGCCTGAGCTTTTCTGAAACTTACTCTGGAACAGAGGATGAATTCGTAAATAATTAGTCTTAAAATGACTGCTGACAAAAAGTAACATGAGGAGCTTTAGGTAGTAAGGAAGCTTCTATCAAGTGGAACATGTGTTACCCAAACAATGAAAATGCAGCTACCCATCCTATAGAAAGGAAATTGTGATATTAAAACTTCTAATGAAATTTGCTGAGAACTTTTAAAAATTACGTTTAATTGCATCTGATCAATGCTTAAGGCCATATTTTTATTGATGAAATTTCTCCTGTAACAATAAAGCCAGGTATATGCACTGAAAGCTTTTCAGAGTTTGCCTAGACTGGAAGACTTGCTGGGTGAGGAACACTTCTGAATAGTGCACAAGTCAAGCACTGGTGTTGCTCTGAAATGATCCCTTTCAAAATCTCCACTATATCCGCATGTGAGGATCCTTGTGGGCTTTCACACCATAATGCTAGTCACACATTTCTTGGGTTAAGCTTATAATGCTAAACTCTGGTAAATGTTCACAGTCATCCCCAGAATATAACAACACTATCAGTTCTTATCTTAGAGATAGTAGCTTTCCAGATTCCAGCATTTTGCCCTGTACATGGCAGAGACTCAATATGTTTATTATTGATTAGGGGCCCGGTGCACGAAATTCGTGCACTGGGTGTGTGTGTGGGGGGAGTGTCCCTCAGCCCAGCCTGCCCCCTCTCACATACTGGGAGCCCTCAGGCGTTGACCCCCATCACCCTCCAATCACAGGATCGGCCCCCTGCCCAGGCCTGACGCCTCTGGCCTAGGCGTCTGGCCTGGGCAGCAGGGACCTGCAGTGGCAGTGGGGGGGCGCCACGATCACGCGGGCTCTGCCCCTGCCCCTACAGGATGCCTCTGGCTGAGGCGTCCGGCCCTGGCAGCGGGGACCCGCAGCTGCAGCGGCCCCGAGATCGTGGGCTTCGCTTTAGGCCCAGGCAAGGGACCCCTAGCTCCTGGGACTGCCAGCTTCGACTGTGCCCAGCTCCCATCGCTGGCTCCACCCCTACTTCCTGCTATCACTGGCCAGGGCAGAAAAGGCACCTGATTCTCCGATCATGGCTGGGGGGCAGGGCAAAGGCGGCCCCAGGGCCGCCTTTGCCCTGCCCCCCAACTCTTAGCTCCCCCCTGGGTTTCCGATCACTGTCAGTGGCAGGGGGCTTCTTCCTGCTTTCCCTTTCACCTCCCTGCATTGTGCCTACATATGCAAATTAACCGCCATCTTGTTGGCAGTTAACTGCCAATCTTAGTTGGCAGTTAATTTGCATATAGCCCTGATTAGCCAATGAAAAGGGTAGCTCGTACGCCAATTACCATTTTTCTCTTTTATTAGTGTTGACTAGAGGCCCGGTGCACAAAAATTTGTGCACTCGGGGTTGGGAGAGGAGGTCCCTCAGCCTGGCCTGTGCCCTCTCACAGTCTGGGACCCATCAGGAGATAAGGACCTGCTGGTTTAGGCCTGCTCCCGGGTGGCAGAGGGCAGGCCTAATCCTAGGTGTAACCCCTGGTCGGGCTCAGAGCAGGGCCCATTGGGGAGTTGGGGCCCCGCCTCCTGTCATGCACAGAGCAGGGCGGATTGGGAGGTTGCCATGCCACCCTCAGTCATGCTCAGGATAGGGCCGATTGGGGGGTTGGGGCACCACCCCCTGTCACACTCAAGGCAGGGTCCATAGGGAGGTTGCAGCGCCACTCCTGTCATGCACAGAGCAGGGCCGATCAGAGGGTTGGGGCTCCGCACCCTGTCACACTGATCCCGGTGCTGGGAAGCCTCGCTGCTCCGCTGATCCCAGGGCCAGGACGCCTCTCGGCTCCCCTGATCCCTGGCCCGGAGGCCTCTCGGCTCCGCTGATCACCGGGGCCGGGAGGCCTCTCTGCTCCGCTGATGCGGGGCCTCTGACTCCACTGATCACAGGGGCCGGGAGGCCTCTGGACTCAGCTGATCACCGGGGCCGGGAGGCCTCTCGGCTCCGCTGATCCCAGGCCCGGGAGGCCTCTCTGCCCTGCTGCTTCAGGGCTGTTTGGCTTGCTCTGCTTGGAGCCTGAGTATGCAAATTAACCGCCATCTTTTAGCTTCTATAATTGAAACATTGTATCTTTTGGAGTTGTTGCTTCAGGAGCTCAGAGCCCCGCAGCTGCGGGGATCCTTGACTTTCTCCATCGCTGGGGCAACCAAGCCTCCTATTCTCAGCTGCCTGGCTGCCAGCCGCCATCTTGGCTGACAGTTAATTTGCATATCTCGCTGATTAGCCAATGAAAAAGGTATCGGTTGTACGCCAATTACCATTTTTCTCTTTTATTAGTATAGGATTATGCTTTCATTAGTTGAATGGATGATTGGACGACCAGACACTTAGCATATTAGGCTTTTATTATATAGGATTTGCAAAAAAAAAAAAAATAATAAAAAAAGCACAACATAGTAAAAATTGATTCCACTGCCTAAATCCCCAGGATTCACATGATGAATAATTTGTAAGAACCCTGCTTCAATTAACCGTTTTGGGCAGAAGAATTTCTTTCTATTCCCTTAAAAAATGGTGCAAAACTATGACAATACCAGATGCTGGCAAGGGTGTGGGGGAACTACATCACTCATATGTTGCTGATGGGAATGAACAATGGAACAACCACTCTGGAATACAGTTAGGCAGTTTCTTAAAAAACTAAGCCTATACACACATACAATCCAGGAGTTGTAGTTCTATGCATTTACCCAGAGAAATGAAGACTATGTCCACATAAAAAACTGTACATGATGGTTTATAGAAATGTAATGAGCAGTAGCACAAAACAAATGAAAACAACCAAGGTGTGCTATAGTGGGTGGATGGTTCAACAAGGCGTGATATACCCATAGCATGGAGAGAGAGAGAGATTGAGAGAGAGAGAGAGAGAGAGAGAAATAGCTAATGATGCTGTTGCATGACATGATTAGGGTCTATAATAGATAGGGGTCTATAACAGATCTATAATAGATCTCAAGGGCATTGCACTGACTGAAAAAAAGCCAGTCTCAAAAGATTACATACTTATATATAAAATTTTGGAAATGGCCAAAGTATTGATATGGAGAACAATTTGTGCTTAACAGGTTAGGGATAGTAAGGGAGCAGGTGACTATAAAGGACTTGCATGAGGCAGATATTTGTGTTAATGGGTTAGTTCTATATTCTGATTGTGGTGTTCATTACAGAAATGTACACATGTGATAAAAAGAAAAAGAAATATATACACAATTTAACATTGTGAACTGGGTGGTTTTGGCATTTAACTTCTGTTACATAAAATGTAACCACTGGGGGAAGCTGGGTAAGAGTACACAGCACTTTTCTGTTCAATCTTTGAAACTTCATGTCATTCTATAACTCTTTCAAAAAATAAAAATGGGCGCACCGCCAAATGTCTGAGACCTCTAGTAGAATCATCTACACTCTCTACAACAAAACATCACTTTCACATTTTAACGGCCCCAACAGTAAGCAGAGTTCATATTTTTTCAAGGGACTTTGAAAACAAAGATGAAACAATCACACAGAAAATTACAAACTTTGTCTTTATCCCAGAGATTAGTATTCCTTTCCCATCCACCTTCATCCCATCTCATGGACTTTAAGTCTCGAGTTTACGATTCTCTCAGTGACCTACACTCTACTCCATAATCACCCTCTCCCACTGTGAGTTAATGAGATTTTCAATATGGAGAGATTTTTGAGCAGAAAAGCCTTCCAAATTCTGCTCTTAGCCATCTCCTGTCCATGCTGCACCACACAGACACCCCTTTCATGATACCCCAGCTTCAACAACTCATTCAACTTCATAAAATAAATGTCCCAGGATGACACCTAACATTTGTAAAGTACTGTACTTTGGTTTGCAAAGGACTGGTACACGGGGGATCTCATGATGCTTGTTAGACTGGAGAATACATAAAGCAGGAATCTCTTTCCATCCCCATTGTAGAGATGAGATAATCTGGACCCAGTGAAGTAACTTCTCAAGTTCAATAGAGGCAAATAGTTAACTTGCAGAATCAGATATCCAGATTCCTAATCCTAAACAATGTCAAAGTATTCCATCAGAATAAACACCCCATTCCCAATCTGGTAATAGACATTTCATAACAGGAAACGCTAGAAGAATAGAAGGCAAACAGTTGATTCAACTGAATGGTCTGATCCCATCTAAAGCAGAGGTTCTCAAAGGCTTGTCTAATCCTGAGAGCAGTAATATGACTAGTGGTTCTAAATAGAGCTTTCAAAATAGAAAGTCAGTATGCACCTGTATGTGGTTAAAGTAATCAGCTGGCATGGCAAGGACTAGAAAGAAAGCAGATTGTTTACTTCAGCTAGCTTTACTGCTTTATGCAACTCCCCAGCCCAAGTCTGTGAAGAAGGGCACAATCATGGTGCTATAACCAAGGCTGAATTCAAATTAATTCTGTTGGATCCCTAGCTCTCCCTCATCTTGGCCAAGAAAAAGAACAAACACCATAGCAGGAAACATCATTATGACCTGATTTTTGATTTTGTGATTCTCCTAATCTAACCTTTCCAGCCGGAGCACGGCTGGGATTTGTCAGCCCTTGACCAAAGTGCAGGTAATAAAAAAAGCTACATCATTGGAAAGATCATGGAATATTAATTACATGAAAGATAGTACTTTTGAGAGCAGCAAACAGAAATGCAGATTAAATGAAACCAGGGCCCCTAAACTAGCAGAATAGTGCTCCGAACAAAAGTATGAGAACCCGATAATATGAAAATAACAAACAGCAAATGAGTTTTATTATGAAAAACAGAAAAAAAATAAAACTCATGATCTTAAAGCTGCTAAACATTACATCATCATTTGTTAGTCATAATCTACTTTTTCTTTCAAAGGAGTTCCTCGCCCAATTTGCCCCATTTCTCATAGTATTAGGCCACTGCAGGACAAATAAAAGGGAAGATTATGAAATTCTTACCAATACGATATTTTAGTTCTATGGTGGTTTCGCCTTCTCTAGTTAATTCTGTTACTTCACAAGTGTAGTTTCCTGGGACAGCATCCCTCTTGTCCATCATCAAAGAGGCATTGCCTGTTAGTAGTGCGTTTGGTATGATGTATGCACTCGAAAAGTCACTGGTGGGATTGGATTCATTTTTATCTCCATCATAGAAGAAAATTTGTTTATCTCTGAATCTCCACTTTACAAACATTTCTCCAAGGTTCTTTGCCTCCACATTAGTGACTAAGCATGGGATGGTGAGAAGAGTTTCATTGCAAATGGTGTAGTCTACAGATTCAATTGTAGTAAATAATAGCTGAGTTTTATCTGGAAAAGAAAAAGAAAATAGATTTATTTTATTATTGAATTCTATAGCATAAGATCTTAGGAATGTTACAAATCCTTAAGATAAAAGAGCAATGCTTTAATTGTCCCCTTAAGTAAGCAGTGCAGCTACAGAGAGAAGGCAGGCCAGGTGAAGAAGAGAAACACGTTATTCTAATATTAACCTGCACAGATGGTAGACACCATTGTAACTATTCTTTATTCATTCTCAGAAATACACAGTACACATTACCAAGAGTCTTGGGAAAAATTTCAGCAACCTGTTTTGGAACATGCAGGTGTAGTATTTGGCTTCAGAAGCTTTGAAGTAATCATTGTTGCTCAGTGATGTATGCAGAAAAATATTGTTCTTACCATGGAAAATTTTTGAACAGAAAATCAAACCAAATATTATATTCAGGCTGAAATTCTATGTACTGCCTCCAAACAGAACTTGCTAGACCCATATGAAGTTTATCTCTATCTTTAGGTTGCATTTCCAAGGAGAAAAAAATATTCTCTGGCTATATCCCATTGCAACATACTGACAGCAATGGACATTTGGTTTGCAAATATTAAAAAGAGATATATACAATTGAAAGGCACTTTCTCACTCCCACATTTCATTGAAACTACAGAACAACAATTTCCAAATGCATATTACAGGTATTCCTTCCTCCTAAAACCATAAACCACTCAATATAAAGCTAAGAAACAGTTGAAATCAAGAACAGATATTGCTAATAAGTAGGTATATTCTACTTATCACTTCTCAATATGATAAACTTCCAGTTGTCTTATGAAACAGGGGTTGGGAAGGTAATTGCAATCACTCATCCTTCACCTAAAATGTGCAAGATTATGGAGAAATTGCAGTTATCTTCCATATTATTCAGCCATCTATGAACTCTTTTATATAAGTAGTTAGTTGGATTTTCCCTGAAAAAACAAAGCACTAAGAAATATAAATATCAACTTTAATAGTTCATCCTTGCAATTCCTTCCTTCTATATTAATTAGGAATAAAACTCAGGGTCATAACACATTATTATTTTATTTTTTAAAATATATTTAAAAAGGGAGAGAGATAGAGAGTTAGAAACATCGATGAGAGAGAAACATTGATTAGCTGCCTGCTGCACATCTCCCACTGGGGATGTGCCTGCAACCCAGGTACATGCCCTTGACTGGAATCGAACCCGGGACCCTTGATTCCACAGGCCGACACTCTATCCACTGAGCCAAACTGGTTTCGGCAACACACTATTATTTTAGGAACATAGTATTCGATAAATGCCCATTGAGTTGAATGCTAGGATGCATAGTGAAATATGAACTGAACAAGGTTCAGAAAGCCTGAGTACAATTTCTACCTGTCCCTTGTCAGTATGTGACCTTAAGCAATTCACGTAACTTTTCTATGCCTTGGTTTACTCTCTGCATGCAAAGGACGAGAAATGAACACCGGACTGCTTCACAGAACTGTGGCGAGTATCAAAGGAGCAAATACATGGACAAGTGCCCTCTCAACAATGCTGTGCTGTACATATGCAGGTAATACTCTAAAAACTGGGCAAAACAGCATTTTTACACAATGATCTAAACCTCTGACTAGGAGGTGCAAATTGTTATGTTTCTGGGAATTTGAGGTCTGAACCAAGCTTGTGGTTCACAAGTTCACTTCTTCCCAGTTCTCTACACTTCTAGCCATCCCTGTATTAGGATCCCCAGGCAAAACCTGGACTTCCAATTGTGTTTTTCAAAATCATGGGGTTCTGAGTTATTTCCCCTGAGATAGAAGCATTGAGGTGGAGACTACAGTGCACAACAGGGAGAGAAGAAAATGCTTGTGATGTTGGAACTAGAAAACAAGGGAAATGTCAGAAAATATGGTGCACAAATTTGAAATGGACAAAAGGATCAGTGTTCTTTCAGTGGGGATCTGGGGAATATCTGACAGATCCTTTGGGAACATCTGATTTTGTAGGGGCCTGTGCCTTTCACTGTGTTTTGTAAGTTGTAGAACTCGCACAGTAATGCAAATTACTCCTGTCCATAGAGAGAGAAATAAACTTTGTTCTGCAATGGATTTCCAGCTGGTGGAAGAGAGGTTTGAAAAATTACATTTTATTTCCCTAAGGATGTTGACCAATTGCATATATTCACTAATTCATTTCAGCATCACTATTTGCATATATGTGTGTCTTTTCTCTGAATGTTCTTTAAAAGCCAAGATGGCCTGACCATCTTGCTAGCTTGCTTATTTGACAATTTCATAACTTATGCTTAGAGAATGATTTCCTGCAGAATAGAGGTAGTACTAATTGCGCTGCATTATTTCTTTTGTAAAACACAAAAAATATAAAAGCTGAAGCCATTTAAATAGAATTGGTGCTCTTAATAAAATTCAAATAAAATTAACCTGGATAAGCCATAACTTGAATAACGCTTGCATTATAATTAATAAATAAGGGTAGTCCAAAAGTGTCACTCTACCAACTGTTAACCAAAACTTCATCTTCTATAATCACTTACTTAAACACTATAAGTAATAAAATTATCTAATTTGGGTTTTCTCTCTTTTGTCTACTGCCTTCTGATGGAACAGCAAAGTGAAGAAAATGTTTGAAACAGAACAAATAAAATAACACAAATAATTTTCACGGTAATTAAATTCTGAAAACCATGATATTCTTACAGCAGTCTAAATCAGATAGAAAGCTATTAATACAACCACCAATGATGCCAGCGTTACAAATAAATTAAAAATAAAATGTAAAATTATTTAACATTAAATGCCAAAAATATTGGACTGTAAAATCTCTGTGAATACCAATCACCAATCTAACCATCTCCTTCCTCAGTCATGAAGACGGCCAACATGTGGTTGCAGAAAGGCTCAATATATGACACAGAAATTTTAAAATTGCAGCAAACATTTATTGAGAATTAACTGATCAGAAACATTGTGATAGGATGTGCGGATACAATGAAACTGGGGAGGGAGGAGCACCGGAGTTTGAATTATCTTTTCAAAGCTCCAATTCTCACTTGGGGAAATGATATGCACTTTTTATAACACGGGATTACGTGCCTTCCTTCCTGTATGAGCAAAGTGCTCTGGAAGGGCAGGAGGGCACAGGAATCAATCTTACAGGTTTCTAAGAAAATGTGTGTTGCTACCTGGGGAACAACAGAAAAGTGTCATAGTTCCGGCCCACTTGGGTGGTCCTCAGTCTTTTTACACTTGTTCCATGTAAAGTTTCTCTCCTCTGTAACAGCTCTTAAATCTCTCTCCTTTTGTAGGAGCTTACTCCATACTCTCCAAAGCAGCCCTCTCTTCTTATTTCTTAATTCAGATTGAGTCCATCAGTGATGCCAGATGAGAAGCCAGAGCTTCTAATAATCCTCACCTTAAAATTGACCTGCAACCCCAGCAATCCACACTTCCCTCTCCTCTCACCCCCATTTCTCCTCTTCAGAAATGAATCCCTTTACCTGAGAGGTAGGTTCTATTTTTGCCTCCCTACCCATCAATCTCCTCAAGGACTTTCCTGGTTGATTATCAGCCTCCCACATGCCCCTATTCCATTTACTTAGGTTTTGCTTTTGTTGTGGTTTTAAACACTTAAAAACATGCTCAAATATTCACCAACTTGAGGAAATCCCTCATCTTTGTCTCTCTTGTTCCTAGCAACACAAAATAATACCCTAAAAGCATTTCTTCACTTTGTTTCATTTCTTAAGTCTCTGCCACCTGGCCGCCATCTCTGACCTTCAGCTTCACTATAACAGCTCTTGCCAAAGCCACCAGCAATCCCTTGTGAAAAATCACATCTGTACGGTTCACTTTCTATCTCAGCTTCTCTACAGTTCTTGAGCCAGTGGGCAGCTCCTTCCTTGTGCCTGTCCCTTGGCCTCTACACTAGATCTCTGGATTCTGAATTTCTTTCTACTGTTTGTTCAGCCATCCTAGTTTCCTTTCCTTATTGAAACCTATTCCGTGATGCACAATAAATGTTAGTGTTCCTAAAGGCTTCATAGTCAGCACTGCCTCCCCCTCCCCAGTATTTACCCATATTCATGGTTCTAACTACGTACACACTTTTAATTAACCAGGTCCCACCTTTCTCCTCAAGACCTGGGAAAGCCAACTGTGTGCTGAGCATTTCTACTTGGACCTAGTACTGTAACATCAAGGTTGACATGTTCAAATGTCAATTTTCCCTCTCCCTACTTTTCCCACTAATCCTCATGTCCCTAAAGAATTTTCTCTTATGGACCAGTAGACTGGGCCTAAGAATCATGCTGGATTCTTCCCTCTTTTTAGTCATAGAGAATTTTAGGTGGACTCAGCCTATTTAATAGTTCCTAAATGCAATGCTGGTTGTATGAATGAATTAGACACTCCTCATTTCTCCCGTGAACCACTGCTATTTAAGTAGTTCCCTGACTCCAACATGGACATTTCCCCAACCCAGCCCCAGTGTATTCTACAGGGTTCCAGAAAAAAATGTTCTAAATGCAAATGTGTACTATTTTGCTCACTATACTTTAACAACCCCCCTCACTCTCTTCAGGCTAAATTGTAAGTGCATTAGCATGGAATACAAACTAGGTCCTTCAAGGCCCTGTTCAGCTACATTTCCTGTTCTTCTTCATTTCCAAACTAAGATCTAATTATAATGACCTTCTTGAGATCCCATGGATATACCTATGTACTCTCATGTCCATGCCTTTGCACATGTTCCCTCAGCCTAGAGGACCATACCCTTTTCTGGGTGTATAGGTCAGAACACCTATTTTAGAGTCAGACATTGGCTCAAGCCTTAGCCCCTTCTAGAGATATAATCATAGGCAAATTATTTAACCACGGAACCTCAGCTTCTTCATCTATATGATGGGAAGTGATAGCATATACCTCCTGGAGATTTTGTTAGGATTTAATGAGATAAGGAACACAAAGTTCTTATCTCAATGTCTTTCATATACTTAGCAAATCTACACTAATAAAAGAGAAAAATGGTAATTGGCGTACGAGCTACCCTTTTCATTGGCTAATCAGAGCTATATGCAAATTAACTGCCAACTAAGATTGGCAGTTAACTGCCAACAAGATGGCGGTTAATTTGCATATGTAGGCACAATGCAGGGAGGTGAAAGGGAAAGCAGGAAGAAGCCCCCTGCCACTGACAGTGATCAGAAACCCAGGGGGGAGCTAAGAGCTGGGGGGCAGGGCAAAGGCGGCCCTGGGGCCCCCTTTGCCCTGCCCCCCAGCCATGATCAGAGAATCAGGTGCCTTTTCCACCCTGGCCAGTGATAGCAGAAACTAGGGGTGGAGCCAGCGATGGGAGCTGGGCACGGTCGAAGCTGGCAGTCCCAGGAGCTAGGGGTCCCTTGCCTGGGCCTAAAGCGAAGCCCACGATCGCGGGGCCGCTGAAGCTGTGGGTCCCCGCTGCCCAGGCCGGACGCCTCAGCCAGAGGCGTCCTGCAGGGGCAGGGGCAGGGGCAGAGCCCGCACGATCGCAGCGCCCCCCGCTGCCACTGCAGGTCCCCGCTGCCCGGGCCGGACGCCTAGGCCAGAGGCATCAGGCCTGGGCAAGGGGCCGATCCTGCGATTGGAGGGTGATGGGGGTCAACGCCTGAGGGCTCCCAGTATGTGAGAGGGGGCAGGCTGGGTTGAGGGACACTCCCCCCCTACACACACACCCAGTGCACGAATTTCGTGCACCGGGCCCCTAGTTTTCAATAAATGGCCGATAGAGGTGAATAACTTTGGCTCTTCCTGCTAAAGCACAGTTCAGATGTTTAATCCTGTTCTCCTTCCCTACCACTATGCAACCATATCCATCTTCTCATTGCTTCCATGGCTCCTTCTAAAGTTCTTTCACTAGCCTTATTACTAAATCTTGTAATTAATACTTGATTTAACCAGTCTCCCCATTAGGCTTAAAAAGTAGAAAAGCAAGGACAATGTCTTCATTTGGTAGCCTATGGATTAAACCCAGGGTCCAGCAAGTATGCCTCATTACATTCCTTACGAATGTAAAAAATTTGAAGTATGAATTCCAAGAAAGTAATACCCAAGAATTTGTATCAAAGAGGATTCATTATTCTTCCATATTTCAAGAGATCCCTCCACTTCTTATTTCTATAGACCTGATTATGGAATTATGAAGCTACATATTTCAGTGCAAAATTTCAACTAAGTCAATTGCAGGTGAGATGGAAGAGTTCTTTAAATTTGGCAGGAAGAGCCAAAGTTAGTCAACTCTAGCTGCCATTTATTGAGCATTTGCTAAGTATGGGAAAGCTTCAGAGACCAAGAATATAGCTGATAATTAAAATCATGAGCATAAATATGATTGCCAAGAGGGTCTTTTCAAAGCAACAGAGCAGGTATCAGAGAGTTGAATGTTGGAGAATAGTAATGATTAAGGAGCAAATAGTTAAAAAGGAAAAAATTAAAAAAGTAGTAGTGTGAGAAGTAGGTGACTCAGCAAAGACCTCCACTACAGACATCAAGTGGAGACATGAACACAATAGATGTTAAGTGAGATAGGTTCAAATAGGCCCTAAATTAATAATTACATTGCTTGGTACTTTATCTGGAAAATGTCAACTGACTAGTGGGATGAGAAATCATACTGCATTGGAAAGTAAATGGGAGGCAAGAAAAAAAAAAGGCAATTATTCTTTTATTAAATTTGACAGTCAAAGAGAACAGAGAGAGAAGGTGATATTGGAAGGACTGTGGAGACTGGAACTGGGCAAGGTTTTTTGGTTCTTCTTGTATTTATTTATTTATTTATTCATTCATTCATTCATTCATTCATTCATTCATTCATTTACTAGGGGCCCAGTGCACGAATTCGTGTACCTTGAAAGGAACTGTGGGCCAAAAGGCTGTGGTGGGCATGGGGGTGGGGTTTCAACCCATCCTCCATGCCCTGCCCAGCCCCTCCCACTGTGGTCCCCGGTCCCCTGTCTGCTGACAGCCCCTCTCCTGCCACCTTTACTCCCATGCATTGATGGCACCAGCCCTGCTTGCACCACTGATGGTGCAGAGTGACTGGGGCTGGTGCCAGCAATGGGTGCGAGTGGTGGCTGCTGTACCAATCACCCCTCAGGAGCAGGGGGAGGTGGAAAAGCCCTCAGGAGCAATCGGGGCCAGCAACTGCCACTCACACCCATTGATGGTGCTAAGTGATCAGGACTGGAGCCAGCAGTGGGTGTGAGCAGGGCCAGCATCAGCAGCAGGTGTGAGCACTCGGCAGGACCAGGGAACATGAAAGCAAAGAATTTTCAGTAACTATCAGAGGCTCACCCCGATGACAGCAACTGGTGCCCCACCTTGGTTTGGTGCCCCTGCTCACCTGCTCCACTATCCTACCACGGCCAATGCCCACCATGTTCCACACTCTGCTGCCTGCTGTCAAGGCCCGCCATGTTCTGTGCGCGCCCCCTGGTGGTCAGCGCACGTGATAGCAACCAGCTGTTTGGTTGTTCGGTTGGTCTGCTGTTCTGTCTATTTGCATATTAGGGTTTTATATACATATAGGTTTATTTATTTATTTATTTATTTATTTATTTATTTTATTTGGGGTAAAGCTTAAGCATGTCTGTAAGCTACGGTGAAAGAACCAATGGAGAAGGAAAGATCTAAGATAAAAGACTGAAGAATTAAATTGATTACATAGGTCTCCAAAGTGGTGGACATTTAAAAAGCTGTAGACAGGTGATTTTCTCCTTAAAAAGGTGAATAGGTATACTTTTGAAACTGGGTGACAAGGGAGAAAGTGATGAAGGTTACCTAAGATATTATTGGTAAGTTTAGAAATGGTAGATGGGAAGTTGACAGAGTCTGCACCATAAATCAATACTATTTTTTTGTAACAGAGTAGGATGTTAATTATCTGCTTGGAATGGCTGTTTAGTAATGGGGTAAGAAGTCACAGCAGTCACGAAGGTAAGTGAAACAAAAAGATACCTGCTAGAAATGAATCCTTTTTGCCATAGACCTTGACCCATGGAATGAAAAACTGGAGCTTCAAACACAATTGGGTTAGAATTAGGGTCAAAAAAGAGGATTTAGTCATACCCCTCCACAATAGAGATCTATCAATACTGGGGTAAAGTGGGGTTGTCCACAGTGCGTTTATTTCTGATTTAAAGTAATTGCCTCTAGATTGTAAAGTGGCCTTATTAAAACTACTAAAATGGTTGAGCTAGAATTATGGGGAAAGGCAGCAACATCCAGAATTAAGGTCTTATCAAGCATCTAAAACATATTCAGTACCACTGAAGGATAAAAACAACAAAATCCCTACTAGCAAGTAGCTGCACTTTGTTACTAAGAGGCATGGAGTCTGAAATTTGTCTCTAGGTCCAGGAAGGCCATGCAAAGTGCTTGGAGCATAGCAGGGGGACTCATATTTGGCTTGAAACAGGTAAAAACATTTTGATAGACCTCGCACTTGCCCAATTCCCTACCTTGTCTTTTAACGCATCAGTGTGACACGTATTGAAATATGCATACATATTCTCAGTCCCTGGGTTGACCAGATGTGGAGTCATATACAACTGCTCCATGGGTATGGAAGGTGTCACTTCTAACTCTTGTCTCACCTCCATATAACCACACAGAGGGGAAATCGAAGTTCTATTGTTTCAGTGTAGGTCTATCAGAATCAAAATTCCTGGGTGCTCTGAATTTTTCAGTTTAGTATTACAACGAGTTCAGGAAATTAATCATACACTATTTTTCTTTTTCTTTTATCATAGAAAATATATCTGCACTAGTACAAGTGAAAATAGCCTCATGAACACCTGAGTGCACTGTATTGGGCACAAGATATAAAAATATGGAATTTTTAAATTTTGTATAAAAAGTTATGACAGCAAACCCTAAAAGTTGGGTAAATGGCTTTATAAAAATTGTGTCACAAAAATAACATTCATGTATTAAAGGCAATGCCTATACTAGCCACAGTTAAATTGACATTAAGGAATACCAACAGTTTTAATAAAATGAGTGATAATTTTGGATTCAAAATATTTATTCATTTTGGGGAAACATCTATTTTTCATCTTTAGAACCTAGCCTTTCAAATCTCCTTTAACAACTCAGTGGTTTAGATAAAACATCTCCCAAAATAGAGATGACAGCATGAACAAATGTCCTAAGAGTAGGCATCCTAAATAATAAAAGGATAGTATGCAAATTGTCCCCTCCACCAGGAGTTCCACCTGAGTTTGACCAGGGGACTGGCCCAGCCCACTAACAGCCCTCCCTCTGGCCAGCTCCAGCCCCTATAGGCTCCCCACACTCAGATCAGGGTCAGGGGCGCCGGACCCCACCCATGCACAAATTATTGCACTGGGCTTCTAGCTTTATCACACTGCCTCTAAACTGCCGGGGCAGCTCTATAAATAAGGTCTTTTAAATAGGCAATTACTTCTTTAATAGAATCATGTGTTTAAAAGTAATATATATTTAGGAGAAAATAAAATATGTTATTTAAAGCAAGCCAGTTAGTTCATGGGTTAGAACACTGGTCTCGTAAAGCAAGCCAGATTACTACTATAATTTGACAACAAACTTGTTTTTAATCATATGCACCCTTGATTTTAAAAACTCACTTTAGATAATCATTCAACTACTGACAGTTCATATACTTAATACTTATTATTTGAGTAAGGTGTTATTTACCAGTTTTTGAATACCACTGAAAATGTTGATGTGCTTTTAATCAAAGTATAATTGGATATATGGGGCATGGGGGAGGGAAGGAGCATAATAATTCATTCTGCATCTTGTAAACCAATACAGGGGGTTAGAGTTTGCTGTAATTAGATGGAATGGACATCTAGATTACCTATTTTACTACGAAGATCCACTGAAACTGTAGTGGCTACAAGTAAATGGCATTTGACTACCAGTCATTTGTAAATGAATCTGAAAGTGTTGTGTAGGAAATTAAATGAGTTGCTGGGGCATGGCCTGCCCTGAACAAGGGTTGGACCCACTTTGCCTTCAGACCTCCTCTCTAAGGGCAGCCCAGACTGACAGTTGGCAGGTTTGGACCTGCCTGTATTGGGCACAAGCTCAGAGGAAAAGGACATGACCTCAATGGCAATGTAACATTCCTAGAACTCTGGACGAATTATAATAATATTTGCATTTTAGTTTTGACCTCACCCCCTGTGGGTTTTCTGTATACATTAAGGGTAGGGGCATGCCCAGAAGAAAGATAGTTTCAGTCAATCATCCTTGAATGCAATGAAAGGCTCCACACATACAATCCCTCTTTAGAACCCAGGAGTTGTGGGCCATGCTCTCTCTAGCATGCACTCCACCTCCAGGGAGCAATCCCATGACATTCCCTTCCCCTTGCTTTCCCCACAGGCACATATCCCCTAACCTCTAAAGGACCCCATGACACTTGCATCCAGGGGAGAAATGGGCAGCTGCAGCTCATCCTGGGCTCACCCCCAGAACCTGTCTCCAAGGCCCCTTTCCTCTGACTTCCCATGAGCTACAGCAGTCCTGCCATTGGTTGTTCTCACCATTTTGTCTCCCACACTCTGTTGACTGACTGGTGCCTCATGTGGAATGTATTTTCAATAAACCCTACTTTGCTTTACTTTTATTTTCTGTTGACCTTAAACTCTTTTCTGCATCGATGAAAAGAACCAAGGTCCCAGGCAGTAACCCCAACTGGGAACAAAAGGAAAATCAAAGTCTGAGTACAGATGAACGTAAAAGACCATGGACTGTCTTCCTCTTTCTATAGCAGCAGTTCTCAACCTGTGGGTCGCGCCCTCTTTGGGGGTCAAATGACCCTTTCACAGGGGTCACCTAAGACCATTGGAAAACACATATATAATTGCATATTGTTTCTGTGATTAATCACTATGCTTTAATTATGTTCAATTTGTAACAATGAAATTGGGGGTCACTACAACATGAGGAACTGTATTAAAGGGTCATGGCATTTGGTTCTCAAACTTCCAAATGCCAAAACCCTTTAATTCAGTTCCTCATGTTGTGGTGACCCCCAACCATAAAATTATTTTCGTTGCTGCTTCATAACTGTAATTTTGCTACTGTTATGAATTGTAATGTAAATATCTGATATGCAGGATGTATTTTTATTGTTACAAATTTAACATAATTAAAGCATAGTGATTAATCACAAAAACAATATGTAATTATATATGTGTTTTCCGATGGTCTTAGGTGACCCACAGGTTGAGAACCGCTGGTCTAAACTCAGTCTTTCAAATACCTTGCTTTATAACTTCTTGTGCTCTAAGGCTGTTAGCATCTCTTCACAGGTGCCCTTTTATAACTAAATATTAAACACACAGAGAAATCCATTGGTTTTTATACAACAATTAACACAGCTCAAGTGCATAAGGTCTCTATTCTGTTTTTCTTTTGTAGGTTATTAGCTAAGTACACTAAAACACCATAAATTCTGAATTCTATGACTCTGTTGGGACTTGATCACATTAATATTATATGTAAATGAGTGCTAATTATACATGATCCTAACTATTATTAACAGAATTCCTATCCCCAATAGTACAATTCTAGCAATTTGTTCTAATCTACTTGAAAACAGTACAAGTACATGATTTATCATTTTTATTCTTCAGAATAGCTTTTGATGCCTACAGTCTAATTTAGTGATATTATATCACAAATTTATAATCTGGTTCTGCATGCATTCTGATTAGAAAACAGGTTTCTGAAAGCAGTATTATTTTAGCAGTGTTATTTTGATAGTAACAGCAATGAGCCATTAATGATAACGACAGGGAAAACTACTTTATCTAACATCAACCCTTTCAGGGGTCCTCAAACTTTTAAACAGGGGGCCAGTTCACTGTCCCTCAGACCATTGGAGGGCCGGACTATAATTTAAAAAAAAAAACTATGAACAAATTCCTATGCACACTGCACATATCTTATTTTGAAGTAAAAAAACAAAACGGGAACAAATACAATATTTGTATTTGCATGTGGCCCACGGGCCGTAGTTTGAGGACCCCTGCTTTAGATAACAGACATAGTGATTATGAACAGCTCCAAAGTCCCAGGATTTTCAGAGAATGGGGAAAGTGTGGTAACAGGGTCTGAAGAGCATCTTGAAAATTGCTGAAGTCACAAGGCTTTGTGAACAGCACAGGGAGGCTAATAATCAGTTTAAATGTAATTAACTTTAAATTCTAGAATTAAATATAACAGCTGCTTGTTACTGTTACTCAAACTCAATTTGAATCTTAGAAAAAGTTAACAAAAGGATCTTTGCATGTGAAATGTGACAGGCATAGCCTATAGAGCCACACCAAAAACCACATGCTTTCCTCAGTTTTTATGGAGCACACGTTTTTAAAAAATAATAGTTTCCAAAAGCTTGGGACCTAAATGCCTTTGGTGTAGAAAATCACCAAATTCCACTTGACTGCAAGTTGTCTTCGTATTTCAAGCGAAATCCATTGCAGCTAAACTGGTTCCCAAATACAGGGGGAAACTTGAATGTGCTCTTTGGACTGTTTTAAAGTGGTTGGTGGGACAGGAGGTTGAGAGAGTTTCCAGGAAGTCTATTTCTAGGGTTTAATAAACTAAAAAAGGGGCGGGAGAGGGGGAGGGACACAAAAGATTCTTCTGAATAAATGGTGTGTTGGAAATTAAAATTAACTATATCAGTTATGCCTCCTTTACTTCCTATGTTGACCTGGGAGGGCAAACAGGAAAAAAACAAAACAAAACATCTTGCAGACTTGCCAAAATGCACACTTCCATCTCAAGAAGCCAGGCTCTCCCACTGTCCCGCCTTCATCCCCAGTGCATTTAAGCGCTTAGGAGGGAAGAGGGGTGCGAAAGAGGGGGACCCTAACAGCTGCCACCTACTCGCCTCCAATCACGCCCTTTTTCTCTAGTTAGTTTCTGCGTGAGGTGCGCTGTGTGGAGTCTTCCTGGTGTGTGCGTGTGGAGGCGGGGAGAACACGATGGAGATGAGTCCGCTGTCATCGGGGGAACAGGGAGAGGAGGGAGAGGGGGAAGGGAAGGGGGAAGGGAAAGGGGGAAGGGAAGGGAAGAAGGAAAAGAAGCGCCTGAGTACCGGTGAGCCTCCAACTTTTGCGCCCAGGCGTGCAGGGCCCAGGCGTCCTGCACCAGCCACCCTCTCCAGGGAGCTGCGGGGCCAGCATGGCACAAGGCAAACCCCCGGGAGGCGGCGAGGAAGTGGAGACTCCATCCACAGAGCCAGGATCGGGCCACTCACCTAGGCTCGCCCAGTCCAGCAGCAGCAGCACCAACAGGGGCCACATCGCTCCCGAAAGGGCAGCCACTGACACCCTCACCGCCAGGGCAGCATCTGGAGCAGCCACCAGCGTCACAGTCGGAACCCTGCGTTGCTGCCTGTCACAAGCAGGACCCACCGCCCAGGCTGCTGGCCAAGCTCTGCAGCTCTGGTCGCGGCACACCGGCTCCCAGTCCCCCCCAATGTTGCTGCAGACGGGAGCCCCTCAGATTCAGGGACTGATCCTCATTCCCTGAGGCTCCTCGTAGACCCCCAGCCAGGAGGTGACTAAGGCCAGGCTTCCAGGGCAAGCCTTGCCTCCACCACCACCATCCCCCCACTAGGGTCAAGTCCCCCGTCTCCAAGAGAGGCTTGGAGTGTGTTCCTTCCCTCACTGGGTCTTCACTGTCCCCGCCCCTCCCTCCAGGGTCCTCTCTTGTTTAAAAAAAAAAAAAAAAAAGGATTCAAAATGTGGCTCCAAGCCACAGTATAAACAAGGCCTTATTTAAAGAAAAAGAAAGAAATTGAATTGATCAGAATAAAATTGATTCCCAAAACTATACAGGATTGAAGTGTACAACTCAATGAAATATCTCTACACTCTGCATCCTTCTGTTCCCCATTCCCTCTGACAACCTCCACCTACATTCCCCCATTACCTATGGCTATCACCACACAGTGGTCTATGTTATGCATATATGGTTTTTTACTAATCCCTTCACTTTCCTTCAATATCTCACTGACTGACACTGGCACAACATTCAAAATGAAGCAAAGACCTTGTAAAACTGCCAGTAACATTTATCCTAAGTGATGAACTCTCTTGTCACAAAGTCAGTCTCTGGTGGCTACTCTAATGGGCTGCATAGCCTGTCTGCTTCTTTGGTTGTTTTTCTCTTACCTGCTGAAGGAGAAAGCAATTTCCCACCACAATACCCCACTTCTCCAAATCCTCTACCCATGGCATCTCCTCCACCGACTCCATCCTCATAGTAATAAAACCCAGGAAATAACATTTCCACTCTCAGTGCATTATATACTATGTAACTTTTCATGGTTTCCTTGTGTAAACCTCTTTCCCTCAACATTATCATTTCTTTAAAATTGGAGAGTTTTTTAAGTATCCCCTCCTCTAAGACTTCCCATTCAACCCTGCAAACAGAAGGGGTTTAATAGATATCCTAAGGCTACTAAAGGGACTGTTGGATTCTCCTCCAACTGCTGGGTATATGGATATGAAAGAATCACCCACCAGACTTAGAGCATTGGGACACTGTGTACCACAGGGCAGCTGGTTGGCTCAATAAGGCTGTCAGCTGTCCCTGAGACCAAAGAGCCCTGTAAAGCTGAGCAGTGTCCAGGAAGGACTGTCCACAACCTTCACACTTAGAGTTGGAATGATGCTCTGTTTTATACTGGGAGCTGCTGAGGCTAAGTACCTGATGTAGTTTTGTGCAGAAAATGGAGCAATCTTGCCCTGGCAGGAGTCGCTAAGTGGTTAGAGCATCAGTTTGAGCAGGGAAGGGTCCTTGGTTTGATTCCCAGACAAAGATATGTAGCTGGATTGCAGGTTTGATCCCCACCCCCTTCAGAGCATGTGCTGGATGTGTCTCTGTCACATGGATGATTCTCTTTCTCTCTCCCTCCCTCTCTTTCTTTTTATCTCCCTTTATCCCTCTTTCCCTTCCACATTTCCACCTTCCATTCTCTCTAAAAAAAAAGCAATGGGAAAAGTATAATCTGGTGAGGATTAACAAAAATAGAAAATGCAGTACTCTTAAGTCAAGTGAATAAGAGGCCACCTGGGTGACCACCTCAGCTCTTGGGAAACTAGCTGGGATGTTTTTTGATGGTGGGGGAGGGGGATTTTACCTTAGAGAAGAATAAACTCGGGAGAGAACCACTATAGCCCTCCTAGTAAGTGAGAACTTTCAGGATTGCAAACTTTAGCTTGATGTACAGAACTGGAACGGCCTTATAAGAAACTTTTAGGAAGTAACAGTCTCATCATGCCAAGCATGTAGGTAAAAGGTTTGAATGACCAATAACCTGGGGTGTGATAGAAACAATTCCTGAATTAGATGGCAAATAGCCTAGATGACTCCAAGCCTCAGTGCAGAAATAAGTGTGAGAGATATTTCAATGATAGAAGAGGGTAGGATTACAGAAGACAAAATATGGTCTAAGCCATTCTTAAATGTAGCCTATCAGAATCACCAGGGGTTTATTCAAACTTCACGCACTCCTTAATCTCAGATTCCACCCCTAGATTTTAATATATTCCCCATGGTAAGTATATGTGTGTATTTGTGTGTTTGGGGTGCGGGGGGAGCAGGTTGGTGGTGTTGTCCATGATTCTCTCAGTTTAAAATCACTGCTGCAAATCTCTGCTGTAATTCACATGAATGTGTTACCTGACTCTAACTTGTTAAGGTGAGAAGAGTTGGAGGATTGTTCAAAAACCAAATGAGATTAAGGGGAGAAACCCAACCCTTTCCTATGAAACCCCTTATATTCCCATTAAGCTGTTGAGTTGGTTTGGTAGTATTGTCAGATGACTTTTACTCTTGTTCCCCAATGGGAGAAGATGGCAAGTTAGTTCTCTAAGGTTCCCAAATTTAAATGGAACTAAAAAGAATAAATAAAGCTTAAAAAGGACTAAGAACAATGTCAGTTAGTATTTCACCTCACGATTAAGAAAAATAAACCAAGGGCATCCATGCTGTCTTTCCACTCACTCTATCACTGACAACTGTTCCCATTACTCTTTCCCAATTCCTGGTCAGGTAGAGTGGCTCCCAGGAAGATAAAATCTGTTATTTTTAAATTATATTTTATTTTCAAAAAGGCATCATTCATTCCACTTTATCACACAGATTACATAATCAAGGCATTTTTTATAAAAATGTTGATCAAGAAATCTCACTTTCTTGGGCAGGTCAGGCCATGCTGTGAAAAGCAGATAAGATTATAAGAATATAAATATTATTAAGTCTACCAGATCTTGAGAATTATTCATCAGCGCGCTCGCGCGCGCACACACACACACACACACACACACACACACACACACACAAAGGCAAAACTTTGCCCTCCTGAAAAGGGGTCTCTCTCTTTAGGAAACTGATAGAGCTTCTCAAAGTCATGACATTTGTGAGGATGCTAACAGCCTTTACAAATGAACATTACGTAATCTGTGCCAGGTCAGCTAGGATTCAACAGGCTTGATGTCAGCAGGTAGAACATCCCTGTGGACCTGTTGCTGTTCATGATGACATCTTCCCACTGCATTCTTACAATACACATACACATAAAGGTATTCCCACTCAAAATAAGCACATGATACTGTAAATCATTTGTAGCAAAGAATGTTCAAATATTTAGTCTTGAACAGAGTGACAGAGCGAAAATATGTCATCACTCTAATGAAAAGGGGAGGGGAATTGTTTTAACACACCATTAACTGATGTGTTTAAGTTGTTTTTAGGGAAAGACAGCAAAGCCCATACAAAATTTAGGAAAAGAAGAAAATTCAGATTCATCCACTGGTACCTCTCTAAAGGCAGACCTGGTGCCTCTATGCCCTGCCACCTGGAAAGCTTACCTCCTACTCTGCCAGACACCTTCTAGTTGAGAATATAACACTCATTCCAATCATTCTGCATTTAGAATCTCATTGCCCCCAACAGCCCACATCTGGAACATTTATCATGCTACATGGCAACACAGGGGCCCTAAAAGGAGGGTATGAAAGCATCCCCTGTGAGAGAGATTGGTGAAAAGAACCCCTCTGCTCCAACCCCCGCCCCCGCCCCCCAGTCCCTGCCCAAAAGCACTGATCATACTGGTAACTACATCCAAGGAATAAGCAAGGAAGTAACTGACAATTGCAGAGAATCTAGTCAAGCTATTACTGCAGCCAGCAGAGGAAGCAGCAGGAACTAACCGAGCTAACATGGCACGTGCTTCCCTCCTAAACTTCTTCCCTCAGAGGGGCCTTCTCTGCAAGTAGGACTGGTTTTCCGGTTCTCTCTCTCTCATCCAAGCTAGTTTTGTTCTTTCCCATCAGAATTCAGTAGAAAATAGAAAGCTTTTGTGACAGCAAAGGAAATAAGGACTACACAGGAGCAGGGAGTTAGGAGAATCTCTCCTGGTATTGATTTAGGTAAGAAGTCTCCAGAAAGCTGTGAGCAGTGGAGTCACCAGCAGAGCGATGGTCCCTGTTATGGTCGGCCCACTGTTTCTGTTACACAGGTCCTTCTGGCAGCATTCGTACTCTATAGTCTTCTCTCCTACGTTATTTGAGAGGTAGTTGTAGTTGCAGTTTTCAAACATCCAACACTGGTAGTGTGTTCGTTTTTTGGCTCTGACGTAGAGACATGCATCAAAATCAACTGTGCAGTTGTTGATGACAGTGCACGAACCAACGGGGTTGACACAGGTGTAGCACTGCAGTCTATGACCTGAATCATAGAGGACAGAAAGGATGATCAAGACCCTGAGCGGGGTGAACGCTCCTTTGCTTCCCATTGTCTACAGAATCTTATCGCGCACCCACGGTCCTGCTTCCAGCGCCACCAAGACAAAATTCTCCAGTGAAAAGGCAAGGAGATGTTATTAAGAGATTGTTTAAATTTTGTTGCCAAGCTGAAGTATTATAAGACACCCAACACTTCATTTCTCTTACCACTGTGTACAAAATAGGATAACCAAAAAAATGAATAAATCACTCCAGTCAACTTAGTGGGCTTTTGCAAATATATACAGGCATACCTCATTTTATTGTGCTTTGCTTATTGTGCTTCATTGATGTTTCCTTTTTACTAATGGAAGGACAAACTCTCCACCAGCAAAAAGATTGCAGCTTGCTCTATCGCATTACTCATTTTATTGTTGTGGTCTAGAACTGAACCTGCAGCATATCTGAGGTACGCCTGTGCATGGGAAACCTTCACAAACACAGAGAACATCAGTTTCCACAAACGAAGGTCACAATAAAAGTTACACTAAAATTCAAGCCAAATTATAACTTGACGCTTTAGGATTGTGATGGCTTTTCTGAGGCACTGAATTGGCTATAGCCTCAGTTATTTCATCAAACCCAGAATCCCTGCAATCAGGGGAAACAGAGCTGCTTGAGACTAGGATCCTGGCCTCAGCACCACCCAGTCTGATCTCAGATGCATACCAGGACCCTGCAGCCACTGGGGACAGAGACCTGTGACCACAGCTACAGACCTGCGGACACCAAAAGTTCAGGAATCCCTGGGGCAGATCCCTGAGTAACAGAGCCCATCCCCCCTTCCTGCAGGCTCCCTGGCAGTGCCAGAGTAACTAACTGATAGACCCACCCTTTGCCAGGGCCTCAGCGCTGCAGGAACTTTAGCCTGGAAGTGCGGGAGCACCTTGGAACTGGTCCTAACTGCACTGCTGGCTTTGGAGCCCTGGGCTGGGAGCAATTGCGCGAACACCGGGATCTGGTCCTGCTCACACTGCCTGCTCCAGGAGCCCTGGGCTGGGAGCAAACGCTGGAACACTGGGAATTTGTCCTGAGTAGCACAGGCCCAGGGACCCGATTCTCTGGGCAGGAGGCAGCACCAAGCACCAGTGACTTGACTGTGTTTCTTATCACCTGCGCCTGAGATCCTGATTCCCTGTGCATTCATACTAAGAGCCAGTGACTCCAATTCCTGGTGCAAGGGCACACAGGGACCCTGATTCTCAAGGCAAGGTCGCGCGATGCAACAGAGACTCTGATACTGGATTCCTGGGGAACTCTGACTCCTGGCACACGCTAGGGGCTCTGGTTTTCAACACCCTCCAGGGGGGTCTCTGTTTCAGCATGGTGCAGGCAGGGTCCCTGATTCTAAGGGCGTGGACGAGGCCACACTGAGAGCTGACAACACTGATCCTTGAGTGATCCTGGTTCCCACCAACCCACAACAACCACACATCTTAGTGTCAGAACTCTTCAGTGACTCTAGGGTAGTGGGAGGCTCCCACTGCACACGGCCCAGGCCCACGCAACTCGTTTGAACCATCCTGAGATAATCAGAATGAAGAGACGACACAACACCCAGAGGAAAGACAATGAGGAGTTGCCAAGAAAGGAAATTAATGAAGTTGAAGCATGCAACATGACAGAATCCCTGCAATCAGCCTTTTATAGTTTCTTTCCCTTGGAAATAAGGAGGGACTGTGAATAGGATTGATTTCATCCCCAGGATTGTTGTGTCACATGACCAAAGGGATTTTGCTTGGTGTGATTAAGGTCCTCAATCAGTTGACTTTAAGAAAAAGAGACTGTCCTTGGAGAGAGCTGACCTAGTCAAGTCAAGTGAGCCCTGAAGAGGATCTGTGCTCTTCCTGGCATAAGAAATACAACATGTCACAGGGCTTCAATGAGAGGATGACGTTCCTTTGCTGGCTTGAAGTGTGGAAGAGGCTGTATGACAAGGAATGGGACAACCTCTAGGATCTGAGAAAAACCCACAGCAGACATCCCGCATAGAAACAGGGACCTCAGTCCTGCAACCACCAGGAACTAAATTCTGCCACAATCATGTGAGCTTGGAACAGGACTCATATGAGAATACAGCGTGGACAACGCCTTTCTTTTAGACCCCAGCCACACTGTGACCAGAACTGTGACCTACAAATCTGTGAGCTAATAAAGGGGAGCTGATTTAAGCTGCTACATTGTGGTTATTTATTATACAGCACTAGAACACTAATATAAGGATCTTGCAATGCCTTCATGTCAACATCTATACTAATAGAGGAATATGCAAATTGGCCAGGATGCTGTCACATAACTATCAATGAGGACGGGGGAGGGGCTGCAGCAGAGAGCTCTCAGCATGCCTGCATTGGGGGTCTGAAGGGCTGGGAGAGGAAGGGAGAGCAGATAGGCAGTTAGGGGGATCAGGCCAGGAGGGGAGTGCAGATAGGCAGTTAGCGGGATCAGGCCAGGAGGGGAGAGCTGATGGGCAGTTAGGGGGATCAGGCCAGGAGGGGAGTGCAGATAGGCAGTTAGGGGGATCTGGCTAGGAGGGGAGTGCAGACAGGCAGTTAGGGGGATCAGGAAAGATTATGACAACACAAGATGCTGGCAAGAATTTGGGGGAACTAGATAACTCATATGTTGCTGATGGGAATGTACAATGGAACAACCACTCTGAATACAGTTTGGCAGTTTCTTCAAAAACTAAGCCTATAAGTACATATGACCCAGTAGTTGTAATTCTATATATTTATCCAGAGAAATGAAGACTATGTCCACATAAAAAAACTGTACATGATTGTTTATAGAAATGTCATGAGAAATAGCCAAAACAACTGAAAATAATCAAGATGTGCTATAGTAGGTGGATGGTTCAACAGGGTGTGATATACCCATAGCATGGAAGATGAGAGAGAGAGAAAGAAAAATTGCCACATGAAGCTATTGCATGAATAGATCTAAGGGCATTTTTCTGACTAAAAAAAAAATGCCAGTCTCAAATTATGACATACTTTTGTAAAACATTTTGGAAATGATCAAAGTATTGATCTGGAGGACAAATCGTGCTACCAGGTAAGGGATAGTAAGGAAGCAGGTGACTATAAAGGGCTTGCATGAGGCAGATATTTGTATTAATGGGTTAGTTCTATATTCTGATTGCGGTGGTCATTACAGAAATGTACACATGTGGTAAAAAGAAATATATACACATTGTACCATTGTGAAATGGGTGGTTTTGACATTTAACTACTGTTACATAAAATGTTACCACTGGGTAAAGCTGGATAAGAGTACACAGCACCTCTCTGATCTATCTTTGAAACTTCATGTGATTCTATAACTATTTCAAAAAAAAAAAAAAGAATGGGTGCACAGCCAAATGTCTGAGACCTCTGGTAGAGTCGTCTACATTCTCTAGAACAAAACACCACTTTTGCATTGTAATGGCCCCAACAGCTAGCGTAGTTCTTATTTTATCAGGGGACTTTGGAAACAAAGAGGAAACAATCACACAGAAAGTTACATGTAATACCTTAATCAATAAACTAAAGAACAAATAAATAAAATAAAACAAATGTGAAAATGAGACTAAGCTGGGTTTAGGCACAATGAGTATATAAACAGGGGAAGAGCTCGGGGCAGTATGACCTGAAGAGCAAAGGACAACAAAGAGATTGGAACAGAGATGCCCATGCCAAAGTGCATGCAAAAAAGAGAAGAAACAAAAGACCTGATGTTTTCAGATGGTGATCTGATGGAAAGACTAACAGATAATTTGGGCAAATTCCCCCAATGTGCCTTGATAAAGTATGAACTAAGGAGTTTGTTGGGAGTTTAGGATGCGTGCCCAGATCTCCCTCTGGGATGCTCTGCTAGGACTGTCTACATAGGAGAAAACTCTAAGTGTGAAATAAAAAGCTTTCTACTCTTCCCTCCACACCATTCCCCCAAACCTAAAAGGCAAGGCCTACAGCATAGACCCACCAGCTTTCTTGCTCCAGGAGCCAAAGGGAGCTCTGGGCCCTGCCTCTTAAAGGAAGCCTTGCCTGCATGCACTTTCCACAGGGAAGTGAGAGATGCTGAGGGGGCTGAACTGAACTGGCTTCAATGACATTTCCTCCCAGTTTTGGAGATTGGGAGTCCCAGATCAAGGTGCCAGCAGATGCGATTCTTGGTGAAGGCCCTTTTCCTGGCTGGCAGGTGGCAGGCTTCTCATTGTGTCCTCACGTGGTGCAGAGAGGAAGCTGGAATGTCTCTTCCTCCTCTTCGAAGGGCATTAATCCCATCGGGGTGACCCAACCCTCCCGACCTCACAGAAACCTGTCACCTCCCAAAGCCCCAGCCCCACATGGGCTGCAATGAATGAGCCTTAAAGGACACAAACATCGGTTCATAACAGCATCAGACCCCAAAGTTTTTTTAATGAAGTTCTGTACTATACCCAGAGATTCCCAATATTAACATTTTGTATCTAATCTAATTTTTAAAATTTTCTGGTTATTGGATATTTAAGAAGATGCTTTCAATTTTCCTTATTAAAAAACAAAACAAAACAAAAATAAATAATAAATAAATAAATAAATAAATAAATACAAACTTTGTCTTTATCCCAGAGATTGGTATTCCTTTCCCATCCATCTTCATCCTATATTCTGGCCTTTAAGTCTTGAGGTAACAATTCTCCTCTAAGGGACCTACACTCTAATCCAAAATCACCCACCCCCATTGTGAGTTTAATGGCATTTCCAATGTAGGAGAGATTTTTGAGGAGAAAAACCTATAAAATTCTGTTCTTAACCATCTCCTGCCCATGCTGCACCACACAGGCACCCCTCTCATGACACCCCAGCTTCAACAACTCATTCAACTTCATAAAATAAATGTCCCAGGAAAACAACTGACATTGGAATAGTTCTTTGGTTTACATAGGACTGGTACACAAAGGATCTCATGATGCTTGTTAGACGGGAGAACACATGAAAGCAGGAATCTCTTTCCATCCCCATTGTAGAGATGAGGTAACTTGGACTCAGTGAAGTAACTTCTCAAGTTCAATAGAGGCAAATAGTTAAGTTGAAGAATCAGATGGAATGTCAAAATATTCCAGCAGAATAAGTACCCTATTCCCCATCTGGTAATAGACATTTCATAACAGGAAATGCTAGAAGAATAGAAGGCAAATAGTTGATTCAACTGAATGGTGTGATCCCATCTAAAGCAGAGGTTCTCAAAGGCTTGTCTATTCCTGAGAGCAGTAATATGACTAGTGGTTCTAAATAGAGCTTTCAAAATAGAAAGTCAGTATGCACCTGTATGTGGTTAAAGTAATCAGCTGGCATGGCAAGGACTAGAAAGAAAGCAGATTGTTTACTTCAGCTAGCTTTACTGCTTTATGCAACTCCCCAGCCCAAGTCTGTGAAGAAAGGGCACAATCATGGTGCTATAACCAAGACTGAATTCAAATTAATTCTTGGATCCCTAGCTCTCCCTCATCTTGACCAAGAAAAAGAACAAACATCATAGCAGGAAACCTCAAGGAAACTTCATTATGACCTGATTTTGATTTTGTGATTCTCCTTCTAATCTAACCTTTCCAGCTGGAGCATGGCTGGGATTTGTCAGCCCTTGACCAAAGTGCAGATAATAAAAAAGCTACATTATTAGAAAGATCATGGAAAGTTAATCACATGAAAGATAGTACTTTTGATAGCAGCAAACATAAATGCAGATTAAATGATGCCTGGACCTCTACACCAGCAGAACAGTTCTTAGACAAAAGTTGAGAACCTGACAATATGCAAATAACACAGCAAAGGAGTTTTATTATGAGAAGTAGAAGAGCAATTAAAACTCAAGATCTTAAACTGCTAAACATTACTTAATCATTTACTAGACATAAACTACTTTTTGATTCAAAGGAGGTCCTGGCCTCATTGTGCACAATTTTAATAGGATTAGGGCTACTGTAGTACAAATAAAAAGGAAGGTTTTAAAATTCTTACCAACATATTTTTAGTTCTATGGTGGTTTTCCCTTCTCTAGTTAATTCTGATACTTCACAAGTATAAATTCCTGGGACAGCATGGCTCTTGTCCATTATCAAAGAGGCATTGCCTGTTAGTAGTGCGTCTGGTATGATGTATGAACTCAAAAATTCACTTTTTGGGTGGGATTCATTTTTCTCTCCATCATAGAAGAAAATGTATTTATCTCTGAATTTCCACTTCACAAACAATTCTTTAAGGCACTTTGCCTACGAATTAGTGACAAAGCATGGGATGAGAACAGTTTTATTGTCATTGGTGTATTCTACAGATTTGATTGTATTAAATAGTAGCTGAGTTTTAACTGGAAAAGAAAAAGAAAATAGTTTCATTTCACTATAGAATTCAATAGAGTAAGGTCTAAGGTATGTTATAAATACTTAAGATAAAAGAGTAATGCTTCAATTGTCCCCTTAAGTAAGCAGCGCAGCATAAGAGAGAGATGGCAGGCCAGGTGAAAAAGTAAAACAAGTTATTTTAATATTAACCTGCACAGGTGGTAGACATCATTGTAACTATTCCTTATTCATTCTCAGAAACACACAGTGCACAAGAGTATTGGGAATAAATTCTGCAACTTGTGTTGGAACATGCAGGTGTAGTATTTGGCTTCAGAAGTTTTGAAGTAATTATGGTTGCTCACTGATGTATGCAGAAAATATTGTTCTTACTATGGGAAAGTTTTTAACAGAAAATCAAGCCAAGTATTATATTCAGTCTCAAATTCTATGTACTGCCTCCAAACAGAACTTAGTAAGTCCATATGAAGTTTATCTCTATATTTATGTTGCATTTCCAAGCATTGTGGTGAGGTATACTGTACTTTAATATCAAAAGGAAATCGGATGAGTCACATCGTATCTTTCCTCTAAGATGGAAAATCTTAGAATGCTAAGGAGAAAAAATATTCTCTGCCTATATCCAATTGCAAAATACAGACAGCAATGGACATTTGGTATGCAAATACTATAAAGAGTTATATATAATTGAAGGGCAATTTCTCACTCCCACATTTCATTGAAAGTATAGAACAACAATTTTCAAATATATATTACAGGTATTCCTTCCTCCCAAAAACCATAAGCTAATCAAAATACAGCTAAGAAACAGTTGAAATCAAGAAAAGATATCACTACTAAGTAGGTATATTCTGTTAAACACTTCTCAATAGGATAACTACTAGTTGTCTTACAAAATAGGGATTGGGAAAGTAACTGTAATCACTCATCTTTCACCTAAAATATGCAAGATTGTGGAAAAATTGTATTTCTCTTCATATTTTTCAGCCATGTATTAACTCTTCTATTTAAGTTGTTAGTTGGATTTTTCCCTGAGAAAACAGCACACTTACAAATATAAATATCAACTTTAATAGTTCATCCTTAGAATTTCTTCCCTTTACACAAATTGGGAATAAAACTCAGGAACATAATATGTTATTATTCTATGAACATAGTACTTTTTAAATGCCCATTGGGTTGAATGCTAGGATGCATAGTGAAATATGAACTGAACAAGGTTCAGAAAGCCTGAGTATAAATGCTACCTGTCCCTTGTCAGTATGTGACCTTAAGCAATTCACGTAACTTTTCTAGGCCTTGGTTTACTCTCTGCAAGTAAAGGATCAGAAATGAACACCGGACTGCTTCACAGAATTGTGGCGAGTATCAAAGGAGCAAATACATGGACAAGTGCCCTCTCAACAATGCTGTGCTGTACATATGCAGGTAATACTCTAAAAACTGGGCAAAACAGCATTTTTACACAATGATCTAAACCTTCTCTGACTGGGAGGTGCAAATTGTTATGTTTCTGGGAATTTGCAGTCTGAACCAAGCTTGTGCTTCACAAGCTCACTTCTGCCCAGTTCTCTACACTTCTGGCCATTCTTGTACTAGGAAGCCACAGGCAAAACCTGGATTTCCAATTGTGTTTTCAAAATCTTGGGGTTCTGAGTTATTTCCCCTGAGAAAGAAGCATTGAGGAGGCAGCTATAGTGTACAATAAGGAGAGAAGAAACTGGTTGTGATGTTGGAATTAGAAAAGAAGGAAAGTGTCAGAAAATATGGTGCACAATTTTGAAATGGACAGAAGGACTAGATAGTGTTCTTTCAGTGGGGATCTGGGCATTGTCTGACAGATCCCTTGGGAATATCTGATTATGTAGAACACGGACAGTAATGCAAATTACTCCTGTCCATAGAGAGAGAAATAAACTTTGTTATGCAATGGATTTCCAGCTGGTGGAAGAGAGGGTTGAACAATTACATTTTATTTCACTAAGCATGTGGACCAATTGCATATATTCACTAATTCATTTCAGTAGTACTGATTGCCTATATGTGTGTCTTTTCTCCCAAGGTTTTTTAAAAGCCAAGATGGCCTTAACATGTTGCTAGCTTGCTTTTTCGACAATTTCATAACTTATGGTTAGAGAATGGATTTTCAACAGAATACAGGAAGTACTAATTGCACTGCATTATTTGTTGTAATACGCAAAAATCTTAAAGATGAAGGCATTTAAATTGAATTAGTGCTGATGATAAAATTTAAATAAAATTCACCTGGAATATCCATAACTTGAATAACCCTTGCACTATAATTAAGCAACTTAACAAAAGGAAGATAAACAACCCAATCAAAAAATGGGCAACAGGCCTAAATAGACACTTTTTGAAAGAGGACATAAGGAAGGCCAAGAGACATATGAGAAAATGCTCAAAATCACTAATCTGAGAGATGAAAATCAAAACGACAATGAGGTACCATCTCACACCTGTCAGAATGGCTATCAACAACAAATCAACAAATGACAAGTGCTGGAGAGGATGCGGAGAAAAAGAAACCCTGGTGCACTGCTGGTGGGAATGCAGACTGATGCAGCCACTGTGCAGAACACTATGGAGTTTCCTCAAAAAACTAAAAATGGAACTCCCATTTGACCCAGTGATCCCACTTCTAGGACTATATGCCAAGAAACCAGAAACACCAATCGAAAGGATATATGCACCCCTATGTTCATAACAGCACAATTCACCATAGCTAAGATTTGGAAACAGCCTAAGTACTCATCAGCAGATTAGTGAACTAAAAAACTGTGGTACATCTACACAATGGAATACTGTGCTGCTATAAAAAAGAAGGGATTCTTACTATTTGCAACAGCATGGATGGAACTGGAGAACATATGCTAAGCAAAATGAGCCAGTCAGAGAAAAATAAATACCACATGATCTCACTCATTTATGGAATATAATGAACAACATAAACTGATGAACAAAAACAGATCCAGAGAGAGAGAAGCATGTATCAGACTGTCAAACCTCAGAGGGAAGGTAGGGGGGGGTGGGGGTAAGGGGGAGAGATCAACCAACGGACTTGTATGCATGCATATAAGCCTAACCAGTGGACAGAGACACCAGAGGGATGAGGACATGAGTGGAAGGGGTGGGGGAGAAATGGGGGAATAAGGACACATATGTAATACCTTAATCAATAATGAAAAAAAAATAAATAAAGGTAGTCCAAAAGTCTCAATCTACCAACTATTGGCCGCAACTTCATCTTTTATGAAAACTTATTTAAACACTAATGTGCTTAAAGTTATCTAATTTTGGATTTCTCTCTTTTGCCTACTTCCTTTTGATTGAACAGCAAAGTGAAGAAAAGGTTTGATACAGAACAAATAAAGGAACACAAATAACTAACATGAGTAAGAAAATTCTGAAAAATGAAGATATGCCTACAGCAGTCTAAATTAGATAGAAAGGTATTAATACAACCATCAGTGATGCCAGCATTACAAATAAATTAAAAATAAAATGTAAAATTATTTTATATTAAATGCCAAAAATAGTGGATTCTACAATCTCTGTGAATACCAATAGGCAACCTAAGCATATCCTTCCACAGTCCTGAAGACGGCCAACATGTGGTTACAGAGAAGGCTCAATATATGGCTCAGAATTTTTAAAAATGCACCAAACATTTATTGAGAATTACTTGATCTGAAACATTGTGATAGGATGTGTGGATGCAATGATGGGGGGCAGGGTATGAATTATCTTTTCAAAGCTTCCAATTCTCATTTGAGGGCTTGATATGCACTTTTCATAACACAGGATTACATAAGTGTGATCCTTCCTATATGAGCAAAGTCTCTGGAAGGGCAGGAGGGGACAGGAATCAGTCTTACAGGTTTCTAAGAAAATATGTGTTGCTACCTCTGGAACAACAGAAAAGTGTCAGTCCCTGCCCACTTGGGTGGTCCTCAGTCTTTTTACACATGTTCCATGTAAAGTTTCTCTCCTCTGGATCAGCTCTTAAACCTCTCTCCATCTGCAGGAGCTTACTCCATACTCTCCAAACAGCCCTCTTTTCTTATTTCTTAATTCAGATTTATTCCATCAATGATGCCAGATGAGAAACCAGAAGCTTCTAATAATCCTCACCTTAAAATTGACCTGCAACCCCAGCAATCCACATTTCCCTCTCCTCTCACCCCCATTTCTCCTCTTCAGAAATGAATCCCTTTACCTGAGAGGTAGGTTCTATTTTTGCCTCCCTACCCATCAATCTCCTCAAAGACTTTCCTAGTTGATTATCTGCCTCCCACATGCCCCTATTCCATTTACTTAGGTTTTGCTTTTGTTGTGGTTTTAAACATTTAAAAACATGCTCAAATATTCACCAACTTGAGGAAATCCCTCATATTTGTCTCTCTTGTCCCTAGCAACACAAAATAATACCCTAAAAGCATTTCTCCACTTTGTTTCATTTCTTAAGTCTCTGCCACCTGGCCGCCATCTCTGACCTTCAGCTTCATTACAACAGCTCTTGCCAAAGCCACCAACAATCCCTTGTGAAAAATCACATCTGTACGGTTCACTTTCTATCTCAGCTTCTCTACAGTTCTTGAGCCAGTGGGCAGCTCCTTCCTTGTGCCTGTCCCTTGTCCTCTACACTAGATCTCTGGATTCTGAATTTCCTTCTACTGTTTGTTCACCCATCCCAGCTTCCTTTCCTTATTGAAACCTATTCCATGAATCAAAATAAATATTTGTGTTCCTAACGGCTTCATAGTCAGCACTGTCTCCCCCTCCCCAGTATTTACCCATATTCATGGTTCTAACTACCTACACACATTTATTTAACCAGGTCCCACCTTTCTCCTTCAGACCTGGGAAAGCCAACTGTGTGCTGAGCATTTCTACTTGGACCTAGTGCTGTTACATCAAAGTTGACATGTCCAAAAATCAATATTCCCTCTTCCTACCCTCCCCAAAAATCCTCACCTCCCTGAAGTATTTTCTATTATTTACCAGTCAACCAGACTGGGCCTAAAAATCATGCTGGATTCTTCCCTCCTTTTAGCCGTGGATATTTTTGGTGGACTCAGCCTATTTAATAGTTTCTAAATGCAATGCCAGTTGTATGAATGAATTCGATATTCCTCATTTCTCCCTTGAACCACTGCATTTGAATTAGCTCTCTGACTCCAGCCTTAACATTTCCCCATCCCAGCCCCAGTGTATTTTCCACAGTTCCAGAAAAAAAATGTTCTAAATGCAAATGTGCACTCTTTTGGTCACTATATTTTAACAACCCCCCTCCATCTTTTCAAGCTAAATTGTAAGTGTATTAACATGGAATACAAACTAGGTCCTTCAAGGCCCTATTCAGCTACATTTTCTATTCTTCTTCATTTCCAAACTAAGGTCTAATTATAATGACCTTCTTGAAATCCCATGTGTATGCCTATATACTATCATGTCCATGCCTTTGCACATGTTCCCCCAGCCTAGTGGCCCTAAACCTTATCTGGGTGTATGCATCAGAACACATATTTTGGAGTCAGGCATTAGCTCAAGCCTTAGCCTCTTCTGGAGATATAACCTCAGGCAAATTATTTAACCTCAGCACCTCAGCTTCCTCATCTATATGATGGGAAGTGATAGCACATACCTCTGAAGATTTTGTTAAGATTTAATGAGATAAGGAACACAAAGTTTTTATCTCAATGTCTTTCATATACTTAGCAAATTTTCAATAAATGGCAGCTAGAGGTGACTAACTTTGGCTCTTCTTTCTAAATCACAGTTCAGATGGTTAATCCTGTCTTTCCTCCGTACACTATGCAATTGTATTCATCCTCTCCTTATTGCTCCCATGACTCCCTCTCAAGTGCTGTCACTACCCTTGTTACTAAATGTTGTAATTAATACTTGATTTATTTGGTCTCCCCATTAGGAGAAAGGGCAGAAAAGCAAGGACAATGTCTTTATTTTGTAGCCTATGGATTAAACCCAGGGTCCAACAAATATGCCTCATTACATTCCTTATGAATGTAAAAAGTTAAAGTGTGAATCCAACGAAATGAGTACCCCCAAAAATTTGTATCACAGAGGATTCATGCTTCTTCCATATTTCAAGAGGACCCTCCACTTCTTACTTCTATAGACCTGATTATGGAATCATGAACCTACATATTTCAGTGCAAAATTTCGACTAAGTGAGTTGCAGGTGAGATGGAAGAGTTCCTTAAATTTGGCAGGAAGAGCCATAGTTAGTCAAGTCTAGCTGCCATTTATTGAGCATTTGCTAAGTATGTGAAAACTTCAGAGACCAAGAATATAACTGATAATTGAAACCGTGAGCATAAATATGATTGTCAAGAGAATCTTTTCAAAGCAACAGAGCAGGTATCAGAGAATTAAATGTTGGAGAATACCAATGATTATGGAGCAAATAGTTAAAAAATAACAAACTGGAGAACCAAGATGGCGGCATAGGTTAACGCCAGAGTTTGCTGCTTTGAACAACTACTTCAAAAGTGAAACCAAAAAACGGAAGGGACATCACCCAGAACCACAGGAACGCTGGCTGAGTGGAAGTCCTACAACTAGGAGGAAAGAGAAACGCATACGGACACTTAGAGGAGGCGCAGTGCTGAAGTCAAATTCTGAGGTGCGGAGTGCAAGGAGCGGGCTGGCGGCGGAGGGCGTGGTTGTTGTTTTCAATCGGGAGGGAGTCACAGACTCTGAGCACCAGATCCGGGCGAGTCTTTAGGGACCCAGACTCAAACGGGAGAAGCGGGACTGTCTGGCTTCGGTCAGAGCGAGTGCAGCTTTCTCTCCGAGCTTTGCAGTGGGTGCTGGGACTCAGAGAGGCAGAGCCCCTGGAGACAGGACTGAGAGCCGCCATAACTGCTCTCTCCGGCCCACCCTGTTGATCCTGTGCGACCCGCCCCGCCCAAGCCCTGCACAGAGGCATTTGCCGGATAGCCTCAGGCAAAGGCTAGATTAGCACCTCCCTAGAGGACAGAAGTTCTCTCACTGCTGACACAGCTGATTCTCATAGCCACTTGGCCTGGAGGTCAAACCCTCCCTGGAATTAGCTACAACAATCAAGATTTAACTATAAGACTGCGAACAAAGACCACTAGGGGGTGCACCAAGGAAGCATAACAAAATGCGGAGACAAAGAAACAGGACAAAATTGTCAATGGAAGAAATAGAGTTCAGAACCACACTTTTAAGGTCTCTCAAGAACTGTTTAGAAGCTGCCGATAAACTTAATGAGATCTACACGAAAACTAATAAGACCCTCGATCTTATATTGGGGAACCAACTAGAAATTAAGCACACACGGACTGAAATAACGAATATTATACAGACGCCCGACAGCAGACCAGAGGAGCGCAAGAATCAAGTCAATGATTTGAAATGCGAGGAAGCAAAAAACATCCAACCGGAAAAGCAAAATGAAAAAAGAATCCAAAAATGCGAGGATAGTGTAAGGAGCCTCTGGGACAGCTTCAAGCGTACCAACATCAGAATTATAGGGGTGCCAGAAGATGAGAGAGAGCAAGATATTGAAAACCTATTTGAAGAAATAATGACAGAAAACTTCCCCCACCTGGTGAAAGAAATGGACTTACAGGTCCAAGAAGCGCGGAGAACCCCAAACAAAAGGAATCCAAAGAGGACCACACCAAGACACATCATAATTAAAATGCCAAGAGCAAAAGATAAAGAGAGAATCTTAAAAACAGCAAGAGAAAGAAACTCAGTTACCTACAAGGGAATACCCATACGACTGTCAGCTGATTTCTCAACAGAAACTTTGCAGGCCAGAAGGGAGTGGCAAGAAATATTCAAAGTGATGAATACCAAGAACGTACAACCAAGATTACTTTATCCAGCAAAGCTATCATTCAGAATTGAAGGTCAGATAAAGAGCTTCACAGATACGGAAAAGCTAAAGGAGTTCATCACCACCAAACCAGGATTATATGAAATGCTGAAAGGTATCCTTTAAGAAGAGGAAGAGGAAGAAAAAGGTAAAGATACAAATTATGAACAACAAATATGCATCTATCAACAAGTGAATCTAAGAATCAAGTGAATAAATAATCTGATGAACAGAATGAACTGTTGATTATAATAGAATCAGGGACATAGAAAGGGAATGGACTGACTATTCTTGGGGGGGAAAGGGGTGTGGGAGATGTGGGAAGAGACTGGACAAAAATCGTGCACCTATGGATGAGGACAGTGGGTGGGGAGTGAGGGCGGAGGGTGGGGCGGGAACTGGGAGGAGGGGAGTTATGGGGGGAAAAAAAAAAGGAACAAATGTAATAATCTGAACAATAAAGATTTAATTAAAAAAAAAAAAAGAAAAAAAAATAATAAAAAATAAAAAATAACAAACTGATCGGCCTTAATGCCCCCGCTGCCAGACTGATCACCCTTAACCTCCTCTTCCTGCCGGCCTGGTCTCCCCTGACTGCCGCCCCTGCTGGCCTGGTCACCCCCAACTGACCCTCTGCCAGCCTGGTTGCCCCCAACAACCCCCCCCCCCCACTGGCCTGGTCACCCCCAGCTACCCCCTGCTGTTTAGTTGTTTGGTCGTCTCTCACTAACTCCCCTGCAGATCTGGTCGCCCCAAACAGCCTGCTGTGCAGTCATTTGGTCATCCCTCACTACCCCCCTGCCACCCTTGTCACCCCAGGCAGCCTGCTGTTCGGTCGTCACTGTGATGAAGTCATGGACAATTTGCATATTCCTTTATTATTAGTATAGATAAGTGCTTATTATACATGGTCCTAACTACTACTAACAGAAATCCTATCCCCAAAAGTAACATTCTAGCAGTTCTTTCTAATCTACTTAAAAACAGGACCGTTGATTTTAAAACAATATATGATTGCTCATTTTTATTCTTTTTTGTTATGGTCTAAAGTTTACATATGTTTCCTTTTTCTCCGATTGACCCCCACCGCCATTCCCACTCCTGACGGCAAGCTCTCACAGCCCCAGTCCCTGTGTGTCCATTGGCAAATATGCATGCATACAAGTCCTTTGGTTGCTCTCTAAATGCCCCCAACTCCCATGTCATTTGCTCTGGATCTATTCTTATTCATCAAATTATATTGACCATTATATCCCATGAGTGAGATCATGTGATATTTATTTTTCTTCAATTGGCTTATTTAAATTAGCGTAATGCTCTCCAGTTCCATCCATGCTGTTGCTAATGGTAAAAGTCCTTCTTTTATATAGTGGCATAGTATTCCACTGTGTAGATGTACCACTATTTTTAATCCACTCAGTTGCTGATGGGCACTTATGTTGTTTCCAAATCTTAGCTATTGTAAATTGTGCTTTTATGAACATAGGAGTGCATATATCCTTTCTGATTGGTGTTTCTGGTATCTTGGGATAGAGTCCTAGAAGTGGGATTACTGGGTCAAATGCTAGTTCTATTTTTAAGTTTTTGAGGAAACTCCATATTGTTCTCCACAATGGTTGCACCAGTCTGCATTCCCACCAGCAGTGAATGAGGGTTACTTTTTCTCCACATCATCACCAGCACTTGTTGTTTGTTGATTTGTTGATGATAACCATTCTGACAAGTATGAGATGGTATCTCATTGCTGTTTTGATTTGCATCTCTGGATGATTAGTGACTTTGAGCCTGTTTTCTGCTGGAGGCTGAGAACAGTAGTTAGCATAATAAATGTGAGAAGTTCCTCAAATTGCTGATGGACATCTTCAAAAGGGCTGAAGATCTGCATATTATAACCTGCTGCCAAACAGCTGAAGGAAATTCCCCTAACCTGATTATCCTTTACTGTATACCAAAACTTACCTTTGATATGTATATCTGCTGTGCTAAAGGGCAAAATGTGTGAATAAAAAGCTGTGGGTCCAGACATTCAGAGAGCCCATTACATCAGAGAAGGGTTTCCATTTGGCTTCCCCCAATGCCTTCCAAATTTATACTTTTTGTCTAGTCTCTCTCCATTTATGCAAAGCTCTTCTCCAGATTCCTGAACCCTTGCTGCAGAAAGACTGCAGCATTTATGGTGCTCAACAAGGGACATCTGGAGAAGAAGATTATTAGCCTGAGCGAAGCAAGAGTTTAAGGATCACTGGTAAAGGTGGGTTTACCGGTAAATTCGGTGGGGAGATTGCACATAAAGCTTGCACCAAGCTTTGGAATTCACGATACAAACTGGGCAAGGACGTCTTTTTCAAGCCAGGCCATAATGGGGAAGAATTCAGCTAAAAAGCAAAATTATAGAGAAATTAAAATGTCAAAAGGTACTCTTTTAAATCAGGCTCAAGGAAAACGAGTGCTGTTGTCATATTTAACTATGGGGGGGTCTTGTTCAAATTGCAAAATGCCTAATTTGTATTGGGCATCAAAAGTCCATAATCACTAAAAAGCCGCTGGATCCTCTGCCCCTAGTGTGGAGAGACTAGGCAGCTAGAGAGGGTGGAGCTGTCAGCTCTCTCACAGGGGGACTCTGATGCTTTGTTTAAAAATTACTGTATGACACCTTGCTTCAGACAAGCAGATGTTAGCTAAATAACTTTAAAGTGTAGTCAATGCTACCGAGAGAAATTTTCAGGAAAAGTGCTATGATTTACTAATTCTTATCTATATGTTTGTTGATCTGTCAATTTTTTTTGGTTTAATGTGTTTATTGTCAGTTTATTAAGCATGCCTTAAATTCAGTAAGAAATGAAATCTATACAGTCAGACCATTTACTGAATTTCCCCAGAGCAAACAAGATGTAGGGGTGGGGAGACACATGGTGATCCTATAAAATGGACTCCCACTCCTATTTTAAAAAGTCTCATTTTTGCCATTTTTTTTTATTTCACAGTCCATCAATTAAAATTTGGTGCAATTTAAGGGATGTGTCTGGGATTTCTGTACTCATAGAGAGAAAAGGCCTGGTTTAAGAGATTGGCGTGCCCCGTCCGATCTTGGATGGCTCATTAAACTGACTCAATCTCTTTACAGATGATACAGAATAAACCCAAGACTGTTTTTTCTCAAAAAGATGTCAAAAATGACCCAAAGAAAAAATAGAGGCTAGATTTGGGCAATACGATTGGTATTTCCATAGTAGAGGGCAGTTTTTGAAAAATAATAGACTGCATTCCAAAGTTAACCTTAAAGCCATTGAAAATCAGTAAGTTATCTCTGTTACAGAATTTGCCAGAGTAAATGCCTTAGATAATAATAATTGTCTTTAGAATCTCAAAATTGTTGAAACATGGATAAATAAATGTAACTAAAATGAAGGATTTGTAGTGGAGCTTCTCAAGGATAAGTATAGGTATATTGATAATGAAGGTCCAGTAGCCCTGGGGGAAACTGGCTTCACTCTTTGATGAAGGAGAGGGCTGGTAGCATTTCCCCCAGCAGAAAAAATGTGGCGATTTTACATTCAAGCAGAGCAACCTGGAAGCTTGCTTCCCTCCCCCACCCCCTCTAAACATAATTTCCCAAGGTCTTTAACAACTTAAAGCCTTGGAGTTTGCTGAATTAAATAATAAAAATCATTAAATATCTAGGTATTTTGAAATGACAAAATACTGAAATATCAATATGAATTTTCCTCATATAAAAAAATCTAGAAGACAGAATTGAATCTATTAATTACATATATCTTGTATTTTATTTGAAATATATTCTTAAAAATGTGAGAGTATTACTAATCTAAGAAATGCTAAGTATTTAACTTGCCAGCTAAAATTTAAGGCTTCTAAGAGTTTAAAGTTCAAATTAAGTTGGGAGAAAAATATATTGTGGTCTAATTAAAAAAGGAGAATACATTCTATGATCTGAGCCAAATTTTTAATATAAAAACCAGTTTAAATTTAATTAATATCTTTTAGAATAATTATAAAAAGTATATAATATAATCTTTGAGATATCTATCCATATAAAGAGCTAGAGTCTCTAATGTCCAAAATGACCAAACGGACAACTGGTCGCCTCCCCCCAGCCCATAGGGGACTGGCGAGCTGTGGCGGGCAGCTAGGAGTGAGCGGCTCAGGTTGGGCCAGCCCCTGAGCTCCCCGCACTGGTGTTTCATTGGAGCCCGTGCCAGGCAGAGGCAGGAGAGGCGCACCCCGCACCCTGCCAGGTTCTCAGACTGCTGCGTCAGCATTGAGGCCACGGATGCCAGCACTTTGTTATCCGCTACAACTCTGCGGCCTTGGCGCTGCCGGGCAGAAGTTTTGCATGCCTCATCTATCAGGCCCAGGGGCAGTTTTCCATCTACTCTTGCCACCTGCTGCCAGCCCGCTACTCAGACACCAGAGCCAGGGACTCACTGCAGGGCAGGCCCAGATGCTCCTTCCGGAGTCCTTGGAGGCACCTGAGCCAGTTACGTGCCCCTGGGAGGGTGGGTCTGGGCTAGGGATCCATAGCCCCTCCTCCGGAATATCCCACCCAGCAGTGGGGGAGGGGACAGCCTCCCTTCTTTCCAGCTCGTCCCAGTGCTAAAGCTGGAGCGCATCTCTGCCCCCAGTACCCTCCCTCCAAAACCCTGGGAAGAAGTGCCCACCTGCCCAGCCGGGACTGGCACCTCAGGCTCCCCACCCTTGCGAGCCCGCACCCGGCCTTGCCAGTGGCTGCCGCTCCCCTCAGCCATCAACCATCAGCCCACCAGCATGCGAGGAGAGGAGAGGAGGAGGGAAGCTATCCATGTGACTCTGTAGGGTTCAGCCAGCCTGCCTGGCCTCCCTGCTCCACCTCTGCCGAGGGGGTTGTCACCATCTTGGGAAGGTCTACGCCCAGCAGACTGCCAAGGTCTCAGGCAGTAGACGCCCCAAGGACGCCATGACAAAGAGGTCATGAAGGGTCAAGACACTGCCTCTGATTGAAGCAGGTGCTGTGGGAGCATAGGGACCAAAAAAAAAAAATGGTTATGTCCAACAGCCATCTAACTCCACACATGGTGTGCGAATTAGTCATTGTTAGAACGGAATTTAGTACTGGTGTGCCCCATTTTAAGCAGACCCCCCCCCCAATAGACTTACCATGTTGATAATTCACTTTACTACAGAAAGAATGCACAAAGATTCTTGAAATAAGCAAAATACTTTGCACCTCATAGTACAAAATGTTTAAACATCATTAAAAATAAAGAGTAAAGGAGTTGATATTAACAAAATCTAATACACCCAGTTCAAAATGTCATTCAGAAATGCATCTACTATGTAAAATCAAAGTATGGGATCCAGGGTTTGGAAGAAGCAACTTTACTCCACTCTACCTGCTCATCCCCTCAGCCTTATGCTTTGCACAAAAGTCTCAGTAAAGAGATGGAGCAGAAGAAAAAGTAATGCCTCATGGCACTGAAATTTATCAATTTTTTCAACAAATATTTATAAAAGTTGTATTAACTTTGTGCCTGTATTATAGAAACACAATACAACTCTGTCCCTATATTCAAAGGGCTTAAAGTGTCTGTGACTTCTGGCAAGGTAAACCTATAAACAGCCAAAGGAGCAGGTTCCAATACAATTCTTATTATAAAAATTACTGAGTAAAAAGCTGTCCTCACTCTCCCTCTAGAACAGTGATGGCGAACCTTTGGAGCTCGGCATGTCAGCATTTTGAAAAACCCTAACTTAACTCTGGTGCCATGTCACATCTAGAAATTTTTTTGATATTTGCAACCATAGTAAAACAAAGACTTATATTTTTTATATTTATTTTATATATTTAAATGCCATTTAACAAAGAAAAATCAACCAAAAAAATGAGTTTACGTGTCACCTCTGACACGCGTGTCATAGGTTCGCCATCACAGCTCTAGAACAAGAATTAAAAGGAGCAAATAAATAAAATGAATGAATCTGAACTCCTTTGGGGACTCCAACCCTCAGGCACTAACACAGGTTTTGTGAGGCCTAAACTTTACTGAAACTGAAGGACTAATTTTTGGGGAGGGGGATTTTTTTAAATAAGGTTCAAAAAATGACTTTATTTAGAATAAGAGAATAAATTACAAACAACTATAGGCTTGAGGAATCTGTCCCTTTCTCTTTTAAATCATTTCAGGCAGGTTATCCAAAATGCTGCTGGTTGCAACTTGCTTGATCTCTCCCCCAGAACATATCCAGCCCTCACAGGGGCTCTGAAGCTTCCTTAGCTTTATCATAAAAATACAAACAAAACAAAAACAACTGCAACGACATTTTAACAACATCCCTTTCTGGACAAAATTATTTCTTTTAAATTTTTTAATTTTATAAAAGTAGTAAATACATAGTTCATAATGTATCTTTTTTTTCCTAATAGGTATGTAGTATAATGGTGTATCATTGTTGTTTTTATTCTACTGTTGCCACTATTATAGATGTCTCCCATTCCCCCCTGCCTTTACCCTCCTTCACCCAGCCCCCACCTCTGGCCATCACCACACTTTTGTCTATGTCCATCCCCTTCCCCTCTGACCTCTGTCAGTCCCTCCCATCCTATATAATAAAAGGCTAATATGCAAATAGACCAAACAGTGGAATAACCAGTTGCTATGATGCACACTGATACCAGGGGGCAAACGCTCAATGCAGGAGCTGCCTCCTGGTGGTCAGTACAATCCCATAGGGGGAGTGCCACTCAGCCAGAAGCCCTGAGCTGGGCTCACAGCTGGCAAGCACAGCAGCAGTGGCTGGAGCCTCTCAGGCCTCCATACCAGAGCTAAAGATGTCTGACTGCTGGCTTAGGCTCACATCCCCTGAGGGCTTCCAGATTGCAAGAGGGCACAGGCTGGACTGAGAGACCCCAGCAATATGCATGTTGGGGGTGACCAGGCTGGCAGGGGAGGGCCATTAGGGGTGACCAGGCAGGCAGGGGAACAGTTAGGGGAATTAGGCAGGAGGCAGGTGAGTGGTTAGGAGCCAGTGGTCCTAGATTGTGAGAGGGATGTCTGACTGCCTATTTAGGCCTGATACCTGAAGGGGCCCAGATTGGAGAGAATGCAGGCTGGGCTGAGGGACCCCCCCTCCTGTGCATGAATTTCATGCATTGGACCTCTAGTATCAACACTAATAAAAGAGAAAAATGGTAATTGGCGTACGACGATACCCTTTTCATTGGCTAATCAGGGCTATATGCAAATTAACTGCCAACTAAGATTGGCAGTTAACTGTCAACAAGATGGCGGTTAATTTGCATATGTAGGCATAATGCAGGGAGGCGAAAGGGAAAGCAGGAAGAAGCCCCCTGCCACTGACAGTGATCGGAAACCCAGCGGGGAGCTAAGAGCTGGGGGGCAGGGCAAAGGCGGCCCTGGGGCCGCCTTTGCCCTGCCCCCCAGCCATGATCGGAGAATCAGGTGCCTTTTCCGCCCTGGCCAGTGATAGCAGGAAGTAGGGGTGGAGCCAGCGATGGGAGCTGGGCACGGTCAAAGCTGGCAGTCTCAGGAGCTAGTGGCCCCTTGCCTGGGCCTAAAGCGAAGCCCACGATCGCGGGGCCACTGCAGCTGTGGGTCCCCGCTGCCCGGGCCGGGCGCCTAGGCCAGAGGCGTCAGGCCTGGGCAAGGGGCCGATCCTGCAATTGGAGGGTGATGGGGGTCAACACCTGAGGGCTCCCAGTATGTGAAAGGGGGCAGGCTGGGCTGAGGGACACTCCCCCCACCACACACCCAGTGCATGAATTTCGTGCACCGGGCCCCTAGTATATATATAAAGAGCCAGGGCCATCACAACTAAACGGATGACCTAATAGATGACCAAACAGGCTGAGTGGGGCGACAAGGCTGGCAGAGGGGTTAATGAGGGATGATCAAACAACTGAACAGCAGGCTGTGTGGTGTGACCAGGCCAGTAACCAGGACAGCAGGGATGTTGGTGAGGGTTGACCAAACAACTGAACAGCAGGCTGTTTGGGGAGACCAGGCTGGCAGGGGGGTTAGTGAAGGGCGACCAAACGACTTATCAATAGGCTGTGTGGGGTGACCAGGCTGACAGTGGGGGCAGTGAGGGGTGACCAGGCAGGCAGAGAGGAGTTGTTAAGGACAACCAGGCCAGCAGGCAGAGATAGTTAGGGGTGATCAGGCTGGCAGCGGGGCCAGTAGGGGCAATCAGGCAGGCAGGTAGGTGAGCAATTAAGAGCTAGTAGTCCCAGATTTTGAGAGGGATGTCTGACTCCTCAGGATTGGGCCTAAACTAAATTGGGCCTAAACCAGCAGTTGGACATCCCCCGAGGGGTCCTGGATTGTAGAGGGTGCAGGCTGGGCTGAGGGAACCACGGCCCCCCGCCCCCCCCCCCCCCCGCCCGCCCCGTGCCCAAATTTCATACATCAGGCCTCAAATATATATACTAGAAGCCTGTTGCACAAAGATTCGTGCAATAGGCCTTCCTTCCCCTGGCTGCTGGCACCAGTTTTCTTCCAGCACCTGGGACCCAGGCCTTTGGTCTGGCAGCAGTGGAGAAGCCAAGCCTCTTCAGTCTTCAGTCTTCACTCCAGCCAGAGCCTTTAGTCTTCACTCTGCACCTGTTTATGTAAATTAACTGCATCTTTGTTGGGTTATTTGCATAGTCGCTCTGATTGGCTGGTGGGTGTAGCGGAGTGACACCAATTTGCATGTTTCTGTTATATATATATTAGGGGCCCGGTGCATGACATTCATGCACTGGGTAGGGGGGGGGAGTGTCCCTCAGCCCAGCCTGCCCCCTCTCACATACTGGGAAGCCCTCAGGCGTTGACCCCCATCACCCTGCAATCGCAGGATCGGCCCCTTGCCCAGGCCGGATGCCTCTGGCTGAGGCGTCCGGCCCGGGCAGCGGGGACCCGCAGCTGCACTGGCCCCACGATCGTGGGCTTCGCTTTAGGCCCAGGCAAGGGAGCCCTAGCTCCTGGGACTGCCAGCTTGGACCGTGCCCAGCTCCCATCACTGGCTCCACCCCTACTTCCTGCTATCACTGGCCAGGGCGGAAAAGGCACCTGATTCTCCGATCATGGCTGGGGGGCAGGGCAAAGGCAGCCCCAGGGCCGCCTTTGCCCTGCCCCCCAGCTCTTAGCTCCCCCCTGGGTTTCCATCACTGTCAGTGGCAGGGGGCTTCTTCCTGCTTTCCCTTTCGCCTCCCTGCATTGTGCCTACATATGCAAATTAACTGCCATCTTGTTGGCAGTTAACTGCCAATCTTAGTTGGCAGTTAATTTGCATATAGCCCTGATTAGCCAATGAAAAGGGTATCGTCATACGCCAATTACCATTTTTCTCTTTTATTAGTATATATATATATATATATATATATATATATATATATATATATATATATTTGATAGTCTTTCCAAGTTAAATTTCAAGATTTTAATGTAGAGATAGCCTTGGGACATCCAAGGGCCGTTGCTGGGGTCCAACCCCAGCAGGTCCAGGGGTCCCCAAAGGTGTGGACGGAGTCAGCGAAGAAGGAATGGCACGGAGACAGTGTTCAGTTGATCAGCAGCCTAGCCAGGATCTCTAGCCAAGTTCTGGTCAGGATCTCCAGTGAAGTTCTGGTTAGGATCTCCAGCCAGGTTCTGTGTCCATGTTCTCTTGCTAGGTTCTCCAGCCAGGTTCTATAGCCGGGTTCTGTCTCTAGGTTCTTCAGCCAGGTTCTGTCTCTAGGTACTGTCTCTAGGTTCTGTCTCGAGTTTCTGTCCAGGATCTTTTGCCATGTTCTCTCCAGCGAAGTTCTTCTGTCTCTAGGTTCTGTGTAGGTTCTGTGTCCAGGTTCTGTGTGTAGGTTCTGTGTAGGTTCTGTCTTCTAAGTTCTGTCTTCTAAGTTCTGTCTTCTAAGGTCTGTGTCTTGCTGTCTTGTTACATCTGTATTTATACCAGTTGATTCAATCCTATCAATCTCTATTACAAAGGTTAGGGCGTTTCTTATCTCCATTCCAGGGAGTAAAGATTATGGAGCTTAAGCATGATTGTTCATAGTTAAAGTGATTAATTACCCACCTGGCACTTAGTTGAAGGGTTTTATTCCCTCCCTAACTTCAGGGGAAAATCCCTACCTGGGGAAACAACCTTTCTCAGAGAGGAGACCTTGGTTAAAACACATAGTGCCAAGAAGGTGAGCAAACATATTAAGAACAGTATGCCATATATGCCAGGTCCTTTGAAACAGCAAGGATGAAACAGCTCCTGGCAAATTCCCCCTTTTTTTATTTTTTAAAAGCAGGCATTAAAAAGAAAAACCCCAAATGCTCTCTTGTATCCATTTTAAGAGTAGGATTGGCACTTTCCGCTATTACCTGAGTCCTGATCTATCACCACAGGGAGAGCTTGCCAATCCTGCACTTTCCCAGGGTTGAAAGGCTGCAGTGGCGTTAAGGATAAGGCTCCTTGGGCCTACCTCCTCCCATGCCTTTACATTTACCTTTCCTTCTTCAGAAAAGCATGGACATACTTCTTGTATAAAACGTTCTGTCTGACTGGGAGTAACCTTAATTCCTCTGCTAGCAAGCATATGTGTTAAAAGATCAATACAGAGTCTTATTTCTTTAGACTCAGTATGGCACATCTTCTTAATCTAAAGATCAATACAGAGTCTTCTTTCTTTGCACTCAGTATGGCACATCTTCTCAATCTAAGAATCAATACAGAGTCTTCTTTCTTTGGACTCAGTATGGCACATCTTGTCAATCTAAGTTCTGTACTATCCACCTTCTTACCCTACTTATCCTCTGTAGGGGGGTCTGCAGTACCCTGGTGGAGTTCTATCCATCCCGAGTGTGGGGTTCTCAATGGGGGGGGGGGGGCTTACCTAGGGGAATCCTGTTCCAGGGGTTCCCAAAGGTGTGGACGGAGTCAGCGAAGACTATCCACCCTCTTCCTACGGTGGAGTCCTATCCGTCCCGAGTGCGGGGTGCTTACCTAGAGGTCCCTGTTTGGGCGCCAGATGCTGGGGTCCAACCCCAGCAGGTCCAGGGGTCCCCAAAGGTATGGACGGAGTCGGCAAAGAAGGAATGACACGGTGACAGCGTTCAGTTGATCAGCAGCCTTGCCAGGATCTCTAGCCACAATCTCCAGACAAGTTCTGTGTCCATGTTCTCTTGCTAGGTTCTCCAGGTTCTCCAGCCAGGTTCGGTCGCCATGTTCTAGTCAGGTTCTCTTGCCATGTTCTATCCAGGTTCTGTAGCCAGGTTCTGTGGCCAGGTTCTTCAGCCAGGTTCTGTCTAGTTTCTCCAGCCAAGTTCTGTAGCCATGTTCTGTCCAGGATCTTTTTCCATGTTCTCTCTAGGTTCTGTGTAGGTTCTGTGTCTAGGTTCTGTGTGTAGATTCTGTGTCTAGCTTCTGTGTCTAGGTTCTCTGTCTAGGTTCTGTCTTCTAGGTTCTGTCTTCTAAGGTCTGTGTCTTGCTGTCTTGTTACATCTGTATTTATACCAGTTGATTCAATCCTATCAATCTCTATTACAAAGGTTAGGGCGTTTCTTATCTCCATTCCAGGGAGTAAAGATTATGGAGCTTAAGCATGATTGTTCATAGTTAAAGTGATTAATTACCCGCCTGGCACTTAGTTGAGGGGTTTTATTCCCTCCCTAACTTCAGGGGAAAATCCCTACCTGGGGAAACAACCTTTCTCAGAGAGGAGACCTTGGTTAAAACACATAGTGCCAAGAAGGTGAGCAAACATATTAAGAACAGTATGCCATATATGCCAGGTCCTTTGAAACAGCAAGGATGAACCGGCTCCTGGCAGGCCCTGGAATGATTCAAGGATTTATTCTCCTTAAAAGAAATATTTTTGAATCAGGCCGATCTAATATACTTGATATCATGTGGAAAGCTTTTTGAAATAAAAATTAATAACTATATTTTATTTATATATATATTTTAAATGTTATAAAGGTCTTAACCTCTAAGGGAGGGCAGGTCAAGTTGCTGAATATTTCTTAAGTAGAACCAGGTTATTCAGGCACAGAATTTTAAAAAACAAAAGCCCTCAGGTAGCCTGCTATTTTAAATAGGCTGGGGGCTAGGATGGCATCTGTACTTCATAGGTCAAACCTATAAGTTTGCTTACCTTGCTTTTTCAATAAAGATGCCAACTTTAATTAATAATTAGCTTTTTAAAATATAATCAAGGTCTCATATAGTTTCAGTTATATGAGAAGCCAATGTTTTTATAAGCAGTTGTCTTTAACAAAGGCCAATGTAAAATTTGCATATGTATGCAAACGAGAACTAGCCAAAAAGAATGCTGTTTAAAAGTAAATTTTAAGTTTAATAAAAAGGAGAACTTTTAAAATCTCTTCCACTACTATTTATAGGGTAAACTGAAGATTATTATTCAAGCATTAAATCTGATCATTAATGAGTCACCATAAGAAAAAAGGGTCACTTAAAATGTAGGCATGGCAGTATTAGCCAGCATCTGAAAAGCAACCAAGTGTGTTGCTTTGTTTAAAAGTAAGAACAGCTGAGACCAGTTTGGCTCAGTGGATAAAGTGTCGGCCTGTGGACTGGAGGGTCCCAGGTTCAATTCCAGTTGGGGGCATGTACCTGGGTTGTGGGCACATCCCCAGTGGGGGATGTGCAGGAGGTGGCTGATCGATGTTTCTGACTATTTCTGTCCCTTCCTCTCTGTAAAAAATCTATAAAATATATTTTAAAAAATAAAAGTAAGAACAAAAGTTTTAAAAGAAGCTCTCTAAATGTGGCCTAAAAATTACTCTGGGAGGAAATAAAGGGAAGTGCCCTTCAAATATTTAGAAACTGTAATTAAAAGTCAATGTATTAGGCCTCAAAAAGAAAAGTAAATAATTTACATTTTGCCTCCCTAATAAAGCTTATGTAGATATACTCAAAGATGATAGCAGAAATTCAATTAGTATCTTTTACTCTCAACACCCAAGGACAAATAAAGTTAGAAAATAAGTCTTATTTCAGACTGATTTAAATTGGCAAGTTGAAATAAGTAAGTTTTCAGAAGAACTTAGTTGTACTAGGCAGGAACCTATTCCTGGAGAAGTAACTAATTTTTTACTGATGGTTCATCTCATAGTAAAGCTGCTTATCCTGCAATGCATTCAGAGCAGTCATGCTTCTGTACTAATAATTGAATTAAAAGCTATCAAGGCTGCATTGCTGGGTTTTCAAAAGCCAAAATATTGTACAGCAAGCAAAAAATGTCCTTGCAATTTAAAACAAAAAAGGGGGGATAGTAGAGTAATCTCTTGTAAATAAACTACATCAAGCCTTAATTACTTTAATTTTTTTCACTTGTAATGCTGATAGGAAGACACCCATGGTGTCAAAATAAGCCAAAGGGAAATGGTTTGGCAAAATGTAAAGATCCCAAGTCTACTTTATAGAAAGGTCCCTTTATGAACCATTGGATGAAGATATACTTATATATTTCCAGAAAACTCCTGCAACAATGGATCTGAGAGAGGAACTGACCAGACTACTCCAGCCACAGATGGCAGTGGCCCCAAGCAACACGCTGATGAGACAGAGGAGAGACAGTCCAGAGATTGGGGATGGTAAAGACGCCTTGCCATACTAGCAGTCATCAGCTGTGTGTCTCTGCAGGTTGACCAGGACCAAACCAAAAAAGGTCAGACCTGCATTTCCATTGTCCACCATCCAGAACTAGAGTACCATTGCTGTCATGTTACAGGGGACAGTGATTGAGAAGAGAAACCATAAAAAAATGTTGGACAGTGATTAAGAAGGGAACCCATAAAAAACTGTTGCACAGTGATTGGAAAGGGGACTCAAAGGACTAATGGCCCAGAAAGGAGCTTACTGCAAACTAGTTCCTTTGATGATTGACAGCTATTTAAAAGGACATGAAAGAACTCAATCCTTTCCATTGAATTTAAAAATCTTAAAAGGACCCGAGCTCTGCAAATGGCATACATTCTTGTTAAATTTATGAAATCAAAAAAGGGCATATACTGGGGCTAAGAACAGTAGTTAGCATAATAAATGTGAGAAGTTCCTGAGAAGGCTGATAGACATCTTCAGCAGGGCAGAAGATCTGCATATTATTTATTACTTGCTGCCAAACAGCTGAGGGCAATTCCCCTAACCTGATAATCCTTTATTGTTTACCAAACTTTACCTTTGATATGTATATTTGCTTTGCTAAAGGGCAAAATGTGTGAATAAAAAGCCATGGGTCTGTGGGCAAAATACGCCTGCTGGCAGGACTGCCGTTTGAAATGAATAAAACTAAAAAAAAAAAAAAAAAAAAAGACGTACCCTTTTATGTAATGATGTTTACTTTGAATTTATATTAGTTCACACAAACACTCCATCCATGCTTTTGTTCCGGCCTTCTCGGTCCAGTTTAAGAACCCATTGTGGCCCTCGAATCAAAAAGTTTGCCCACCCCTGGTCTGGACAGAGAGCCCATTCCACTAGAGAAGGGTTTCTGTCTGGCTTCCCCCAATGCCTTCCAAATTTATATTTCTTGTCTAGTCTCTCTCCAATTATGCACAGCCTTTCTCCAGATTCCTGAACCCTTGCTGCAAAAAGACTGCAGCAGTTTACATATGTCTCTGGGCCTTCTGTATGTCCTCTTTCAAAAAGTGTCTATTCAGGTCTTTTGTCCATTTTTTTATTGGATTTTTTTTTTATCTTCCTTTTGTTAAGTTGTATGAATTCTCTGTAAATTTTGGAGAGTAAATCCTTATCTGAAATAGCATTGACAAATATGTTCACCCATGCAGTGGGCTTTCTTACTGTTTTGTTGATGGTTTCTTTTGCTGTGCAAAAGCTTTTTATTTTGATGTGGTCCCATTTCTTTACTTTGTCTTTAGTCTCTATTGCCCTAGGAACTGTGTTGGTAAAGATATTGCTATGACATATGTCTGCTATTTTTCTGCCTATGGAGTCTTGTAAGATTTTTATGGTTTCCCATCTTACATTTAAGTCCTTTAGCCATTTTGAGTTTGGTTTTGTATATGGTGTAAGTTGGTGATCTAGTTTCATTTTTTTGCATATATCTGAACAAATTACCCAGCACCATTTATTGAAGAGACTGTCTTGACTCCATTGTATGGTCTTGCCACCTTTGTCAAATATTAATTGAGCATAATGGCTTGGGTTAATTTCTGGGTTCTCTGTTCTGTTCAATTAGTCTATATGCCTGTTCCTGTGACAGTACAAGGCAATTTTGAGGACCATGGTGTGGTAATATAGCTTGATATCTGGTATTGTGATCCCTCCAACTTTGTTAATTTTTCTCAGGATTGCTATGGATATTCAGGGTTTTTTTTTTATTCCAGATTAATTTTTGGAGTGTTTATTCTAGGTCTTTGAAATATGCCATTGATATTTTCATGGGGTTGCATTGAATCTGTAGATTGCTTTGGGTAGTATACACATTTTAATGATGTTGATTCTACCAATCCATGAACATGGTATGTCCTCCATTTGTTTATATCTTCCTCTATCTCTTTATTCAATGCCCTGTGGTTTTCCAAGTATAGGTCTTTTACCTCCTTAGTTAGGTTTATTCATTGGTATCTTAATGTTTTTTGTGCAGTGGTAAATAGACTTGTTTTTTTAGTTTCTTTTTTGTGAGTTCATTATTGGTGTATAAAAAGGCCATAGATTTCTGTGTGTTAATTTTGTATCCTGCTACATTGCCAAATTCATTTATTAAGTCTAGTAGTTTTTTATGGATTCTTTGGGACTTTGCATGTACAGTATCATGTCATCTGCAAATAAGAACAGCTTTACTTCTTCTTTTCCAATTTGGATGCCTTTTATTTCTTCTTCTTCTCTGATTTCTGTGGCCAGTACTTCCAGTACTTTATTGAACAGGAGTGGTGAACGTGGGCATCCCTGTCTTATTCCTGTTCTTAGGGAAAATGGTTTTACATTTTGGCCATTGAGTATAAAGTTGGCTGTAGGTTTGTCATATAAGGCTTTTATTATGTTGAGGTATGATCCCTCTATTCTCACTTTGCTGAGAGTTTTTATCAAGGAAGTGTGTTGGATTTTGCAAATGCTTTTTCTGCATCAATTGATATGATTATGTGATTTTTGTCTCTCAGTTTGTTTATGTGATGTATCACATTTATTAATTTGCGGATATTGAACCATCCTTGTATCCCCAGAATAGATCACACTTGGTCATGGTGTATGATCTTTCTAATGTAATGCTGAATCTGACTTGCTAGAATTTTGTTGGAGATTTTAGCATCTTTGTTCATCAAGGATATTGGCCTGTAGTTCTCTGTTTTTGCAGTGTCTTTATTTGGTTTTGGAATTAGGGTAATGCTGGATTCATAGAAAGAGCTTGGAAGTGTGCCTTCATCTTGATTTTTTGGAATAGTCTGAGGGGGATAGGTTTTAGTTCTTCTCTGAATGCTTGGTAGAACTCCCCTATAAAGCCATCCAGACCAGGGCTTTTGTTTGCTGGAAGATTTTTGATTGCTGTTTCAATTTCTTCAGTAGTTATCAACCTATTCAGGTTTTTTGACTCTTCTTGGTTGAGTTTTGGGAGCTTGTATTTTTCTAAGAATATGTCCATTTTATCTGGGTTATCCATTTTGTTGGAATAGACAAAATGTTCATATTATTTTTTCATAATCGTTTGTATTTCTGTGGGATTGGTTGTTATTTCACCTCTTCCATTTCTGATTTTGTTTATTTGGGCCCTCTCTCTTTGCTTCTTGGTGAGTCTGGCTAGAGATTCATCAATCTTGTTTATCCTTTCATAAAAGCAGGTCTTGGTTTTAATATTTTGTATTGTTTTCTTGTTTGTTTATTTGTTTTGTTCATTTGTCTCTATGTCATTTATTTCCACTCTAATCTTTAATATTTCGTTCTTTCTGCTTATGCTGGGCTTTTCTTGTTGCTCTCTTTCTAACTCTTTAAGTTGTAGGGTTAGATAATTACCATTTTTTCTTGTTTTTTGAGGTAGACCTGTAGAGCTATTAACTTCTCTCTCAAGACTGCTTTCAATGTGCCCCATATATTTTGGCCTTATGTGTTTCTGTTGAGAAATCAGGTGATAGTCTGATGAGAGATCCCTTATAAATAACTTTTTGTCTCTCTCTGGCAGCCTTTAAGATTCTTACTTGGTCATTAGTGTCTGCCAATTTAATTATAATGTGTCTTGTTGTTGGTATTTTTGGGTTTATCTTGTTTGGGATTCTGTGAGTTTCTTGGAGTTGTGTGAGTGTTTTCTTCCCAATATCAGAGAAGATTTCTGTCATTACTTCTTCAAACAGGTTTCCTATTCCTTGCTCAGTTTCCTCTCCTTCTAGCACCCCTATTAGGTAGATGTTGTTTCATTTTGTGTTGTCCCAAAGCTCCCTTAGGCTCTCCTCCTGTTTTTAAAGTTTGGTTTTTTTTCCAGTTGCTGCTCTGATTGGGATTTTTTTCCTACCTTGTCTCCTAAGTCACTGATGCAGTCCTCAACTTCTCCTAGTCTACTGTTGATGCTTTCTATTGTTTTATTAATTGCAGTTATGTCATTCTCCATTACTTCTTAGTTCTTCATTTCCTCTTGGTTCTTACACATGTTGTTGAATTTGTCTTCCATCCTTTTCAGCATCCATAAGACCATTGCTCTGAATTCTTTCTCTGACAAACTGCTTGTCTGCATTTCATTTACCTCCTTTTCCAGTAATTCCTTCTTTTTCTTTTGTATGGGGGCTGTTATTTGTCTCCCCATGTTCCCTCTCCTCAGGTTGTCTCATATGTGGCTCACTCTCTACCACATTGACTTAAAGACCCAAAATACAACTTGACAAGACACAACACAGAGGGCACAAAACACGAATTCATTCATGATACCAATAACCCCAAATAAAGGTGACCACCAGAGAAAAGCGAATTATGGGAGATAAAAGAGTGATAAAATGACATTGAGAAAAGGAAAAAAGGTAAGAGAGAAAAGAAAAAGAAGTGGAAAAATTATATGTATATGGGGAGAAAACTCCAAAAACCCAACAACTAATCCAAAGAAATTGCAAACAACAAACACACAGAAAAGAAGGAGGGGAGCTGAATCTGATGAGACAGAGCTCATTTCCAGAAGGTAAGCTCAAGGAATTGAATGAATGAAAAAATGTCCAGAATTCAGTATAGAGGAGGTAGAAAGAGAATGAGTGTATAAGAAGAAAAGAAAAGAACAAAATATTTTAAAAAATAAAGTAAATTGATAAAATATATATATATTTTCCCTTTATCTAATCTATCTATCTATGTATTCATCTATTTTTAGAAAAAGAGAATAGAGAGCAGATAGGCCTGAGTTGGTGATTGAAACTGATTAAGTTATTAGTAGAAGATAAGAAATAGTGAGGTGAAGAAAAACAGAAGCATAAAAAAATAAAAAACAAAAAACAATCTAACAAATAATCAAACAAACAACAATAAAGAAAGAAAGTGAAAAGAAGGAAAAATAAAAAAAAATTGGCTAGTGAAGAAAGAGAAAAGAGAAGTGTGTATGGACTTGGAGCAGGGGAGAGACAATTAGACATATGAATAAGATCATTTTTTAACAGTGAGTAAAAAGAAAGGATAGAGAAAAACTAAAGCAGGAACAGGGGAAGAGAAACATGAAAAAGGGGAAAAGTGAGGAAGAAAGTGTTGGCATAAAGGAAAAATTGAGATAGAGTGAAATAATGATAAAAATAAAAAGTAAAATAAATTGAAGAAAAAATTTTAGTTTCTTAAGTATAAGATAAAAAATAAAAAAGTGAAGTATTGCAGTTCATTCACTTCAGCAGAGCTTCAGTGACCAATGGGCACTGGTTTAAGACCCCCTCTCTACTGTTTGACTTGGCGTATCTGTTTCCTGTTTGGTAGTCAGCACAATGTTGAAGTTCTCAGCAATCCAACGCTCCTCTGTGTCATAAACCATAATCTCGGTTTCAAGCAGGTGGGATCACTCTGCTCACTCTGTTTCTTTGCCTGCCTTCAGTTGTATTTACACAAGCGTTTATTTCTGACACAGTCTCTAGGTGGCAGTGTTTCTGTATTACTTTCTGAGACCAAATGGCCCCATCAACCCAATCCCCCAGGGCTCCTTGGGGCTGTTTAGACTCTTCCTGTCCCTGCCAGGCTCAAGACTGCATTGGAGGGACGGACTGTTCCAGAGTTGGTTTTCTGCTTGTCTCTCCCTATTCTGCTCTCCAGTTTCCACAAAAACCACCTTCCCCTGCCATCTTGGTGAGTATTTTTAATTGAAAGATCCTATGCACTGGGTTTAGCAAGTAAAAGAAAGGAGTTTATAAGGACAAAGAAACTGCACCGCCTCATGTCTTTCTACCCCTGGTACTGTGTGGTCAGTATAGAACTTGAGGCTGCCTTTCTGGGTGCAGTCTCCCATGGCTGTGTGCTTAGATCTAGAGCCCCCCACTGCCAGCAGCCCTGTGGACCCCCTTCCGCATTTGAGGGCTACACTGACCCCAAGAGCCGCTGATTTTGTGGGGCACAGTCTCCCTTTGAAACTCTAGTCCTGGCTGCATGCATTTCTCCCTCCAGCCCGGATCCCAGATCCCACCTCTCTCCAGGCTATCTCTGACATTCCTGTCCACAGATTGCTTCACCAGCTGTGTTTAATTTGCCAATTCTGGGTGGATATTGTTCGATTCAGCTGTTTCTTCTATCTGCTCTGTGAGAAGGTGCAGGACAAATTCGCGTTTTTAGCTGCCACCTTGTCTCCCCTGGACAAATTTTTAGGCACCCACGGCCGGGGAGGCTGGAGTCTCAGTGTTCATGGGTTTGCAGCTGAGGCAGCTGGTCCCTGGGCATTGTGGCTGCAGGGTCTTGGGAGGTATCCAAGGTCTTCCCAGATGAAGGAAAGGCTAGGCTTCTAATCATAGCCGCTCTCCCCTTCAAGATGGCATGGTCTCTGCGGGAGAGCCAGCCACTCTGGGAGAGATTTCAGCAGTAGTAGAGGCTGCATGGCCAGGGAATCTTTGTCTGCCAGTCCCTGCCAGTCCCATGGAATATAACTGTCCCTCACTCACAAATACGTACACTCCCCATACATCCACCCACTCTCCTTTGGCTCTCACTCGCTCATTCTATCTTTCTGACTGCCATTCCATCGGCCACCATCATGGATCTCCTATCATTTTTATTCTTCAGAATAGCGGTTGATGCTTACAGTCTGATTTAGTGATATTACATCACAATTTATAATGTGGTTCAATATGCATTCTGATCAGGAAACAGTTTTCTGAAAGCAGTATTATTTTAGTTATTTTGGTAGCAACAGCAATGAGCCATTAATGATAATGACAGGGAACACTACTTTATCTAATATCAACACTTCAGATGATAGACATAGTGATTATGAACAGCTCCAATGTCCCAGGATTTCTGGAGAATGGGGAAAGTGGTAAGCAGGATCCTAAGAGCATCTTGAAAATAGCCAGTCACAAGGCTTTATGAATGGCACAGGGAGGATAATAATCAGTTAAATGTAAGTAAGTCTAAAATCTAGAATTAAATATAACAGTTGAGCTTCACTATTACTCAAACTCAGTTTGCATCTTAGAAAAAGTTAACAAAAGGGTCTTTCCATGTGACATGTGACAGGCATAGCCTATAGACACACACACACACACACATCCTCAGTTTTTATGGAGCACACGTTTTTTTAAAAAATAATAGTTTCCAAAAGCTTGGGGCCAAAATGCCTTTGGCTTAGAAAATCACCAAATTCCACTTGACTGCAAATTGTCTTCATATTTGAAGGGAAATCTATTGCTGTTAAAAGGTTCCTCCAAATACAGGGGGGAACTTGAATGTGCTCGTTGGACTGTTTTAAAGTGGTTGGTGGGGCGGGAGGTTGAGAGAGTTTCCAGGAAGTCTATTTCTAGGGTTTCATAAATTTAAAAAAGGGGGGGGGGGCAAGAGATTCTTCTGATTAAATGGTGTGTTGGAAATAAAAATTGTTTCAGGTATGTCTCCCTTACCTCCTATGTTCATGTGGGTGAGCAAACAGAAAAAAAAAAAAAAATCCCATCTTGCAGACTTGCCAGGATGTGCACTTCCATCTCAAGAAGCCAGCCTCTCCTACTGCCCCTCTCCCCTCTCTTCATCCCCAGTGCATTTAAGTGCCTAGGAGGGAAGGGGGTGCTAAAGAGAGGGAACCCCAACAGCTGCCACCCACTCACCTCTGATCGCCCCTTTCTCTCTAGTTAATTTCAGCTTGAGGTGCTTGGTGTGGAGTCTTTCTGGTGCCTGTGTCTGAAGGCCCAGAGCAAGGAAAGGAAGATGAGCTGGCTGTCTTCACCAGGGAAGGTGAAGAGGAGGGAGGGGAAGGTAGGGGGGAAGGAAGAAAGGAAGGGAGGGAGGAAGGAAGGAAAGAAGGCTGTAAGTACCCCGGGGGTGCAGGGCCCATGCTCCAGCACTGGCCACCCAGTCCAGGGAGCTGAGGGACCAGCCAGGCACAGTGCACAACCTTCGGGCCCTCAGAGCCAGAATCCCCGCCACTCACCTAGGCTCGCCCAGCCCAGCAGCAACAGCACCAACAGGGGCCAACTCTGTTTTCAGAGCCAGGGCAGTGTCTGGGGGAGCCAGCAGCCTCACAGCCAGAACCCTGCCTTGCCGCCCACCACAAGCTGGGCCCACCACCCAGGCTGCAGGCCACACCAACAACTATGGTCACTGACACCTGCTTCCAGCCCAGACAATGTGGCCACTGAAGGGAGACCCTCAGATTCGTGGACTCATCCACGTTCCTTAAGGCTCAGCCAAGACCCCAAGCCAGGAGGTGAAGAAAGCCAGGGTTCAAGGGCAAGCCTGACCTTGCCCACCACCATCCCAGCACTAGGGTCCAGCATCCCTCTCCATGAGAGGCTTGGAGTGTGTGCTCTGGCTCACTGGGTCTTCACTGTCCCCGCCCCTCTCCAAGGCTCCTCTCCTCCTTCTTGCTCCATCCTGGGCCCCAGGTTCCTCCCTCCAATGTCCTCTCCTGTTTGAAAAAAATGTGGCTATGAGCTACAGTATAAAGAAGGCCTTCCTTTTAAAAAAATGAATTTATTGGAGTGACATTAGTTCCCAAAACTATACAGTTTTCAAGTGTACAATTCAATGAAATATCATCTACACTCTGCATCCTTCTGTCCCCATTCCCTCTTCCCTCTGACAACCTCCACTCCACCCACGTGCCTTTAGCTCTGGCTATCACCACACAGTGGTCTGTGTTAATGCATATAGAGTTTTTGACTAATCCCTTCACTTTCATTTAGTATCTCACTGAATGACACAGGCACAACATTCAAACTGAAGCAAAAAATCTTGTAAAACTAACAGTAACATTTATCCTAAATGATCAACTCTCTTGTCACAAAGTCAGTCTCTGGTGGCTACTCTAATGGGCTGCATAGCCTGTCTGCTCCTTTGGTTGTTTTTCTCTTACCTGCTGAAGGAGAAAGCAATTTCCCACCATAATACCCCACTTCTCCAAATCCTCTACCCATGGCATCTCCTCCATCAACTCCATCCTCATAGTCATAAAACCCAGGAAATTACATTTCCACTCTCAGTGCATTATATACTATGTAACTGTTCATGGTTCCCTTGTGTTAAACCTCTTTCCCTCAAAATTATTATTTCTTTAAAATCAGAGTTATTTAAGTATTCCCTCCTCTAAGACTTCCCATTCAACAAGGTAAACAGAAGGGGTTTAATAAATGTGTTGCTGTGACTGATGGAAAGCATTGCTCCATTGATTTTGATTGTTTTATTTTTCTAACGATTGAAAAAAGAAAGGAAAAGAGACACCTCACTAACACAATGGTTCATAATTAAGATGGTCATGATGTGACTGGCCACTTAGACACCCTGAGGCTACCAAAGGGACTGTTGGATTCTCCTCCAACTGCTGGGTATATGGATATGAAAGAATCACCCACCAGACTTAGAGGATTGGGACACTGTGCACCACAGAGCAGCTGGTTGGCTCAATAAGGCTGTCAGCTGTCCCTGAGACCAAAGGACCCCCTAACGAAGAGTGACCAGGAAGGACTGTCTACAGCCTTCACACTTAGAGTTGGAATGATGCTCTGTTTTATACTGGGAGCTGCTGAGGCTAAGTACCTGATGTACTTTTGTGCAGAAAATGGAGTAATCTTGCCCTGGCAGAAGTCACTAAGTGGTTAGGGCTGTGATGGCGAACCTATGACACGCGTGTCAGAGGTGACACGCGAACTCATTTTTTGGTTGATTTTTCTTTGTTAAATGGCATTTAAATATATAAAATAAATATCAAAAATATAAATCTTTGTTTTACTATGGTTGCAAATATCAAAAAAATTCTATATGTGACAGGGCACCAGAGTTAAGTTAGGGTTTTTCAAAATGCTGACACGCCGAACTCAAAAAGTTCGCCATCACTGTGTTAGGGCATCTGTTTGAACAGGGAAGGGTCCTTGATTTGATTCCCAGACAAAGACATGTATCTGGATTGCAGGTTTGATCCCTGCGTCCGTCAGGGCAAGTACCAGAAAGTCTTTCTGTTACATGGATGATTCTCTCTTTCTCTCTCTCTCCCTTTCTCTTTCTTTTTCCCTCCCCATATCCTCACTCCTTTCCACATTTCCATCTTTCATTCTCTAACAAAAAAAAAGCAATGGAAAAAATATGATCTGGTTGAGGATTAACAAAAATAGAAAATGGAGTACTCTTAAATATGTGAATAAGAGGCCACCTGGGTGACCACCTCAGCTCTTGGGAAACCAGCTGGGATGGTTTTTGATGGTGGGGAGGGGAGCTTTTCCTTAGAGAAGAATAAACTTGGGAGAGAAACACTATAGCCCTCCTAGTAAGTGGGAACTTTCAGGATTGCAAACTTTAGCTTGATGTACAGAACTGGAACGGCCTTATAAGAGACTTTTAGGAAGTAACAGTCTCATTCCAACAAGCATGTAGGTAAGAAGTTTGAATGACCAATAACCTGGGGTGTGATAAAATCAATTCCTGAATTAGATGGCAAAATAGCCTAGATGACTCCAAGCCTCTGTGTAGAAATAAGTGTGAGAGATATTTCAATGACAGAAGAGGGTGGGATTACAGAACACAAAATATGGTCTAAGCCATTCTTAAATGAAGCCTATCAGAATCACCGGGGGTTTATTCAAATTTCACGCACTCCTTAATCTCAGATTCCACCCCAAGATTTTAATATATTCCCCATGGTAAGTATATGTGTGTATTTGTGTGTTTGGGCATGGGGTTGTTGTCCATGATTCTCTCAGTTTAAAATCACTTACAAATCTCTGCTGTAATTTACGTGAATGTGTTACTGTCTCTAACTTGTTAAGGTGAAAAGAGTTGGAAGATTGTTGACTCTGATGTTCAAACACCAAATGAGATTATGGGGAGGAACTCAACCTTTTTCTATGAAGCCACTTATATTCCCATTAAGCCATTGAGTTGGTGTGGTAGTACTGCCAGATGACTTTACTCTTGTTCCCCAATGGGAGAAGATGGCAAGATAGTTCCCTAAGGTTCCCTTGAGCTCTAAACTTCAATGGCACTAAATAAATATATAAATAAATAAAGCTTAAAAAGGACTCAGAAGAATATCAGTTAGTATTCCAGCTTAGGAATAAGAAAAATAAACCAAGGGCATCCATGCTGCCATTCCACTCGCTCTATCGCTGACAACTGTGCCCATTACTCTCTCCCAATTCCTGGTCAGGTACAGTGGCTCCCAGGAAGATAAACCCCTTTAGTGAAAAGGCAAAGAAATGTTATTAAGAGACTATTTAATTTATTTATTTTTGGCTGGGCTAATTTTATTTTATTGTATTTCTAGTGTTTTTACTGATTTTAGGGGGAAAAGATGAAGGGAGAGGAAAAGAGAGAAACATCAATGAGAAACATCAGGCTGCACAACCCTTACTGGGAATCCAGCCACAACCTGGGCATCCTAGGTGAATGCTCAACCACCGAGCCACGACGCGGGGTTTGACAGTCCAATTTATAGGCAAGAAAAGCGAAGTATGAAGTATCGATCCGAAGCTGGCAGAGGGCAGAGCTGAGACAAACACTGGCTGGATCCCTCCAGGGGTCTGGGAGCTGTCACTCGGATCTCCCTTTCCTCTGAAGCTCTCCGTGTGGCCCCTGTTCCCCGTTCTTTTCACAGTCCCCATTCCCTTCTCCAGCCTTCTCGCTGCTCCAGCAATCACCCTCGAGACTATTTAAATTTTGTTGCCAAGCTGAAATATTATAAACACCCACCACTTCATTTCTCTTACCACTGTGTACAAAATGGGATAACCAAAAAATGAATAAATCACTCCAATCAATTTAGTGGGCATCTTCAAATATATAGAGGCATACCTCATTTTATCGTGCTTTGCTTATTGTGCTTCATTGATGTTGCCGTTTTTACTAATTGAAGGACAAACCCTCCACCAGCAAAAAGATTACAGCTTGATTTATTGCATTATTTATTTTATTGTTGTGGTCTGGAACTGAACCTGCAGCATATCTGAGGTACGCCTGAACATGGTAAACCTTCACAAACACAGAGAACATCAGTTTCCACAAACGAAGGTCACAATAAAGTTACACTAAAATTCAAGCCACATATTAACTTGACATTTTAGGATTGTGATGGCTTTTCTGAGGCAATGAATTGCTATACCCTCAGTTATTTAATCAAATCCAGAATCCCTGCAATCAGCTTTTTATTTTTATTTATTTTTAAAAATATATATTTTATTGATTATTTACAGAGAGGAAGGGAGAGGGATAGAGAGTTACAAACATCGATGAGAGTGAAGCATTGATCAGCTGCCTCCTGCACATCCCCTACTGGGGATGTGCCTGCAACCAAGATACATGCCCTTGACCGGAATCGAACCTGGGACCCTTCAGTCCCCAAGCCGTCACTCTATCCAGTGAGCCAAACCGGCTAGGTCAAATCAGCCTTTTATAATTTCTTTCCCTTGCAGTTCAGGTGGGACTGTGAATAGAATGGATTTCATCCCCAGGATTGTTGTCTCACATGACCAAAGGGATTTTGCTTGGTGTGATTAAGATCCTCAATCATTTGACTTTAAGAAAAAGAGATTGTCCTTGGAGAGGACTGACCTAGTGAAGTGAGCCCTAAAGAGGATTTGTGCTCTTCCTGGCTTAAGAAATACAACATGTCAGAAGGGTTCAATGAGAGGATGGCATTCCTTTGCTGGCTTGAAGTGTGGAAGAGGCTGTATGACAAGGAATGAGAAACCTCTAAGATCTGAGAAAAGTCCAGAGCAGACATCCAGCATAGAAACAGGGACCTCAGTCCTACAATCACCAGGAACTAAATTCTGCCACAAACATGTGAGCTTGGAACAGTACCCATTTGAGAATACAGCCTGGAAACGCCTTTCTTTTAGACCCCAGGCACACCGTGACCAGAATCTGTGCTCTAATAGACGGGAGCTGTTTAAAGCTGGTGAATTTGTTACACAGCACTAGAAAACTAACATAAGGATCTTGCAATGCCTTCATGTCAACATCATGAACATAATGTATATCATGTTGACAATGATGGAAACGGAATCTCAGCTGAACTTGAACTGGCCTTAAACATAAACACTAGGAGCTTACTTGGAAAAATGCAAAATCTTAAGCTCACAAGTTATCGTATTACTGATAATATGAGTATAGACATTAATGACAGATTTTATAACTATTCACTAGAGGCCCGGTGTGTAAAAATTTGTGCACTCGGGGGCAGGGGGTCCCTCAGCCTGGCCTGTGCCCTCTCGCAGTCTGGGACCCCTCGGGGGTGACCACTTGCTGGCTTAGGCCTGCTCCCCGGAGGATTAGGCCTAAGATGGCAATCAGACATCCCTCTGGCAGCCCGGCAGCCCTCAAAGGATGTCCACTTGCCAGCGGGGAGCAGACCTAAGCTGCAGTCGGACATCCTTAGCACTGCTGAGGAGGCAGAGAGGCTCCCACCACCACTGCTGTACTGACAGCCATCAGCATGGCTTGTGGCTGAGCAGTGCTCCCCCATGTGGGAGCTCACTGACCACCAGAGGGCAGCTCCTTCATTGAGCGTCTGCCCCCTGGTGGTCAGTGTGTGTTATAGTGACCAGTCATTCCCAGTGTTTCTGCTGTTAGGGTCAGTTTGCATATTACCCTTTTACTATATAGGATAGAGGCCTGGTGCATGGGTGGGGGCCAGCTGGTTTGCCTTGAAGGGTGTCCCGGATCAAGGTGAGGGGTCCCACTTGGGTGCCTGGCCAGCGTGGATGACGAGCTGATGGCTGTTTGCAGCTGGTCACACCCCCTTCAGGGTGGGGTTCCCCACTGGGGTGCCTGGCCAGCCTGGGTGAGGGGCTGATGGCTGTTTTCAGGCTGGCGGGCAACTGAAGCTCCCAGCCTCTTTTTTTCTTTTTAAAATCTGGGATTTATTTACCTTCTATAGCTGTCACTGGAGCTGAGAGCCGGCTCCAGCTCTGAGGCCCGGCTCCAGCTCTGAGGCCGTGGCTGGCTGAAAGCAGGTATCTGGGGTTTGTTTGGCTTCTATAATTGAAACATTGTTGCTTCTGGAGCTCAGAGCTGGGCCATGGCAGGCAGGGAACCATGCCTTCCTCCATCACTGGAGCAAGCAAGCCTCGTGTTCGCTTCAGCTGCGTGGCTGCCAGCGGCCATCTTTGTTGGCAGTTAATTTGCATATCCTGCTGATTAGCCAATGGGAAGTGTAGCGGAGGTATAGTCAATTACCATGTTTGTCTATTATTAGATAGGATTACATTTAGTATTCGATTGTGTACAACGTGTTTTAACAGAAACTATACTGGGTTGTGAAGATAGAACTAGGTTAATGTCCTGGCTATGACTCTGACTTTGAACAAGAACCCTAAATCTCTCTGCTGTTGAATGTTAAGACCTATATCAATCTTCCAAGGTTCCTGAAGTCATGGGACCCTATATAAAACATCTGGCATGTGCTCAAATAAATTTTATGTCATTTTATTCCTCTTATTTAAACTGTTATCACTTCACTGAAATCAGGGATCCTGATTTAGTCACCATTAAATCCAAAGGGCCTAGTATAGTGCCTGTCACATAGTAAGCACTCATTAATCTTTTGAAAGTAAGACAAACATATTTACATTCCAAACAATCTTTTGATGAAGATAATATCCCCATTTTATACATAATACTAATGACCAGAAAAGTTGAATTCCTTACCTAAGTTTTCTTAAATTACAAAATGGTGAAATACAGAAAAAAGCTTTCTAAATTTAAGTTTTATGCCGCTTCCATTGTACTATATATAGTCTGCACAGGTACCAGAGAGATATGAAAGTATCTCAATGAGAATATTTTCACATATTTAGTCCTTGTGCTCCCTCAAAGGGAATAAAGATTGGCCTCCATTAATCCATATTCCACTAGGTAGAATTCTCTATTAAGCAATTTCTAGTTCTCATTTATGTCTATATTTGCAAAAAAACAAAACAAAACAAAAAAACAAAACAAAACACAACAGTAAAAATGGATTCCACTGCCTAAATCCCCAGGATTCACATGGTGAGTAAATTCATCAGAATAACTTTGCAGGAACCTGCTTCAATTAACCGTTTTGGGCAGAGGAGTTTCTTTCTTTTCCCTTAAAAAATGTTGCAAATGTATGACAACACCAGATGCTGGCAAGGATGTGGGGGAACTACATCACTCCTATGTTGCTGATGGGAATGAACAATGGAACAACCACTCTGGAATACAGTTTGGCAGTTTCTTCAAAAACTAAGCATGTACTTACATACGACCCAGTAGTTGTAGTTCTATGTGTTTATCCAGATAAATGAAGACTATGTACACATAAAAACTATACATGATTATTTATAAAAATGTCATGAGTAATAGCACAAAACAACTGAAAGCAACCAAGACGTGCTATAGTAAGTGGATGGTTCAATAAGGTGTGATATACACATAGCGTGGAATGAGAGAGAGAGAGAGAGAAAGAGAGAGAGAGAGAGAGAGAGAGAGAGAGAGAGAGAGAGAGAGAAATTGCTACATGAAGCTGTTGCATGAATAGATATAAAGGGCATTGTGCTTAATTTAAAAAAAAAAGCCAGTCTCTAAAGGTTACATAGCCCTACCTGGTTTGGCTCAGTGCATAGAGCATTGGCCTGTGAACTGAAAGGTCCCATATTTGATTCCGGTCAAGGGCATGTACCTTGGTTGCTGGCACATCCCCAGTAGGGTGTGTGCAGGAGGCAGCTGATCGATGTTTCTCTCTCATCGATGTTTCTAATTCTCTATCCCTCTCCCTTCCTCTCTGTAAAAAATCAATAAAATATATTTTTTTAAAAAAGGTTACATACTTATATTTAACACTAGAGGCCCAGTGCACAAATTTATGCATGGGTGGGGTCCTGCAGGCCTGCCTCAATGGGGGCAGATTGGGCAGGGCAGGCAGGGGGGGGCGGGGCCGGGTGCAGTTGGCCAGAAAGCCCCACCCCCTATCAATGTGTTGCAGTGGCTGATCAGGGCCTTGCCAGCTTGGAGCATTGAGCAGGGAGGGTGGGAGTGCTGATTGTTGCCTGGATCTGGCTGGTTGGCCTCCCAGTGCAGGTCATAGCCACTAGTCATTCCGGTAATGCTGGTAGTTCCTCAGTTCTGGTTGCTGTGTGTGTGTGTGTGTGTGTGTGTGTGTGTGTGTGTGTAATTTATTTATTTATTTATTTATTTATTTATTTATTTATTTATTTATTTATTTATTTATTTATTTATTTTTGAAATGACCAAAGTATTGATATGGAGAACAAATTGCGCTTTCCAGCTTAGGGATAGTAAGGGAGCAGGTGACTATAAAGGGCTTGCATGATGCAGGTATTTGTGTTAATGGAATGGTTCTATATTTTGATTGTGGTGTTCATTACAGAAACGTACACAAATGATAAAAAGAAAAACAAATATATACACATTGTACCAATGTGAACTGTCTGCTTTTGGCATTTAACTACTGTTACATAAAATGTAACCACTGGGGGAAGCTGTGTAAAATTACACAGGACCTCTCCATTCAATCTTTGAAACTTCATGTGATTCTATAACTCTTTCAAAAAATAAAAATGGGTTCAAGCCAAATGTCTGAGACCTCTGGTAGAATCTTCTACATTCTCTACAACAAAACACCACTTTCACATTTTAACGGCCCAACAGTAAGCATAGTTCATATTTTATCAGGGGACTATGAAAACAAAGATGAAACAATAACACGGAAAATTACAAACTTTGTCTTTATTCCAGAGATTGGCATTCCTTTCCCATCAATCTTCATCCCATCTCATGGCCTTTAAGTCTCAAGTTTACAATTCTCTTCTCAGTGACCTACACTCTATTCCAAAATCTCCCTCCCCCATTGTGAGTTAATGAAATTTCCAATGTAGGAGAGATTTTTGAGCAGAAAAGCCTTCCAAATTCTGCTCATACCCATCTCCTGCCCATGCTGCACCACACAGACACCCCTCTCATGACACTCTATCTTCAACACCTCAGTACCTCACTTCATAAAATAAATGTCCCAGGAAGACAGCTAACATTTGAAAAGTACTCTGGTTTACAAAGGACTGGTACATAGGGATCTCATGATGCTTGTTCGACTGGAGAATACATGAAAGCAGGAATCTCTTTCCATCCCCATTGTAGAGATGAGGTAACTTGGACCCAGTGAAGTAACTTCTCAAGTTCAATAGAGGCAAATAGTTAAGTTGAAGAATCAGATGTCCTGATTCCTAATCCTAAGCAATGTCAAAATATTCCATCAGAATAAACACCCTATTTCCAATCTGGTAACAGACATTTCATAACAGGAAACGCTAGAATAGAAAACAAATAGTTGATACAACTGAATGGTGTGATCCCATCTAAAGCAGAAGCTCTCAAAGGCTTGTCTAATCCTGGAGAAGTACTATGACTAGTGGCTCTACATTGAGCTTTCAAAATAGAAAGTCAGTATGCACCTGTATGTGGTTAAAGTAATCAGCTGGCATGGCAAGGACTAGAAAGAAAGCAGATTGTTTACTTCAGCTAGCTTTACTGCTTTATGCAACTCACCTGCCCAAGTCTGTGAAGAAGGGCACAATCATGGTGCTATAACGAAGACTGAATTCAAATTAATTCTTGGATCCCTAGCTCTCCCTCATCTTGACCAAGAAAAAGAACAAACACCATAGCAGGAAACCTCAAGGAATCATCATGGCGACGTCATTTTTGACTTCATGATTCTCCTTCTAATCTATCCTTTCCAGCTGTAGCATGGCTGGAATTTTTCAGCCTTTGAATAAAGTACAGGTAATGAAAAAAGCTACATCATTGGAAAGATCATGGAAAATTATTCACATGAAAGACTGTACTTTTGAGAGCAGCTAACAGAAATGCAGATTAAATGACACCAGGCCCCTTACAACAGCAGAACAGTTCTTGGAACAAAAGTTCGAGAACCTGACAATACACAAATAACACAGCAAAGGAGTTTTATTATGAAAAGTAGACCAACAAGTAAATCTCATATCTCATAATTTTTAAAGCTGCTAAACATTACATAATCACTTATTAGTCATAAACTGCTTTTTGATTCAAAGGAGTCCCTAGCCCCATTTCTAATAGGATTAGGTAACTGCAGGACAAATAAAAGGGAAGATTATAAAATTCTTACCAACAGGATATTTTAGTTCTATGGTGGTTTCGCCTTCTTTACTTAATTCTGATACTTCACAAGTGTAAATTCCTGGGACAGCATGGCTCTTGTCCATCATCAAAGAGGCATTGCCTGTTAGTAGTGCGTCTGGTACGATGTATGAACTCGAAAATTCACTGTTGGGGTGGGCTTCATTTTTCTCTCCATCATAGGTGAAAATGTATTTGTCTTTGAATTTCCACTTCACCAACATTTCTTTCAGGCTCTTTGCCTCTGAATTAGTGACTAAGCATGGGATGAGAATAGTTTTATTGTCATTGGTGTAGTCTACAGATTTGATTGTTTTAAATAATAGCTGAGTTTTAACTGGAAAAGAAAAAGAAAATAGTTTCATTTCACTATAGAATTCTATAGGGTAAGGTCTTAGGTATGTTATAAATTCTTAAGATAAAACAGCGATGCTTCAATTGTCCCCTTAAGTAAATAGTGCAGTTACAGAAAGAAGGCAGGCCAGGTGAAGAAGTGAAACAAGTTATTTTAATATTAACCTGCACAGATGGTAGAGACCATTGTAACTTTTCCTTGTTCATTCTCAGTAATACACAGCATACATTACCAAAAGTATTGGTAATAAATTCAGCAACCTGTGTTGGAGCATGCAGGCATATATTTGGCTTCAGAAGCTTTGAAGTAATCATTGTTGCTTACAGATGTACGTAGAAAAATATTGTTCTTACCATGGAAAAGTTTTGAACAGAAAATCAAACCAAATATTATATTGTCTCGATTTCTATATACTCCCTCCAAACAGAACTTGCTAAACCATATGAAGTTTATCTCTATCTTTAGATTGCATTTCCAAGCAATGCCTTGAGCTATATTGTACTTTAATATAAAAAGTAAATCAGACGAATCACATCACATCTTACATCTAAGATGGAAAGTCTTAGAATGCTAAGGACAAAAAATATTCTCTATCTCCCATTGCAAAATACAGACAGCAATGGACATTTGGTATGCAAATACTATAAAGAGATATATACAATTGAAAGGCATCTTCTCAAATTTCATTGAAACTATAGAACAACCATTTCCAAATGCATTTTACAGGTATTCCTTCCTCCTAAAAACCATAAACCACTCAATATAAACCTAACAGATGAAATAAAAGACAAATATTGCTATTAAGTAGGTATATCCTATTAAACACTTCTCAATAGGATAAACTACCAGTTGTCTTACAAAATAGGGGATGGAAAAGTAATTGCAATCACTCATCTTTCACCTAAAATGTGCAAGATTGTAGAGAAATTGTAGTTCTCTTCCATATTTTTCAGCCATTTATTAACTCTCCTCTCTAAGTAGCTAGTTGAATTTTCCCTGAAAGAAACAAAGCACTAACAAATATAAATATCAACTTTAATAGTTCTTCCTTACAATTTCTTCCTCCTATATAAAATGGGAATACAACTTAGGGCCATAGCAACTTATTATTTTAGGAACATAGTATTCAATAAATGCCCATTGGATTGAATGCTAGGATGCATAGTGAAATATGAACTGAACAAGGTTCCGAAATCCTGGGTTTAAATTCTACCTGTCCCTTGTCAGTATGTGACCTTAAGCAATTCACGTAACTTTTCTAGGCCTTGGTTTACTCTCTGCAAGTAAAGGACCAGAAATAAACACTGGACTGCTTCACAGAACTGTGGCGAGTACCAAAGGAGCAAATACATGGACAAGTGCCCTCTCAACAATGCTGTGCTGTACATATGCAGGTAATACTCTAAAAACTGGGCAAAACAGCTTTTTTATACAATGATCTAAACCTCTGACTGGGAGGTGCAAATTGTTATGTTTCTGGGAATTTGCAGTCTGAATCAAGCTTGTGGTTCACAAGCTCACTTCTTCCCAGTTCTCTACACTTCTAGCCATCCCTATATTAGGATCCCCAGGCAAAACCTGGACTTCCAATTGCGTTTTTCAAAATCATGGCGTTCTGAATTAATTCCCCTGACAATGTAACATTAAGAGGGCAGTTATAGTGCACAACAAGGAGAGAAGAAAGTGGTTGTGATGTTGGAATTAGAAAAGAAGCAAAGTGTCAGAAAATTTGCTGCACAATTTTGAAATGGACAAAAGGATTAATGTTCTTTCATTGGGGATCTGAGCATTGCCTGACAGATCCTTTGGGAATATCTGATTATGTAGGGGCGGGGCCTGTGCCTTTCACTGTGTTTTGTAAGTTGTAGAACTTGGACAGTAATGCAAATTACTCCGGTCCATAGAGAGAGAAATAAACTTTGTTCTGCAATTGATTTCCAGCTGGTGGAAGAGAGGGTTGAACAATTATATTTTATTTTACCTAAGGATGTTGACCGATTGCATATATTCATGAATTCATTTCAGCATTACTGATTGCCTATGTCTGTCTTTTCTCCCAATGTTCTTTAAAAGCCAAGAGGGTCTTACCATGTTGATAGCTTGCTTATTCAACAATTTCATAACTTATGCTTAGAGAATGGATTACGACAGAATACAGGAAGTACTAATTGCACTGCATTATTTGTTGTAATATATAAAAATCTTAAAGCTGAAACCATTTAAATAGAATTAGTGCTGTTAATTAATTTCAAATAAAATTCACCTGGATAAGCCTTAACTTGAATGAACCTTGCACTATAATTAATAAATAAGGGTAGTCCAAAAGTGTCACTCTACCAGCTGTTGACCACAACTTCATCTTCTATTAACACTTATTTAAACTCTGTAAGTAATAAAAATATCTGATTTGGGTTTTCTCTCTTTTGCCTACTGCCTTCTGATGAAACAAAAAAGGGAAGGAAAGGTTTGAAACAGAACAAATAAAATAACACAAGTAATTAACATGAATAAAAAAATTCTGAAAAATGATAAGCTTACAATAGTCTAAATCAGATAGAAAGGTATTAATACAACCATCAGTGATGCCAGCGTTACAAATAAATTAAAGATAAAATGGAAAATTATTTTATATTAAATGCCAAAAATATTGGGTTCTACAATCTCTGTGAATACCAATCAACAATCTAACCATCTCCTTCCACAGTCCTGAAGACGGCCAACATGTGGTTGCAAAAAGGCTCAATATATGGCTCAGAATTTTTAAAAATGCAGCAAACATTTATTGAGAATTAACTGATCAGAAACATTGTGATAGGATGTGCGGATACAATGAAAGTGGGGGAGGAGGAGCACCGGAGTGTGAAATATCTTTTCAAAGCTCCAATTCTCACTTGGGGGAATGATATGCACTTTTTATAACACGGGATTACGTGTCTTCCTTCCTGTATGAGCAAAGTGCTCTGGAAGGGCAGGAGGGCACAGGAATCAGTCTTACAGGTTTCTAAGAAAATGTGTGTTGCTACCTGGGGAACAACAGAAAAGTGTCATAGTTCCGGCCCACTTGGGTGGTCCTCAATCTTTTTACACTTGTTCCATGTAAAGTTTCTCTCCTCTGTAACAGCTCTTAAATCTCTCTCCTTTTGTAGGAGCTTACTCCATACTCTCCAAAGCAGCCCTCTCTTATTTCTTAATTCAGATTGAGTCCATCAGTGATGCCAGATGAGAAGCCAGAGCTTCTAATAATCCTCACCTTAAAATTGACCTGCAACCCCAGCAATCCACACTTCCCTCTCCTCTCACCCCCATTTCTCCTCTCCAGAAATGAATCCCTTTACCTGAGAGGTAGTTTCTATTTTTGCCTCCCCACCCATCAATCTCCTCAAGGACTTTCCTGGTTGATTATCAGCCTCCCACATGCCCCTATTCCATTTACATAGGTTTTGCTTTTCTTTGTTTTTAAACATTTAAAAACATGTCAAACATTCATGAACTTGAGGAAATTGCTCATTTCTGTCTCTCTTGTCCCTAGCAACACAAAATAATACCCTAAAAGCATTTCTTCACTTTGTATGATTTCTTAAGTCTCTGCCACCTGGCCGCCATCTCTGACCTTCAGCTTCACTACAACAGCTCTTGCCAAAACCACCAACAATCCCTTGTGAAAAATCACATCTGTACGGTTCACTTTCTATCTCAGCTTCTCTACAGTTCTTGAGCCAGGGGGCAGCTCCTTCCTTGTGCCTGTCCCTTGGCCTCTACATATATACCTGGATTCTGAATTTCCTTCTACTGTTTGTTCACCCATCCCAGCTTCCTTTCCTTATTGAAACCTATTCTGTGATTGACAATAAATGTTAGTGTTCCTAAAGGCTTCATAGTCAGCACTGCCTCCCCCTCCCCAGTATTTACCCATATTCATGGATTTAATTACCTACACACTTTTAATTAACCAGGTTCCACTTTTCTTCTCAAGACCTGGGAAAGCCAACTGTGTGCTGAACATTTCTACTTGGACCTAGTACTGTTACATCAAAGTTGACATGTCCAAAAATCAATATTCCCTCTTCCTACCCTCCCCACAAAGTATTTAAGGAGGGTATTCCTACCCTCCTTAAAGTATTTTGTCTTATCTACCAGTCAACCAGACTGGGCCTAACAATCATGCTGGATTCTTCCCTCTTTTAGCCATGGATATTTTTGGTGGACTGAGCCTATTTAATAGTTAGTAAATGCAATGTCTGTTGTATGAATGAATTAGACATTCCTCATTTCTCCCTTGAACTACTGCCATTTAAGTAGCTCCCTGATTCCAGCCTCCACATTTCCCTATCTCAGAACCAGTGTATTTTTCAGGGTTCCAGAAAAATGTTCTAAATGCAAATCTGCACGTTTTTGATCACTATAATTTAACAACACCCTTCTCTCTTTTCAGCCTAAATTGTAAGTGTATTAGCATGGAATGCAAGCTAGGTCCTTCAAGGCCCTGTCCAGCCCACCTCCTGTCCTTCCTCATTTCCAAACTAAGGCCCAATTATAATAACTTTCTTAAAATTCCATGACTATGCATATGTACTCTCATGTCCATGCCTTTTCACTAGTTCCCTCAGCCTAGAGGCCCTGACACATCTCTGGGTGTATAAGTCAGAACACATATTTTGGAGTCAGACATTGGCTCAAGCCTTAGCGCCTTCTACAGATATAACCTTAGGCAAATTATTTAACCTCTGTACCTCAGCTTCCTCATCTGTATAAAGTGTAGTAATTGTATATACCTCCTGGAGATTTTGTTAAGATTTAATGAGATAAGGAACACAAAGTTCTTATCTCAATGTCTTTCATATACTTAGCAAATGCTCGATAAATGACAGCTAGAGGTGATTAACTTTGGCTCTTCCTGCTAAAGCACACTTGAGTTGTTTAATCCTGTTCCCCTTCCCAACACTACTCGACTTTATTGATCCTCTCCATACTGCTCCCATTATTCCCTCCCAAGTGCTGTCACTACCCTTAATACTGAATCTTGTAATTAATACTTGGTTTAACCCCATTAGGCTCCCCATTAGGCTCAAAAGTTAGAAAAGCAAGGACAATGTCTTCATTTGGTAGCGTACTGATTAAACCCGGGTCCAGCAGCTATACCTCATTACATTCCTTATGAATGTAAAAAAGTTAAAAGTCTGAATCCTAAGAAAGGAATACAAAAATTTTTTATCAGAGAGGGTTTGTACTTCTTCAATATTTTAAGAGGACCCTCCACTTCTTACTTCTATAGACCTGATTATGGAATCATGAAGCTACATATTTCAATGCAAAATTTCAAATAAGTTAGTTGCAGGTGAGATGAAAGAGTTCCTTAATTTTGCAGGAAGAGTAAAAGTTAGTCAACTCTTTCTCCCATTTATGGAGCATTTGCTCAGTATGTGAAAGCTTCAGAGACCAAGAATATAGCTAATAATTGAAATTGTGAGCATAAACATGATTGCCCAAAGAGTCTTTTCAAAGCAACAGAGAACATATCAGAGAATTGAATGTTGGAGAATACCAATGATTATGGAGCAAATAGTTAAAAAGGAACAAACTAAGGAAGTGAGAAGTAGTGTGAGAAGTAGGTGACTCAGCAAAGACCTCCGCTATAGACATCAAGAAAATTTCTTGATATGAACAACATGGATGTCAAGTGCAATAAGTACAAAGAGCCCCTAGATTAAAAATCACATCACTTGGTCTGTATCTGTAAAATTGCACAGACTAGTGGGATGAGAAGTCATACTTCATTAGGAATAAATGGGAGGGGAGAAAGGAGAGGCAATTATTCTTTCATTAAATTTGATAGTCAAAGAGAACAGAGAAAAATGGTGATATTGGAAGGTCTGTGGAGACAAGAACAGGACAAGATTTTTTGGTGGTTCTTGTTTTTATGTATGTTTGTACGTATGTATGTATTTATTGTTTTTAATTTGGGGTAAAACTTAAGCATTTCTGCAAGCTATGATGAAGAAGGAAAGATCTAACATGCAAAACTGAAGAATTAAACTGATTAGGTAGGTATCAAAGGTGGTGGAAGTGAAAGAGCTGTAGACAGGTGATTTTTTCCTTAAAAAGGTGAGTAGGTAAACTTCTGAAACTGGGTGAGAAGGGAGAAAGTGATGAAGGGTACTTAAGATATTATCGGTAAGTTTAGAAATAGCAGAAAGGAAGTTGAGAGAGTCTACACTCTACACCATACATAAATACTATTTTTTATAGCAGAGTAGGATGTTAATTAACTGCTTGGAATGGCTGTTTAGGAATGGGGTAAGAAGTCACAGCAGTAAGGAAGGTAAATGAAGCAAAAAGATACCTTCTAGAAATGAATCCTTTTTGCCAGAGACCTTCACCCTGGAATGAAAAACTGGAGCTTCAAACACAATTGGGTTAGAATTAGGGTCATAATAGAGGATTTAATCAGATCCCTCCACAACAGAGATCAAACAAGGACTGGGGTAAAGTGGGGGTGTCCACAAGGCATTTAGTTCTGACTCAAAGTAATTGCCTCTAGATTGTAAAGTGGCCTTACAAGAACTGAAGTGGTTGAGCTAGAATTACGGGGAAGGGCAGCAACATGCAGAATTAAGGCCTTCTCAAGCATCTAAAACATATTCAGTACCCTAAGGATAAAAACAACAAAATCCCTGCTACCTAGTAACTGCATTTTATGTTAAGAGGCATAGTGTCTGAAATTTGTCTGTAGGTCCAGGAAGGCCTTATAAAGTGCATGAAGCATAGCAAGGGGGTTTATATTTGGCTTGAAACAAGTAAAAACATTTTGATAGACTTTGCACTTGCCCAATTCCCTGCCTTGTCTTTTAACTTATCAGTGTGACTGCCGGGAGCCGGTCCATCCTTGCTGTTTCAAGGGACCTGGCATATATGGCATACTGTTCTTAATATGTTTCCTCACCTTCTTGGCACTATGTGTTTTAACCAAGGTCACCTCTCTGAGAAAGGTTGTTTCCCCAGGTAGGGATTTTCCCCTGAAGTTAGGGAGGGAATAAAACCCCTTAACTAAGTGCCAGGCGGGTAATTAATCACTTTAACTACGAACAATCATGCTTAAGCTACATAATCTTTACTCCCTGGAATGGAGATAAGAAACGCCCTAATCTTTGGAATAGAGATTGATAAGATTGGAATCAGCTGGTATAAATACAGATGTAACAAGACAACAGGACACAGGACCTAGACACAGAACCTACACAGAACCTAGAGACAGAGGAACTTTGCTGGAGAGAACATGGCAAAAGATCCTGGACAGAAACTGGCCACAGAACCTAGAGACAGAACCTAGCGAGAGAACCTGGCTGAAGAACCTAGAGACAGAACCTGGCTACAGAACCTGGATAGAACATGGCAAGAGAACCTGACTAGAACCTGGTGACTGAACCTGGCTGGAGAACCTGGACAGAACCTGGCTGGAGAACCTAGCAAGAGAACATGGACACAGAACCTGGCTGGAGATTCTAACCAGAACTTCGCTGGAGATCCTGAACAGAACTTGGCTGGAGATCCAGACCAGAATTTGGCTGGAGATCCTGGCTAGGCTGCTGATCAACTGAACGCTGTCTCCTTGTCATTCCTTCTTCGCCGACTCCGTCTACACCTTTGGGAACCCCTGGACCTGCTGGGACAGGACCCCAGCATGTGACATGTATTGAAATATGCATAAATATTCTCAATCCCTGGGTTGACCAGATATGGAGTCATATACAACTGCTCCATGGGTATGAAAGGAAGTAGAGGAGGGTGTCACTTCTAACTCCTGTCTCACCTCCACATAACCACACAGAGGGGAAATCGAGGTTCTATTGTTTCAGTCTAGGTCTGCCAGAATCAAATTTCCTGGGTGCTCTGTATTTTTTAGTTTAGTATTACAATGAGTTCAACAAAATTTATTCTGCACTGTTCTTCTTCTTCTATCATAGAAAAATATCTGTACAAGTGACAGTAGCTTTGTGACAGCTGGAGTGCATTGTATTTATTAGACGCAAGTTATAAAAATATAGAATTTTAAAATCTTGTATAAATAGTTATGACAGAAAAACCTAAAAGTTGGGTAAATGGCTTTATAAAAATTCTGTCACAAAAATAACATTAATGTATTAAAAGCAGTGCCCATACTAGCCATAGTTGAATCAACATTAAGGAGTACACACAGTTTTAAAAATATGAGTGATAATTTTGGATTCAGAATATCAATTTTGCAAAAAACACCTATTTTTCATATTTAGAACCTAGCCCTTCAAATCTCTATTAACAACTCACTGGCAAAGATAAAACATCTGCCAAAATACAGATGACAGCATGAGTAAATGTCCTAATAGTAGGCATTTAGTATAATGCTTTAACACACTGACTCTAACCTGCTGAAGTTGGGCCCATAAATAAGGACTTTTAAATAAGCAGTTACTTCCTCAAAATAGAAACATGTGTTTAAAAGTAATATAGTTTTTAGGAAAAAAGAAAACATCTTATTGAAAGCAAGCCAGATTACTACTATGCTTAGATAATAAATTTGTTTTTTAATCATGTGTACCCCTGGTTTTAAAAACTATTTGAAAAATCATTCAACTACTGACAGTTTATATATTTACTCATTATTTGAGTAAGATTTTATTTACCAGTTTTTGAATTCCACTAAAAATGTTGATGTACTTTTAAACAAAGCATAACTTGACATATGGGCATGAGGGAGGGATGGAGCATAATAATTCATTCTGCATCTTGTAAACCAATACAGGGGGTTAGAGTTTGCTGTAATTAGGTGGAATGGGCATTCTAGATAACTTATTTTACTACTAAGGTCAACTGAAACTGTAGTGGCTACCAGTAAATGACATTTGACTACCAGTCATTTGTAAATGAATCTGAAAGTGTTGTGTAGGAAATTAAATGAGTGGCTGGGTGGGTCCTGCCCTGGGGTTCTGAACTAGGGTTGGACCAAATTTGCCTTCAGACCTCCTCTCTATGGGCAGGTGGCCCAGCAGGCTGACAGTTGGCAGGTTTGGACCTGCCTGTATTGGGCCCAAGCTCAGAGGAAAAGGATATGACCTCAATGCCAATGTGACCTTCCTGGAACTCTTGACTAATTATAATAATACTAGAGTCCCAGAGCACAAAGTTTGTGCACTTGGGGGGGGGGTGGGTGGGCGGTCCCTTAGCCCAGCCTGTGCCCTTTTGCAGTGTGGTACTGTTCAGGGGATGTCCACCTGCTGGCTTAGGCCCGCTCCCCAGGGGATTGGGCCTAAGCTGGCAGTCAGATATCCCTCTGGAAGCCCAGGAGCCCTCAGGGGATGTCCACTTGCCAGCGGGGAGCAGGCCTAAGCTGCAGTCGGACATCATTAGTGCTGCTGAGGAGGCGGGAGAGGCTCCCACCACCACCGCTATGCTGACAGCCATCAGCCTGGCTTGTGGCTGAGCAGATCTCCCCCTGTGGGAGCTCACTGACCACCAGGGGGCAGCTCTTGCATTGAGCATCTGTCCCCTGGTGGTCAGTGTGTGTCATACTGACCAGTGATTCCCAGTCATTCTGCTGTTAGGGCCAATTTGCATATTACCCTTTTATTGTATAGTATTTGCATTTTCGCTTTGATCCCACCCCCTGTGGGTTTTCTGTATACATTAAGGGTAAGGGCATGCCCAGAAGAAAGATAGTTTCAGTCAATCATTCCTGAATGCAAATGAAAGGCTCCACACATACAATCCCTGTTTAGAACCCAGGAGTTGTGGGCCATGCTCTCTCTAGCATGCACTCCACCTCCAGGGAGCAATCCCATGCCATTCCCTTCCCCTTGCTTTCCCCACAGGCACATATCCCCTAACCTCTAAAGAACCCCATGATACTTGCATCCAGGGGAGAAAGGGCAGCTGTAGCTCATCCTGGGCTCACCCCCAGAACCTGTCTCCAAGGCGTCCTTTTCTCTGACTCCCCTGGGAGCTACAGCAGTCCTGCCATTGGTTATTCTCACCATTTTGTCTCCCACATTCTGTTGACTGACTGGGACCTCATTTGGAATGTATTTTCAATAAACCCCATTTTGCTTTACTTTTATTTTCTGTTGACCTTAAACTCTTTTCTGCATCGACAAAAAGAACCAAGGTCCCAGGCAGTAACCCCAACTGGGAACAAAAGCAAAATCAAAATCTGAGTACAAATGACCATAAAAGACCATGGGCTGTCTTCCTCCTCCTATAGTTTAAACTCAGTCTCTCAAATACCTTGCTTTATAACTTCTTGTGCTCTAGGGCTGTTGGCATCTCTTCACAGGTGCCCTTTTATAACTAAATATTAAACACACAGAAATCCATTTGATTTTTATACAACAACTAGAGGCCCTGTGAACAAAAATTGTGCTCTGCGGTGGATTCCTCAGCCTGGCCTGTGCCCTCTTGCAATCCAGGCGCTCTCAGGGGATGTCTGACTGAAGGCTCCGGACCGCTCCCTCTTATGCTGCAGTCTGGCCTCCCTCTGAGGATGGTAACCATGTGGCAGATCAAGGGAACACACTGGCAGGCCAGCAGCCGGCCCACCCCTCATAGCTGCTTCTGCAGCAGGCCTCCTTCTGAGGGATGCAACCTGAAGGATGATCTGGGGAACCCCTCCCCTGGCCCTGTCCGTCCCCCCACCCCTATTGCCCCTCAGCCACTGCTGGTCTCTGCTGCTCCCCCTCCTCCCCATCCTTGTGCCCTCCCTCTCCTTGCTGGCTTAAGCCTTTTTTGGCCTGGCTCAGGCTGCTCACAGATCCTGCCCCCCACAGACCAGTCATTCAACAGTTTGATCCATTTGCATATTATGCTTTTATTATAGAGAATTAACATAGCTCAAGTGCATAAGGCCTCTATTCTGCTTTTCTTTTTCAGGTTATTAACTTAGTACACTAAGATAACATAAATTCTGAAATCTATGACTTTATATGAGCTTGAGCACATTATTATTATATGTAAATGAGTGCTTATTATACATGATCTTAACTATTACTAACAGAAATCTTATCCCCAAAAGTAACATTCTAGCAGTTCTTTCTAATCTACAGGATTAGAAAGAAAACAGGACCCTTGTTTTTAAAACAATATATTATTTATCATTTTTATTCTTCAGAATAGCTTTTGATGCCTACATCTGAATTAGTGATATTATATCACAATTTATAATCTGGTTCAACATGCATTTTGATCAGAAAACAGGTTTGTGAAAGCAGTATTATTTTAGTTATTTTGATAGTAACAACAATGAGCCAGCCGTTAATGATAATGACAGGGAACACTACTTTATCTAATATCAACCCTTCAGATAACAGACATAGTGATTATGAACAGCTCCAACGTCCCATGATTTTCGGAAAATGGGGAGAGTGGTAAGCAGGGTCTTAAGAGCATCTTGAAAATAGCCAAAGTCACAGGCTTTATGAACAGCAAAGGGAGGCTAATATTCAATTTAAATGTAATTAAGTTCAAATTCTAAAATTAAATATAACAATTGCTTGTTACTGTTACTCAAACTCAATTTGCATCTTAGAAAAAGTTAACAAAAGGGTCTTTGCATGTGAAAAGTGACAGGCACACCATAGAGCCACACCAAAAAAAAAAATCACATGCTTTCCTCAGTTTTTATTGGAGCACACGTTTTTTAAAAAAATAATAGTTTCCAAAAGCTTGGGACCCAAATGCCTTTGGTGTAGAAAAACACCAAATTCCACTTGACTGCAAGTTGTCTTCCTATTTCAAGCAAAATCCATTGCAGCTAAACTGGTCCCCAAATACAGGGGGGAACTTGAATGTGCTCTTTGGACTGTTTTAAAGTGGTTGGTGAGGCAGGAGGTTGAGAGAGTTTCCAGGAAGTCTATTTCTAGGGTTTCATTAATTAAAAATAGGGGTGTTGGGGGGAATTCTTCTGATTAAATGGTGTGTTGGAAATAAAACTTAATTGTATCAGGTATGTCTCCCTTACCTGCTATGTTCATGTGGGAGGGCAAACAGGGAAAATAAAACCATCTTGCAGACTTCGCCAAAATGTGCACTGCCATCTCAGGAGACGAGGCTCTTCCACTGCCCCCCCCCCCCTGCTTCATCCCCAGTGCATTTAAGCAGTTAGTAAGGAAGAGGGGTGCCAAAGAGAGGGAACCATAACAGCTGCCAAACACTCCCCTCTGATTGCGCCCTTTCTCTCTAGTTAATTTCCAAGCAAGGTGCGAGGTGTGGAGTCTTCCTAGGTGCCTGTGTCTGGAGGCTGAGAGCAGGGGAAGGAGATGAGCTGTCTTTAACCTGGTAAAATGAAGAGGAGGGAGAGGAAGGAAAGGAGGGAGAAGGGAGGGAGGGAAGGAGGGAGGGAGGTAGGGAGGGAGGGAGGAAGGGAGGGAGAGGAAGGGAGGGAGGGAGGGAGGGAGAGAGGGAGGGAGATGGAGGAAGGAAGGGAGGCTGAGAGCAGGGGAAGGAGATGAGCTGTCTGTCACCTGGTAAGATGAAGAGGAGGGAAAAGAAGGAAGGGAGGGAGGGTAGGAGGAAAGGAGGAAGAAAGGAAGAGAGGGAGGAAAGAAGGGAGGGATGGAGAGGGAGGAAGCAAGGGAGGGAAAGGGAGGGAGGGAGAGAAAGAGTAAGAGAGGAAGGGAGAAGGAGGGAGGGAGGAAGGGAGAGGGAGGAGGGAGCCTGAGTACGAGTAGGCCTCCAACTTTCATGCCTGGGCAAGCAGTGCCAGGGAGGCAGAGACTCCATCTGCAGAGCCAGGATAGGGGCCAGTTACCTCAGCTAACAAATCCCAGCAGAAGCAGCACCAACAGGGACCACATCACGCTGGCAAAGGGGCAGCTGCCACCTCCATCACCACCAGGGCAGCGTCTGGAGCAGCCACCAGCTTCACAGTCAGAACCCTGCTGCATTGCTGCCCTCACAAGCTGGACCCACTGCCCAGGCTATTGGTTTTGCTCTGGAGCTCTCGCCACTGACACTTGCTCCCAGCCCAGCCAATGTGGCCACTGAAGGGAGACCCTCAGATTCCTGGACTCCTTCTCATTCCCTAAGGCTCAGCCAAGACCCCAGCCAGGAGGTGAAGACCTTGCCCACCACCATCCCCACACTAGGGTGGCCCCCCTCTCCATGAGAGGCTTGGAGAGTGTTCCTTCTCTCACTGGGTCTTCACTGTCCCCGCCCCTCTCCAAGGTTCCTGTCCTCCTTCTTGCTCCATCCTGGGCCCCAGGATCCTCCCTCCACTGTCCTCTCCTGTTTGAAAAAAAAAAATAGATTCAAGATGTGGCTATGAGCTACAGCATAAACAAGACCTTCGTAAAGAAAAAATAAATTTTTTTAAAAAAATTTATCAGAGTGACATTGGTTCCCAAAACTATACAGGATTCAAGAGTGTAACTGAATAAAATATCATCTACACTCTGCAGCCTTCTGTCCCCATTCCCTCTTCCCTTTACCCTCTGACAACCTCCTGCACCCCCCACCCCCACCCCTTTACCTCTGGCTATCACCACACAGTGGTCTATGTTATGCATATATGGTTTTTGACTAATGCCTTCACTTCCTTTCAATATCTCAATGAATGACACAGGCACGACATTCAAACTGAAGCAAAAGATCTTATAAAACTGCCAGTAACATTTATCTGGTGGCTACTCTAATGGGCTGCATAGCCTGTCTGCTCCTTTGGTTGTTTTTCTCTTACCTGCTGGAGAAGAAAGCAATTTCCCACCACAATACCCCACTTCTCCAAATCCTCTACCCATGGCATCTCCTCCATCAACTCCATCCTCATAGTAATAAAACCCAGGAAATTACATTTCCACTCTCAGTGCATTATATACTATGTAACTTTTCATGGTTTCCTTGTGCAAGCCTCTTTCCTTTGACATTATCAAATTTTTAAAATCGGAGAGTTTATTACGTATTCCCTTTACTAATACTTCAAACTCAATGGCTCAAACAGAAGGAGTTTAATAAACGTGTTGCTGTGACTGATGGCAAGCATTGCTCCAGTGAAATTTGATAGTCATATTATTTTAATGATTAAAAAAAAGAAAGGAAAAGAGACACCTCACTAACACAATGGTTCATAATTATGATCGTCATGATGTGAATGGCCGCTTAGACACCCTGAGGCTACCAAAGGGACTGTTGGATTCTCCTCCAACTGCTGGGTATATGGATATGAAAGAATCACCCACCAGACTTAGAGCATTGGGACACTGTGTACCACAGGGCAGCTGGTTGGCTCAATAAGGCTGTCAGCTGTCCCTGAGACCAAAGGACCCCTTAACGCTAAAGAGTGGCCAGGAAGGACTGTCCCCACCCTTCACACTCAGAGTTGGAATGATGCTCTGTTTTATACTGGGAGCTGCTGAAGCTAAGTCCCTAATGTAGTTTTGTGCAGAAAATGGAATAACCTTGCCCTGGCAGGAGTCGCTAAGTGATTAGGGCATCAGTTTGAGTGGGGAAGGGTCCTTAGTTTGATTCCCAGACAAAGACATGAACCTCGATTGCAGGTTTGATCCCCGCCCCCTTCAGGGATGTGCTGGATGTGTCTCCATGTGCCAGCACATTCTCTCTCTTTCTCTTTCTCTTTCTCTTTCTCTTTCTCTTTCTCTTTCTCTTTCTCTTTCTCTTTCTCTTTCTCTTTCTCTTTCTCTTTCTCTTTCTCTTTCTCTTTCTCTTTCTCTTTCTCTTTCTCTTTCTCTTCTCTCTCTCTCTTTCTCTTTCTCTTTCTCTTCTCTCTCTCTCTCTCTCTCTCTCTCTCTCTCTCTCTCTCTTTCTCTTTCTCTTCCTTTATCCCTCTCTCCCCTTCCACCTTTCCACATTCCATTCTCTAAAAAATAAAGCAATGGGAAAGATATAATCTGGTGAGGATTAACAAAAATAGAAAATGCAGTACTCTTAAGTCAGGTGAATAAGAGGCCATCTGGGTGACCACCTCAGCTTTTGGGAAACTAGCTGGGATGGTTTTTGAGGGTGGGGGAGGGGGATTTTACCTTAGAGAAGAATAAACTCGGGAGAGAACCACTATAGCCCTCCTGGTAAGTGGGAACTTTCAGAATTGCAAACTTTAGCTTGATGTACAGAACTGGAACGACCTTATAAGAGACTTTTAGGAAGTAACAGTCTCATCATTTCAAGTGTGTAGGTAAAAAGTTTGAATGACCAATAACCTGGGGTGTGATAGAAGCAATTCCTGAATTAGATGGCAAAATAGCCTAGATGACTCCAAGCCTCAGTGCAGAAATAAGTGTGAGAGATATTTCAATGACAGAAGAGGGTGGGATTACAGAACACAAAATATGGCCTAACAGTGGTCGGCAAACTCATTAGTCAACAGAGCCAAATATCAATAGTACAACAACTGAAATTTCTTTTGAGAGCCAAATATTTTAAACTATATAGGTAGGTACATTGTTATTAACTTAATTAGGGTACTCCTAAGGCTTAGGAAGAGCCACACTCAAGGGGCCAAAGTGCCGCATGTGGCTCGCGAGCCGCAGTTTGCCGACCACGGGTCTAAGTGATTCTTAAATGAAGCCTATCAGAATCACCAGGGGTTTATTCAAACTTCACACACTCCTCAGTCTCAGATCCCACCCCAAGATTTTAATATACTCCCCATGGTAAGTGTATGTGTGTGTTTGTGTGTTTGGGGATGGGGGTGTTGCCCATGCTGCTCTCAGTTTAAAATCACTTACAAATCTCTGCTGTATCTGTCTAACTTGTTAAGGTGAGAAGAGTTGGAAGATTGTTGACTCTGATGTTCAAACACCAAATGAGATTATGGGGAGAAAACCAAGCTTTTTCTATGAAACCACTTATATTCCCATTAAGCTACTGAGTTGGTGTGGTAGTACTGCCAGATGACTTTTACTCTTGTTCTCTAACGGGAGAAGGAGGCAAGATAGTTCTCTAAGTTCCCCTTAGAGACTGTGGAAAAGGACTAAGAACAATATCAGATAGTATTCCACCTCAGGATTAGGAAAAATAAACCAAGGGCATCCATTCCACTCCCTCCTCTGTCTCTGACAACTGTGCCCATTACTCTCTCCCAATTCATGGCCAGGTCGAGTGTCTCCCAGGAAGATTAAACCCCTTTAATGAAAAGGCAAGGAAATGTTATTAAGAGACTATTTAAATTTTGTTGCCAAGCTGAAGTATTATAAAAACCCACCACTTCATTTCTCTTACCACTGTGTACAAAATGGGATGAACAAAAAATGAATAAATCACTCTAATCAACTTAGTGGGCTTCTTCAAATATATACTGGCATACCTCATTTTGTTGTGCTTTGCTTATTATGCTTCATTGATGTTGCCATTTTACTAATTGAAGGACAAACCCTCCACCAGCAAAAAGATTGCAGCTTGCTCTATCGCATTACTCATTTTATTGTTGTGGTCTAGAACTGAACCTGCAGCATATCTGAGGTACGCCTGTGCATGGGAAACCTTCACAAACACAGAGAACATCAGTTTCCACAAACAAAGGTCACAATAAAAGTTACACTAAAATTCAAGCCAAATTATAACTTGACGTTTTAGGATTGTGATGGCTTTTCTGAGGCACTGAATTGGCTATAGCCTCAGTTATTTCATCAAACCCAGAATCCTTGCAATCAGCCTTTTATAATTTCTTTCCCTTGCAGTTCAGGTGGAACTGTGAATAGGATGGATTTCATCCCCAGGATTGTTGTGTCACATGACCATAAGTTTTCTTAAATTACAAAATGGTGAAGTACAGAAAAAAAAGCATTCTAAATTTAAGTTCTGTGCTGCTTCCATTGTACTATAGACTACACAGCTACCAGAGAGATATGAAACTATATCTCACTTAGAATATTTTCACATATTTAGCCCTTGTGCTCCCCAAAAGGGAACAAAAATTGGCTACCATTAATCCACATTCTACTAGGTAGAATTCTCTATTAAGCATTTTCTAGTTTTCATTTATGTCTATATTTGCAACAAAGCACAACAGTAAAAATGGATTCCACTGCCTAAATCCCCAGGATTTACATGATGAGTAAATTTTTCAAAATAACTTTGCAAGAACCTGCTTCCGTTAACCATTTGGGGCAGAGTAGTTTTTTTCTTTTCCCTTAAGAAATGGTGCAAAGCAGTGACAACACTAGATGCTGACATGGATGTTGCTGATGGGACTGTTCAATGGAAAAAACACTCTGGAATACAGTTTGGCAGTTTCTTCAAAAGCTAAGCCTATAAATACGTACGACCCAGTAGTTGTACTTCTATGCATTTATCCATAGAAATGAAGACTATGTCCACATAAAAACTGTACATGATTATTTATAGAAATGTCATGAGCAATAGAACAAAACAACTGAAAACAACCAAGACGTGCTATATAGTAAGTGGACGGTTCAACAAGGTGTGACATACCCATAGCGTGGAATATGAGAGAGAAAGAGAGAGAGAGAGAGAGAGAGAGAGAGAGAGAGAGAGAGAAATTTCTACATGATGCTGTTGCATGAATAGGTCTCAACAGCATTGTGCTGAGTGAAAAAAAAAAAAAAGAGCCAGTCTCAAAAAGGTTACATACTTTTACAGAACATTTTGGAAATGGCCAAAGTATTGATATGGAGAACAATTTGTGCTTAACAGGTTAGGGATAGCAAGGGAGCAGGTGACTAAAAAGGGCTTGCATGAGGCAGATATTTGTGTTAGTGGGTTAGTTCTATATTCTGATTGTGGTGGTCATTACAGAAATGTACACATGTGATAAAAAGAAAAAGAAATATATACACAATTTAACATTGTGAACTGGGTGGTTTTGGCATTTAACTTCTGTTACATAAAATGTAACCACTGGGGGAAGCTGGGTAAGAGTACACAGCACTTTTCTGTTCAATCTTTGAAACTTCATGTCATTCTATAACTCTTTCAAAAAATAAAAATGGGTGCACAGCCAAATGTCTGAGACCTATGGTAGAATCATCTACACTCTCTACAACAAAACATCACTTTCACATTTTAACGGCCCCAACAGTAAGCATAGTTCATATTTTTTCAGGGAACTTTGAACACAAAGATAAAACAATCACACAGAAAATTACAAACTTTGTCTTTATCCCAGAGATTGGTATCCCTTTCCCATCCACCGTCATCCCATCTCATGGCCTTTAAGTCTCAAGTTTACAATTCTCCGCTCAGTGACCTACACTCTATTCCAAAATCTCCCTCCCCCACTTTGAGTTAATGAAATTTTGAATGGAGGAGAGATTTTTGAGCAGAAAAGCCTTCCAAATTCTGCTCTTAGCCATCTCCTGCCCATGCTGCACCACACAGACACCCCAGTCATGACACCCCAGCTTCAACACCTCAGTACCTCACTTCATAAAATAAATGTCCCAGGAAGACAGCTAACATTTGAAAAGTACTCTGGTTTACAAAGGACTGGTACACAGGGACCTCATGTTGGACTGGAGAATACATGGAAGCAGGAATCTCTTTCCATCCCCATTGTAGAGATGAGGTAACTTGGCCCCAGTGAAGTAACTTCTCAAGTTCACTAGAGGCAAATAGTTAAGTTGAAGAATCAGATGTCCTGATTCCTAATCCTAAGCAATGTCAAAATATTCCATCAGAATAAACACCCCATTCCCAACCCGGTAATAAAAATGTCATAACAGGAAACACTAGAAAAATAGAAGGCAAATAGTTGATTCAACTGAATGGTCTGATCCCATCTAAAGCAGAGGTTCTCAAAGGCTTGTCTAATCCTGAGAGCAGTAATATGTCTAGTGGTTCTAAATAGAGCTTTCAAAATAGAAAGTCAGTATGCACTTGTATGTGGTTAAAGTAATCAGCTGGCATGTCAAGGACTAGAAAGGAAGCAGATTGTTTACTTCAGCTAGCTTTACTGCTTTATGCAACTCCCCAGCCCAAGTCTGTGAAGAAGGGCACAATCATGGTGCTATAACCAAGGCTGAATTCAAATTAATTCTTGGATCCCTAGCTCTCCCTCATCTTGACCAAGAAAAAGAACAAACATCATAGCAGGAAACCTCAAGGAAACATCATTATGACCTGATTTTTGATTTTGTGATTCTCTTTCTGATCTATTTTTTTTTCAGCTGGAACATGGCTGGGATTTGTCAGCCCTTGATGACCAAAGTACAGGTAATAAAAAAGCTACATCATTGAAAAGATCATGGAAAATTAATCACATGAAAGGTAGTACTTTTGATAGCAGCAAACAGAAATGCAGATTAAATGATGCCTGAACCTCTACACCATCAGAACAGTTCTCAGAACAAAAGTTTGAGAACCTGACAATATACAAATAACACAGCAAAGGAGTTTTATTATGAAAAGTAAACCAAGTAAAGTCATAATCGTAAAGCTGCTAAATATTACATAATCATTAATAGTCATAAACTACTTTTGATTCAAAGGAGTCCCTAGTCCCATTGTGCCTCATTTCTCATAGGATTAGGCTACTGCAGGACAAATAAAAGGGAAGATTATGAAATTCTTACCAATACGATATTTTAGTTCTATGATGGTTTCGCCTTCTCTAGTTAATTCTGTTACTTCACAAGTGTAGTTTCCTGGGACAGCATCGCTCTTGTCCATAATCAATGAGGCATTGCCTGATAGCAGTGTGTCTGATACGATGTATGCACTCGAAAAGTCACTGGTGGACTTGGATTCATCTTTATATCCATCATAGTAGAAAATTTGTTTATCTCCGAATTTCCACTTTACAAACATTTCTTCAAGGCTCTTTGACCCCAAATTATTGACTATGCATGGGATGAGAATAGTTTTATTATCTTTGGTGTATTCTACAGAGTCGGTTATATTAAATATTAGCTGAGCTGAACCTGGAAAAGAAAAAGAAAATAGTTTCATTTCACTATAGAATTCTATAAAGTAAGGTCTTAGGTATGTTACAAATCCTTAAGATAAAAGATCAATGCTTCAATTGTCCCCTTAAGTACTCAGTGCAGCTATAGCAAGAAGGCAGGCCAGGTAAAAAAGTGAAACAATGTATTTTAATATTAACCTGCAAAGACGGTATACACCACTGTAACTATTCTTTATTCATTCTCAGTAATACACAGTACACATTACCAAGAGTATTGGTAATAAATTCAGCAACCTGTGTTGGAACATGCAGTTGTATATTTGGCTTCAGAAGCTTTGAAGAAATCATTGTTGCTCACTGATGTACGTAGAAAAATATTGTTCTTACCATGGAAAATTTTTGAACGGAAAATCAAACCAAATATTATATTGTCTCAATTTCTATATACTCTCTCCAAACAGAACTTGCTAAGCCCATATGAAGTTTATCTCTATCTTTAGGTTGCATTTCCAAGCAATGTGTTGAGCTATATTGTACTTTAATATAAAAAGTAAATCAGATGAATCACTTCTTACATCTAAGATGGAAAGTCTTAGAATGCTAAGGACAAAAAAATGTTCTCTAGTTATATCCCATTGCAAAATACAGACAGCAATGGACATTTGGTATGCAAATACTATAAAGATATATATACAATTGAAAGGCATTTTCTCACTCCCAAATTTAATTGAAACTATAGAAAAATAATTTCCAAATGCATTTTACAGGTATTCCTTCCTCCTAAAAACCATAAACCACTCAAAATAAAGCTACAAAACAGTTGAAATCAAGAACAGATATTTCTGATAAGTAGGTATATACTATTAAATGCTTCTCAATAGGATAAACTACCAGTTGCCTTACAAAATAGAGATTGGGAAGGTAATTGCAATCACTCATCTTTCACCTAAAATGTGCAAATTGTAGAGAAATTGTAGTTCTCTTCTATATTTTTCAGCCATTTTTTTAACTCTTCTCTATAAGTTGTTAGTTGGATTTTCCCTGAAAACAACAACAACAACAAAGCACTAACAAATATAAATATCAACTTTAACAGTTCATCTTTACAATTTCTTCCCTTTACACAAATTGGGAATAAAACTCAGGAACATAATATGTTATTATTCTATGAACATAGTACTTTTTAAATGCCCATTGGGTTGAATGCTAGGATTCATAGTAAAATATGAACTGAACAAGGTTCAGAAAGCCTGAGTACAAATTCTACCTGTGACTTGTCAGTATGTGACCTTAAGCAATTCATGTAACTTTTCTAGGCCTTGGTTTACTCTCTGCAAGTAAGAGGATCAGAAATGAACACCGGACTGCATCACAGAATTGTGGCGAGTATCAAAGGAGCAAATACATGGACAAGTGCCCTCTCAACAATGCTGTTCTGTACATATGCAGGTAATACTCTAAAAACTGGGCAAAACAACATTTTTACACAATGATCTAAACCTTCTCTGACTGGGAGGTGCAAATTGTTATGTTTCTGGGAATTTGCAGTCTGAACCAAGCTTGTGGTTCACAAGCTCACTTCTGCCCAGTTCTCTACACTTCTAGCCATCATTCCTGTACTAGGAAGCCCCAGGCAAAACCTGGATTTCCAATTGTGTTTTTCAAAATCATGGGTTCTGAATTATTTTTCTCATGTCCATGCCTTTGCACATGTCCCCCCGGCCTAGAGGATCATACCTTTCTCTGGGTATATAGGTCAGAACACATATTTTAGAGTCAGAAATTGGCTCAAGCCTTAGCCCCTTCTAGAAATATAATCATATGCAAATTATTTAACCACTGCACCTCAGCTTCCTCATCTATATGATGGGAATTGATAGTATATACCTCCTGGAGATTTTGTTGAGATTTAATGAGATAAGGAACACAGTTCTTATCTCAATGTCTTTCATATACTTAGCAAATTTTCAATAAATGGCCGAAAGAGGTAACTAACTTTGGCTCTTCCTTCTAAATCACAGTTCAGATGTTTAATCCTGTTCCCCTTCCGTACCACTATGCAACTGTATTCAATCTCTTCTTATTGCTCTCATGACTCCCTCTCAAGTGCTGTCACTACCCTTGTTACTAAATGTTGTAATTAATACTTGATTTAATTGGTCTCCCCATTAGGAGAAATGGTAGAAAAGCAAGGACAATGTCTTTATTTTGTAGCCTATGGATTAAACCCAGGGTCCAGCAAGTATGCCTCATTACATTCCTTATGAATGTAAAAAAGTTAAAGTCTGAGTCCCAAGAAAGGAATACAAACATTTATATCAGAGAGGATTCGTTCTTCTTCCATATTTCAAGAGAACCCTCCACTTCTTACTTCCATAGACCTGATTATGGAATCACGAAGCTACATATTTCAGTGCAAAATTTCAACTAAGTCAGTTGCAGGAGAGATGGAAGAGTTCCTTAATTTTGCAGGAAGAGCCAAAGTTAGTCAACTCTAGCTGCCGTTTATTGAGCGTTTGCTAAGTATGTGAAAGCTTCAGAGACCAAGAATATAGCTAATAATTGAAATCATGAGCATAAATATGATTGTTCAGAGAATCCTTTCAAAGCAACAGAGCAGGTATCAGAGAATTGAATGTTGGAGAATGCCAGTGATTATGGGGCAAATAGTTAAAAAGGAACCAACTAAGGAAGTGAGTAGTAGTGTGAGAAGTAGGTGACTCAGCAAAGACCTCCACTATAGTTAAGAAAATTTCTTGATATGAGCAACATAGATGTCAAGTGTGATGAGTACAAAGAGCCCTTAGATGAAAAATTACATCACTGGGTACTGTATCTGGAAAATGTCAATAGACTAGTGGGATGAGAAGTCATACTGCATTGGGAATAAATGGGAGGGGAGAAAGGAGAGGCAATTATTCTTTCATTAACTTTACAGTCAAAGAGAACAGATTGAGAAGGTGATATTGGAAGAACTGTGTTGACAGGAACAGGGCAAGATTTTTTTGGTTCTTCTTGTATTACTTAATTAAATTATTAATTAATTAATTTTTAATTAATTAATTTATTTATTTTTAACAATTTTGTTTTATTGCTTAAAGTATTACAAAGAGTATTACATATATCTCCTCCCCCCCTCGCTTGACATTCCCCCAGTCTCCCCTACCCCCAGTGTCTTATGTCCATTGGTTATGCTTATATGCATGCATACAAGTCCTTCGGTTGATCTCTTACCCGGCCCCCCCTCCCGCACCCCAACCCTCCCCAGCCTACCCGCTGTAGTTTTACAGTCTGTTCGATGCTGCTCTGCCTCTGTATCTATTTTTGTTCATCAGTTTATAATGGTCTTTATTATCCATAAATGAGTGAGATCATGTGGTATTTTTCTTTCATTGACTGGCTTATTTCACTTAGCATAATGCTCTCCAGTTCCATCCATGCTGTTGCAAATGGTAAGAATTCCTTCTTTTTTACAGCAGCAAAGTATTCCATTGTGTAGATGTACCACGATTTTCTAATCCATTCATCTGCTGATGGGCACTTAGGCTGTTTCCAGATCTTCGCTATGGTAAATTGTGCTGCTATGAACATAGGGTGCGTATATTCTTTCTGATTGGTGTTTCTGATTTCTTGGGATATATTCCTAGAAGTGGGATCACTGGGTCAAATGTGAGTTCCATTTTTAGTTTTTTGAGAAAACTCCATACTGTCTTCCATAGTGGCTTCACCAGTCTGCATTCCCACCAGCAGTGCACGAATGTTCCCTTTTCTTCGCATCCTCTCCAGCACTTGTCGTTTGTTGATTTGTTGTTGATAGCCATTCTGACAGGTGTGAGATGATACCTCATTGTTGTTTTGATTTGCATCTCTCAGATGATTAGTGACTTTGAGCATGTTTTCATATGTCTCTTGGTTTTCTGAATGTCCTCTTTTGAAAGGACATTTTTTGATTGGATTGTTTATCTTCCTTTTGTTAAGTAGTATGAGTTCCCTATAAATGTTGGAGGTTAAACCCTTATCAGTGCTAACATTGGCAAATATGTTTTCCCATGCAGTGGGCTTTCTTGTTGTATTTATTTATTTTTTATATGGGGTAAAACTTAAGCATGTCTGCAAGCTATGGTGAAAGAACCAATGGAGAAAGAAAGATCTAAGATATAAAACTGAAGAATTAAATTGATTAGGTAGGTCTCCTAGGTGGTGAAAGTGAAAGAACTATAGATAGGTGATATTTTCCTTATAAAGGTGAATATGTATACTTCTGAAACTGGGTGAGAATGGTGAAACTGATGAATGTTACCTAAGATGATATAGCTAAGTTTAGAAATGGTGGGAGGGAAGTTGAAAGACTCTACACCACACATAACCACTTTTTTTTTTTTTTGAAGTAGAGTAGGAAAATAATTGTCTGCTTGGAATGGCTGTTCAGGAATGGGGTAAGAAATCCCAGCAGTCACTAAGGTAAATGAAGCAAAGCTAATGAGTAAAGATACCTGCTTGAAATGAATCCGTTTTGCCATAGACCTTGACCCTGGAATGAAAAACTGGAGCTTCAAACTGAATTGGGTTAGAATTAAGGTTAAAAAAAAAAAAGAGGGTTTAGTTAGCTCTCTCCTCAATAAAGATCAAACAAGGTCTGGGGTAAAGTGGGGTGTCTCCAGAGTGTCTAGTTCTGACTCAAATTAATAGCCTCTAAATTGTAAAGTGGCCTTACAAGAAGTGCAGTGGTTGAGCTAGAATTATAGGGAGAAGGGCAGTTTAAATTGAGTAACATCCAGTATTAAGGCCTTATTAAGCACTGAAAATATATTAAATACCAGTGAAGGATTAAAAACAACAAAATCCCTGCTACCTAGTAACTTCATTTTATATTATTAAGAGGCATAGAATCCGAAATTCGTCTCTATGTCCAGGAAGGCCTTGCAAAGTGCATGAAAAATAGCAAGGGGGCTCATATGTGGCTTGAAACAGGTAAAAACGTTTTGATAGACCTTGCACTCTCCCAATTCCCTGCCTTTTCTTTTAACCCATCAGTGTGACACATATTGAAATATGCATAAATATTTTCAATCCCTGGGTTGACCAGATATGGAGTCATATACAACTGTTCCATGGGTATGGAAGAAAGTAGAGGAGGGTATCACCTCTAATTCCTGCCTTAGTTCCACATAACCACACAGAAGGGAAATCCAGGTTCTATTGTTTATATAGGTCTGTCAGAATCAAATATACTGGGTGCTCTGTACTTTTAGTTTAGTATTACAATGAGTTTAGCAAAATTGATTCCACACTATTCTTCTTCTTCTTTTATCATAGAAAATAAAGCTGTACAAGTGAAAGTAGCTTCATGGCAGCCCAAGTGCACTCTATTGGGCACAAGATATAAAAATATAGAATTTAAAAATCTTGTATAAATAGTTATGACAGCAAAACCTAAAAGTTGGGTTAATGGCTTTATAAAAATTGTGTCACAAAAATATCATTAATGTATTAAAAGCAATGCCTATACTAGCCACAGTTGAATCAACATTAAGGAATACACACAGTTTTAATAATATGAGTGATAATTTTGGATTCAGAATATTTATTAATTTTGGGAAAGACACCTATTTTTCATATTTAGAACCTAGCTTTTCAAATCTCCATTAACAACTCAGTGGCAAAGATAAAACATCTGCCAAAATAGAGATTACACCATGAGCAAATGTCCTAATAGTAGACATTTCGTTTAATGCTTTAACACACTGCCTTTAAACCGCTGGGGCGGCCCCATAAATAAGGATTTTTAAATAGGAAGTTACTTCCTCAAAATAGAAACATGTGTTTAAAAGTAATATATTTTTAGGAGAAAAGAAAACATCTTATTGAGAGCAAGCCAAATTATTACTATACTTAGTCAATAAATTTGTTTTTTAATCATGTATACCCTTGATTTTAAAAACTCACTTCAAAAAATCATTCAACTACTGACAGTTCATATACCTACTCATTATTTGAGTAAGGTTTAATTTACCAGTTTTTGAATTCCACTGAAAATGTTGATGTGCTTTTAAATAAAGTATAATTTGACATGTGGGGCATGGGGGATGGATGGAGCACATAATAATTCATTCTACATCTTGTAAACCAATACAGGGTGTTATATAGTTTGGCTATAATTAGATGGAATGGGCATTTTAGATAACTTATTTTACTGCAAAGGTCAACTGAAACTTTAGTAGCTATCAGCAAATGGCATTTGATTATTAGCCATTTGTAAATGAATCTGAAAGTGTTGTGTAGGAAATTAAATGATTTGCTGGGGCATGGCCTGCCCTGAACAAGGGTTGGACCAAATTTCTCTTCAGACCTCCTCTTAAGGGCAGCACAGACTGACAGTTGGCAGGTTTGGAGCCAGCATGTATAGGGCCCAAGCTCAGAGGAAAAGGACATGACCTCAATGCCAATGTGACCTTCCTAGAACTCTGGACGAATTATAATAATATTTGCATTTTAGTTTTGACCCCACCCCCTGTGGGTTTTCTGTATACATTAAGGGTAGGGGCATGCCCAGAAGAAAGATAGTTTCAGTCAATCATCCCTGAATGCAAATGAAAGGCTCCACACATACAATCCCTCTTTAGAACCCAGGAGCTGTGGGCCATGCTCTCTCTAGCATGCACTCCACCTCCAGGGAGCAATCCCATGCCATTCCCTTCCCTTGCTTTCCCACAGGCACATATCCCCTAACCTCTAAAGGACCCCATGACACTTGCATCCAGGGGAGAAATGGGCAGCTGCAGCTCATCCTGGGCTCACCCCCAGAACCTGTCTCCAAGGCCCCTTTCCTCTGACTCCCTGGGAGCTACAGCAGCCCTGCCATTGGCTGCTCTCACTGTTTTCTCCCACACTCTGTTGACTGACTGGCACCTCGTGTGGAATGTATTTTCAATAAACTCCATTTTGCCTTACTTTTGTTTTTTGTTGACCTTAAACTCTTTTCTGCATCGACAAAAAGAACCAAGGTCCTAGGCAATAACCCCAACTGGTAACAAAATCAAAATCAAAGTCTGAGTACAAATGAACGTAAGAGATCATGAATTCTCTTCCTCCTTCTATAATCTAAACTCAGTCTCTCAAATACCTTGATTTATAACTTCTTGTGCTCGAAGGCTGTTAGCATCTCTTCCCAGGTACCCTTTTATAACTAAATATTAAACACACAGAAATCCATTGTTTTTTATACAACAACTAGAGGCCTGGTGCCCAAATTAATGGACCAGTGGGGTCCCTCGCCTGGCCTGCCGGACAGAGTCTAACTGGGCTCTCAGACATTCCCTGAGGGGTCCCGGATTGGGAGGTCACAGGGAGGCTAACAATCAGTTTAAATGTAATTAAGTTCAAATTCTAGAATTAAATATAACAATTGCTTGTTACTGTTGTTCAAACACAATTTGAATCTTAGAAAAACTTAACAAAAGGGTCTTTGCATATGAAATGTGACAGGCATAGTCCATAGAACCACACCAAAAAATCACATGCTTTCCTCAGTTTTTATGGAGCACGCATTTTTAAACATAATAAATAGTTTCCAACAGCTTGGGGCCAAAAGGCCTTCGGTGTAGAAAAACACCAAATTCTTGGTGTTTGTCTTCCAAATGCAAGCGAAATCCATTGCAGTTAAATGGTTCCCCAAGTACAGGGGGGAACTTGAATGTGCTCTTTGGACTGTTTTAAAGTGGATGGTGGGGCAGGAGGTTGAGAGAGTTTCCAGGAAGTCTATTTCTAGGGTTTAATAAACTAAAAAAGGGGCGGGGGAAGATTCTTCTGATTAAATGGTGTGTTGGAAATAAACTTAACTGTATCAGGTATGTCTCCCTTACCTGCTATGTTCATGTGGGAGGGCAAACAGGGAAAATAAAACCATCTTGCAGACTTAGCCAAAATGCGCACTTCAATCGCTAGAAGACCAGGCTCTCCCACTGTCCCGCCTTCATCCCCAGTGCATTTAAGCGCCTAGGAGGGAAGAGGGGTGCCAAAGAGGGGGACCCTAACAGCTGCCACCCACTCGCCAAGGAAGGAGCCCTTTCTCTCTAGTTAAATTTCGCCCGAGGTGCGCGGTGTGGAGTCTTCCTCCCTGGGTGCCTCTGGAGGCGAGAGCAGGGGAAGGAGATGAGCCCGCTGTCACCTGGGGAAGATGAAGAGGAGGGAGAGGGAATGAAGGAAGGAGGCGCCTGAGTACCCGCGGGGCCTCCCACTTTCGCTCTGGTCCTGCAGTGAAAGGTGCGTCCCGCACCAGCCACCCTCTCCTGGAAGAGGCCAGAGGGGCACCATGGAGGCAGGAGATGGGATCCGCAGAGCCAGGATCAGGGCCACTCACCGCAGCTCGCCAAGCCCAACAGCAGCAGCACCAACAGGGGCCACATAGCGCCAGCGAAGGGGCAGAGGCTGCTGCCATCACCGCCAAGGCAGAGTCTGGAGCAACCACTGGCGTCACAGTCAGAATCCTGCAGTGGCTTCGCGTCACAAGCAGGACCCAATGCCCAGGCTGCTGGCCGCGCTCAGCATTCTGGCCATCACACACCTGCTCCCAGCCCCCCCAAAGGTGCTGCTGACTGAAGTCCCTCAGATTCCTGGACTCCTTCATAATCCCTGAGGCTCCGCGGAGACCCGGGGCCCCTCCAGGGAGGTGGCCAATGCTGGGCTTCAAGGGCAAACCTTTCCTTGGCAACCACCATCCCTGCCCAGGGTCCTGGTCCCTCCGGCCAAGAGAGGCTTGGAGTGTGTGCTCTGGCTCACAGGGTCTTCACTGTCCCCGCCCCGCTCCAAGGTTCCTGTCCTCCTTTTGCTCCATCCTGGGCCCCAGGATCCTCCCTCCACTGTCCTCTCCTGTTGGGGGCGGGGTGGGGGGTGGGGGTGGGGGTGGTGATTCAAAATGTGGCTACAAGCCACAGTATAAACAAGGCCTTCATTTTTTTTAAAAAAATGAATTTATGGAGTGACATTGGTTCACAAAACTATACAGGTTTCAAGGGTACAACTCAATGAAATATCATCTACACTCTGCATCCTTCTGTCCCCATTCCCTCTTCCCTCTGACAACCTCCACCTACACTCCACTCCCCCATTACCTATGGCTATCACCACACAGTGGTCTGTGTTGTGCATATATGGTTTCTGACTAATCCCTTCACTTTCCTTCAATATCTCACTGACTGACACAGGCACAACATTCAAAATGAAGCAAAGACCTTTTAAAACTGCCAGTAACATCTATCCTAAGTGATGAACTCTCTTGTCACAAAGTCAGTCTCTGGTGGCTACTCTAATGGCTGCATGGTCTGTCTGCTCCTTTGGTTGTTTTTCTCTTACCTGCTGAAGGAGAAAGCAATTTCCCACCACAATACCCCACTTCTCCAAATCCTCTACCCATGGCATCTCCTCCATCGACTCCATCCTCATAGTAATAAAACCCAGCAAATAACATTTCCACTCTCAGTGCATTATATACTATGTAACTGTTCATGGTTTCCTTGTGTAAACCTCTTTCCCTGAACATTATCATTGCTTTAAAATTGGAGAGTTTTTTAAGTATTCCCTCCTCTACGACTTCCCATTCAACTGAGCAAACAGAAGGGGTTTAATAAATATGTTGATGTGACTGGAGGCAAGCATTGCTCCAGTGAAATTTGATAGTCATATTTTTTTAAAGATTAAAAACAGAAAGGAAAAGAGACATCTCACTAACACAATGGTTCATAATTATGATGGTCATGATGTGAATGGCCGCTTAGACACCCTGAGGCTAGCAAAGGGACTGGTGGATTCTCCTCCAACTGCTGCTTATATGGATATGAAAGAATCACCCACCGGACTTAGAGCATTGGGACACTGTGCACCACAGAGCAGCTGGTTGGCTACATAAGGCTGTCAGCCGTCCCTGAGACCAAAGGACACCTTAACGAAGAGTGACCAGGAAGGACTGTCCCCACCCTTCACACTCAGAGTTGGAATGATGCTCTGTTTTATACTGGGAGCTGCTGAGGCTAAGTGCCTAATGTAGTTTTGTGCAGAAAATGGAGTAATCTTGCCCTGGCAGGAGTCGCTAAGAGGTTAGAGCAGGGGTGGGCAAACCTTTTGACTCGAGGGCCACAATGGGTTCTTAAACTGGACCGGAGGGCCGGAACAAAAGCATGGATGGAGTGTTTGTGTGAACTAATATAAATTCAAAGTAAACATCATTACATAAAAGGGTACGGTCTTTTTTTTCAATAGTTTTATTCATTTCAAATGGGCCATATCCGGCCCGCGGGCCTTAGTTTGCCCACGGCTGGGTTAGAGCATCAGTTTGAGCGGGGAAGGGTCCTTGGTTTGATTCCCAGACAAAGACATGAACCTGGATTGCAGGTTTGATGCTTGGCCCCCATCAGGGCAATTGCTGGATGTGTCTCTGTCACATGGATGATTCTCTCTCTTTCTCTCTCCCTCCCTCTCTCTTTCCCTCCCTTTATCTCTCTCTCCCTTCCATCTTTTCACCTTCCATTCACTAAAATAAAAGAAAGAAAGAAAGAAAGAAAGAAAGAAAGAAAGAAAGAAAGAAAGAAAGAAAGAAAGAAGCAATGAAAAAAATATCATTTGGTGAGGATTAACAAAAAAGAGAAAATAGAGCACTCTTAAATCAGGTGAATAAGAAGAGGCCATCTGGGTGACCACCTCAGCTCTTGGGAAATAGCTGGGAGGTGTTGTTTTCTTTTTAAATATATTTTATTGATTTTTTACAGAGAGGAAGGGAGAGGGATAGAGAGCTAGAAACATCAATGAGCTGCTTCCTGCACACCTCCTACTGGGGATGTGCCTGCAACCAAGGTACATGCCCTTGACCAGAATCGAACCTGGGACCTTTCAGTCCACAGGCCGACGCTCTATCCACTGCGCCAAACTGGTTAAGACTGGGAGGTGTTTTGATGGTGGGGCAAGAGGAGGCCTATTCTAGGAGACAGAATCCAGAGCAAGAATCCTAGGTTTGATTACCTTCTCTCTGAGATAATTTTTTCCAGGATCTAACTACCTTTTATTTCTGTTTCTCTTTTAACATTTCCAAGCATTTTTATTTAGATTTTGTGCTCTTATCTTTACTTAAGGTGTTTTTTTTTGGGGGGGGGGGAGGGGGGGCGTGGAAATTGAGAGTACTGTATAGTAGAATATTTTGAACAGAGGTAATTCACATTCCATTTATTACCAAAATTAGTCTTCATAACAGCTATGGAGTGGGTATTATGATCTTCGTTTTAGTGATGAGGACACAAAAGCAATGAGGAATAATGAGGCCCATGACTGTATGTGATACTTTTCTCTCTCTGTCTCTTGTTGATGTCTATCTTCCTAAGTTTTCCCCCCACTTTTCCTTTTCACTCTATAACATCTAATTGCCTCTTCCATTGCACTTTGTTTATGATGCTAATAGAATGCATCTATATATTAATTTGTACATATCTGTCTCCTATTCTACCATGTTAGCTGGGAGAAAATGAAATGTTTCCAGGGTATATTTGTATTTCCAGGGTCTGTCACAGTGCTTGGTCAAGACATAAAAGCTCTGTGTGTGTTGAATGAAGCAAGAAAATCCATGTGATGTGTAATATTACAGAAACACTTTAGCCCAGGTTTGAGTTTACATCTCTAGCCACGCACTACAGTTAACCTTGGACAAGTTACTTAACACGTCTGAACCCTCCTTTCCTCATTTGTGAAGCTAAATGATGAAAATAGTAGAAATTAACTTCTTAAATTACCTTGAGAATTTACTGTTAGCACTTTTACAGCTACATAGAGCAGTACCTGGTGCACAAAACTCACACAATCAATATTACTTTCTATTATTACAGTCTCCTTATAGTGAGATGTGTCTCTGAGAAGGACAGGGAAAATTATTGTCTAAAGGATCACCAATTGCTGATCTGAAACCCTGAAGAGGCACTGGGATTGGGCCAAGTGTGTACAATTTTGATTCAAGCCAGAGGCACAAGTCTGTGCTCAGCGGATAGCCCTTAGTCCACGTGTTCTCCTATACACTTTGTTGTTGGTCATCCAACAGTGAGGGCCCCACATCCTTGATACCTGGCTCAGGGCCTAGGGTTTATTTAAACTTGACCCACTCAGAAAAGCACAGTTGCCCCAGTCATCAAATAACGCAGTGTAGCAAAGAATGTCTGTGCTCAGTAGGCCAGGACTGGGTTTAGATGGTCAGGCAGCTGGAAGATATTGGCATGTGATTAGAGAGATGGATTTGGCTTAGGGAAACAGAAGGAAGGCTCCAGTAGCATGAAATGATCTTCCTGGCCTGTGCTTCCATGAGGGAAAAATATTGGAAACAGCAACTCCAAATAGTAGGAAGCAGGACTGAGGGGATATTCTACCAGAGGGATAAGGGTGCATTTCCATGGGGAAGTCCTTGTGCCAGGCTTGATTTGCCCAAGTCAGGCACAAGCACAGCTCTTCCCAGTCCCCCTGCTGCTGTTGCTGGAGGCTGCTCAGGTAGGGGGCCCACACTCACCACAGCTGGAAAGCACTAGAGAGAGCCAGCTTCTCGGTTAGTTGTAAAACCGCAGCACCTGCATTTCTGTGAGAGCACATCATCTTTGAGGTCCTGGGAAGGCCTCTCTGTACCTTGCCTAACTGTCCTCTTTGGATACACATAACATGCATGTAGAGGGTGCTTACTATGCACCAGGACCTCATCATGCTGTAGTATTTACTGTCCGTTGCTGCCAGAAGGAATTACTACAAATTTGGGGGCTTAATATGATACCCATTCATTATGCGACAGTTGTGCAGGTTAGAAGGGCAATGGTTTCTCTGCTTCTGGTCTCCCATGGCCAAAATCAAGGTGTTACCTGGGCTGCATTCCCTTCAAAAGGCTCCAGGGGAGATCCATCTTCAGGTTCATTCAGGCGTTTGGCAGAATTCAGAGTCTGTGGGACTGAGGTCCCCATTTGCCTTCTGGCTGCCATCTTGGAGGGGGTCAGCATGGACAGGCTGGCTTTGGGTAGCTGTGTGTAGTGCCAATGATGCATTAAAGCCTCCTCCAGTTGTCCTGCCTCCTCTTCTGCCACATTTCAATGACGGACTCTTCTTCCTCCCCGTCTACCTTACATACTCAAGTGATTAGAGTGGGTGTCCTCCGGGAATCCAGCATAATTTCCCCATGTTTAGGTCTCTAACCTTAATCACACCCACAAGCCTCTGGTGCCACATAAAGCAACATATTTCAAGATCCCCAGGGGTTAGGGCTTGGAAATATGTGGGAGGAATTACTCTTCCTACCACAGTTTTGTCCTAGGTCCTTAAACAGCCCCATAAGGAAAGCATTGTTATAGCCATTATGCATGTGAAGAAACTGAGAGTTCATATCTCAGGTAATAAATGGTGGAGCTGGAGTATGTCTTGCTTCTGAGCTCAGGCTCCTTCCTCTGCTATGAGAAGGAATGGTGGAAGCAAAGCAATTGTGTGGTGGTCGGTCCCTCTGCTTGAAGTTCCCTCTGTTGCTTCATTAGTGCCGCTTCTCAACTCAGTGAGGTGGTCCCCACTGTGGCCACCAAGTTTCCAGCTCTCCTCCTAATAGCACAATATGTGTATCCACTGATTCTCAGCAGAAAACAGATGGCATGCCCAAATGAAGATGCTGAGAGGAGATTAATAAAGGAACTGTTTACTAGAGTGTGCACAGGGTTAAGGGAAAGTGACAAGAAAAGGAGAAGTGTTAGCTAACAACAGCTGTTGTCCCCTCATCTCTAGTTCTGGAGGTGCAAGGAGAGGAGTGGTTAGGAGAACCCTGAGAGAAGGGAGAATCTAAGGGGGCCTGCTTGGATGGAGCTGGGGCCTTCGGTAGAGGAACAGCCACTAGCAACCTGGCAGAGAGGAAGGTGGCCAAGGAAATACCATGACTCCATTCGCCACCCACTTTCCAAACTCCTGCTCTGGGCAAATTTCAACCAGAAGTTAAATGGAAAGAAGTCTGTTTATGCAGTTCTTGAAGTTTGGCTTTGCAGGGCCAGAATATGGAAGGGGAGAGCATGAATCTGAGGGAGACTATTCAGCACAGAGGGACTATCCATCCCACCCTCTTGGAATTGGATGGGATAATGTGACTTGTCTTGCCCAGAGTGTTAGTTTCATAAGGCTCTGAGAAATTACCATAAACAAGGAGGCTTAAAATAAGAGACATGTATTTGCTTATAGTTCTGGAAGCTGGATGTCTGACATTAACATGTCAGTAGAGCCATATTCCAGCTTCTGAAAGATCTTGGCAATCCTTGTGAGGCAGGACACTAAGAAGCTAGGGAAAGTCCTTGGCAAGTGGAATAAGGGAAACAGACAAAATAATTAAACAAGGCCCAATAATCTGAGCAATTTACAGCCTCCTAATGAATAACCAGGTTTTATCTTCTCTAACTAATTACACTTAAGAGCAAATGTTTACACCGTCCGGGGCAGAAGGGCCTCAGTCCAAGCCTTGGAAATTAAAGCTAGCCAGAAAATAACTCGATCCCTCTCTATGTACATTTTGATAAATCAACATATTGAATGACACACCTGGAAAGCTATATTACCTTAAGCCCCTTCCGTGAGACCTCCCCTGGATTTCCACCAGCTAAAGAAAGATAAGGAGCCTCAAGACAAAGGCACCACTAAGCACTCTCCCTAGAGCATTCCTACACTTTGTGTCTCTACTTTCCCCTAACCTCTAAGAGTCCCTGCAGGACTTGCAACCAGGGGAGCAGTGGGCAGCCGGAGATCATCTTGGGCTTACCCCCTGAACCTGTCTCTAAGGCCTCTTTTTTTCTCTGACTTTCCACTGAGCTAACAGTATCCCCACCTTGGCTCACTGCTATCGCTGTGACTTTTATTTTGCAGTGAGTTCATGCAGCCCAGCATGGCTATGCATTTTCTATATCATTTCTCAAAAGCCAAAGGAGCCCTGCCTAGGCTCTCTCTTATTGCGTCTTCTATCCTAAGTTCTTCTTTTGTTTCAATGTCCCTATTTTAAGAAACATAAGCTTAAAAATTACCTGGTCTTGTGATATGAAATCTTTCCTGTAAGAAGTCAAGAACCCACACACTACCAACTGGCTGAGGCAGACCTGCTCTGGGCCCAGTCCCTGTCCTGTATCACCTGAGTTTCTCGGCTTAAGCTGCAACACTACGAAGTCTGTCTCCACCTTCACATGGCTGCCTTCTCTATTTCTATGTCCTCTCTTTTTCTTATAAAGACACAAGTCATTAAATGTAGGGTCCACCCTAAATCCAGTATAATATTATTTCCAGATCCTTAGCTAAATCCATATGCAAAGATCCTATTTCCAAATAAGGCCACATTTTGAGATTCTGGGAGTAGATATTAACTTTGGGAGGATACCATTCAACCCACTATAGCCAGTAAATGTGCTAATTCTGGGCAAAAGCATCAAGACCCAGCATGTAATTTGCCACTCCCTCCCGCCCGCCCGCCCCATGGAAATCTGCAATGCTCCAGACAGTGGGTACTCCCCCAGCCCGAGTCCTGGGGCGAGGATGTGGCAAAGCAGAACCCCAGTTGACCTATAAAGGAAACAAAACAAGTGTAGAAATTCATGAAAAAGGGTTCCTGAGTCCATGTCCCTTTAACTTCACTTGCCTGTCTGTCTTGAATGGAAGCCTGGATTGAGGACCCCCACATGCCAGCTGCTGCAGCCCCTACCACTTAATTCCCCAAACTGCGCCCCTGAACCACAACAGTGGGAGGGAAGTAAAAAGGTAGAGAGACACTGCGCTTACAGGGCTGGTTCTCAAAGTGTGGTACCTGGACATGCGGCACCTGCAGCACATGGGAGCTTATTAGAAATCCACATTCCTGGCCCTACCTCCCACCTCTTCAACCAGACACTCTGGAGTGGCGCCTGGCCATCTGTGGGTGGGGAGTCTTCCAGTGACTCTGGTGCACACTGGACTTTGAGAGCCACCCGTGTAAGGCCAGGTGGTCTGTGAGGAGGTGATCCATCTTGGTAAAAATATCATCAGCAACCCTGTCCCTTTGATCTGGTGGGAAAGGCCCAACTGAATACACAGAGGGTCCCTGGGAAGCCTGGCTGTCTCCTGGACCACTGGGCAGTTTGTATAGACCATGGCCATCACAGCTCCTTGGGGGGGAGGGAAGACGAGTGGTATGCAGTGGGGGCAGCGCCTAGAACACAGAGTCCTGTGGCTCCATGGGAAGGCTCTCACATGGAGCAGGGATTCTGTACCATCTCACGTGAAGGGGCACATATCCTACCTCTGTCTTGATAGAAACCAATGTGTCCTTCTGAGTGGCTTGATGATCTCTTTCGTTTGATATGTCCTGGTTTTAGAAGTGGTTTAAGGACCTGGTTGCCCTGTAGTTACAAACTATGTTTTTGTATGTCCATCAAGGTGCTTAGTATCTGCGATCTCTGCTAATCTCTTGTGAGTTTCCACTTACAAGAAGCTATTTTAATAAAATGTGTAAATCTTTCATATTTTTTAATAATTGTGTCTCTTTGTTTAGGGAAGGAAGTAAAGAAAGCAGCATATTTTCTGCAGGAATGAGAGATCAATACACATTTTACCAGATGACGAATTCAGAGGCACCTCTGTTGGCAGTACGTGAAGTAGGGGAGAAACGACTTATCCTCTATCATAATTCCAAAAAATGATTCATTCCTTTACGACAGCCATATGGACTAGTCTGCCTGGAGCTGGTTCTGGTAAATCCAGGGAAAGGCCTCATCTCAATCTTCTCTGTCCTGGAACGAGGCATCCTTGTCCATGGAAAGAGCATGAGTGCTTTTTCGAAGATGTAAGAACAGCTCCTGATACAGAAATCAGTCAGATGGGCTGATGGATATATTCCTCTTCTGCAGCAGTTCAGGTGATTCTCTTAATTTTGTCTAGCCGTACTGGATTGACTGAGAAAGTCTACTGCGTTCCTTGCACAGCACAGAATCTTAGAAACCAGGATTTTTTCAGGGTGGGTGTTGTTGTTTTTTGGAGGAAAGGTTGCACTTCTCAATCTTTTCTTCCCCAGAACCCTCCCTGCATTTGGAGCGTGGGAAGTATGGCCCCACAGGCCAATGGAACATGCTTGTGCTTTTATGTGCTCCCATAGTCACCCCCCGTTTCCCTCCCTCACCTCTTTGGAGGCTGAGTCCTATTCCTATCCAGCTGCCTTTTCCTTCCCAAGAAGTAGCTTTGTGCTAGTGGACCTGTAAGCCACATGAAAAGCTATCAAATCATGAAGGAAAGGAATCAATAGTAATACATGTAAGCGTGTACATGTATCATAAGTGACAGGCTCATTTCCATGCCAGTTAAGATGTTCCCAGTGCCTCTAATTGACACCCTGTGCATCTGTGTGCTCCAACACTGAATGAAATATACGTGGCTGGTCTCACCCTGTAGAGGCACAGTGGGCCGCTGCCAATGGGCTGAGGTTTGATTTTGCTGCCGAGACCTCTCCATGGCTACTCCAGCTGGCCCAGGCCTTTTTCCCTCTGGGAATTCCCACATCCCTGGCCTCTTTGGATTCAGGCACTGAAAGTTGTTTAAATGCAAATTATTTTCTAGGAGGTGGAGTCATTATTATTCATTAGTATTTGGACTTTAATGAATCTATGAGCTTAGAAGGGAATGGGCCAGAGTCTTTTGGTAATAGAAGCCAGGGAGATATGTTTTAATAATGATGGGTAGAAAAGGAAGCGTGAGATCTGAAATGCTACAGAAACTATAACCACAGACTCGAAGAATAGCACAGGGATACCATTTATATGGTAAGAAATTCGATGGAAAAAGGGAAGATGGGAAATAAAGTGCCTCCCCAAATCCACAGGTCATTTGTGTCTGGAGCTCTTGGCAATTCTTCCCTAAGCAGATGTGTTTGTAGAAATTGTTGCCTAGTGACTGATATATTGCACATTTGCTGTAGAATCACTCCTTCCAAAAACTTATTTATTTATTGAAAAAGTTATTGATCTTACTGGGGATCCAGCCCATAACCCAGATATGTGCCCTGACTGGGAATCTAGCCTGACTTCCTGCTTCATAGCTACACATTCAACCACTGAGCCATGCCTGCCTGGCAAGAGTGCCATTATAATAATAAAAGTGTAATATGCAAATTGACCAAGCATCCGAACAGCAGAATGACCATCCAGACGACCATGCTATGGCATGCACTGGCGCCAGGCCAGCCAAGGTGGGTGCGATGCGATTGGTTGGGGCCCTGCCATCGCCCCATGATCGCCCAGCAGAGGGAAGCCCATGCCACCGGGGTGGCAGGGCAGTCAATGGGGGCAAAGGGAGGGGGACTTCACGATTGCCCCTCTTTGGGGAGGCCCAGGGCACCCTTTGCTCAGCAATTGATCGCACAGCTCTGCCAAGGTGGACGGGGCCTCCCTCTACTGGGCGATCCATCATGGAGCCCCGCATTCAATTTCCCTGCAGAGGGAGGCCCAAGCCACCAGCTAGTGATGCTGTACCGGGTGTGCAGGGTCAACCAGTGATTGCCCTGCAGAGGGAGGCCCATGCCAGCCAAGTGATCACACCCTGTCACTTGCAGAGGGAAGTGACTGGTATCAGGGGGTGGAGGGCAGGACCAACTGCTGGCAGCTTGGGGTAGGAAAGCCCTGATAGGCCCTGATCGCCGGCCAGGCCTAGGGACTCTACCAGAGAGGTCCCAGATTGTGACAGGGCACAAGCTAGACTGAGGGACACTGCCTGTACACTTCCTCCCCCACCCCGACCTGCCTCCGCCATGCATGAATTATGTGCACCAGGACTCTAGTTTTAAATAAGGGGCTTAGAAAAGGCTCACTCGACAATGACATTTCAGAGAAAAGTGAATGGAGACTAAGCAAGCTGGGCAGATGTCAATGTGGAGATCATCTGTGGCAGAGGGGACAGTGAACACAGGGTCCTGTACCAGGAGCATGCCTGGCTTGTATGAGCAAGAGCAGGGATGGGTGGAGGTAGAGGGACCTGGGAGGGGGAGTGGACAATATGGTCCAATGAGCATGAGCAGGCAGGAGAACAGTAGGGGATCAGGTCAGAGGATCATGGGGTGGTCCAGTTCACACAGACCCTTAAAGAATTTAGCTTAGACACTGAGTGATAGGGTTTTGAACAGGGATGAGATATTATTCAACTTAGAATTGAATAGTCTATTGAAGAGGTTGATTAGAGATGGTAAATATTTTTTGAAGGCCATGAGGTCTCAGTTGTAACTCCTTGATGCCGCTGTTGTAGCATAAGGTGAACTCATGAGTACGGCTGTGTTCCAATAAAGCTCAATTAACAAAAGCAAGTGGCAGGCCAGATTTGGCCCATGCTGATCCTTGGGCTGTTATAATCCAGAGAGATGAAAGTAGGTGGGACCAGCTGTGGAGGTGGTGAGAAGAGTCAGATACTGGCTATATTTTTAAGGTAGAGTCTGCAGGATTTGAGGTTGCATCAGAGATGGGCTGTGGGAGTAATGATGACTCCAAGGTTTTTATCCTGAGTAACTGGAGAAATGGAGTAACTGTTACTGAAATGGTAAAAAGTTGAGAGACAAGGTTTAATGGGGAAGTACGAGGAAGGGTAAGAGGAGTCAGTTGGAGACATGAAAATTTAAGCTGCCTTTAGGGTAAAGGAATTGGATTAGATGTTCCCTAACTCCCCTTCTGGCTCTCATATTCTATGTCTCCATGACTGGGAGAAAATAAACATGTACCCTGCTGGCTTCTGCTGTGATCATGATCTTCGGGGAGACCTTGCACTCCGTATTCCTTCATCTTTCCTTAATGCAATTGGCAACTGCTGGCTAGAGATCAGTTGCTAGAAAGAAGAAACACTGGAAGGAAGGCAACTGCCAGCTGAAACTAGCAGGGGGACTTGGAAGAGCCGCTTAAATGGTGCATGTGCCCGAGGAGGCCTTGTGGGCTGGAGGCCATTCCCGGGTACCTTTGTTTCCTGGAGGTTAGTCATAACAGAGGGCTGTCAACCAACCAGGCCAACAACATCCAACATTCCATTCATTTTCTGAGAAAAAGCAGAGCAACTTCTTCCACTTCACCTCCACTCTGCTCTTAGAGTGCCCACACTGTAGACCCGCCAGCCCGGCCCTCTGTGTTGATAGCCCAGAGCCCTGAGTTCATCCTGATGGCCCCTGGAGACCCCCAGGGTGTTTGGCATCAGCTTCTCTGGGCTATTTCCTCCCTCTCCTCTCTCATCTCTCCTCGCTGGGAGATATGTCTTCTCTCTGCCCAAATTCTTTCCACCCAAGAAGGGGCTCTGTGCCAGTGGGGCTGTTTGCTGTGTGGAGAGCTGGCAAGCCACTTTGGGAGTGAGCTGATAGGAATATATTTAAAATGTGAGCATTTATCAGAAGCAGCAGATGGAGGCAGCAGAGTGGAGCTCCCAGCACCGAGGGCAGGGAGTATTTCATTCAAGTGTGAAGCGGGCACCATCTCCACCAGCTGACACCAGCTCCTGAAGCCAGTGAAGAGGAGGAGGAAAACAAAAGGGGCACCTTTGTGCCAGGTTTGGGAGGTCACAGCCTTCCTGGACCGAGAGTCTTCAATGCCTCAAAGACCACATTCACTCCTGAGTGGAAGGAAATCTATTCACAATCCCTTTCCCTAACATTTTTTACTTCTTTAAAGCTTAGTAAGTTTAATAAAAATTTTGAAGTTCAGAACAAATGGAAATACAGACAATTTCATGGATGTAGAGAGGCATTATTTCATTCAACAATTATTTGTTGTGTGCCTCAGACATACCAGGAGTTGCATAATACGCTGGGACAGAGGAGATCCAGGCAAATATATATATTACTAGAGGCCCGGTGCACAGATTAGTGCACCAGTGGGGTCCCTCAGCCTGGCCTGCACCCTCGCGCAGGGGGATGTTGGACTGCCGGTATCGGCCCAATCCCCAGACTTACCTGTGGGGATCGGGCTAATGCAGGGGTGGGCAAACTTTTTGACTCGAGGGCCACAATGGGTTCTTAAACTGGACCGGAGGGCCGGAACAAAAGCATGGATTGAGTGTTTGTGTGAACTAATATAAATTCAAAGTAAACATCATTACATAAAAGGTATGGTCTTTTTTTTTTTTTTAGTTTTATTCATTTCAAACAGGCCGGATCCGGCCTGCGGGCCATAGTTTGCCCACAGCTGGAATGGGTAGTCCAACATCCCCTGAGGGATGTAGTAGTGCGCAAAGTGGAAGGGAGCCAGGGAGGAGCCCAGGCCCAGGCCCGACACCATGATGTTCCCATTCATCCCAGCCCCACTGGGCATGCAGCCTCCATTCAGTAGCGCTGCTGCAGACGGGGGAGAGGCTGGCACAGTCACAGCTGCTCTTGCCAGCCGTGAGCCCAGCATCTGGGACCCATTGGTCAGCTGAGTGGGGCTCTTGCTGTGGGAGCATACTGGCCACCAGGGGGCAGCTCCTGTGTTAAGCGTCTGCCCCCTGGTGTTCAGTGCACATCATAGCGACCAGTCTACTGGTCATTTAGTCTTTCTGTCACTTAGGATTTTATATTATACTAGGGGCCCGGTGCACGAAATTCATGCACTGGGTGTGTGTGTGGGGGGGAGTGTCCCTCAGCCCAGCCTGCCCCCTCTCACACACTGGGAGCCCTCAGGCGTTGACCCCCATCACCCTGCAATCGCAGGATCGGCCCCTTGCCCAGGCCGGATGCCTCTGGCTGAGGCGTCCGGCCCGGGCAGAGGGGACCCGCAGCTGTACTGGCCCCACGATCGTGGGCTTCGCTTTAGGCCCAGGCAAGGGACCCCTAGCTCCTGGGACTGCCAGCTTTGACCGTGCCCAGCTCCCATCGCTGGCTCCACCCCTACTTCCTGCTATCACTGGCCGCCTTTGCCCTGCCCCCCAGCTCTTAGCTCCCCCCTGGGTTTCCGATCACTGTCAGTGGCAGGGGGCTTCTTCCTGCTTTCCCTTTCGCCTCCCTGCATTGTGCCTATGTATGCAAATTAACCGCCATCTTGTTGGCAGTTAACTGCCAATCTTAGTTGGCAGTTAACTGCCAATCTTAGTTGGCAGTTAATTTGCATATAGCCCTGATTAGCCAATGAAAAGGGTAGCTCGTACGCCAATTACCATTTTTCTCTTTTATTAGTGTTGATAGATACTTCTTAAACATTAGAACTGTCAAAAGAATTTTTTGTTTTAATTTTTTACTGTCACCCCCACAACCACCACTACCCCCAAAAAGTACAAATATATTTAATACCTATTCTATTTACTATTCTATCTAATAAAAGAGAAACATGGTAATTGGTGTACGACCGATACCCTTTTCATTGGCTAATCAGCGAGATATGCAAATTAACTGTCAGCCAAGATGGCGGCCGGCAGCCAGGCAGCTTGAAACTAACATGAGGCTTGGTTGCTTCAGTGACGGAGGAAACCAACGTTCCCCGCCTGCCGCTGCCTCTGAGCTGGCAGTTTAAGAAACTCTGTAACAAATACGCCCAACTTCAGCCAGCAGATTCGCAACATTGTATGCAAAGGCCAGAAACCTACTTTCATCCGGAGGCCTAAGAGCTGGAGCCAAGCCTCAAGGTAAAGCTGGCCCAGAATTAAAAAAAAAAAGGAAAAAAGGAGCGTTTGGGAGCTTCAGTCACCCCCAGCCTGAAAACAGCCCTCAGCCCCTCACCCAGGCTGGCCAGGCACCCCAGTGGGGACCCCCACCCTGATCCAGGACACCCTTCAGGGCAAACCAGCCGGCCCCACCCGTGCACCAGGCCTCTACCCTATATAGTAACAGGGAAATATGCCTCCCAGCACCGGGATCAGCGTGACAGGGGGCAGCGCCCAAACCCCCTGATCGCCCTGCGGCTCTGTGTGTGACAGGGGGCGGGGCCACAACCTCCCTATCCGCCCTGCTCTGTTCGTGACAGGGGAAGGTACCCCAACCCCCTGATCAGCCCTGCTCTGTGCCTGATAGGGGGGAGCTCCCCCGCCCCCCCCACGGGCCCTGCTCTGTGTGTGACGGGGTAGAGCCATAACCTCCCCCTCGGCCCTGCTCTGAGTGTGAGAGTGGCGGTGCCCCAACCCCCTGATCCGCCCTGCTCTGTGGGTGATAGAGGGCAGCACCCCAACCCCCTGATGGGCCCTGCTCTGTGCGTGACAGGGTACAGAGCCCCAACCCCCCTGATGGGCCCTGCTCTGTGTGTGACAGGGGGTTGCTCCACAACCTCCCCATCGACCCTGCCTTGAGTGTGACAGGGGGCGGCGCCCCAACTCCCCAATCAGCCCTGCTCTGAGCCCGACCAGGGGCTGCACCTAGGGATTGGGCCTGCCCTCTGCCACCCAGGAGCAGGCCTAAGCCAGCAGGTCGTTATCTCCCGAGGGGTCCCAGACTGCTAGAGGGCACAGGCCAGGCTGAGGGACCCCCCCCTCCCCCCCCCCCGAGTGCACAAATTTTTGTGCACCGGGCCTCTAGTTTATAATAAAGAAGTATATTTTTTAGTGGTAAATTTCCTCAGAGCAGAAGTATCAAACTCAATATATCAGTGGGGAAAAACCACTGACATTAATTTCACATTGACTATTTGACAAGAGGACTATGACCATGCGATCCCATTGAGGAGGTCAGTTTTAACAGTTGACCTAAGACCTGTAGAAGGACCCCAGGTCGTGTAGCAAAGGGGAAATAATTTACCCATCCATACCAAAAACCTTTGGGGAAATGCTCGCCTTCTGTTTTTTGGGTTTTTTTTTTTGGTTTTGTTATGTTTTTAAATATATTTTTTATAGATTTCAAAGAAAAAGGGAGAGGGAGAGAGAAAAACATCAATGATGAAAGAGAATCATTGATCAGCTGCCTCCTGCATGTCTCCCAGGCATGTTCCCTGACCTGGAATTGAACCCTAACCTCATTCCTGGTTCGTAAGTTGCCATTCACCCACTGAGTTAAACTAGCCGGGCCTTTAAATTTTTTTCTTTTTATTGATTTCAGAGAGGAAGGGAGAGGGAGAGATATAGAAACAGATGATGAGAAAGAATCATTGATAGTTCTTTTTTTAATGAAGTGCCATCAATAAATAAATCATATATTTATTCATACTGACTTTATACAAGAGTCCCAATATGTGATCCTTTGCTCTATTTTATGTCGAAGATGTCATTCCAAATCCCCTGGTCAGAACTAATCACTCCTTTCCTTGGTGTCAGGAGGGAGACTTAACATCAGATTTAAATATACCAAGTTATGCACTTTGCTCTTTGTCCTGACGCACTGTGAATTCTTCAAAGAAACGTGCTGCCCGGTGCACAAAACAATTGGCACTGAATGCACCAAATGAAACAATAATGACTGTGCAGAAATGCTTGCTGTTATAACAAATAAAAAAGAAAGATTTCCAAATGTGGTTCATATTTATCATGTTATCTTCCTATGCAAAGTAGATATATTACAAAGCATTCAGTTATTATGGATGACAATATCACTAATCTACAAGCTCTCCAAATTGTTTGTTTTATTTTTAAATTATTATTATTTTAAGTCATTTGTGCAACAACCTTTGTTGAAGATGTACTCAGTTTCAGTACATACCCTGATACCCTGCGAGGTAGGAAGGTAATTAAGAGACAGTCCTTCCCTACAAACCTGCCCTTTTACAGTACAAGGGACAGGGCCAGAACTAGGTTCAGGGGAAGTAAGAGGGCACCATGGAAGGAAAGTCCAGGGAAGCACTGGGGATGGAGAGGGGAGCTGTGTAAAATGTGGCATGAAGGAAGACTTAAGTGGGTCAGGCAGCCAGCAGGAGAGGCATTGCCCCGTCTGGGAGTTTGGAAATCCTAGGGGGCATTCCTGGTGGTGGATGGGAGGACAGCCCTGGCATTTACTGGATGAAGGCACAAGGTGCTAGATGTCCTGCTATGCATGGCTTAGCCTACACACCAAAGAGCCTCCTGCATCCAACCTGACACCTGGGTGTCCCTCCGGACATGTATGTAGGTGAAAATCTAGGTATTAGAATAATCTCAGCCCCATCCCAACTATTGTCACATATAAGCACAAAGCATGCTTTGCAGAGTGTTAATAAAACCTGCATTTTGCAGGAATCTGACTCCCTATGAGCCAAAGGAAGACTGTGTTCTTCTCTCTCTGGAACTTTGCCGAGAGTCATTCACCATCTTGAAAAGTGTTGTCACTGGCTGTGTCATTGCTTAAGGTATTTGTGTCAAAACACAATGCCCCTGAACCGATCTTCATTTATATTTGAATGCCCAGTGATTCTAGGTAACATCTCATTACTTTGTGGTGTCTTTGAGAGCAGTTGCCTCTCAGCATTTTCATACAGAAATACAGTGCACATTATACTCATATTACTTGCCTTTTTTATTCTTACTGTTAGAATATTATATTGGATTTTTGAAGTTATGAATGTAGACATGTTATCTTTGACATTTATTTCAACATAGTATAGGGCAGGTTACATTTTTTTTAATATATACGAAGGGAGCATTGAGTCTCTAAGGCAGGACTTAGTGACATGGGCAAAGTAGATGGAAAGAGCATTGTAGGTCCTCAAATAACAGGATTTCATGATAATATCAATGAGATGCAGTACAGACTTGGCTCTTATATCAATTAGCCTATGGTAACATTGGTTCTGTTATATATGATTTTGCTGAAAGTCTCAGAACCTATGAATGACGTTAAGTGAGGATTTACAGTACTCTAACATTTTAATGTATGGAAAAGTCACTGGAGGGTTTTGTTAAAATGTGTATTTTGACCTATTAAGCCTGGGGTGAGGCCTGACAGCTTACGTTTCTAATGAGCTGCCAGGTGATGCTGATGTTGCTGGTCCATGCACAGACCACACTTTGAGTAGCAAAGTCCTAGACAAAGGGAATTACCTGGGCGAAGGCATAGAGGCCTGAAGACTTTTTCTGGGAAACTAGTCACTTGGTATAGTCAGAGCACAATATATTGTGTGGTGAGAGATGAGGTTGGAGAAAGGGGCAGGGTTAGAACAGGCAGCACCTAGTCCACCCTGTTTGAACTTCATTTTGTAGAGAACAGAGAAAGGATTTAGAGTAGAGTATGAGATGTTAGGTCTCTGCCATTGTGTGGGACAGCTCTGCCAGGCACAGGGAATAGGGAGTTCCATGAGAAGACTTTTCCAATTATGTTGCTTAAACATAGAAATAATGAAGAGGAACTGAGGAAGCCACAATAGAGTGAAGGGAAGAAGACAGGCTTGGTGTTTTGGAGTTAGATTTCCTGGGACTTGTGAATAGTGATGCCATTGGCCAGCATAGGAAGCAGAGAAGGAGATACAAGCAGGAAAATTGGCTTTTATGCAAATGAACTCAAGGAACCTCTTCTATCAAAACACAGAAAGTCATCCAATTGGACTTCGATGTGAAGGCTTTTATTGACAGTGCGCTGTGTTGTGGAGAAAGGGGGATCCTTGTACACTGTTGGGAGGAATGTAAATTTGTATAGTGATTATGGAAAACAGCTTGGAGGTTTCTCAAAATGTTAAAAATAGAATGCCATATGGTCCAGCAGTTCCACTTCTGGATATATGTTCAAAGGAATAAAGATCAGAATCTCAAAGTGATATCTGAACTCCCATATTCATTTCAGCATTATTCCTAGAAGCAACTCACATGTCCAGGGACAGGTGAATAAATAAAGAATATGTGGTATATACATACAAAATATTTTTCAACCTTAAAGAGAAGGAAATCCTGCCATTTTCAACAACATGGGTGAACCTGGAGGACATTATGCTAAATAAAATAGCCAGACACAGAAGGACAAATGATACATGACACCACTCATATGAAAAATCTGAATGAGTCAATTTCATAGAGGCAGAGAGTAGAATGGTGATGGCTGGGATTGGGGGAGAGGTATTAATCAAAGGGTGAAAAGTTTTGGTTATACAAAATGAGTAAGTCCTAGAGATATGCTCAATAGCAATGTGATTGTAGTTAACGATCCTGTATCATATACTTTAGAATTTGCTAAGAGGGCAGATCTTATGTTAATAGTTCCTATTACAAGCCCGTAATAAATAAGAGGGCAGAAGGAAACTTTTGCAGGTGGTAGATACGTTTATGGCATAAATGAGGTAACGGTTTCACATATGTATACTTATCTCTAACCTCATCAAGTAATATATGTTAATTATGTATAATGTTTTTATACCAATCATACCTCAATAAAGAGGTTTTAAAAAAACGTGTATTGGCCTGGCTGGTGTGACTCAGTGGTTGAGCGGTCAACCTATAAACCAGGAGGTCACAGTTGGATTTCAAATCAGGACACATGCCTGGGTTGTGAGCTTGATCCCCATTAGGGTGCATGCAGGAGACATCTGATCAATGATTTTCATCATTGATGTTTCTATCTCACCCTTTCCCTTTCTATCTGAAATCAATGAAAAATTTTTTAAAAACCAAAAATGTGTATTGTAACAGGGATCATTCAATACAGGGGTGTCCACTTGCCATTCTCCAGTGGATTTCTGAAGTTGTGGAAGAGGAATAAGCTCCACGGTTATCCAGGCTGGGTGATGTACTAACATAATTCTTTTATTATTGAAAGGAGATTAAATATTATAATCAAAGACATAGGTGGGATGAATTTCTTACTTCCTTGGTCCTGCTCCCTCTCTTTCTCACACACATACACCACACGCATTTATATCTCCCTGAAACCATGGTATTTGCTGAAATCTCCAGGAAACAATCACTCAGCTAACCTCAAGTAATGTAAGTTTATTGTAAGGCCATGTTTCTCAAACGTAGGCCATACTTCAGAGAATTATATCACCCAGGAGTTATGGTAAACAACCGGGAGAAAAATGTTCCATAGCTTCCTCAGTTGTTCACTTTAATCAAAGGATTAAACATTAATTTTTATACAAAAATTAGTACAGATCTCCTAATGAGCACAGTGCAATTTTCTCATGCAATTTTAAAGGTAAAACTGACATAAGACCGCAAAGAAATGCTGAACTTGAGATAAGCTGCTGGGCCAATCCCAGACTGCTAGTGGTACACATCCATTTCTTTAAGAGGAAAAGTCAGAGAAGTGTTGTATAGGACTCACGTAGAAATCAAGACAATAAATAGCAAGAGCCCCACAACAGTTATTGTTAGAAATTGGAGTATTGTTCAAAGAACAGTTAACTAAAGCACCCAAGGTGGCTCTGGCAAATGAATGATCTTGCCATCACCTCAGCAGCTGACTGTTTCATCCTCTGCCCTTAAGGTAACTCTGGCAAGGGTGCATGTGCTTCAACATGCTTACTCCCACCTGCCAACCACCCTACCACTGCTCTATATCTGTTGTTTTCTGCTCTGCTATAGCATTTGTGTACAAATAACCTCAGGACACCCAGTGGTCTTCTGTAGCCTCTTCAGCCTACTTTCTTTCTGGGTATCTTTTGCTTCTGCTCCATCTTTCAAAAGCCCAAGCCAATTTGTGTATTAAATGCAAAACTTTCACTTCATCAAATCTATGTCATACCCCAAACAATTTTTTTAATAAAAATGGCTGAGATATTATTATGGATTTAAACTAAATAAGTAGAAACATAAATAAATACATAGAGAGCTTGAACAAATACACTTAAACTTGGCAAACAATCCATTTGTTGGGAAAGCTACCAGCTTACATGTTGTCACTTTAACCTTGAGGAATTTCACAGGCAACTCACAGAAAATTAGAAAGCGAATTGGTAGTTGTCTTTTTATGATGAAACAGGATTATTTTCAGAGGAGGATCCAGAGTTAGTGCCTGGGATGGTGCTGCAAGATCTGTAGAGAACAGCAGCCAGCCAGTCTGCACATCGTCAACCGGCCTCGGGACTGCACCAGACTGCAGTGTGCACACCGGCCAATCATCTCTCTCCCAGTTGGACTCCTTACCAAGCATTTCTTATTATACAAATTGGGAAAAGACACCCGTTCTTCCCCAACTCCCTATTTTCAGAGCTGAAAAGCTGCTGCCTCCTAGTCCAATGGCAAATAAACAAGAGACTTTAGAGTTCTGATGATTAGACCCACTGACTCCTATGCAGTCTGCAGTGCTGTCTTCAACATTATCCTCACCCAATTATCCGTAACTCAGGGTTAAAAACTTCATTTCCCTCTGATGTGATGGATGAGTGCTTGAGCATGAAGCGAGCATGTGCAAAATAAACACGGGGAGGAGTTCCGGCACAGCCTCATCCTCACACCAAATGCTGCCAGTCCGGCTTCACTCTCTGAGCTCCTGGTGAAATCATGTCCCACACAGATGGTGTTACCCTAATCCATTATTTTCAGAAGGTGTCAAGCTGGAGGCCTTGAGCTGGAAGGTGCCGCACAGAAATGAAATCCACTTGCACCTGGACGCCTGCACCCCTGGGAGCTCTCAGCAGGCGGAGGAAGGTCTGTGCCACCCAGAACAGCTTTCCCTGCAGGAGGTGGGCCATGAAGTGCTTTCTGAGCTCCATTAGTTACTCCTGCGGAGGCTGAAAAAGGCCTCATAAATGCACAAAAATTAAATCACCTACGAGGTAAGGAATGAGATTGTCCTTTGCTGCTAAATATTGTTCCGTTCAAATGCTCTAGAACCACACATGCGACGCAGAATCGGAGTCCACACCTGCAAGGAATGCAGCACTGACTGGGAGTTCTGCACCCAAATTCCAATGAAAGCTCTTCATCTGGTAATGATCCTCTGATCTGGCTTCAAGTTAACTTCACCTCAGCCCCAGCACCACTCCAGGCGGAACCCTCACTACCACTCTAGCGAGCCCCAGGCCTCGGGCGGGCTCAATCAGAGCACCAGATGCTTGAGTGCCGGGGTCCAACCCCAGCGGGTCCAGGGGTCCCCAAAGGTGTGGACGGAGTCGGCGAAGAAGGAATGACACGGAGACAGCGTTCAGTTGATCAGCAGCCTAGCCAGGATCTCCAGCCAAGTTCTGGTCTCGATCTCCAGAGAGGGTCTGCTTTGGATCTCCAGCGAGTTTCTGTAGCCATGTTCCTCGCTAGGTTCTCCAGCCAGGTTCTGTCCAGGCTCTCCAGTCAGGTTCAGTGTCCAGGTTCCAGTCAGGTTCTCCTGCCAATCTCTATAGTCAGGTTCAGTCCAGGATCCCTTGCCATGTTCTCCCGCTAGGCTCTGTCTCTAGGCTCTGAGGCCAGTCCTTCTCCAGGATCCTCCGGCATGCTCTCTCCAGCAAAGTTCTTCTGTCTCTAGAGAACGTTCTGTGTAGGTTCTGTGCCTAGGCTCTGTCTCTCTTGGTCCTGTCTTCCAAGCCCTGTGTCCTTAGTTCTGTGTTCTGAGTTCTGTGTCATGAGTTCTGAGTTCTGTCTCTCTGTCTGGTTACATCTGTATTTATACCAGTTGATTCAATCCTATCAATCTCTATTACAAAGGTTAGGGCGTTTTTTATCTCCATTCCAGGAAGAAAAGATTATGCAGCTTAAGCATGATTGTTCATAGTTAAAGGGATTAATTACCCGCCTGGCACTTAGTTGAGGGGTTTTATTCCCTCCCTAACTTCAGGGGAAAATCCCTACCTGGGGATTCAACCTTTCTCAGAGAGGTGACTTTGGTTAAAACACAGCGCCAAGAAGGTGAGCAAACATATTAAGAACCGTATGCCATATATGCCAGGTCCCTTGAAACAGCAAGGATGGACCGGCTCCCGGCAAATTCCCCCTTTTTTATTTTTTAAAAGCAAGCATTAAAAAGAAAAACCTGAAACGCTCTCTTGTATCCATTTTAAGAGTAGGATTGGCACTTTCTGCTATTACCTGAGTCCTGATCTATCACCCCAGGGAGAGCTTGCCAATCCTGCACTTTCCCGGGGTGGAAAGGCTGCAGTGGGGTTAAGGATAAGGCTCCTTGGGCCTACCTTCTCCCATGCCTCTACATTTACCTTTCCGGCACCTTTCCTTCCTCAGAAAAGCATGGACGTATTTCTTGTATAAAATGTTCTGTCTGACTGGGAGTAACCTTAATTCCTCTGCTAACAAGCATATATGTTAAAAGATCAATACGGAGTCTTTTTTCTTTAGACTCAGTATGGCACATCTTCTTAATCTAAAGATCAATACAGAGTCTTCTTTCTTTGGACTCAGTATGGCACATCTTCTCAATCTAAGTTCTGTACTATCCACCTTCTTACCCTATTTATCCTCTATAGGGGGGTCTGTAGCACCCTGGTGGAGTCCTATCCGTCCCAAGTGTGGGGTTCTCAATGGGGGGGGCTTACCTAAGGGAATCCTGTTCCAGGGGTTCCCAAAGGTGTGGACGGAGTCGGCGAAGACTATCCACCCTCTTCCTACGGTGGAGTCCGATCCGTCCCGAGTGCAGGGCGCTTACCTAGGGGTCCCTGTTCGGGCGCCATATGCCGGGGTCCTGCCCCAGCGGGTCCAGGGGTCCCCAAAGGTGTGGACGGAGTCGGCGAAGAAGGAATGACACGGGGACAGTGTTCAGTTGATCAGCAACCTAGCCAGGATCTCTAGCCCGGATCTCCAGAGAGGTTCTGCTTCGGATCTCCAGCGAGGTTCTGTAGCCATGTTCCTCGCTAGGTTCTCCAGCCAGGTTCTGTCCAGGCTCTCCAGTCAGGTTCAGTGTCCAGGTTCCAGTCAGGTTCTCCTGCCAATCTCTATAGTCAGGTTCAGTCCAGGATCCCTTGCCATGTTCTCCCGCTAGGCTCTGTCTCTAGGCTCTGAGGCCAGTCCTTCTCCAGGATCCTCCGGCATGCTCTCTCCAGCAAAGTTCTTCTGTCTCTAGAGAACGTTCTGTGTAGGTTCTGTGCCTAGGCTCTGTCTCTCTTGGTCCTGTCTTCCAAGCCCTGTGTCCTTAGTTCTGTGTTCTGAGTTCTGTGTCATGAGTTCTGAGTTCTGTCTCTCTGTCTGGTTACATCTGTATTTATACCAGTTGATTCAATCCTATCAATCTCTATTACAAAGGTTAGGGCGTTTTTTATCTCCATTCCAGGAAGAAAAGATTATGCAGCTTAAGCATGATTGTTCGTAGTTAAAGGGATTAATTACCCGCCTGGCACTTAGTTGAGGGGTTTTATTCCCTCCCTAACTTCAGGGGAAAATCCCTACCTGGGGATTCAACCTTTCTCAGAGAGGTGACTTTGGTTAAAACACAGCGCCAAGAAGGTGAGCAAACATATTAAGAACCGTATGCCATATATGCCAGGTCCCTTGAAACAGCAAGGATGGACCGGCTCCCGGCACTTGAGGTCCCTGACTTAGTGAGGGCTGCACAGAGGTGCCATCTGGGGCGGATGGGACTCCTGGGAAAGGGAGATGCACTCCATTGGCTCCCCTCTCCTCTCCCTGAACTTGGGAGAAGGTGGGTCTGAGACTGCAGTCAGCCCTCTGCCCTCTCAGGCAACCTGGGCAGGAAAGCAACCAGGAGGAGAGGAAAGCTGAATGCTGGCGAGACATTGGATCCTTCTGATACTGTTTTGGGCCCAGGATCCAGTTGTACATCTGAATTTTCAATCATGCTAGCCAATAAGCCCCTTTTTTCTTAGATTTAGGTTTCCTTTCACGTCCAATCAAAGTAGTCCTAATAGATAACCAACTAAATGGAGGTTTGAATTTACCATTCAATTTTGGAAGAGGATTATCTCATTCTACACAGGAGGAGGGACACTGAGGCGCAGGTAGGTGGCTCCTCTTACCTGCCAAGCTCTTCTGATTGTTAGCACAGCCAGGACTAGAGTCTCTAGCTTTCTCATGTGCTGTTGTCACTGTACTGTGGGAAAAATCAACATGTAGGATTTGTTTAAAACTTTTTGTTTTGTCAATCCTTATTGGAGGATATTATTTCCATTAATTTTTTGAGGAGAGTGGAAGGGACAGAGGGAGGGGTAGAGAGAAAATGGACATAAAAGAGACACCTTGATTGGTTGCCTCCCACATGGGCCCAAAATGAGAGGGGAGTGACCTGCAATCCATGTATGTGCTCTTGATCAGTAATGTCCCCCCACACCATGGAGCCACACTGATCTAGGCTGATTAAAACTTTTACTCCAATTAAAAGTTTCCTTAATGTATATCATACTTTAAAAATGAATGTATAAGTTAACATTTTAAGTGATCCTTTTCATTGTTGACTTGAAAAAAATTCATAAACAAAATTTCTCAGAAATGTGCTGTGGTCTGCTGTAGTAACAATAGAAATAGCCCAACAAAATAGCTTAAAATGTTTTATTAAGTATATGTAATATTACAGGGTAATATTTACAAAGTTATGTTTTTTAAATAAAAAAGTGCCTTGACAAAGCTTCAACAGTGATAATTGATTTAATACATATAAAAAAACCTTTAATGTAACACAGCTGTAAAACACTTTGGTCTTTAAATCATTTCAGAAAATGACTACTGAAAAATAGCACACCTTTAATTGCTATGAAAAAAAAAGCCCCCAAAGAGAGTATCTTGCACATAGCAACACTGGAGTTTTCTTTATTTAGACTGTAGATGGACATTCATCTGGTGTGGGATCTAATTCTCAGTGATGGCTTCTGTAAATAATGCTCCATTTAATAAAAACAGAAATGTCTTCCTTTCTCACCAACCCTAAAAACAACACATCTAAGATTCCACTGATGTTGCCTTACAGAGAACCTTATTAAAAATGCTCTCTTTTTTTTCTAAAAGATAAATTTATGGGAGAGCTGGACTTAAATGATAAGTAAGAGCTGTCAAATACCAAAGGCAGGAAACTGCCCATTCACTGCTCATCTCTTGAAAGGTACCTGGGTGATCCCTTTTAGCCATGGAAACTCACAAAGGACCCCAGTGGGAGATGGCAGTTAGTGACATTGAAAATACAACACAAGTAAAACTTTCTGATCATACTCACCATCAAACAAAATATCATAAAAAGATAAAGGGTTGCCCAACAATCATTTCTCTAGTTTCCAAGGACAGGTAGATAAGGGGTATGTATTCCCACACATAACATGACAGAGGTCCAGTTTTGAATACTCACTTTGGGACAAGAGAAATCTAGAGGTGGAATAGAGCTTACTTCTTATTGAGATGAAGGAGTAAACTCATCAGTTTTGAGCTTTATTCACTCAAACCACAATTTGTTTGGTCACTTACTAAAGTGCCTGCAGCATCCTGGAAAGATCAATACCTCTGATTATGGGCTAGCCTCATCCTTTTATTCTGACATTCTCAGAAATTTTAAACAGAATGAACCTGGAGTTTCCAGGTGAAAAATCACCACCTCTGAAGGTTTCCAAAGTATGTGAAATTTGTCCTAAGAAGAAAACTCCTTGCTCACTCTATTAAAAATAGTGGGACATCTACATACAACCAAGTCTCAATCATGAAATGTATACTGGGTATCTAATGTATGTAAGACACTGAAGGGGAAAAAAGGGTGGGGGGTGAAGCTCTGGTTATGCAGGAATCTTCAAATCAAGTGAGAGAAATGGGGAAGGAAGGGCTGAAAGACAATGTTTTGGGGCAGAGGGAAAATTTGATTTGGCCAGAAAGCTTGAAACAGTTGCTGCAAAAATGACAAATGGCATCACTCTGAGGACACACAATAAATAAAATTGGACAGAAGAATCAATGGAAAAAATGAGATCATGAAATAAAAAGCAGGTTATGGGGGGAAATAGATATATGATGCCCAAAACAAGGCTAGCAATTTTAATTAGGTGGGACAGAAAGTTGGGAGCCATGACAAGTCTGATGGGATGAGAACGGACTGGCCCAATGATGCCCAAGCGAGAGGGATGCCGCTGCTGTGGTCCCTTTTCCAGAGAAGCTGACAACAACTCAGCACGAGACTTGCTTTCATCTGGCATTTATCCTGCTACCTCTCTGCCTTGTCTCATGCAGTGACTGCCTCCAAAGATGGGCAGCGTTAAAAACCACAAAGGATGGGTAAGTCGCAGTTGAACCCTAAATAAAGGAGAACTTACTGCATATTAATAGGTACAATGTTAGTGTATAAAAAGTTCACTATAAAGATTTTCATAGCTGACTTTTTCTTAATAGAGAATAAGAATTTCAATCTTTTTCAAGTCCATCTGCTTTTTCCCTCCTTTCAATGAAATTGTTTTCTAAAGTAACAAACAATATTCCTAAAATATAAATATTTTCAGAAAACAAAGAGCAGCAGGAGCCATGCAAGTTGTATAAAGGAATACAGCTCCCTCTACATAATATAATATTTTGGACAGCAACACAAATAGGGAAAAATTAGTTTTCTTTTTTTTTTTTTTTTCAAGAAGCGCACTCTTCATAGTATGTTTGATTTTCTGAGAGGCATCACGGGTCATAAATTCTGGTTTGCCCTGGGCAAACCACTTGGTCCCAACATGAAATATGACAATCAATTTGACATTAAAGAGGCACATGGGAACATTCAGTGGACTGGGAAATAACTATTCATAATATGACTACAAATAGGAATGTCTTATTATTACACAAGCAGGAAGAATCACTAGTATTTTTAGAGGGTATTGGTGAGCAGTCAAAAGACTTGGCAACTGACCTACAAGTTTTAAAAGTTTTAAGTGATCAAATATTCTCATCAAATATAATTCCACCCAAAAAGGATATTTGTTTTTAAATGTTTTTGCTAAAACCATGAATTAGCATTTGCTCCCCTGTAGGTACCCACTGTTGTTTGCACAGAAGAAGCATGTGCTTGTCTTATACACGTGCACATACAAATACACACCCACAAAGGAGGAAAACGAGTGCTAATAATAACCTAAACATTCTCCAGGTGACCACACTGTCAGAACGTTAATTTTCTTCTAACGGAGTAGAAAACGGGGGGTTTTGCTTTACTTTTCAATCTTGGAGTCAGGGGTATATGAGGCAGGACACAGGAGGAAGATGATGGGTGTATATCATGCAACACAGATACAGTAGCTATAGAACCACCCTTTCGAGGGCTGGTCTATTGGCCTGACAGTGACACACACTTTGTAGCCATGCAGGGGACACACAGTTAAAACCTCTATCTTGGTTTTTCATGCCCCAGATCAGAAGAGAAGTGAAAAAACACCATAGACTGTGCCTTCAAATCCAAGGAAGGGAATACATATGTTACAACCATCGCTATTTTTGCTGAAACGTGTGAACACAGTTCTCTGAGAACAAGTCTGGCTCCTTTCTGCAATGACGCTACCATGTCACTGGACCATGTTCAAAGAGGAGGAAAGGTGCTACATCTTGCACAGCAGAAGCAAACAACAGGAGGACAAGACAGGGTTGAAAGGTTGTGTGAATAAAAGAAAAAGACGTTCATCAATAAAATTACCCTAAATCTGCCCTAGCCTGTTGGCTCAATAGATAGAATGTGGGCTGGCAGACTGAAAGGTCCCAGGTTCCATTCAGGTCCAGGGCTCATGTCCAAGTTGCAGGCTCATCCCCAGTAGGGGGCGTGCAGGAGGCAGCTGATCAATGATTCTCTCATCATTGTTTCTATCTCTTTCTTCCTCTCCTTTCCTCTTTGAAATTAATAAAAATATATTTTTAAAAATTACCCTAAATCTGTTGAAGGAAGAATGTGTGAATGGCAACCCCCAAGAGTGAACACCATGGTCTCCAAGAGTATCACATCGCACAAAAGCTACACACAAATGTTTCCAACTAAATTCCTGTCTTTACTTAATTTACTATGTCCTTGACCTAGAAGTGGCAGATACATTATCCGGCTAACACCATAACTGCCAAAGTGGCTGTGAACCTGTTTCCTGAGGTTCGATGGAAGCCACCATTTTTCAATGACATCTCTGTGTAACCATCAGGTTAGTGCCAGGTAATTTTCATCTTGAACCAATTTATACTGCTGACCTAGAGTCAAAAGGTCCTAGAATCTGAAAGGTGTCATTCTTGGAAGTTGCCCACTCTACTTTTGCTCCTAATTGAAGAAAAATAATAATCTGAATCTCAATTGGGCACACAACACAGATCATTAATACTTTTATTAACTAAGTCACAAATGGTTTGAATAGATACTTAACTGTAATAACCATTTAAAAGTCAATGATTTACTTTCTCTTATAGATGAGATTCACTTTTCTTGTTTTCTTCTCTTGAACAGTGAGTGAGTCAAGGTCAGGGTCCTTAAACAGAAGTGCATTCCTTTCATATCTTACTACTCTGCAAGTCAGAGTCCCTCACTTCAATTCATTTATCCTGAAAATTTAAGAAATGAAAATTTAGTTATTATGTGTCTATTTTCTATGCATTAATTAGTTGATATAGCTTAAAAATTTGGAATTTTTTCAGGTATATAATATCTAAAAGTAAAGTATTTAATCTTAGGTTTGCAAAGGTCACAGATATAACGCAGGGAGATCATTAGCCATTTTCCTGGCAGTAAGGGAAAGAGCAATGCCAAATGAGAGTAAGGATCAACCAGGTCTGATCACTTTCATTTGCTGGGTTAGCTGAGGACAAACTAAGGGATGTTGATTTTGTAAAGCAAAAGATACTGCTCATAGAATACTATTCCATCACATTCACTTTACATCTATATCATTCATTTAATGTAAGTGAAACAAACATGTGATTAGGTATAAATCAAATAGGAAACGTTCCCTAGAGGGTACTTTGAACCTCACTTATGGAGGAGGCAGACACACTGTGAGCATCATGCTGTTAGCTGTCAGCTCAATGATCCCACCAGACAGACATTTAAATTTAACCGACAAATTCTGAACAGCTAAATGTTAGCAAAATTAAGGACATTTCAAAGGTCATTATAAATTTTACTATAGGCCCTGTGCACGAAACTTGTGCATGGGTGTGGGAGGGGTCCCTCAGCCCAGCCTGCACCCTTTCCAATCGGGGACCCCTCAGGGGATGTCTGATTGCTGGTTTAGGCCTGAGCCAGAAGTATCAGGCCTAAACTTGCAGTTGGACATCTCTCTCGCAATCCGGAACCACTGGCTCCTAACCACTCACCTGCCTGCCTGCCTGCCTGCCTGCCTGCCTGCCTGATCGCCCCTAACCACTCTGCTTGCCTGCCTGATTGCCCCTAACCACCTCTGTCTGCTGGCCTGATGCCCCTAACTGTTCCCCTGCCTGCCTGATCACCCCTAACTGCCACTGCCTGCCTGCCTGATTGCCCCTAACCACTCTCCCTGCCTGCCTGATCACCCCTAACTGCCACTGCCTGCCTGCCTGATTGCCCCTAACTGCTCTGCCTGTCTGCCTGATCAACCCTATCTGCTCCCTTGCTGGCCTAATTGCCCTTAATTGTCTCTGGCTCAGCCTCCACCATGTGGCTTTGTCCGGAAGGATATCTGGAATGACATCCAGAAGGTCATTTGGCTGTAGGGTCTAATTAGCATATTATGCTTTTATTAGTATAGATGTGCTATGAACAAACAAAAACTGCTTTATCTTCCAATACAGTGGTTCAAAAAAGTCACTTCTTAAGGGAAATTAACAAAGGAAATGGTACTCAAGGTTCTTATAACTGGTTTTCTGACCCAGAGGGAAAAGGGTTTCATTACTCTAATCAACTAAAGAAGAATGACTCCACAATAGAAAAGGAAAGAACAAAAAATTAAAAAAAAAATAGGACACCAGAATGAAAACATGAGCAAACCATGTCACAATTTCATGCATTAGTTCTTTGTTTAATACAATTTCTTTTATTCTTACCAACTACGATTTTTTGGGGAGGGCTGTAATTAGTATAATAAAACATGCATTTTTGTAATAAAGGCTGTGACACACAGCTATAAAAGTGTGATCATTCTGTGCTTGCTTGTTGAACACAGCCTAAACATTCTTTTAAACTTAATTCACGAACAGACATTAGGTGTGATTTTACTTTTATGCAAACATTAATTGTACTGTGGAATACAGCCTGTTGCATTAATGCTGCACTTTTGCTAGAAAGGTGAGCAGGTAGGTCACAGACTTTAAAATAGTAAAATGGAAAATAAACTATTTGCATGATCAAGTCATGACAGTAAATACTAAGTGAAGGAAGAAGTTTTTGACAAGGTAAAACACATTAAAATGTAAACAGAGCTAAATGAATACTTATAGCATTTGATATCTTTGATCTCTTTAACAAATGTGTGTGCTTGAAATATTTAATAAAATTTTAAAATTGTTAGCTCAGAGTCCCCCCCCCCCCCCCACCCACCCCACACACATACACTCAAAAAAAAAGCAAAATCTAGAGTGGCCAAACGTTTTATTTATTTATTTATTTATTTATTTATTTATTTATTTATTTATTTATTTATTTATTTTTAAGAGAGGGCAGAGAAGAGTTGGTGTTTTGTTTTTAAATATTTTGTTGTTGTTGATTCCTAGAGAGAGAGGCAGGGAATACAGAGAGATAGAAACATCAACAAATGAAAAACATCCACAGTTGGCTGCCTCCTACATGCTCCCCACTGGAGGTCAGGCCCACAACAGGTCTGTGTCCTGACCAGGAATTGAACCAGTGACCTCTTGGTTCCTGGTTCAAAGCTCAATCCCTGAGCCACACCAGCCAGACTCTCTCTCCCTCTTTCTAAGTCCTTTCCCTAAAAGTTAGAACCAAATTCCTTTGTGGAAAAGCAGAGATATTATGCCCCCATGGGTTAAGTGCAACAAAATCACCAACACAAGCACAAAAGGAACTCTGTCAAGATTATAAAGATTTGTGCCAGATTACATGTCATATAAAAACCATTTCACAGTAACTTTCACTATATCAGAAAGGTTTTTTAAAAGGCAGTAGCTTCTCTTTGCTGTGAGCAATAGGACTGGAGATCTGATGGGTGACACCCTACAGATTTTATATGACTAGTGGTGCAATTTTAACAGAGTAGATTTAAATTTTGTAAATGAACACGTGTAAACCTTTATGCTTTGACAGTGTCCCTTTTATTTAAAACGCCGTATTTCCAGGAAGCAATTTTATTTCTTTTCAATGTTCGTATTTTAACCAATCTATAATTGTATGTGCTTTTTATACTCACCATCATTCATCATTCCTTTCGATTCTTTAAATGCCAAGAATTTAGTAACAAGCCAAGCAAGTAATTAGTAAGGTTCCACAATTAAAAATCACCTATAATAACAAAAGCATTATATGCTAATTAGACCAGACAGCCAAACAACCTTCCAGATGAAGCCAGGGCTGCGAGAGCTGAGCCCCTTGCATGAATTTTGTGCATTGGGCCTCTAGTTTCTAAATAAACAACTAGGTAGTAATATCATGATCATGCCAACTATTCCACAGCTGTCAATACAAATTAATTTTAAGGCATCTGATTACAATGCCTTTCTGTGGATCATACCCATAGCCCCCCCACAAAGGAAATAGTTGAGAATATAGATCTAGATTTAGGGAGAAAGAAAGTGAAATATTTTGGTCTAATTCCATGGTGAGAGACTATATCTTCCTAAAATGTATAAATCAGAAATTGTAATTAATTGAGGTTCTTCTATATTGGGGGCGCTATAGACTTCATTTTGGCCAATATAAGAATGCAGTAGTCCCCTTGCCCAATATCACTTGCTAATGCATGCAACTACTTGGGAGACACAGAGGAGTGCATTTTTCTCAGAGGTGAGAATATTATAGCAAAACTTTTATTTCTTGATTAATATTAAAAATAAAAAGAGAGGTCAAGGTAGAAAAAAAACAAAACAGTAGATTTTCCCCAAGGCATAGAGAAAATATTCTAATTGCTTTGGGGACTAGTTGAAATTATGCTCTGTTAATGGATCAAGAAATATATACAAGTTTGTCATAATCACATATCATTCAGGGGTTCCTCTACAGCAGTGGTTCTCAACCTGTGGGTCGTGACTCCTTTGGGGGTTGAATGACCCTTTCACAGGGGCTGCCTAAAACCATCAGAAAACACAAATATAATTACATATTGTTTTTGTGATTAATCACTATGCTTTAATTATGTTCCATTTGTAACAATGAAAATGCATCCTACATATCAGATATTTACATTACGATTCATAACAGTAGCAAAATTACAGTTATGAAGTAGCAACAAAAATAATTTTATGGCTGGTGGTCACCACAACATGAGGAACTGTATTAAAAAGTTGTGGCATTAGGAAGGTTGAGAACCACTGCTCTAGAGCTTTCTGAAGAATATTTCAAATATCCTATATAACAAAGAGCTAATATGCAAATGGTCATTATACACTCCTGCCCTCATGCCCTCGCGCCCTCACACCCTTGTGTCAGGGCTGGGGAACCTGAGGCTGGGCCAGGGGAGCTGAGGATGCAACCCCCCCCCCACTGGCACTGGGGCCAGGGGGCCAGAGGCCAGGCCGGGGAACCTGAGGCCACACCACTCACCCCAGCACTGGGCTGGGGGACCTGAGGCTGTGCCCCCTGCTTGTGGGGCTTGACGGGGTAGAGCTGGCCAGGTCTGGGTCTCGCACAATTTTGAGGCACATGTGGGTGGGTGGGGACTTGACTCTGGGTCCCACTGTGTGGCCCAGAATCTGACAGGAGGGAGATTTATATATACATTTTACTAATTTTCTTTCATCTCTGACACTTGTATTATAGAGAAAGGGCAAATAGCAATATTAACATATTTCCTCTAATTAATTCCCTTTTAATGTGCATAAATTTCAAGCACCAGGCCACTAGTACTTATATAAAAATAGAATCTATTTCATGTCCTTCATACTAAAATTTACACTAACATTTAAATTATGTAGTAAATGGTGAATCCTGTAGTCTAAAACCAAGGCAATAAAGGTTAAAAAGGAAAGCTTGCCAAGTCTCACTAATAGTTTAAGTAGTGTCTTATCCTCAACATTCTTTTTCTGTGCAGAATTTGCTACCCCACCTAGTCCATCGCAGTTCAAGAAAACCTAGCGTCTTGAAAAAATTATTGAAGTCCAAAATACATAGCAACATAATAAATAATACAGTTAAACAAGAGATAAGAGCAAAACAATCATTTGTAAGTCATGCAAAGAAAATGTGTTAGGATTTAATGGCTGGATAAGCTCTGACAGGCACAAGAAAAGCTGCTGTGTGTTTGTGACAGTGTAGCTATGGCACCAGTCTTAGAATAAACACCCATGGTAGAGCACCCCTACTCCCCCTTGCCTTTCAGGCATGTCTGTTGAGGCTCATCAGAATTAGCAGCATATGCAATCCCCACTTCCTGCCACACAGGAGTCTCACCTGTGGCATTCCAGGTACAGCTACCATTAAATCCTTTATGGGAAGATGAGTACAATACAGCCCTTTCCAAGTGTTATTTGCAAAAAGTAGCTTTTGTGCCTGTCACCATGATGAGTCTCTCTTTATAAAGGTTTTCTTTTAAGCCCCCTAATTTATTTCTCTCATTTTATCTCCTAAATATGTTCCTCTTCTTGGAATTTTCTCAGATAGCTTGATAAGATACCTAAGATATAGTGAAAACAACAGTACAGTTTGGAGGAAGAAAAATGCTTATAAAATGAGGGAAATGAATCATAATTCAGGACAAATACCTTAACCAATATTTACATTAATTTTATAAATTATTATTTTAAATAAAATCAATTTAATATAAATTTATCCCTCAGTTTAAGCCTGAAATACTGTTTTGTACATGCACATCAAATAAATACAACAGGTGAGGCAATATATTAGAATCAGCTTTTCTTCAGCAGAGACAATGACCATTATTCTTACACATAAACTTCCCAATACTGGGTATGAGAAATCTGCAGTGTCACAAGGAATCACTTATTCTATCTCATTCATTGCTACTAAATGAACAAACATAGGTTTTAAAATAGAATTGGATTCAATTATGCAAAGTTTATGAAATGACTTCAAAGTTCTCTTAATTTGATGTTACACTAAATAGACACCAAAAGGGTTCAATATTTCAGTTATGATTCCTCAGATGAAAACATCAAGTTGTCAGACTCAATTCATTTAAGAATTTTTAACTTACCCTAGTAGGCTGTGTCGTCTTCTGCTTAGAACCTGCTAAAATTAGAAAGTAAAAAAAAATGAATTTAATAAATGAAAGAAATTAAGACTATACTGGTACAGTGTTGAATTTTAAGATAAAATATTGAGAGGTGGTTTCCAAAATGGTGGTGGTATAAGTGGAAGCTACACTAACACTCTCCAAGGACCAAACTGGAATTACAACTAAAATACAGAAAAACCATCCTGAATAATCAACTGAAGTCTAGCTGGAGAGAACACTGATAGCCAAGAATGGAAAGTGGAGACCACAAAGAGACTGGTAGGAAGTACGGAGGAGCTAAGGGTTGGTCAGGCTCCCAGCAGCTGAAGTTCTGGAGGCATATCTCAGATGTGGGGGGTTTCCACTGAGAACCCTGGGGTCTAAACCCCAAGCTGGGAGCCCCAGCCCAGAGTATCAGAACTGAGAAAGGTACCCACATAACATCTGGCTGTGAGAAGCACCAGAGTTTCTGTCTGCCAGTGAGAGATGGCTGGAAATGCAGGCACCCTCTTAAAAGGCTAATGCACAAAATTTTATGTGCAGCCAATCAGCTTGGGATCCAGCAGAGGGAGGGCAGAGTGGACTAGAGCTGTGTGAAGAGAATTCAGGATTGACTATTCTGGGGTTAGGGTTCAGAAAACAGCAACCACAGTTTCCTGTGATGAGTCATTCCCTCACACTCTAGTGAGCATCTTTCTCGAGCAAACCTTTACCATCCAGGCAGTTTTTGCCTGAGGGTGGGGGAGCAATTGAATTGTTGGAAAACCTCTAATCCCACTTTGTGCTCAATAGCATGAGGCAAATCAAGACTGAATATCAATCACACTGCAGGCAGAGGAAGATGTCTGGAGGCTTTGAGTCTTTCCCTGTTCTCCTCCTGAGTCGGGGCTAGGAAATCAGATCCTGGTGCACATCTTGGTCATTTCCAAAGACATCCAGACCCATCAGAGGGATCCACAAGCTGTGGGTTACTCATAGTTTCAAACAGGATATTCCGGGCCAGTCACAAACAGCATCTGACATTGTCCTGCACTAGAGATTGGGACTTGTAGCAGACCTCCCTAAATCAAAGACACAAACCCAAACAGGCAGCTAAACTGGGGAGAAAAAAACAAGCCCCAACTGAAAGAATAAGAGAATTCTTCAGAAAAAGAGCTAAATAAAATTGAGATAAGAAATTTATCAGATATAGAGTTCAGAATAATGATGGCAAGAATGCTCAACAGCATGAGAAAAGACATAGTAACTATGAAGAAAGACCAGTTGGAAATCAAGAATGAGATGGCACTAATAAATAATGCAGTGGAAATAACACACAGCAGATAAGGGAAAGCCAAGGATCGGATCAGTGAAGTAGAAAACAGGATGAAAAACTTCACTTAATCAGAGAACCAAAAATAAAAAACAATTAAAGAACAGGAGGACGGCTTAACAATATTCACATCAGAGGAGTACCAGGAAGTGAAGAAAGTGAGCAAAGGCTAGAGAAAGTGTTTGAATCAATAATGGCATAAAACTTCCCAAACCTGGTGAAGGAAAAAGTCACACAAGTTGAAGAAGCACAGATCTACCAAGCAAGAAGAACCCAAACAGATCCACTCTCAGGCACATCATAATTAAAATGCCAAAATTTAAAGACAGAGAGACAATCTAAAAGGCAACTAGAGAAAAGCAATTTGTTACCTACAAAGGAGCTCCCATTAGTCTGTCAGCTGATATTTCATCAGAAACTCTACAGGACAAAATGGAATGCCACAAAGTATCCAAGATAAGGAAAAACAAGATTCTGATATAAAGATTACTATATCCAGCAAGACTATAATTAAAAATAGATAATGAAATAGATTCCCCCCCATAAAAGGAATTTATCACCACCAAACCAGCACTGAAAGAAATGTAAAGGGAATACTCTAATGAGAAGAAGAAATAGAAAGAGAGAAACATAGACATAAGGAATTAAAATGGCAATAAATAGGTACCTATCTATAATAACCTTAAATATAAATGGATTAAATGCTGCAATCAAAAGACATGAGTAGCTGAATGGATACAAAAACATGAAAACATGATCCAATTATATGCTCTCTACAAGAGACCCACCTCAGAACAAAAGACTCACACAGAATGAGAGTGAAGGTATGGAAAAATACTTTTCATTCAAATGGAAATGAGAAAAAGCCAGGGTAGTAATACTCATGTCTGACAAATAGACATCAAAATGAAGGCCATCAAAAGAGACAGTAAAGGTCACTACCTAATACTAAAGGGATAAAGCCAATAAGAGGCTATAACCCAGGTAAACATATATCCACCCAATATAGGAGTACCTAAATATATAAAAACAAACTTCTGGAGTACTTTAAGGAAGAGATTGGGATCATAGTAGGGGATTTTAACACCCAGCTAACTTGACTAGATAGATCTTTCAGACGAAAAATTAACATGGGAACAGTGACTCTAAATGATACATTGATCACATGGATTTAATTGACATTTATAAAACATTTCCCCAAAGCTGCAGAAAATACATTATTCTTAAGTGCTCAGGGTTCATTATCAAAGTTATACCATATATTAAGACACAAAACAAGTCTCTACAAGTTCAAGAAGACTGAATTCATATCAAGCATCTTCTCAGATCCTTATGGAATGAAATTAAAAATCAACTATAGTAAAAACATTCAAAAACATTAGAACACATGGAGGCTAAATAGAATGTTATTAAATAAATAGAGGCTCCACGCACAAAATTCATGCAAGAGTAGGCCCCTGAGGCCCAGGCAGGTCATTCCAGAAGGTTGTTTCAGGGACCGGTCTAATTAGCATATTAGCTCTTTATTATATAGGATGAATGGGTTACCAATGAGATCAAGAAAGAAATTAAAAAAAATTCCCAGAATACAAAGAAACAGGAGAAACCAATATGGCGGCATAGGTAAACACCAGAGATTGCTGCCTTGCACAACCACTTCAAAAATACAACTAAAAGATGGAACGGACATCACCCAGAACCACAGGAAGGCTGGCTGAGGGGAAATTCTACAACTAGAAGGAAAGAGAACAGCATACTGAGGCTCAGAGGAGGCGCAGTGCGGAAAATACAAAGGTGCGGAGGTGCGCGTGGAGCTGGCTGGCGGCTGAGCGCGCAGTTGTCTGTTTCAATCCAGAGGGAGTCTCAGGCTCTGAGCTCCAGTTCCAGGCGAGTCTCTGGGGACCCAGACTCAAACAGGAGAAGCGGGACTGTCTGGCATCGGTCGGAACTCGAGGGCAGCTTTCTCTCCGAGGTTTGCAGCAGTTGCTAGGACTCTGAGAGGCAGAGTCTCTGGGGACAGGACTGAGAGCAGCCATAACTGCTCCCTCCACCCACCCTGTTGATCCCCTGGGACCCGCCCTGCCCAAGCCTTGCACAGAGGCATTTGTGGGATAGCCCTAGGCAAAGACTAGATTAGCACCTTCCTAGAGGACAGAAGTTCTCCCCCTGCAGACACAGCTGATTCTCACAGCCAGTTGGCCTGGAGGTCAAATCCCCCCCAGTATTACCTACAACAATCAATGCATAACTACAACAAGACTGCACACAAAGACCACAAGGGGGTGCACCAAGAAAGCATAAAAAATGCGGAGACAAAGAAACAGGACACAACTGACAGAAATGGAGGATATAGAGTTCAAAACCACACTTTTAAGGTCTCTCAAGAACTGTCTAGAAGCCACCGATAAACTTAGTAAGGCCCTCGAAAATACTGGTGAGACCGCCGATAAATATAGTGAGATCCTCAAGAAATCTAATGAGACCCTCGATGTTGTGATAAAGAACCAACTAGAAATTAAACATACATGGACTGAAATAAAGAATATTATACAGACTCCCAACAGCAGTCCAGAGGAGTGCAAGAATCAAGTCAAAGATTTGAAATGCAAAGAAGCAAAAAACACCCAACCAGAAAAGCAAAATGAAAAAAGAATCCAAAAATATGAAGCTAGTGTAAGGAGCCTCTGGGACAGCTTCAAGCATACCAACATCCGAATTATAGGGGTGCCAGAAGATGAGAGAGAGCAAGATATTGAAAACCTATTTGAAGAAATAATGACAGGAAACTTCCCCTACCAGGTGAAAGAAATAGACTTCCAAGTCCAGGAAGCGCAGAGAACCCCAAATAAAAGGAATCCAAAGAGGACCACACCAAGACACATCATAATTAAAATGCCAAGAGCAAAAGATAAAGAGAGAATCTTAGAAACAGCAAGAGAAAGAAACTCAGTTACCTACAAGGGAATACCCATACGACTGTCAGCTGATTTCTCAACAGAAACTTTGCAGGCCAGAAGGGAGTGGCAAGAAATATTCGAAGTGATGAATACCAAGAACCTACAACCAAGATTACTTTATCCAGCAAAGCTATCATTCAGAATTGAAGGTCAGATAAAAAGCTTCACAGATAAGAAAAAGCTAAAGGAGTTCATCACCACCAAACCAGTATTATATGAAATGCTGAAAGGTATCCTTTAAGAAGAGGAAGAAGAAGAAAAAGGTAAAGATACAAATTATGAACAACAAATACGCATCTATCAACAAGTGAATTTAAGAATCAAGTGAATAAATAATCTGATGAACAGAATTAACTGGTGATTATAATAGAATCAGGGACATAGAAAGGGAATGGACTGACTATTCTTGGGGGGAAAAGGGGTGTGGGAGATGCGGGAAGAGACTGGACAAAAATCAAAAATTGTACACCTATGGATGAGGACAGTGGGTGGGGAGTGAGGGCGGAGGGTGGGGTGGGAACTGGGAGGAGGGGAGTTATGGGGGGGAAAAGAGGAACAAATGTAATAATCTGAACAATAAAGATTTAATTTAAAAAAAAATTCTAGGAACAAATGAAAATGAACTCACAACAACTCCAAATCTCTGGGACACAGCCAAAGCAATCCTGAGAGGAAAGTTCAGGCATACCTCAAAAAACAAGAAAAACTTTTAATAAGTTATCTAACACTACAACTTAAAGAATTAGAAAGAGAATAGCAGAATGAGTAGATGGAAGGAAATAATAAAGATTAGAAGAAAAATAAATGACATAGAGGCTTAAAAAAAAGCAATTCAAATGATCAACGAAACCAAGAGCTGGTTCCTTAAAAAGATACACAAGATTGATGACCCATTAACCAGACTCATTAAAAAACAAAGAGAGAGGACCCAAATAAATAAAATCAGAAACAAAAGCACAGAAGGAACAACTGACACCATAGAAATAAAAAGGATTGTAAGAAAATACTATTAACAACTATATGTCAACAAGTTGGACAACGTGGATAAAATGGACAATTCCCTAGAAAAATACAATCTTCCAAAACTAAATCAGGAAGAATCAGAAAACCTTAATAGGCCAATAATAACTGAGGAAATAGAAGCAGTAATTAAAAAAAAAAAACTTCCAGCAAACAAAAGGCCTGGTCCAGATGGCTTCACAGTGTAGTTTTACCAAACATTCAAAGAACTTACACCCACCCTCCTCAAACTATTCCAAAAAATCCAGGAGGAAGGAGTACTTCCAACCTCTTTTTATGAAGCCAACATTACCCTAATTCCATAACCAGATAAAGACAGTACAAAGAAAGAGAATCACAGGCCAATATCCTTGATAAACATAGATGCTAAAATCCTCAACAAAATATTAGCAAATGGGGTCCAGCAATATATTTAAAAAATCATACACCATGACCAAATGGGATTTATTCTGGGGATGCAAAGCTGGTACAATATTCACAAACCAATAAATGTGATATATTACATACAGACAAAAATCACATGATCATATCAAAATATGTAGAAAAAGCATTAGACAAAATCAAACACCTATTTTTTAATATATATTTTTAATTTATTTCAGAGAGGAAGGGAGAGGAAGAATGAAACCTAGGTGTGTGTAATGACTGGGAATTGAAATATGACCTCCTGGTTCATAGTTTGACGCTCAAACACTGAACCATGCCAAGTGGGTGTAACACTCATTTTTTATAAAAACTTTCAGCAAAGTGGAAATAGAAGGATCATACCTCAACATAATAAAGGTCATATATGACAAACCTATAGCCAACATTGTACTCAATGGGCAAAAACTAAAACCATTTCCCCTAAGAACAGGAAGAAAACAGGGATACCTGCTTTCACCACTCTTATTCAACATAGTACTCAAAGAACCACCCACAGCAATCGGACAAGAAAAAAACAAATAAAAGACATCTAAATTGGAAATGAGGAAGTAAAACTGTAATTATTCACAGATGACATGATATTGTACATAAGAAACCCTAAAGACTTGACAAAAAACTACTAGATTTAATAAAGGAATTCAGCAATGTAGCAGGATGTAAAATTAACACCCAGAAATTGATGACATTTTTATACACCATTTTATGAATCCTCAGAAAGAAAATCTAAACTAAAATACCAACACAACAAAAATGATTAGGATACTTAGAAATAAATTCAACCAAGGAGATAGAAGACTTGAACTTGGAAACTACAGGACATTGAATAAAGGGATAGAAGAAGATATAAACAAGTGGAAGAATATACCGTGTATTGGTAGAATTAATATCATTAAAATGTCCATACTACCCAAAGCAATCTATAGATTCAATGCAATGCCTATTAAAATACCAATGGCATATTTCACAGATCTATAACAAATACTCTGAAGATTTATATGGAACCAAAAAAGACCCCAAATAGCTGTAGAATCTTGAGAAAGAAGAACAAAGTTGGAGGAATCACAATACCAGATATCATATTATGCTACAGAGCCCCTATAATCAAAACAGCCTTGTACTGGCACAAGAACAGGCATAGAGATCAATGGAATAGAACAGAGATCCCAGAAATTTACCCAAGCCATTACACTCAATTAATATTTGACAAAGGAGGCAAGAGCATACAATAGATTCAAGACAGTTTCTTCAGTAAATGCTATTGGGAAAATTGGACAGATACATGCAAAAAAATTACACTAAACCATCAACTTACATAATACAGAAGAACAAGACTCAAAATGGATAAAATACTTAAATGTAAGTCATGAAATCATAAAAATCTTAGAAGAAACCAAAGGCAGCAAAATCTTAGACATCTCTCATAGCAATATGTTTGCTGATATATCGCCTAGGGTAGTGGTCGGCAAACTGCGGCTTGTGAGCCACATGCAGCTCTTTGGCCCCTTGAGTGTGGCTCTTCCACAAAATACCACGTGCCAGTGCGCAGGAACAGTGCAATTGAAACTTCATGGCCTATGTGCAGAAGTCGGTATTTTGTGGAAGAGCCCCACCACACTCAAGGGGCCAAAGAGCCACATGTGGCTTGCGAGCCTCAGTTTGCCAACCACTGGCCTAGGGCATGGGAAACAAAGAAGAAAACAAACAAATGGGACTACTTCAAAATAAAAAGCTTCTGCACAGCAAAAGAAACCATCAACAAAATGAAAAGGGATCTCACTGAATATGAGAACATGTTTGGCAATGATACCTCTGATAAAGGGTTAACATCCAATATATATAAGAAGCTCATACAATTTAATGTAGGGAGCGACTATAGGATCAAGCCATGGACTGACCAGTGGCAGAGACACATATAAGTCCCGGCTTGGAGGGCAGAGCCCTCTTAGCACAATTAAGCATGACTTTATAGTCCTCCCTTGTTCCTAGGTAGCTAATGGGCTGTGGGAGGGGCAGCAAACACTGCAAAAACAAGGCTTGAGCAATGAAATAGATTTGAAACTCGCAAGAACATTGTAAACATGTTCATCACTACCCATGTTTTGCTTTGTGTGATCTGACTATAAAATAAAGCTTCAGCTTATAGGCTGTGTCACTGTTTCCTCATCCAGGCAGTGATCCACCTGGTCCCAACTGTACTCTCTTGTCTATCTTCTTTAATCCTTCACCGTCTCTCCTCAGGTTCATCCCAGGCCATGCTGGACATGGGTCAGTTTAACAGGAGGAAGACAACCCAATTTAAAATGGCCAAAGTACCTAAATAGACACTTCTCCAAAGCAGACATACAGATGGCCAAGAGTAATATGAAAAAATACTCAAAGTCATTGATCAATTTGTATCAAAGAGATACAAATTAAAATGGCAATGAGTGTCACCTCACACCTGTCAAAATGGCTCATTGCCATTTCAACAAATTAACAAATGAAAAGTGCTAGTGAGGATGTGGAGAAAAGGGAACCCTAGCTCACTGCTGCTGGAATGGAGACTTGTGCAGCCAATATGGAAAACAGTATGGAATTTCCTCAAAGATTTAAATGAAGAAATGCGATTTTACCCAGTAATCACACTTCTAAGATTATATCCTAAGAAACCCAAAACACCAATCAGAAAGAATGTATGCACCACTATGTTCATAGCAGAACAATTTACAATAGCTGAGATCTGGAAACAGCCCAAGTGCCCATTAGTAGATGAGTGGATTAAAAAGCTGTGGTACAATTACACTATGGAATACTATGCAACAGAGAAAATTAAGGATCCCTTACCCTTTGAGACAGCATGGAGAGGCCTAGAGAGTATTATGCTAAGTGAAATAAGCCAGTTAGAAAAAATCAAGTATTTTATAATCTCACTCATATGTGGAATCTGATGAACAAAATAAGTAAACTGATGAACAAATAGATCTAGAGACACAGAAACATGGAACAGACTGTGGAATCTCAGAAGGAAGGCAGGGGAGGGTGGAAGGATAGGAACAGATCAATCAAAGAACTTGTAAGCACAGATGCATAACCCACCTACACAGACAATAGTGTGATGAAGTCCTGGGGTGGGAGGTGGGAGCAGGCTAGAAGAGGTCAATGGGGGGAAGGGGAGGACATTCAACAATAAAGATGTATAAAAAATAAATAAGTAAAATAAGATTAAAAATAAAACAAAACATTCAGGCCTAAAACTAGAGGTGCCAGAAAGTCCATTGAAAGAGTTCCAGTTTTGACAGTCTATTTAAAATATAAAGAACATTAGCCTTGCCGGCATGGCTCAGTGGTTTAGTACCAACCTATAAACCAGGAAGTCATAGTTCGATTTTCGGTCAGGGCAAATGCCCAGGTTGCAAGATCAATCCCCAGTAGGAGGCATGCAGGAAGCAGCTGGTCAATGATTCCCTCTCATCATTGATATTTCTATCTCTCCTTCTTCCTTCCTCTCTGAACTCAATATAGATATATTTAAAACAATGCAGAATATTCCTGGTTTTATGAGTTGACAAAATAAAATGATGCAAATAACATGCCTACATCAAATAATAAACCTACCCATTTGCTCACTTGAATATGCTGCATCTCTCTCCACTTTGTGGTGGGTAAATGCTGTCATCTACGCACCCCACTGTGGAATCAACATCTTCCCTACTAAGTGGGCAGAACGTGACAGTGGCCAATCTCTGCCTCTGCTCCATCGCCCACCCTTAGCTCACTGCTCTTGTTCCTTGTAGCCTAGTCTTCTTTTTCCTTTCTTTCATCTTTCCAGTTTTCAAAGCTCTAGGTAAGTTACAAATGAAAGAAAATATTAAGATCCCTCTGAGTTTAAGAAATTATTCTTGACGGTTTGTTTTAGCTACAGCCAAGTCCTTCTCTATGTGTTCCTTCTTAGCTTACCCTTTTCCCTGCTTCTGAATGGATTGGTTAATGAAGATGAAGGAATATAGGGCATGAAGAACATGACAAAGGAAAAAGAACTGCTCTAAGTGCATAAAGAAGAAGAGAGAACTTCCTTAAAAAAACAAGTGAGGAGTACCAAGAGCAGCTAAAACCAGTCCCAAATACAGAATCAGGGTCCTGCAGATACAAAAGCCTCAACCAGCAACATCTTGTGAATGACTCTGGAGGAGGAGGATGCTACCAGTTGGAGTAGTCAACCACACTGCTCTGAATTGGATGACAGCACTGGATTTGCTTATTAGTAGGTTGAGGCAGGCCCCAGAACTTCTCTAGTTTTCTATGCTATTTATTTACTACCTTTCCTCCAGACCCACTTTATGAAGCTCCCAAAGCTGATGGGAAATGTGGGTGAGACCTGACTCAAGGGCAGCCACTCTCTAGGTGGGCCAGAAGCTGATAAGGCTCTGGAACAGGGAAAATGACTGCTGACTGGACTGGAAAGTTTC